>NC_139458.1:269572500-270216875 GCF_057233095.1 Heloderma suspectum
GGGACCCGCCACCGAGAGGGACATTCGACAGAGGTAAGTCCCATCCCGGGGGGGGGGCGGAGAATTTCACCACCAATTTCGGGGGGCTGAATGCGTTGGCATTCGGCCTCCCAGAGGTTCGTGGAGAAATTCTCCGACATCCCTAGGACTGGAAACAAAGCCCCATGAAGAAGAGAGACTGAACGAACTGGGCATGTTTAGCCTGGAGAAGAGAAGACTAAGGGGAGATAGGATAGCACTCTTCAAGTACTTGAAAGGTTGTCAGAGGTAGGAAGGCCAGTATCTCTTCTCGATCATCCCAGAGTGCAGGACACGGAATCATGGGCTCAAGTGACAGGAAGCCAGATTCCGGCTGAACATCAGGAAAACTTCCTGACTGAGAGCAATACGACAATGGAACCAATTACCTAGGGAGGCACTGGGCTCTCCCACACTGTGTCAGGGTGGAAACTGAGCCGATAGAACTCCAGAGCAGTTCTGATTCTGAGGAGGATCAGCAATCCATGGGAGAGGAGCCAGCTCATCCCTCACAGGCACAGCAGCTGGCAGAGATTCCTCCTGCCAGCATTCCTGAGATATATGGTGACCCTGGCAGTGAGAAAGTGTGGGAGGGGGGCTTGCTAGACTCTCAACGCAGACGCAGGGAGCGACGAGCGATGGAGGGCACAGAAAGGAGGTGTAGCACCCATTTGGCATGCAAGCAACGGCCGCATCCCGTGGACCCAAGGGAAAGAGGGAGGATCTCTCCCTAGCCCATAAGTTCAGGGTCTTCAAGTGATTGTCCTTCAAACAGGGACCAACTGCCTACCCGGAGCATAGACTACTCTGCTGTTCATTGCTTAGTCACTGGTGATTAGTATCTGAAAGAGTCATTAAGTTGTGAAAGGATTAAAGCCTTGAAAAGAATCCTTTCATCTGTGTCTTGACTTGGCTATTGGAGTGTACTGAAAGAGGCCGCTATGGCGCTCCTGACACACTGGAGGCATTCAAGATGAGGCTGGACAGCCATCTGTCAGGGATGCTCTGACTTGGATTCCTGCATTGAGCAGCGGGTTGGACTCGATGGTCTTGTAGGCCCCTTCCAACCCTACTATTCTATGATTCTATATGATTCTATGATTTCTTGAAAACAACCCAGAGTGGCCTTCTGGTACATTAAGATGATTGGCAACTTGGAAGGTCACATGGCCCTGTCATTAGCTAGTTGATGTCAAGTCTTCATCAGTTCATAACCACATCCTTAGCCAACTCTTATCTGGTCTCTTCACCGATGCAAGAATAGAGTAACACTGCATGCTCACCATGCCTGTCTCCTTCTCTCCCACGCTGCCCTGCCCCAGCCTAGCTCATTCACCCCTTTGGCGCTGGGACTCCCACCATATTGCCACTGTCTAAAGAGCCACGTCAGCCAGAAAAGTGGCTGGTGTGGATCTTCAGAGAGCTCATCTGGCTGCCACTTGCTCTGAGATGATCTGCAGAGTGGGAAGGTGTGGCCACAGGGAGGGTGGTGGGAGGTGTAGTGGCAATGAGGGGCAGGGGGTGAGGGACATAAAGTGACAGTAGGTCCTCCTAGGGCCAGCCCTGGCAAGCAAGGGGGAAGGTGGCAGAAGGCCCAATCTGCTGCTCATTGCAGCCTACCAGCTGAGGCAGGTGCGTCACTCTTCTTCATAGGAGAGTTGGCCCTGATGGGTGGCTATCAGGGAAAGAACCTTCTCTGCAGTGCCCCCCTATCTTGAAATGTCGTTCTCAGGGAGATCCACCTGGCATGTTCCCTGTTTACATTTTAGACACCAGGTTAAGAATTCCAGCAGGCATTTCATCTCTGATCTGTTGCTCTGATTATAACCTTTATTGCTGGCTCTTCTATATTTTCAGTGTTTTAATATTTTGATATTTTTATTATTGTATTTATTGCTTTGATTGTTATTGTATTGTTGTTTTGAGTTTTTTTTATGATTTGTAAACCACCCAGATGTCTTTTGCCAGTTGACGTCTAAATTTAATAACGAAATGAATACAACTTTCCACCTTGGCCTCTTTCAGTTGACTTCCATTTTAACACCTGACCTCCATATTGTGCTTAGTAGGACTATTCTAAATCAAGATTGAGCACAGAGAAGCAGACAACCCCAGAAATACAGTGCTCATTCTTTAAAGTAGCATCAGTTTCTCTGAGCAGACATTGAACACTTGGAGCTTCATAATGACATGTCTCCTTGCAAGCCAGCTGCAAAGAAATCTCAAACTTCTGTACCAACCTGTAGGGTAGCCTCTTACACAAGGCCAAAAAAGAAGAAATACATCACAGAAAAGGAGGGCACTGATTTACATATCATTTGTATATGCTGATTTATGTGGATAGATGCAAATTTAGAAGTAATTGCTCAACATAATGGGAAAGACTGTAACCTGTGTGCCTTGCTGAGTCTGCTGTCCATGTGCTGTTGATGGGCAACTTCAAGGACCGGCTCTTCCTTCTTTGATCCAAATTTGGACTGATTGGCCCTTCAAACAGAGGAATATCCTCAGTAAAGTAGGAACATGGCCACTGTACTTACCTGTATCTCTTTACTACCTACCTGAGTGTGCAGGTGTGTGTCCTCCATGCCAATACGAAATAGCTTTTGAAAATGAATATTTATTCATGCCAGTTGAAGCAATGTCCTTGGCTGGCTCTAGAAACATTAAGTAACCATCACTGACTAAGAGGAAGCAAACACATGATACCAAAAAAAAAATCCACTTGGCACCACACAAATAGTATTTCCCTTCAGGTCCCTTTACTAATTCTTTATTCTTGCTTACCTGGATCAGGATAAGCTGCTATCATAATTCCTGCCTCAGCAATTTTTAAAAATAAAATAGCAATTCTTTAATAGATGTAGTTTCAGGTTCCTTCCAGTTGTCAGCTAGAATCAGCATATTGCACCCTTTAGGGAATATACTTGGAACATAGCCTTCTACTGAGTCAGACCATTGTTTCACATAGCAGTATTGCCTACACTGACCAGCAGCATCTCTCCAAGATTTTAGGCAGGATTCCTTCATAGCCCTACCTGAAGGTGCTGGGGATTGAACCTGGGACCTCCCAGGGATTGAACCTGATGGTAAAGCAGGCGCTGTAACACCGAGCTACACCCTCTCCCTTTCTAAAGTTAGCAGTGTTCCAGAATGTTCTCTTTGGAGAAAAGCGGGATACAAATGTGTGTTTTTGTTGTTTACTCTCATGCTGCTAAGTAGAAAGTGAGCTACAAAAATGTTAATTTTAGACTAACACAGTCTAAATTTGTATTTTATATTTTAAAAGATCCGCATGTGAAATACTTATGTTTACCCATTATGTTATCAGTTATCTTAATATATCTGAAATCGATGGTGCAGTTATAACTATATCTTGCCTGTTCAATTCATTGCGTGGGTTGTGGGGCTAATACCTTATTTATGTCTTCTATGAATGTGTCTCTTACTCCCTTCTGGTAAAATGTCTCCTGCCGTGTGTAGGAGCACCACAGCTAATAATAATTAAATGGAACGCTAATTTGGTTTAAATAATGACACAACTGTATAAATAAGTCCGATGCTGACATTTAAGATATCAGTTGAGATACAGAGAAAGGGGAGCTAAATATGTACCTGCAATCAGCAGAATGTGTGTCAGTATAATAACAGTTAGAGGCATAGAGAATTAGATTTAGATTGAATGGTGAGATTTCTGTTAAGTAGCATAGAAAATCTCCTAGGCTGCAAAATGTATTCTCATTAAATTCTACATTCCAAATGGCAGGTATATATTTCTTGTTTGAATTAAAAGGTAAAAGGCAGATTAAATACAATAGGGGGAGATTTGGACAGTTGTCAGCTGAATTCAATTTCAACATATTTACACTGTTTCAAAGCCAGGCATTTTGTTGTTTTTCTGGCAGGGCTCAGATGCCCTTAATATGGAAAGAGGATCCAGGCCAATACGTTAAGCTTTTCCCAGCATGGCGATGCAGTGATCAGACAAAATCTGGCAGCCTTGTTCTTTATGTGAATCCCAAATCTATCTGATTTTGATCTTATTTGTTTTCACTGGTTACAAGGACTCTATGCCCATCTTGCTGAAAGGTGTCAGCCTTCCACAAGTTATGGCTTTATAGAATCATAGAATAGTAGGGTTGGAAGGGGCCTACAAGACCATTGAGTCCAACCCCCTGCTCAATGCAGGAATCCAAGTCAGAGCATCCCTGACAGATGGCTGTCCAGCCTCATCTTGAATGCCTCTAGTGTGGGAGAGCCCACCACCTCCCTAAGCAATTGGTTCCATTGTCGTATTGCTCTAACAGTCAGGAAGTTCTTCCTGATGTTCAGCCGGAATCTGGCTTCCTGTCACTTGAGCCCATTATTCCATGTCCTGCACTCTGGGATGATCGAGAATAGATGCTGGCCTTCCTCTCTCTGACAACCTTTCAACTTGAAGAGCGCTATCCTATCTCCCCTCAGTCTTCTCTTCTCTTCTCTTCAGAAGGAGATACCTGTCAGTGGGCTTTATGAGTGCAGGCAACCTTTCAGTCACGTCTCTAATCCGTCCTCCCAGGAGACAACATACCTGGCGAGTCCACGGGTCTTCGCAACATATTTGGGTCTCGAACCCACTCAGCAAGGAGTCTCCCACTACTGCCACTCTTCTTCTTGTTATAGGCCTGGGTTTCATCGCCTCTGTTTGACTGACCTTCAGCCTCTTGCTCACTCTCATGTAGGTTCCCCTGTGATTCTTCCTCTGCAGGCTGTCCTCCAGTCTTATCCTCAAGTACCTGGAATAGGTTTCACAGTTCCACTGCTTCCACTGGTGCAGAGTGGCATCTAGTTCTTCTTCTCCTAACTGTCACCCTTTTCCAAGGAGTATCCTCTACTCCATTTTTCTTCACGTCAGCATTTCCCACTTCTGCCTCATCTTGCTGTTGCTAGGGATGTACGAAAGTCACTTACCTTTTCGACGGGGTGATTCGCAGTGGGGGGGAGGCGCTCCACACCTCCCCCCAAAATCCTAATCCAGCCGGCTCCGCTCCGTGGAGATTCCGCAGAGCCGCCGGCCAGGGCTGCCTGCAGCCGGACCTCCAGCCGCTGGGCAGCCTTCCGGAAAAAAAAAAAACTGCGTACGCAAATGGCGGCGGCTACGGCGGCCACCATTTGTGTTCCTTTTTTTCCGCCGTTTTAGCCTATGTAAATATTTACATAAGCTATTACAGTGAAAAAACGGGGAACGCAAATAGCGTAGTGGGCGCTATTTGCGTTCCTTTTTTTTCGCCGTAATAACTTACATAAATATTTATGTAGGCTAAAACGATGGGGGAAAAGGGAACAGAAATGGCACCCACTACGCTATTTGAGTTCCCCTTTTTTTCGCTGTAATAGCTTACGTAAATATTTACGTAGGCTAAAACTGCGAAAAAAAGGGAATGCAAATGGCGGCCACCATAACTGCCGCCATTTGTGTACGCAGTTTTTTTTTTTTGCTTGCTGTGATAGGCTACGTAAGTATTTATGTAGCCTATCACGGCAAAGGCAGCGATGCAAATGGCGTGGTGGCCGCCATTTGAGTCCGCAGCAGCTGGTTGAGGGACCAGCTACCACTAAGGATGGACGAAAGTCCCTTACCTGGTCCCGCAGCTTGCTTCGCAGTGGGGGGGAGGTGCTTCGGTTCTCCCCCCGAAGTTCTTGGCGGGGGGGTTGCACCCCACCCCGCCCAGCCGAAATTCAGGCCGGGGGGGAGGTGCCCCATCCCTCGCCGCCAAAATTCAGGCCAGGGGGGAGGCGCCCCATCCCTCACCACCGAAATTCAGGCCAGGGGGAGCGCCCCGTCTCCCCGGCTGCAAAGTAAAAAAAGTAAATATATATATAAAAAAAAATGTGATAGGCTACATAACAATTTACGTAGCCTATCACAGCTAGATTTTCAAAGTCAGCCGTGATAGGCTACATAAATCTTTACGTAGCCTATCACGGGTGACTTTGAAGGAAAAAAAGCGTGTACGCAAATGGCGGCGCCTATGGGTGCCACCATTTGCGTTCCTTGTTTGGGCAAGGGTAGTCTATGTAAAGATTTATGTAGACTACGGCGAAAATAAATAAATAAATACAATTTATAATAAATAAATAAATACAATTATTTTTGCCATAGTCTACGTAAATCTTTACGTAGACTACGCCTGCCCAAACAAGGAACGCAAATGGTGGCGCCCATAGGCGCCGCCATTTGCGTACACGCTTTTTTTTTTCAAAGTCACCCGTGATAGGCTACGTAAAGATTTATGTAGCCTATCATGGCTGACTTTGAAAATCTAGCCGTGATAGGCTACGTAAATCGTTTCGTAGCCTATCACGTGTTTTTTGTGTGTTTTTTTACTTTACTTTGAAATGGCGGTGGCGGCAGCCAGTCGGAAGACCGGCCGCCGCCCCCGCCCCCGCCGAAACGCCGCCGAAACGCTGCCGGGACCCGCCACCGAGAGGGACATTCGAAGGAGGTAAGTCCCATCCTGGGGGGGTGGCGGGGGGGTGGTGGAGAATTTCACCATCAATTTCGGGGGGCCTAATGCGTTGGCATTCGGCCTCCTGGAGATTCGTGTAGAAATTCTCCGCCATCCCTAGCTACCACTGCTGCCGCCGCCAGCACAGCATCCACCCCAGGTAAGCTTCGTCCCAGGGGGGATTCCGTGGGGGGGCACGGAAATAACCCATTCTGCCACGGGTTTCAGGGATTTTACTGAAATCCGTGGCGGAATTCTCCGCCATCCCTACAATATACTGAGAAAGGATATGTTGGCTGAATCTGTGCATAGCAGGTTTACTGTTATCATACTGCAGTGATAACTATTGATGCCCCTTGGTGTCATGTGTGCTAATAGTTATCAGTGCAGTATGATAACAGTAAAACTGCTGTGTGTAGATTTGTCCATTAACTACAGTCGAGTCAGAGATAATTTCTCTCTCACTCTTCACATCTATCTAGGCCAGCCTTCCTAACTTGTTGGCATCCAAGATGTGTTGGACTGCATCTCCCATCATTGGCCGTGCTGGCTGGGCATGATGGGAATTGTAGTCTAACACATCAAAGGACACCAGCTTGGGGAGGGCAGACATACAGTAAGTAATAGCTAGCATCCAATGCTATCTCTGTCTCATCTATTAATCTGTCTGTCTATCTATCTGGCTCTTCAGCATTTCAGGCAGAGGTCTTTCCCAGCCCTACCTGGAGATGCCAGGGATTGAGTAAGGGGCCTTTTGCATAAAAAGCAGTGTGCTGCTGCCCTTCCTCCTACAATACATACATGCATGCACCTATACACGTGCCAGGTCTCACCATTCTGTCTCCTTGGTCACACTCTAGCATGACTAAGTAATAGAGGAGTGTGCAGATAAAAGCTGTTCTGTTCTTGTTGGCTCCTATTTTGTTCTCGTGTGTGTGTGTGTGTGTGGGGGTATTAGAATAAATTACCAGTGCTGTCAGAGGGGCAAAAACTGCCCCCTTCTCCCCCCAAAGCTGGGATCCATTGGCAGGCCTGACCCTACCATTAAGCACAGTGAGGCAGTCATGTCTGGCAGCAGATGCTGAGAGGCAGCAGCAAGGTGTGGAGGAGAGAGTTGTGTGCCATACCGCCTGCCCTGTGTCCGCTAACCTAGCCTGCTGCCTTCAGGTGCAGTGGGGGATGCTGTCCCATCCCCAGTATTGAAGTAAGATTCTAACTGTCAGTCCAGTTGGCTCTCATACATGGAATGAGTGGGGTCACCAGCTTGTAAGAAAATGGAGAGTTGTGTCCCAAGGGAGAGCTGCATGTGGGAACAAGTCTACTTGGGAACAAGTACCATTGCTTTTATTGGACTTACTCTCTAGTAAGAGTGCTTATGCTAGAAGCCTTAACCATTCTTATTCCAAAAATAAAGAATTAACTGAAGAAATAAGAGGAAGGCGGTTAGTTCTGCCCTGCTTTTCTTCCTTCCAAGCTATGGAGCATTATGACATGATATGAGAATTGTCATAGGCTGTCTATGTGAAAAAATGATGCTTCCTAAAAGGAGCTGCTGGCCTGGCCTGGAATAGCCTTGCAGTGCTCATTTTTTCATTCCTGTATGTGGCAATATGTTCCAGGTTATGATAAGCAGGCACTAAGAGGCATTGTGCACTTCACATTACCCAGTCGTGGCCTCTTTAACCATGTGAGTATTTAAAACTAGAGTTGGATGGCATGAGTGGGTCATTAGGGAGAGGAAGGTTAAAGCTACCTTGATCCATGCATTGCATAAACCCGAGAGGCCCAGCATGCTTTCAACAAAATGCTTTTTGATTTGGATTCCAGCCTACTTAAAGCACTTGTTTGGCAATAATATAGGTCAGTCTTCTTCTCTTTTGCAACTTCTTTTAAGGCACAGACCTAATTTGGACGCCAAAAGATGCTTCTTTCTACTTGCCGTCATCTCCACCCTTGGCTCTGATTCTTCCCAAAATGATCCTGCATCTCCCATCTGGGTAGCTTGCTCTTCAAGGAGCTCAGGGGAAAGTACATCCCTGCCTGTGAAGCTGCCCAGGAGTTTTCTCGTTCCAGCTTCTAGGTCTCCTGCTCCCTCAAGCCTCCCCATCCTACATCTCCTCTCTGATCTCTTTCCACTTTCCTTCATTTCATGTTTCCTTCTCTTTCCTCCAACTTTTCAGCTTGCTCCATTCCCTCCCTCTCCAGGGATGTTGAAGAAATCCATGGGGGGGGGGTGGAGTTTGACGAGTTTTCCTAGGCTCACCCTCTTGCTGCAGGACCCAACTTGATTTGCAGCAAGGTGGGCCAGTTCGCCCATTTTTTGGGAATTTTGTGTGGGGAGAGGGGAGAGATGCTGCAATTTGTGCAAATATCTGGGCAATTTGCATGAATTACAGTCAAATTTGTGTAAATTGCGGGTGAATTTGTGCAAATTACAGCTGAATTTACAAGATTTGTGCAAATTCAGCTGTAATTTGCACAAATTGCTCAGAAATTTGTGCAAATTGCAGAACCTTCCCCCCAAAAGGTGCAAAATGTTCCCGGAGTTCAGAGAACAGCTCACAGCTCACAGCTCAGCTCACATATGCAATGCCAATCACATGCCGCAGAATTCCATCAAGCCAAAAAAGAACCAGATTTCCCAGCAAGAGACATTCCTATCCCCCAACCCACAACTCTCCTGCCTTCCAGACTTTTATTCCTTTCCTCTGCTCTGGCTGGCGATGCCCTTCTGTCTCCATTTTCTCCCAGATGAAGCTTATTGAGGCTATCAGCACAGCCTGTGGAAGTGTGACAGCCTTCCCTGATATAAATTTAGGCTGTTGCCTTCTGCAGTCACCCTGATACGGCCATTTCAAGCATGATGGGAACCCAGATGGCAGCAGCAAGCCCCAGTGGTACTTCACAGGCTAATACATCCGAAACACTGTTCCAGCCTTCTTCAGCTGGTGTCCCACCCATGTGTTCGGCTGCAACTCCCATCACTCCCAACCGTTAGCCATGTGGGCTAGGAATGCTGAGAGTTGCAGTCCCACACATCTGGAGAGCAACAGGTTGAAGAATAGCTGCACTGTTCAATGCCTTTGCATCATTAACTATAATTGCAGATGCATGCCATTTCAAACTAATGAAATACTAGTGGTACAACACAACTGGTTTTTTTAAAAAAAACGATACAAGAATGGAAAATACAAGGCATAAGAATATGTGTGTATGCCTAAGCACTGTTCCAATATGTCCCCATGAATTGTTGCATTATTTAGGCAAATTACATGAAGGATATCACTCCTTACCCTGAGATAATTCTACTGCAGCGCACGCCGATCAGGTTGCCATGGCCTTAGTATGTTGCAGAATGCATACACTTCAACAAAAGTACAGACAGGCCTTTGGGTAAGAAACCACCTTAGTTCCACACTAAAAGGCGTCACAATTGGGCAAATGTGGCCTCATTCAAATACCCACATAATGGTAGAGACTGAGTGGGACCTGCCCCTCTGCTTAGGCCCATGATATTATGTGTGATATGGAGTTGTCTGTATTTGCGATGCCCTCAAAAAGGAGGTGCAAGACCATGCACATGTTCATCATTCATACCCGGAGCACCAACATCATACATGTGGCAAGTAGTATAAGGGCTTTTCCACATGAGGCTTTTAACCCGCAACTTTACCGAGGCTTCTGCTTCCAGATTCTTTGCAGGACTAAGATCGGTTCCTTTACACATGTCTTTTTCCAGGGTTTTTCTTTCTCTGCCTTTCTATACGTTTCATTATTACACAACTACTATATGTGATTGAGTGGAATTGTACAAATATATGAGAGTCTCATTCTGCCATTTCTAAATAATACCACACTTTCCTCGATCTAAAGAAAGCCAGGGAAATGGTTGCAAAGAGTAGGACAGGCTGTGAAGGAGGAAGATGTCATATAAAGGATTGGCAAGCTACCATGAGTGAGTAATCATAAGTGCACAATGACAGTAGAAAGGCTCTGAATCACTTTTCATGTATGAGCATAAGAGAAAGCATGTAAATATTTAAGGGCTGACACTCTCAAGTCAGATTCAAAATAGATCATTGGTATCCACCCAAACTTGAAGTGGATTTCCCTTTTGTTTGGAGTTCCAAATATACAATTAACAGCATCTTGAGATGTGGTCTCTCTGGTGGGTACTGATGAAGATATCAGTGACATACTCTCTCTTTCTTTGGCTAAATAAATCAGTTGAATTCTTATTAAAAATGACCATGTGTCTCTCTGCCTAAGGCATCTGCTAGACAATATTTTTTATGGAAGGCATGTAATCCCAAATTTCTCTAGTACCAAGGAGAAGGGGTGTTGTTTTTTAAAGGCTGCAGACATGTTCAGAGCTAAATAATTGCTCTAATACTGTGACGGAGCTACTCTGCAGTGGAAGACAGACAGGGAAAGAGATGAAGGAAAAGGAGTGTGACGACTTGCAGTAGGAGCGCCGCATGAAGGAGCTCAAGAGCACTCAGGCACTGAAAAATACTGCTATCTTGAATTGGATCTTCAATTTAAGAAGCCATGTACTGCAGGCAATAAAGGGATAATGAAAGGAAAAGAGGGGGGAAAGGAAATGGAAAAAGAAAAGAAAAGGGACATTTTGCATATACATGCATGGACTAAATAGTATGCGCAGAAGAGATGAAATAAACCACTAACATTGATACAACAGCCAAGAAATGGGGGGGGGGGCCCTTACTGTAACATCCAGGGCTGGCCCTCACATGAAGCAGAGTGATGTACTGGAGTGGGAGAAGTGACGAATTGCACCACTCCCCCTTCCCCTCCCACCCACCTGCCCCAGGGTGCCCCGCCAACTGCTCACCTGCTGTGGCATTTGCCGCAGCCAGAGAGAGGAATCAGTGGGGCTCTCTGGAACAGCTGCCCACCTCGGTTTCACTCTCAGCAAAATAAAAGGTGGGTAGCTGCTCTCAGCCTCCCACTCTCTGCCTCGCACTGAGAATCCTCTTGGCATGAGCAAGTAGGCCTGCAGGCTTTCTGTAGGACACTCCCTCCCACAATGTCTGGCTCTGAGGAAGGAGGTCATAAGGTATGGCCCACTGAATCCCCAATACATCTGCAGCTTCTTGGCAGGAATATTCATGATGGTGGGGACACTTTTTCCAAGTCATTACAACCAAAACGATCACCACTAGGAAGCTGTGGCTGTATCAAAGGATACATGTTACATGATTGACACATGATCTTGCCCCTCCCCCAGTCCTCTCAGCTTCTGTAGGTGGATGGAGAGGGTGCCATCTTGCCCTTTGTCTCAGGCAGCAAAACATCTTGGGCCAGCCTCAGCTCATTCACACATGTATGAATACTGCTGGATTGACACATGAACACACTGTTTCCTCCATGATATATCACAACATGGTTCCCTGCTAAACACGTGAACCACCTCACTTGAACAGCATTGTCTTTGAAACTATATGAGATGATATGAAAGCCCTCTCTGTGGTGTTTGATCTATCTGTGCAGTGTCCATTTCTTGAATGCCAGCTTCTTGATGGTTTGGCAGTCACCTCTGGCTGTTGCAGTCCTTGAGCATGGACTATGCACATATGAACTTGCCTCCATGAGTAATCTAGTGTTATGAGGACCAGCACAAGCTCTTCCACCACCTCAGATATTACTTCAACACTGGTGATGGAAAAGTATATTCCATCTCACCAGACGGAAGCAATCTAGAGCAGGGGAAAACTGCTCTGTCTTCTAATGGAGGGTAACGGCCAGGGGTCTGCCACTCCTGCTGCCGCCACCAAGTATCTGCTGTCTCAGGTGACTGCCTCACTCTGCCTAATGGCAGGGCTGGCCCTGCTGTCTCTCCTCTTATTCTGTTTACCTCATAGTATTTAGAAGTCTACTCCATGTTTTTTATGACTTCTCAACACCAGAATATGGAGTATCTCCAAGCGAGCTTTTATGGCTCAGTCTCTACTACAGGCTAGTCTGGCTCAGGCTACTGTAGGTAGGCCTCAATTTACATTTAATAGGTTTGTGCTAAACGTGTTTCAGTAAACCTGGGCATTTGCCTTGAGACCTTCATTGTGTTTTTCTTGGGTCCACTGAAGCATCTTACAACGTTTTCATCTCATCGTTGAAAATATGGAAGAGTGGAGGGAGAAAAGTGCCATACGCTACTATATTGGACTTGGTTTCAGAAATAAATGAGCTGTTAGTCTCTTCTCATTAATAGTACATTGCCAGAAAAGGAGGCATTTTGGTGGCACTTGGGATGTCACTGCTTCAAAGCTGGTGAGTCCCTTCAGGTGTAGGTTTGGATTAGCAGAAAGGGTGACGTTTGGATTCACAGCTTCTTGGCTGTGAATCCAATCCTGTGTAACCTGAGGCAATGCAGCAGCTTCCAGCTTCCTAGAGTGCTTCTATATCCATCCATGGCCGGCTTAGAAAGAAAAGCACAGAACACAGTGGCAATCACTGCTGCAAACCAATTGATGCTATAAAAATGAAAGAGCAGGGAAAGGCTACTGTTTGGTTGTAACCTGTGCCAAATTTGTCTACGAGTAATAATACTGGTTTTGCTGGAGCAACTCAGAGCTGGGGAGGATTCATTATAGAAGGCTGCAATTCGCAGCTGTTGTTACTGTTTTTAAGATGAGATTCTAGGGAAGCAATTGGGCTACAGGTTGGAGCCAAAGGGTTTGCAGCCTGACTCTGTATGGGCAGAGTGTTATATGTTCTAGAGAAGAGAATTAGGTGTAATCCTATAATGAGAGCCAGTGCGGTTTAGTTGTTAGCCTGTTGGACTTGGACTTGGAAGATCTGGGTTCTAGTCCCCAGGCAGGCATGAAACTCACTGGGTGACTTTGGGCCAGTCACTGAGTCTCAGCCTAACCTACATCACAGGGTTGTTGTGAGGATAAAATGGAGAGGGGGAGGATCATGTATGCCACCTTGGGGTCCTTGGAAGAAAGGCAGGCTATAAATGTAACACATGAATAAATAATATACATTATGTAAGATTCCCATATTTGGGGGGTGGGGGAGCAGGTGTCAGGGATGAGTCCAAGCCCATTGATATATCTGACAGCTCTGATTCTGAATCAGATTTGGAACAGCTAGATCAGAGCCCGGGGTAGGAACTGTCCCTAGAGCCCCAAGATGCTGGGAGAGATTCCTTTGAAGGCCTTGACAAACAGATGGCCCAGGCTGAGTCACTGCCTCCTCCCTCCACCGTAGGAGCTCAAGTTTCAAAGGAGGAGGAAGAGGAGCATGCCTTGAGAGACACTAGGGTGTGTCGCAAAGTGAAGCAGGAAAAGTTAGGGACAGGGCTCAGACACTCTGCCAGGATAGCCACTCTTAGAAGCCGACATAGGAGGGAGCTGTCCTAAGGGAGGGGCATCACAGCAAAACAAGTTTGGCTGTGAGGTTCATGGGCAAACTGTCGGCATCTTCATTACCCTCCAGTTCATCTTTTCTGATTAGAGATTGCAGATCAGTTGTTTAGGGCCTGGGGCAGTCTGAGAGCTTCCAATCTGCATTTGTAGAAAGGCTAGTCTACAAAATAAAATCATAATAAAATAAAGTCAAAATAAAGTCATAATAGCCTGAAGCTTTGACTCTGTGGTGTTGATTGCAAAGGGGGAGGGCAATTTATTCCCGACAACAGGGCTCTGTGCCTTTTAAAGATGGGGAATGCTATGATGGGGAAAGGAGAAGCTCTAGAGTTTGTCAAATGGGTTCTGCTTAGGGATGTACAAAAGTGACTTACCTTTCACGGATTATGCTGATGGTGGGGGGGGAGGCGCTCTGTTCCTTCCTCCGGAATCCTCAAACGGCCGGCTGTGCTCCGCGGCAGCTCCACGGAGCAGCCGGCCAGGCCCACCCCGGCCAGGCCAGAGCCGTCCGCAGCTGGATTTCTGGCCGCGGAGGGCTCTGGGTAAAAAAAACAACAACAACAACCAACCGTGTACGCAAATGGCGGCGGCTACAGCTGCCGCCATTTGAGTTCCTTATTTTTGGCCATCTTAATCTACGTAAATATTTACATAGACTATGACGGCAAAAATAAAGGAGAACGCAAATAGCGTAGTGGGCGCTATTTGTGTCCCTTTTTCATTCACCATTTTAGCCTACGTAAATCTTTACATAGGCTAAAACGGCAAATCAAAAGGGGACGCAAATAGCGCCCGCTACGCTATTTACGTTCCCCTTTATTTTCGCCATCATAGTCTATGTAATATTTACGTAGATTAAGACAGATAGCCGCCGCCATTTGCGTACACGGGTTTGTTTGTTTTTAAACCCACCCAACCATGATAGACTACGTAAAGATTTACGTAGCCTATCACGTCTTTTTTTTCTTTTTTTTTAAACCTAGCCATGATAGGCTATGTAAATCTTTACATAGCCTATCACATCATTTTTTTTTTTTTTTACACAAGCCTGGAAATGGCAGCAGCAGCCGGTCAGAAGACCGGCCGCCACCGCCGAAGCCGCCGCCGAAGCCGCCGCCGGAGCCGCCGCCGCCCGGAAGATCAGCCCCAGGTGAGGCTCATCCTGGGGGGGATCCCCAGGGGGGCAGGGGGTGATCCCCAGGGGGGCAGGGGGTGGCAGGCCATTCTGCCACGGAGTTCGGGGGGCCAAATGCACTGGCATTTGGCCTCACCAAGATCCATGGTGGAATTCTCTGACATCCCTAGTTCTGCTTTCCCCATGATAGCATCTTCATAGGTCAATTCACAGAGTCCAAAGGGCCTCCTTGCAATTTCTTCTGGGGGGTGAGATCATATGTAAATCATGTAACATGTATCCTTCGATACAGCCACAGCCTCCTGTTGGTGATAGTTTTGGTGGCAATGACTTGGAAAACGTATCCCCACAATCATGAATATTCCTGCCAAGAAGCTGCAGATGTATCAGGGATTCAGTGGGCCATTCATTGTAACCTTCACACAATTCTGGACACATGGATGACTGAGGACATTGCCCTGAAGAAGTGCTATAGGCACCCATTTAGGGATGGACGAAAGTCCCTTACCTGGTCCCGCAGCTTGCTTCACAGTGGGGAGGAGGCGCTCCATCCCTCCCCACAAAATTCTGGGCAGAGGGGGAGGTGTCCCATCCCTCCCCGCTAAAATTCTGGCTGGGGGGGAGGCGCCCCGTCCCTCCGGCCACAAATCTCGCCTCCTGCCGGGACGCAAATGGCAGCGGCCGTAGCCGCCACCATTTGCGTCCCTGCAGTCAGCCGTGATAGGCTACATAAATGTTTACATAGCCTGTCACAGCTGACTTTGGGGGGGGAAAGCGCGTACGCAAATGGCGGCGCCCATGGGCGCCGCCATTTGCGTTCCTTATTTGGGCACGTGTAGTCTACATAAACATTTACGTAGACTACGGCGAAAATAAGGGCAACACTATTTGCGTTGCCCTTATTTTCATCGTAGTCTACGTAAATGTTTACGTAGACTACACGTGCCCAAATAAGGAATGCAAATGGTGGCGCCCATGGGCGCCGCCATTTGCATATGTGCTTTTTTTTTCCCCCGAAGTCAGCCGTGATAGGCTACGTAAACATTTACGTAGCCTATCACGGTGTTTTTTGAAAATCTAGCCATGATAGGCTACGTAAATCTTTACGTAGCCTATCACGTGTGTTGTTGTTGTTGTTGTTTTACTTGGAAATGGTGGTGGCGGCAGCCAGTTGGAAGACCGGCTGCCGCGACCGCCGCCGCCGAACTGCCGCCGGGAGCCACCGCCACCAGGGACATTCGACAAAGGTAAGTCCCATCCCGGGGGGTGGCGGGGGGGTGGCAGACCGTTTCTCCACCAATTTCGGGGGGCCGAATGCATTGGCATTCGGCCTCCCGGAGATTCGTGGAGAAATTCTCCGACATCCCTACCCATGATCTGATTAATCTGATGGGCAATCAGTGTTTTGAATTTAGAAAAAGTAGCGGTGAGATTGCAGTCCTATGCACATGCACCTGGGAGTAAGTCTTATTAAATTCAATGGGAATTTATTTATTTATTTATTTATTCCATTTCTATACTGCCCCATAGCTGAAGCTCTCTGGGCTCCTACTTCTGAGTAGACATGCATAGGATTGTGCTGCTTGCTGCTTAATGGTTTGCAATCTCTCTTCAGCCTCTCACACTCATCAGAGTTTGGGGGGCAGGCCCAGAGAGGCAAGAAGAAGCAGTTTGAATATGGGCAGTGACAAAGGGCACAAGGTGGCTTAGCTGGAGTTATCTGAAACTGAAGCATCCTGATGCAGGACTAGCAATTATGCTGCCCGCTGTAGGAGTCATGTTGCTTCCACTGTGCTCTCCTTCTCCATTTTAAAATGAATGGATATTGCATTTACACCAGGTGTCTTCAGTGCTCTCCATCCAAAGAAAATTAAACCCTGTACTGCTGCCCTGGGACATCTCACTATGTGGGGCACTATTCTTATACTGAATAGTGTAAGTTGCAGAAAATACTGTTATGATCCATTTCCTTGAGAAAATCAAAGAACTAATAAAACGTCAACTACAAATATATATTGAGATTTTCTACAATATATTATTTGGAATGGTTGAAATAAGAACTAACTCAAAGTGCAGCAGAAGGTAGCAGTGCTGCTGACTTGTATGTACTGTTGTTGACCATACCTGGGCTGAGTAGTTTGTTTTTAGACTTTTTTGAATGGTTTCTAAATTGACTTGTCAGTAAACATGTCCATGTCCAGGATTTAATTACATGAAGAGTTGCATTGGAGGGAGTAGATGCCATTGTTCAAGAGAATGTCAGCCATTAATGTCAAAGTTTCAAGCATAATACATGGGTTCCTAAATATTTCCAAACCAATTAGCTTCTTTCCTTTTTCAAGGCTTGAGAAGTTAATAGGTTTTCTCCACTGACTTCATTGTGGTGTTCATCTCAATTTATCACTTATACAGCCTCTGCCAGTTCTGATATCACTTTAATGGGAGGCCTTTCTCCACCTAACATAGAAGTAGCAATGATTAGGTAACAGTATGGGGCTTCTTTCAGTGGAGACCTCTGGATAATATGAAGAAACGAGCCTCTGTGATAGCAACGTACCATCATATAATTGTCGGTGGCTGCTAGTTTCATTTTTTTTTTTTTATTGGTAGCCTTCCCCAAGTTTCAAGGTTTACGGTGGGGAAATGTTATAGACCTGACAATAACAATCAGAGACATTGTTAGGGGGAAATGCTTCCAGATATTGGGAGTGAGGGGGAGAAGAACATTTTAAAATGAGAAAACAAAGGAGCCAGAAAGGACATGGGGGCAGGGGGCATCTGGGAAGAAGGGGATGGGGCAAACAGTATTGTTATCTTGTATTTTACTGGTATAAATCTGAATAATGCTCACAAACTCAGTTATCTGAACCACCTTACAGAGATGTTTAATGTTAGGATAAACCAAATGCTGGTGGTGGGTGGGAGGGGGGATATGGTTCTTGTTTAATTGTTTGTCAGCTTTGAAAAGTTGCCTCCCTTCTGTGTTCGTTTGGGGGGGTTGCAAAAAGGGGTGAAATGGTTTACCCATTCAGAATGAGGGTACAAAACATTGTCCCTGTGCCTTCACTCTGAATTACTTTTGTGATGTTATCATGTAGCCAAATTTAATTGGGTACATGGCATTATGATGCCTTTATTCTGTGAAGGCTGATTGGCTGGGATCACAGGGCAGAAAAGAAGGCAAGGGAAAAAATGGCACAGAGAAAACAGCATCAGAGAAGGGAAACAAGTGCTATGAACAGCTATAAAGAAGGAACGATTAATGGGTTTGAAGAAAATATTTTGGGATCCCTAAAGCCCCTCTTTCTTCCCTAAAATGTTATCGGGCAAACATTCAATGCAGCACTAATTTGGAAAATTAGAATCTGTTGTATTCAATAGCTCCAGTTAAAATGTGACAGCCTGGGGGCCATGCAGAGGAAGATTTACAGCGAATGTCTAAAACCTGGTGAATTCACATGTAGATGTTGACAATCGCAAATGAATGTCAAGCCTGACGCAAATCTCAAAGCTTCCCTAGTGAATGCTGGCAGTCACCCAAATGAGATTGTCACCATTCACCAGTGTTTGCTAATTTAGGATAAAAACACTTTCAAAAATGCATCCAGTATGGCCCATATTCTTATGTGCCAAAGGTCAGCAGATCTGGACTTTCGCTGTATTCTAAATCTAGATCAGCCCTGTATTTGAGCACTAGCCTATGGTAGCCATAGGTGACCAGGAATTGCACACAGGCGAGTGAATGGAATTCCAGGTAGGCAAATGAGTGGGCTGGCAGAAGAATGGATAGAATGCTCCATCCCTCCTCTGTTCCCAACGAAGTGGGCTGCTAGAGAAGAGAAGTCCCTTCTTCCATGCCAAGCATAGAAATGTAGCTCTCTGACTTTGCCAGCTCCCAGCAGACTAGTGAAAACATTTACAGGCTAGCAACTTTTGTGGCCTCATAGACAAAGCTGATCTCAAATATGCAAATAGGATTAGCTGGCCTGGCACAATAATCTTTGATTAACTGAGCATTAGAAAAATTGGGGAATGAGGATTAGAAAAATGGGGAAGCTGTCAATAGTAAGCTAAAATGCGAATAATTTGTTTAAATTAGGCTGTTTCGACAATTTAGGGTGCAATCTTTTGCATGTTTAGACAGAAAAAAGTCCTACATCTCTCAGCATGCCCCAGCCAGCATATGGCTGGCACCTGCTGGGAGACGTAGGATTTTTTTCTATCTAAACATGCAAAAGATTGCGCCCTTAGAGCAGTACAGCTGTCTCTTTTCTTACAAAATGCACTTTATGTTATCGTAGTAATATCCTCAGTTAAAAACACAGTCTTGGAAGGAACTTCAGCTAATACTGGATGGAAGCACGTGTCTACTGTGAATGTTTACCATTTCAGAACACTGTGGTTGAGATGTGACTGTATAAAACTTGCCAATTTTTTAAAAGACGTTTACATTTGATCTAAAGCCATAAGACTTCTGTGTCTTAAGAAAGGTTAATGTGCATTCCATACTTTAGGGAACGATGCAGGTGAAAAACTGATTATCTAATGCAGATTTCCGAGGCCTTTCTAAGGTTAATAGAACAATGCATGGAGATTACATTGATCCCAACATCACCTCTCTCCCTTGTGTGAATTGCTTCTATGAGTATTATTCGAAAACCACTACAGTAAAGATAAATGCTATGTTGGAAGAAGTCCTTGGATAAGATATTCATTGGTGAGTGAGCCAACTATCCATAACAGACCTGTGCTGCTATGTCAATAATTCATGCCACTGACTCGCCTGATATTTAGGGAGTTCTTAGCAGGCCATTGCTTTGGCAATTGGTTTTTCTGACTGTAATGTGTCATTGAAAATAAAGTTATTTTAATTTAATTTTGCACCTGTAATTAATGGCAAAATCAGCTTTGAATCAAAGTTGATTAATTTTGGATGCAGTCGGGTCACACTGACAGCAGGAGAGAAAGAACGCGTGGTCACTGTTTTTATCTTTTATTTTTCCTTTTAGCTGGGGAATAATGTCCAAGTTATCCAGTAACATGCCATTTAATATAAATGAGCTGAAATTTCTCAGAAGACTTTTTTTTCCTGAGAATAGTTCTGAGAATTTCCTTTTTCTCACCCCCATCCCTGAAAAAGAAGGCCATGTTGCAAATTTTTCTCTAAATATTCTCCACCATATTTTTGGTGATGACTGCCGTTTCCCCACTGCCAGCCACTCACATACACATACACACAATGACCCAGAATGATGCTATGTCCAAGGCATTGTAGAGAATGCAAAATGGTGGACAGGCTGCCAACAGGGTTTCTGCTGCTGTTGTCACTTGTAGCAACAGCAAGAACCCGTCATTTATAATGTGAGTGAGCCTTCTGACAACTGAAGGTATTATGTTTGTATTACACAAACCCTATTCAGGCACTATCCATACATACAGGGCCAGCCCTGCTACTGGGCAGATGGAGGCTGCTACCTCAGGCAGCAGATTCTAGGAGGCAGGGAGCTATGATGGAGGGCTGGAGAACAGAGCTGTATGTGCTGTACTGCATCCATTGAACCCCCTAAGCTAGCCTGCTGCCCTCAGCTGCAGTGGAAGAGGCTGTCCTGTTGTCAGAGTTGAAATAACACTGACGTATGTACTTGGTATGGAATGAGGGGTGCCATCTTGTCCTTTGCCGCAAGCAGCAAAATGTCCTGGGTCAGCCCTGCATGAGTACAACATGCGCGTGGATAATTGGGGGCTGTGCTGTGCTGCTGTACTCTACCCTGGTGTTGCACATGCCCTTAGCCCCATTCCCAAGGTCAGCTGTATGGACATTGGCTTCCCTTGTCAGGTAGCCACACTCAACACATGAAGCGTTGAGTGTGGCTGGACTCGATGGCCTTGTAGGCCCCTTCCAACACTACTATTCTATGATTCCATGAATGCCAGGGATGTGGCTAGTAGCATAGCCTTGTTCCCCTTTATCCAAGTGTACCAGCTACACATGGATAACACCTGAAATAGGGCTAAAGGGGATGGAGCAAGAGCTGCTTTATGCTGTGAATCTGCTCTAGGGTTCAGTCAGAACTCTAACAGAGCTATCCAAGGTGCTGAACCATATCCCCCAAATGGATAGCTCCGTTAGAGTTCTGAGCGAAACCCAGAGTGAATTCACAGCCCTGCTGGGATCGGCGCCACCCCCTCCGCTGGCCTCCCACTGTGTGCAAAGGCCCCGAGGGCACCATTTTGCCCTGTTTGCCCCAGCCTCAGTCCACAGAGCATTTTGCGTCAGTGTATTTTGCTTTATTTGCTCTGGAAAACTCCGGCCTCGGGCAAGTTTGCAAGTGTGACCATGGCAGCCACAATGTAACTCTTTTCATAGGTGGCACTGAGTGTTTTTCTATTTCTCCCTGCTGTCCCATATGAAGACTCTCAATACAACAGAGAATTGGGGAGAAAAATCAGATGTCCATCCCAGCCAATGCAGGCCTTAGATTCAGTTGAGGAGCCTCATTGAAAACAAACCTTCAAAACACATTAGTATTTTAAACCTCATGTGTGAAAAATGTCCTCACATGACAAGCAATCCCTAAACAATAGAGGCTGCAGTGCCACCTGCTGTCCAAATCTTTATTCCCCCCCCCCCGCCTCAACTGCCCAGCCCAGCTGTAACCATAAAACATGACATTTGGACCAAGCATTTTCCTTCTTACAGAGTTCCTGTAGGCTTCCACGAAGCTAATCTTTTTCTGTAAGATGCTCATGGTTCTACTGACACACTTCACAAACATACGTTACTTGTTTAAAATGAGACTTGAAGAATCAATATTGGTGTTTGCACTGCAATGCCTCTGCACGTGTGCTGTGATATTCATAAGCATGGTCACCCCAGAGGCTTCAAGTATTTTTCCTTACCTGACATTAATCCAAAATTAAATAGCAGTGTATCATAAAGTGCAAGCAGCTTATTAATTAAATTAATGTCACGCTCTGCTTGCTGTATACAGACACACCAAGAAAGGAAAACTTCTTGTGTGCCTTTCTTAGGAACATAGGAAGCAGCCTTAAACTGAGTCAGACAATTGGTCCATCTAGCCCAGTATCGTTGACTCTGATTGGCAGCTGCTCCCCAGGATTTCAGGCAGGCAGAAAATGCTGGGGATTGAACCTGGGACCTTCCGCATGCTTTGCATGCAGCTCCTCCCCCTCTTAGAGGAGCAAAATCACAAAGGGCGTGGGCGGATAAAAATGGGAAAATGTGTTTATTATAGACATTGTATTTCTATAGCATCTTTCTGAAGCTACAGGAAAGTGATCTCTACCAAATGGTACCAGTTTCAGCCATGTACCTTATGATTTAATTAAGGGTCTCCTTTTTGGAGGGATCAGGAAGGCGGTATGGCTGAACAAAGTCAGTCACATTGAACAGTCTGGAATTATATATGCTGTTCCAGAGCAGATGATTGCTTGTTTCATCCATATACCTTATGATGTAATTATTGGCCCAAAAATGGGTTTGGGGGGCTGCCAGCCCCTAAACGCCGCAGCGGTTGTGCATAAGACTGGCAGTTTTGAATATATCACAATTTTTGTAAGATGTCTAGAAAGTCAAAACTTATGAGGTAAGTATTTTGACACAGGCTCTTGGACTTATTAGATGCACTTGAATTTTGTTGTATTTTGGGGAGTGACCTTTCATTGAAAAATCTCTATATTATGATAAAATGCAGGACATGCTTTTTAAAACCCTCACACAGAATGTATGCTGCATTTACTTTGCATATCTGAAGGCACGTGGGGCGCCAGCATTCTTATGGCACTTTTGCAATCTGATAGTATGCAAACCAATTTCTTGGATCATTGGAAATATCTGAAAACAAGACTTGTATAGACCTAGCTGTTGAAATGCATGGCACAAAGTCTTAAGGACATAAGAAGAGCCCTGCTGGATCAGAGCAAGGGTCCATCTAGTCCAGCATTCTGTTCACACAGTGGCCAACCAGCTGTCGACCAGGAACCCACAAGCAGGGCATGAGCGCAAGAGCACCCTCCCGCCCATGTTGCCAGCAACTGGTGTACATAGGCTCACTGCCTCTGGTACTGGAGGTAGCACTTAGCCATCAGGACTAGTAGCCATTGATAGCCTTTTCCTCCAGGAATTTGTCCAACCACCTTTTAAAGCCATCCAAATTTGTGGCCATCACTACATCCTGTGGTAGTGAATTCCATAGTTTACCTATGCTCTGTGTGAAGAAGTTCTTCCTTTTCTCTCCCCTGAATCTCCCACCAGTCACCTTCATAGAATGACCCCAGGTTCTAGTAGTTTGACAGAGTGAGAAAAATGTCTCCTTATCCACATTCTCTGCACCATGCGTAATTTTGTACACCTCTATCATGTCCCTCCCCTCCATGGTAGGCAGATGCTTCTTTCCAACCCTTGCATCCTCCATTCTCCAGTTTGGATCCAGCTGGAATGATTTCTGGAGGGAGTCTGTACCTTTAAAAGTTCAGTTTGAAGAGGGACCAGAGGTCAGTGGTAAAGAACATGTTTTGCATATAGAGGTTGCCAGATTCAGTCCCTGATATCTCCAGTTTAAAAACAACAGCAAAGGATCAGGTATCGGGTACTGTGAAAGATGTCTGCTAGAGGGCACGTGCCAACCAGTTTTGCACAATACTGAGCAAAATAGTCTGACCTGGCATAAGGCAGCTTCCCCCATTAATCATAATAGCAGTCAGTGCTCCAGCAACCACACATACGAGATACAACAGGCATGTGAAACTTCCGCTATCACACACTTGAACTAGCCCCTGAGTAGGATGGGAGGAGTTGCAATGGGAGCCTGTGACATTTATGTCCTGCCATTTTTCCTCTTGAATATGAACTTGAGCACGCTCCAGGAGAGAGCGCAGGACAGGAAGGCCTGGTGTGCTATGGTCCATGGGGTCACGAAGAGTCGGACACGACTGAACGACTGAACCACAACAATTTTTCCTCTTGCAAGGAACCCAAGGACGCTTACATGGTCCTCCTCCTCTCCCTTTTTTTAAATATATGTACGTGACCCTTGTTGCTTTTTTCTGAGCTCTTGAAGTGATGGAGAGAGTTTGGACTGACACTTGGCAATCTTACACATGCAGCCTTTCTTCACAACGCTTTTATTGTGCACTCGTGATTGCTCACTCATGGTAGTTTGCAGGTCCTCTACATGATATCCTCTGGGGCCTCTCCCACTCTTTGCAACCATTTCCCCAGCTTTATTTAGATCAAGGAAAGTGTGATATTATTTGGAAATGGCAGAATGAGACTCTCATGTAATTGCACAATTCCACTACATAACAGTGCCATCTAGTGGTTGTGTAATGAAACATATAGAAAGGGAGAGAAAAATCCCCTGGAAAAAAACACATGTAAAGGAGCTGATCTTAATCCTACAAAGAACCCAGAAGCAGAAGCCTTGGTAAAGGCATGGGTTAAAAGCCTCGTGTAGAAGAGCCCATATACACTACATTAGCCTGCTCGATTTGTTTGTTGGTGCTGTTGAGACAACACGCCATGCATGTGATTTGTACCCGGCAAACATGTCCTTGTCAACCACAGGCAGAAGCATTCATAGTGAACATGCATTTCTTTGATCACAGGGTTAGGCATATCATGATCATGTCTGCTGAGTGTTCTGGTGGCTGAGGAGTAATTCCTCCAGGTCCTTCAGGATTCTTTTCTTTGTCAGACTTTCAGCTCAATTTTCATCAGCAACACCATGGCACTTTAAAAGAATTTCCTTTTTGTTTGCCATAGGAGTTACTGAGGGAACCGTTTGCACCATCACTCCCTCTAATAATGAACTTCGTGACCTGGGCCAACAGAAATGGGGACATAATGGGGCCACTGAGAAAAAGGTATCCTCCAGCTTGGGGGAATCCAAAAGTCCCTAACAGCTTGTCGAATCTCAGAGGAAGGGTTAGCTGGCTCAAACTCCTCAAGGGGTGATGGTATACTGCAACATTTTATTGGAGATCACACTTGGGTTTTCTATAAGCAACAAACTGCCATTTGTGCTAGGACAGCCCTTTGCTCTTGTCCTTTCACCTTGTCTGTATGAGGTAGTTTTCAATTATCATGGATGCAAGCAGCTCCATACACAGTGGCGTACTTCTATTTTGGGACCATCTTCCCATGCATGCAAATTCCAGTGGTTTGAAAAAGCAACACGGGCCTTTCTGCCAATCCTTAGCGATTCACATTCTCTTTCTGTAAACTTCCTGAATGGCACCTTGTCCACATAAATACCAGACTAGATGTGCCTAGCATGTGATGGAGGAGAAAACAGAAGACGGTCTTGAAGATGTGCAGGAAGACCCTCTCTTGTGGAATCTGGCTTGGAAGCACCTATAAAGTTAAGACACGCTTGTGAGACGGCAGGTATGTGCATAGGGCTGTAACTGCAACACATTATCTTACACTTGGACCAATTCAGGCCCACAGCATCCCTAACAAGCACTGAGAACACACACAATCAACAGAGGCAAACAGCAAACAGGGCCGGCCCTAGGATAAATTGCACACTGAGCGAGGAGTCCCTTTGGTGCCCCACCCCCATGGTCAGCTTTGCAGGGCCACCCAGAGGGTTTCTGGGGCCTGGTGCAATGTGATGTTGGGGGCTGCTGCTGCCCCCTACAAGGACCCATGCATATGTGTACAAAGCTGGGGGGCACATGCGGGAATTATTGCATGTACAAACTGCATCTAAGCATTCTCGCCTGCTGCACCTCCTTGCCCTGGGATCAAGCAGAATGAGAGATGTGCTTCATTTTTTCTTACATGGGGATAAGGTAATAGGGATCTGGTTGTGCTTCTGCAGAGTACCTCCTCCAAAGTCCAAACCCCCTTCTGGCTTCTTTCTACTTCCTGGGGCTCAATCTCACAGGTCTTTTGGTTGTGTCCTGCTGCTGGCCTTCTCGATTACTCAGGAAGGAAGGAATTCTCCCTTAAGGCCTAGCCTCACACCACTCCTACACCTTTCCCTGTGGTTACTACAGAAAATTACTCTCCAGTGGCACCTTGTCTAGAAATCTTAGGTGGCGTTCACTCCTTGAACGCTTTCCCCGGTGGACCTGGAATTGTTTCCATGAGAAGAATTTTTTCTTCTCATGGAAACAATTTTTGTGAACCGCCCAGAGAGCTTCAGCCATTGGGCGGTATAGAAATGAAATAAATAAAATAAATAAAATAAAGAACAGGCCATATTCTCTGCCACAGACTTCCTCCTTAAAGCCTTCCCTGTTCCTTCTCTCACTACGACAGACTCTGTAACCAGGGCTACTTGCCCTGGGCCAATCATAAGCCTGCCTGACCAGTCTTATCTTTACTGCTGCCCAGAAATAAAGAAAGATTTTACCTTACTGTGATGGGTTTAGGCCCCCTTACAACTGGACTGCAGGCCTAGCTAATAAGCAGGCCCATCCCTCTCTTCCAGCCTCCCAAGGATACATTTTACAGCCAGCTTAAGCCTCAAATTAGCATCTATTCTGTTTCATACACAACTGCATAAAACATTTACTTCATCATGGCTGGGGAGAGGTCCCATTATGTCACAATTACATGTTGGTGCACAGTGGGTGAGCATGCAAGATCAACACTAAAGGAGGGAATCGTCTCAGGATGCTATAAACAATTTTATTGATGAAAAGTCTGACATGTTTTGGCCACAGAGCTAAATGGGGTGTTGGAATTCCTACCCGCCCCCTGTACCTGTCTTGTAGTTTTGGAACACTCACTGGTGTCTGTAACTCAGTCCAGATATGAGAAGACCTTGAGCGAATCACATGGCAACACCTGTAAAAAAAAGTCTTAAGAAAAAGACTCCTCTAATAGTATAAAAAACATAGCCTTCACTTCAGCACACCCTTTCTAGTTGCTAGTGTTTACAGCACAAGACAATCTGTTGTAAAATATCTGCAGACATTGTTACAAGTGAGTATGGAACATTTTATCTGTTTTATAATGTTTAAATATATGCATCGGCCTTGCCTGCAATGTGCCTTATTAACTATGTGAAGTACTGAAATTGTTTTAATGTTCATATGCATGCACAGGCCCTGCTTGCAATGTGCTCTTAATTGTTAAAAAAAAATTCTGTGTTGTCTCATTTATATTCTATATATGTATTGCTACAGCCCTTTGAAGGAGGCCTAACAAAACAGCAAGAGGTGGAAACTTGCTAGGCTTTCCATCAACAAAATTGTTTATAGCCTCCTGAGAACCTTCTTTCCTTTTGTGCTGACAATTACATGTTGAGATTCAGTGTCATCTTACACTCTGATATACCATTTCCTCTTTTTAGGAGAACTTTAAACAAAGTACAGAGAATTTTGGTGAGCAATGTGGCAGGTCAGGACAGGGGTCAATGGTACACACAAGAACTGAGGCTGGAGCTCCTGTGCTTTATAGGGGCCTGGGGCAAGTTGTCCCAGTTGCCCCCACACCTGACCCGCCCCAGGCAGCCTTGCAGCCTTGCAGTGTTACCAAGTTGTATGGCTCATATATGGCAAATGACATCGAACTGGAAAGTGAAGAGGAAGCATACTTTCAAGGTAATAGAAGGAAGATCATTTTTGTAGTCAGTACCCAAACAACCTGTAGAACCTTGAAATAAAAGTTACAGATATTTGCTTTTTGCCCCCCAATTTCACTGAAGACAGTACATTTAAAAAAACACAGCCACTGAGCTCATCTTGGCACCCCCCCTCAGCTCAGCGTCCTAGGCGACCACCCACCTCCCCCACCCCTAAGGCCAGCCCTGGTTGCAAATGCCTACAGGGAACTGGCAGAAGTGAAATGACAGCTTCTGGTCATCTCCTGAAAAAACAACAACTATGAAACTAGGGCAAAGGAGGAATTAACAAGAGCTGTTTCGGGTGTTGCTTGAGCTAGTAAAGCAGGCAGACTGATTGATACCTCTGCTGACAAAACAAAGCAGCAGGAGCATAAATGGTTGCATTTTAAAGTCCTGTGTAGGAAACGCATAGACGGACTGAGCTCCACTCCACAGAATATTATCAATTTGTAGAAAGAGCCCTTTCCCTTTGCTCTGTCTCGCCATCCTGGCTCTGCTTCACATCCATGTTATTCAGCGCCAGCAGCAGCAGCAATGCAGCCCATATTCCCCTGCTTCTGTTTGGCCACATCCAATAGATGGGTGTTGATGACGATGCACGCAGGGCTATGATCCTCGTGTCCTGCTTGTGGGCTTCCCAGAAGCATCTGGTTGGCCACTGTCAAAAACAGCATATTGGACTAAATGGGCCTTTGGTCTGATCCAGCGCAGCTCTTCTTATCTTCTTAATATGTAGGACATCCAGGGCAGCGCCCTATTGCTTAGAGCAAGGGTTTTGAATCTCTTTTAGCCCAAGGGCCAAATTCAAGTGAAGAGAAGCTCTTGGGAGCTGCATTGCAGCAGTGAGCGGGCCTCAGCGGGGCGGGGTGGGGCAGGGGGGGCACAAAAATACCAGCATATTTTAGCTGAAAGCTCTTCCTGCCAGCAACTAAGCCTTAGGGGAGGCATTTCAACCTTTTGGAATGGGAAAGAAACTGTGCAAAAGCCAAGAAACCACCCCATGATCAGGGGTCAGGTGAAAGGGGAGTGCAGCCAGGGAGCCATGGAGGGCTGGATTGGAAACCCAGAAGGGCCATATATGGCCTGAAGCCCAGAGGTTCTCCAGTAAAGGGTTGGAGCTTTTCTTTTCTGCATCCCTTAGAGCATCCCTGTAGCGCTGCACTGGCCGTTAACAGTGTTGGGGCAGAACACAATGGGCAACTGCTTCTGGAGCTGCCAACTCATTCTGGCCCAGATGCCTGGGGGTAAAAACTCCCTAGAGACATTTTCTCTTCTCCCCTACTACAATTTAGTCACTTTCCCTAGAATAGACCTGAACAAAATGGGATCCTCCAAACCACACTCAGCCTGGCATAATAGACCTCCTGGTTTTGTTGCCTGCCTGGTTCCCTCCAGATGTGTTGAATCACAACTCCCATCATCCCCAGCCATCTGGGGGGGACAATGGGAGATGTAGCCCAACACTTCCAGAGGGCTCCAGGATGGAGAAGGCTGCCCTAGAGGCTTTCTCTATAACAGATTGCTTTCCAGAAAGACCGTTACAAGACGGACCTGTTAAGCAGGAATGTTTCTGCTTCCTCCCTAGGCTGCCACAGAACGTTACAGCCCATCTCTGCCCAGACCATTGCCTTTGGTCTGATGCTTATTGCATTTCCCATGGGGGTGCTGGCCCTGGTTCCCACTTCCCAGCAGCTGCTGATGTAAGCTCAGAGTGTAGTGAGATGAATACTATGACGACTACTTAGAAATATTGCAGCCGGTAGAGAATGAGCTCACTTGCCCCTGGGAGGCTGTTTTTGGCAGCATCCCCCCAGTGACTGTAAATATGTTCTGACT
The DNA here is from genome assembly GCF_057233095.1 of Heloderma suspectum. Taxonomy (NCBI): domain Eukaryota; kingdom Metazoa; phylum Chordata; class Lepidosauria; order Squamata; family Helodermatidae; genus Heloderma; species Heloderma suspectum. The sequence goes on from NC_139458.1 coordinate 269,601,974, forward strand.
CTTATTCTGCTGGAGGCTGGAGATTGACTCCAAGAAACAGAGTCTTCTGTTGACATGCAACAAAACGTGGATCTAGCCACTGTGAGAGACAGGATAGTATGTGCACCAGTGGTCCAGCCTGGCAGTCTGATCACTGCTTGCTTTACCGAAACTGCCAAAACTTAGCAGAGCCTGGCACTACAGACCTGTGGGATGTGCAATCATTTCTGCAAAGCACAAAAGGTAGCAAACATTTTTCTACTATTTAATTCTTCATATGTTTTACCATTTCCTTTTGGTTGAAGACCTGAGTTTTGTTTTTGTTTTCTTTGCTCATGTGAAGATGTCCACACCCCCACACCCCACCCACACATAAGATGTGCTTTATTTTTCATTCCCAGCAGGCGTTTGAAGCCCTGTCTGTTTTCATCATCAGTATTCATTGCACTCACGGCAGCAAAGAAATCTCTGGGAATATAGGTCTGAGGGAGAAATTTACTGCAAATTGCTTGCTCTCTGCATAAGGCTATAAATGCCGATGTGATGCCATGGCTTCAAAAGCTGGCCTCTGAAGCCACTTTAGTTAAGTGGAAAACAGATTCTTTCTTTCTTTCTTCATTGATAGTTCTCATTATATTCAAAAGTAATACAAATGCATAGTATAATAGGATTTGAGTTCTTAGCACTGCTAATTACCTTATACTCAAACTAACATTTTTAATGCGTCTTTTACTTTGAGGTGTGATGTGACTGCATAGCAAATACAGCTTCTCCTTTCAGAGTTTGGACTCTCTCTTAGTGTAATATTTTTGTATTTAGGGGCACAATCCTATGCATGTTTAGAAAGAAAAAAGTCCTCCAACTCCCAGCATTCCCCAGCCAGCTAAGCTAAGCTGGCTGGGGAATGTTGGGAATTGTAGGACTTTTTTTCTGTCTAAACATGCATAGGATTGCACCCTAGGTGTCTTATGTGACTGCTTATCAAATGGGGACTGGTAACTTCTTACCCGCTGCTGAATACATGGAAAATAGAGAGGCACAAAGCTCATAAACACAGATGTGTTAAGAACTATATGGGGGAAACCATCATGAAGATGGCCACTCCTCTGGTGCAAGGGAATCTAGGTAAAAAAAGGTTACTTCTGTATTTTATTTATTCATTGAAAATATTTCTAAGCTGGCCATGTGTCCTCTTTTACACAGGAAAGGCCTCTATTTTGAAGGTGTCCTCTGTTTCAAGGACTGTCTTGTCCAAGTCCAGTTTAAAGAAAAAGTACAATCAGAAAGAAGAACTGGGCCTCGAGGCTGCCCATCAAGATGTAGTGTTACAAAAATTGTGTTCTTTCCCTGGTAGACTTTCTAATTTGTTTACCAAGAATGAGAGGAGGCAGAGATCTGGTCCAACATGATTTTATTCTGCAGAATAAGGCAACCCTTGGGGCTAAGGCTCCAACAAAGGTCACAATCAAGTAATGTGATCCAGAAGTTTATATAGGCAAGACCTTAGGGGGCTGTCTTACGCTTGCGCTGTGCTAATCTCTTCTAGCTGAGAAGGAGACAGAAAGCAGGCAGCGCCTTTCACATATCTAGGCATGCTCAGAGAGGTAGTCTTGTACTATAACGTAAATACATTCTTGCCATTCCTGAGTCTCTGATAAGGCACTGTGTCTTTGTTTGGCACGACAATTTCACACAGAGGAAGAAAAGACATAGCCTAGCTTATAAAATTATGGTATAACACACATATTACAACTGAAATTTCTATAACACTCCCCCCTCAAAAGGCTTTTCTTAAATCCCATACCTCTCCTTGGTCCAGCAGTGGACTACACACTTAAAGGCGCAAACTATCATCAATAGTATCATAACAAACAGAACTGCACCAATTACAAGTTGTTTCAACCATGCAAAATCAGGGAGCCAGGAAGTCAACCATAACCAAGGATCACTTGCTCCTGAATAATTCTCTCCAATCATATCTTGTAGTTTGGCGATTTCATCTTCTATGGTTTTGTTTAAATCATGGAACTTTACTTCCTTGCTTCACTAGGGTGCAGAAGCCACCTTAGCATGCTAAGAGATAATCTAAAACAAACTGATATTGGGCCACTAGCTGGCTGAGATCTTCAATTTCAGATTGCATGGCCCTTACCATTATGGCTGTGGCACTGATGGTCTTCTCTAAACAGCAAGTGAGTCCTAGGATGCTTTTTCTATTTTCTTGTGCAATAATTCCTGGGTATGAACCCAGGGTAAGCAATCCTGTAACTAGCCCGCCCCCTACCCTGTTTGGTTCTGAATCTGACAATTGTTTTCCAATAATTACAGTGTCATCACAGTTCTTACCCATCTGTCCTACAAGTTGCCCCATCCCTCCAACCTCTCTCTTTCTTCTCTCAGATTGAGGTTTTACCACTTGTACTGGGATGGTGAGATACCCAACCCCTACACATTGGTAATTCTCAGGGTGGTAATTGGTAGCCCATCCATCGAAGAAAAACCACAGGTTGGGATCTCTCATCTGCCAACCTGAGCATATGCTACCTATCCCAGCATAATTGGGAGACAACACAGGGTACTTGGGGTAAAGACTGTCAAAATCAGTGTCACCAAGATTAATGGAATAAGAATAGGAGGACTAAAACTTCTCCAAAGCCAAAACCGATCTGTGCACTGTGAATAATTTCTCAACCCATCTAGAAGAGGTTTAGCCTTGTTATAATTAAGGGCTTTATTATTCCAGACACCAGAATGTTGACAACAAAAACACATTCCCCTGGTGTAAGTCTGGAATTTGAATTTCCGAAACTCAGTCTTGCTCAATTCATCAGTGACTCTTGAAAAGAGAGTGCCCTCTTTTTGTAGAGCTCCAACTGTTACCTGTGGTTCTCTAATCAAGGCAGGCAACAAAGTGGAGTCTCTGACAGTTGATGGGTGTTTGTAGTAAAGAACAGAATCCTCCCCATTTTGCCTAAACATATGCTCAGCATGTCTCTTAAACCAGTTTCCTTTTACCTGAGTGGGAAGTGTTAAAACAACTAGACTTAAGAAGGAAAGAGTAATATGCATGTTTAAGCATCAGGAGATTGCTCTCTCTTGAACAAATACTTTAGTCCCTCTAGTGGTTTGCTACTCCAACGGTGGCCTTCAGGTGGGTCAGCTTCCGGTGTGACCCTCTCTGGTGCAGGTGATGCCTTTATGCGGGTGTGATGGATCCACTTCTTTCCTCCAGCGACTTTTATAACCATGTAAGTGGTGAGTAGAACCTGAAACAGACTCTTCCACTTCTCAGTAAGTGGTTCATCTTTCTAGGACCGGATCAGTACCCAATCACCAGGACTGAAATTATGCACTGGAGCATCCAAAGGCAAGGATTGGTATGATGCTGCGAACCTGTGAGGACAAGACAAAACAGACTGCAAAGCAGTAACATATTCTTGGATCTCTAAAGCCCTTACTTTTAAGTTTACATTTAAACTATCAGCCATAGGTAATATCCGGGGTGGGCGCCCATATAACATTTCAAAGGTATCAATTTGATACTTCCTTTGGGGGTGCACCATACTTGAGTCAAGGTGACTGGCAAGAACTGTAAGCATTTCAACTTAGTCTCTGAACAAATTTTCTAGTAAACGTTGACTTTAGGGTGTGGTTCATCCTCTTAACTTGACTTGTGGATTGAGGTTTCCAAGAGGGTGTAGCTTCCAGTTCATTTGTAATGCCTGGGCCACTGCTTGTGTCACTTGTCCAACAAAATGGGGCCTCTGATTTGATTCAATCTCTTCAAGTAACAGGAACTTAGGGACTACTTCTTTTAACAAGATCTTGGCTACTGTCTGTGCGAGCTGGGTATGCCTCAATCCATCTGGTCAATTGGTTTACTATTACTAGCAGGTACCGATAGCTATGAGTCTGGGGCAAGTCTGAAAAGTCAATTTGAAGTCTCTGAAAAGGATAGTAAGCCCATGGGCAACTTCTCATTTGAGCTGGGGGCTTAAACATCTTTGGATTTTTTTTTGAGGCACAAAGGGTAATTAGCCACTGCTCTCTGGATTTTAACATACAGTCTTGGGGCTACAATGTGTCTCACAAGTAGATCTTTTATTGCAGTTCTTCTTAAATGCATAGTTTGGTGCAAGTCTCTTACTATAAAACTCAAAAGAGGTTTGGGTATGAATACTTTGCCTCTTGGGACTACCCACCATCCATCTTCAGTTTGTTTTACCTTGTCTTCAAGGGCTTTTTCATTTTCAGCCAGGGAATAAATTAGAACCAAGTCTGTGCTCAAATATGGGATTAGGGCTCCTTCATAATGCACCTCCTCAGCTCCCATCTGTGTGGCTTCCTTTGCAGCCTTATCTGCCAAAGCATTGCCTCTTCTTTCTTCGGGATTGACACTCTTTCCATGCTCCTTCACGTGCATCACAGCTACTTCTTTTGGCTTCATCAGGCATCTAAAAGTTTCATGATCTGGGATCCGTTTGCACTCCTCTGTCCTGAAGCAGTAATGAAACCCCTTTCTTTCCACAGGACTCCGTTTGCATGTACCGTGCTGAAAGCATATCGCGAATCTGTAAATATTTTTTTTTCCTTCTCCTATTTTTAGGGCTCAAGTCAAAGCTGTTAGTTCTGCTGCTTGTGCTGACCAGTGGCTGGGAAGACACTTTTTCCATAAGGCCTTCTCGAGAGTAACTACTGCGCATCCTGTGTATCTTTTTCCATCTACCACACAGCTGGAGCCATCTACAAACACCTCAAGGTCTGGCTTTGGTAACAAGGAATCAGTGAGGTCAGGCCTGATCAGAGTCACATGACTAAAAATCTCTAAACAGTCATGACAATTTAGATCTGGCTTAGGCAGCAAGGTGACAGGATTCAAAAGATTGCTCTTTTTATATGTGAGGCCCGGGCTTGAAAGCAGGGAGATCTCATAGCATGACTGGCGTGACAGATTCAAAAACTTATCTCTATTGCTTCTCAGGATCTGAGGTATGCCATGAGGAGTATGCACCTCCATATCTGCTCCCGTTACAATTTTCTGGGCTTCTTCCACTAAAAGGGCAGTTGCTGCCACGGCTCTCAAGCAAGCAGGCCATCCCTTTGCGGTTGGATCCAGAGTCTTGGAGTAGTATCCTACAGGTCTCCAGGAAGGACCTGTCCTTTGGGTTAAAACCCCTGATGCCACTCCTTTATTTTCATGTACATAAAGCCGGTATGGTTTGTTGGGTTCTGGTAAGGCCAGAGCAGGTGGTGATACCAAGGCTTGCTTCAGTTCAAGAAAAGCCTTTTCCATTTCATTTGTCCATTTCTAGTGGATGATATTTCCCTTTGTCAAAGCTTTATACAGGGGCTTCGCCTTCCTTCCATAATCAGGTATCCACATTCTTCAAAACCCAGTGAGCCCAAGGAAGGCTTGCAACTCTCAAGGGTCTTTAGGCCTTGGTGTCTTCTGTATGACGTCTAACCAAGCAGTGCTCAGGTCTCTGGTTCCCTTCCGAATCTGGTAGTCCAAGAAGGTGACATGGGTCTGGCAAATCTGAGCTTTTTCTCTTGACACTTTATAGCCTTTCAAGTTCAATTCTTGCAGGAGGGAGATAGTAGCTTCAGCACATGAGCCCTCTGTCTGGGTGGCCAGAAGAAGGTCATCTGAATATTGAAGCAAGGACACCCATGGCCGGTCCTCTTTCCATTGCCTCAGGTCATTTTGCAATGCACCCATGAAGATTGTTGGACTCATGGTCAGTCCTTGTGGAAGGACAGCCCATAAGAGCTGAAACTTAATATGGGTATCGGGATCTTCCCATTCAAATGCAAATATTTTCTGACTGTCCTCATGTAAAGGGATTGAAAAGAACACATCCTTTAAGTCCAGTACTGAAAACCATCTGGCCTCTTTGGGAATTTAGGTTATAATGGTGTGTGGGTTTGGAACCACAGGATGATCCGCACTAATAATATTGTTGATGGCCCTTAAGTCTTAGACTAGGTGGAACTCAATCCCCTTTCCAGGTTTGGGCGGTTTCTTTACTCCAATTATAGGGGTATTAAAGGGTGAAGTTCCTTCTTTCAACCAGCCGTATTGTTTAAACTTTTTAATCAAAGGTTTCAGTTCCTTTCTGGCTTCTAGTGACAAGGGGTATTGTCTAATCTTTACTGGTTGGGCTCCAGGCTTAAGGTTGATCTGCAGAGGCTTAACAAACTTTGCCCTTGCGGGTGCCTTCCCTGCCCATACATCTTCAGGAGCCCTTTTTGCCACATCGGCTCCCCAGTAGGGATCTGCTGTACATCGCATGTTCTCATCCACATAAGCTTGCAAACACATCTGATAATTAGATCCTTGCTGCTTTGGCAACCTAACAACCATCTTGTCATCTCAAAAGAAAATTTCTGCTTGTAACTTTGTCAACAAGTCCCGACCAAGAAGTGCAACTGGGCACCTTTCAGACACAACAAATTCATGCTCTAAATGACAACTTCCAACCTTTGTGAGAAGGGGAAAGGTATAAGGGACCTTAGTAGGTTGGCCTTCAATCCCTTCAATTATTACAGTTCTGTCTTTATTAATTTGTGGCTTTGGTGCTTTTGGCAGCATGGAATAAGTTGCTCCTGTGTCAATAAGTCCCATTATTTCTCTTCCTTCCACCCTTATTGTAACCAGAGGGTCCTTCAGAGCCAGACACCTCTTCAGGGTGGAGGTCTCAGACCCTGGTCCCTGTCAATCTGATCCTTCTCCTTTCATGGCCACCATTGCCCCCCTCTTCTCCCCCTTTCGCTTTGGGCAGTCTTTTTGCCAATGTCCCCTGTCTTTACAGTAAGCACATTCATCTCTCCCCAAACACTGCTTTCTCCAAGTCTCAAAATCCTTCTTCAAACCTTTATCTGCCCAATCAGGGGCTTGCCCTGTGACTGCCATTGCATTCAAAGCTGCATTCTGTCTGACCTTCTTATCTGCTTCCTTCTTCTCTACTTTCTCATGATTCACAAACACCTTATAAGCAATCTCCATCAACTGAGGCAGAGGCATCGCTGCTGCCCCATCAGTCTTCTGCAACTTTCTCTTAATGTCTGTTGCCACTTGAGCAATAAACATCATGTTAACCATCCTTAAATTCTCTTGAGCTTAATATCACTATACTGACGGAATGCATCAAACAACCTCTGAAGGTATGCACTAGGGTCTTCAGTCAATCCCTGCCGGATTTCATATAATTTGCTTAAATTTGTAGTCTTGGGGACTGCAGTTTGAACTCCATGTAAAACGAGCCGCCTGTAGCAGATCAGCTTCTCTGACCCAGCCTGCCAACCCGGCTCCCGTTCTCAGTCTGGGCTTGCCTTAAGGCTTGTGTTTCTACCATCCGCTTTTCATCTGGAATTAAAAGTTCGTTTAACATGGTTCGCACATCTCCCCAGGTAGGAGTATGACTTCGAAAAATAGATTCAAACAGCCTGTACATTTTCTGAGGATCCTCCCTTAAGGAGGGGTTCTGATTCCTCCAATTAAACAGGTCAGATGTAGTGAATGGCACATAATCAACAGCCCATCCGTTAGGGCCAACTACTTCCCGCAGAGGGAGCTGTCTTCCCACTTTTGTCATTTTGCACTCATATGAGCCCTTTTTGGCTGTAGATCTCAAATGAGTAGGGATGTACGAATTGTGTACCTTCCGTGCCACTTGACTTCCGCAGTTTGTGGCCAGTGCTCCGTACCATCATTTGCAAGCCCCCGGAATTCTCTTTTTTTTCCGCTCCAAGAATTACGAAGATAAATCCGTACCGACAGTCGTAATTCTGCATAACTTCCATAAGAAGGGCTATTTTTCGTAGATATTTACGTATTTTTTCCCCTGCCAAGAGACGTGCTGTAATTACTTTCAGCCAAAACACTTCCTCCTCCTCGGGGCTTCCCAAAACAAGGCTGCCCTAGGTGTGCCTGAGAGATGCACTCTTTGTTTAAAGCAATGCTGTTTGAAAGAAAGAAAAAACCTTTTAAAATGACCATGCCGGTCTAGAGCCCTGCATGAGGTATTACTCCCCCTGCTAGGCTTTCTATTTCCACATCCAGCCTTGTTGGTGACGTTGTGAGGCTAAAATGGAGAGGAGAACCAACTCTGTGCATGTCTACTCAGAAGTAAGTCTTATTGAGTTCAATGCGACTTACTCCTACACATGTCAGCACCCCACTTGCCCCCAGCTCAGCTTTGTATTTCCACATCCAGCTCATTAGCAAACCTGTTAGTTATCTCACTGGGTGACTTTGGGCTGGACTCTAACCACTACATCATACTTCTGTTATATGAAACTCTTGAAGAAAAAGAGACAGTATAATGGAAAGTTCTTTCTGAAGCAGTCACACTTGTACAAATGCAGCATGAAGGGAAAGATCAGCAACCTTCTCTTTGTTTGAATAAAAAGCACACTCTGCACATGCTCAGGGAATTGACAAAATGAGGAATAAACATACCAGGGAATATGAAGAACTATATTCTTCGTGTGTGTGTGTGTGTGTGTGTGTGTGTGTGTGGAATCTCCCTCCATCCATCTGTTCCCTGGAAACCACCCCCCCATTCACCCAAGGGTCTTCTGAGATAACTAACAAGAAGTTTGATAATGAGATGGATGTGGAAATACAAAGCTGAGCTGGGGGCAAGTGGGGTGCTGACATGTGTAGGAGTAAGTTGCATTGAACTCAGTAAGACTTACTTCTGAGTAGACATGCACAGAGTTGGTTCTCCTCTCTGCTCAGCTTTGTATTTCCACAACCCACTCATTATCAAACCTCCTGTTAGTTATCTCAGAAGACCCTTGGGTGAATGGGGGGGGGTTTTTCAGGGAACAGCTAGATTGAGGGAGATTATACACACACACACACACACACAATAGAAGAATATAGTTCCTCATTTTGTCAATTCCCTGAGCATGTGCAGAGTGTGCTTTTTATTCAAACAAAGAGAAGGTTGCTGATCTTTCCCTTCATGCTGCATTTGTACAAGTGAAGTGTGAACGCCATTTGCATCCCTGTTTTAGCAGTGATAGGCTATGTAAATATTTATGTAGCCTATCACGGGCCAGCGTAGGGACGCAAATGGCATCTCCTACACAGTAGGCTGGAGGCCCCACTGCGGGTTGGCCCGGCCGGCAGCTCCGTGGCCTGGCCGTGGAGTGGAGCCAGCCAGGCAGGATTCCGGGGGGGAGGAACGGATCGCCTCCCCCCTTGTCAAGGATTCCAGGGGGAGGAACGGATCGCCTCCCCACACCTGCAGAACCCGGCGGAGCCAGGTAAGTGGGGTTTCGTACGCCCCTACTCCCAGATCACACAGGGAGTCCCTTCTGGGTGCCAGAAATTGTTACAAAAATTGTGTTCTTTCCCTGGTAGACTTTCCAATTTGTTTACCAAGAACGAGAGGAGGCAGAGATCTGGTCCAACATGATTTTATTCTGCAGAATAAGGCAAGCTTTGGGGCTAAGGCTCCAACAAAGATCACAATCAAGTAATGTGATCCAGAAGTTTATATAGGCAAGACCTTTGGGGGCTGTCTTACACTTGCGCTGTACTAATCTCTTTGTCTAGCTGAGACGGAGACAGAAAGCAGGCAGTGCCTTTCACATATCTAGGCATGCACAGAGAGGTAGTCTTGTACTCTAACGTAAATACATTCTTGGCATTCCTGAGACTCTGATAAGGCAGTGTGTCTTGTTTGGCATGACAATCTCACACAGAGGTAGAATAGACTTAGCCTAGCTTATAAAATTATGGGATAACAGACATATTACAACTGAAATTTCTATAACAGTAGCACCTGAACAGCAGACTGAGCAAGGCACGCGGGTCGCCTGGGGGCTGTCTTCATGAGCAATTTATTGCAAAGTTAGAGCAGTCTGAGTTTCTTCGTGACAAATGACATTGTCGCCAAGCTGCTGCCAACCAGCCACTTCCCTCTTGAAAAGCTGTATTTTCTGAAACTCCTTTTACTCCAACTTTTTCACTGAAAGCTGCTCCCTGGCAATTTTACCACAGTGTGCCATGTCCCCCCCCTCCCACCCCCTGCATAAAATCCTGGGTGTGCCTCTGTGGCCTGGCAGTGACATAGCCAAGGGGGTGGGGTGCCCCATTCCCTCTTGTTTTCCCAGTGGAAGTAGTTTTTCCCATTGGGAAAATCCCCATGAGCACAGCAGTGACCCCTCACATTACCACAGTAGTGGAGACACTCATTCACCTTAAGTAGCCTGCTTTTAATCTTTAACATACCCCCCCCACCCACTGTGCATGTTTACTCAGAAGTAAAAAATAAATCTCACTTCCCTGCAGTCAAAGGGTTAAAAGCTAACTTCAGTCACTTGCCCAAAAGCACTCTTTCACATCTCTTAAATTGCTACTGCAATGCTGTGCTTCTTTGATGTTCTGTAGTCTCAAGTCATTTCTCTGTAGTTATGTAAAGTCCCTTCTCCACTTTATCTTTGGGGTTTATCTTTATGGGAGCTTCTTACTGCAAGCAGGGAGAAGAAGAAAGGGAGAAAGGGAAAGGGTTGGAAGTCGGGATATGCGAACTCACCCCCGTCCGGATTCTCTGGACACCTGCCCAGCCCCTGCACCTGCTCGCCAGTCCCCAGACCATGCTTAAGCACCTCCCACGCTTGGCGAGCAGCCTGCACTCACCCCAATGGCCTCATTGAGCTCCACAGTCACCATTTCTAAAAAAAATAAAATGGTGATCGCAAAAATACCCAGGTTTTTGTATGGGTGAAAATGCACATTTTGCAAATGTGCATATTCTCATGCGTGAAATGTGCATTTTTGTGAAGTCACACAATGTGTGTACAAAAATGTGCATTTGTCATAAAATACGCATTTTTGCGCATACATGAATATACGCATTTGCAAAATGCACATTTTTGCATGTGCGCAAATTTGTGAATTTTGCGGTTGCCATTTTCTATCTCAAAAAATGGCAACCACAAAGCACGACGAGGCTGCAGGAGTGAGTGCAAGCTATTCATCAAGCGCAAGCAGGGGGTAAGCAGGGGCAGGGGCTTGGTGAGCGGGGCTTGGGCATGCGGGCAGGAGCAGGTCCACCAGATTCCCAGAATGAATTGGGTGCCTGTGCCATCCCTAGTTGGAAGCAATAGGCAAAAGTGCACACATGGGGGAAAATGGGGTGGGAGCAATAACTCTGCAGCAGATTGTTGGGATGCAGTGAAATTAGGGTGTGGAGGAGCTCTCAGGAGTCTTCAGATGCTGTACTGGAGAACTGGGGATTTTCGTTTCTTCAGGGAAATCTGCACACATGGGGAAAATTAGTTGCTCTCCATTCATAATGTAGTAGCAGGGGAGAACCTGGACAGGGGCGGGAAACAGGCCTCTCTCATAGGTTGAGTAGTCCCTACCAGTTTGATGACATTCAGTTCTTCTCCCCCCACCCCACCCAGAAGTATGTTCCTTTCAAGCACTGAAAAACAGATTTTAAAGGTACGGTACACTCGGCTTATCTTGCTTCATGTGTCCTTGACAGACCAAAGCCAATTCCATGAAAATCCAGGTAATACTCTAACGCACTTCTCATTCTGTTGTCGTGAAGTCCGTCCCCCCTCGGTCACAGATGTCCGCACTATGGTGAGATGTACTGTATTTCTATTTAAATTATAATTATTTTCTAAATTTGCATCTATACATATAAATTAGCACATGCAAACATTATGCAAATCTGTGTCCTCTTTTTGGTCCTCTTTTTGGGTAATGCATTTCCTCTTTTTTGGCAATTCATGAGTGACCATCCTAGCCACTTTTAAGGGCAAAGATCTCCCAGGGTTGCTTCCATAATACAATTCTATACAATGAACAAGCACCGGCAATAAAAAAACTTCCAAACCAGACACTGCTAAAATTTAAAACACAACTGCAGATAAAAACCAAGATCAGTCCAATAAAACACACTCAGGGAAAACAGATAAGTCTTCAAGGCTTTCCTCAAAGGTTTGCAATGATGGGGCCTGCTGACCTCAGATGGCAACCCATTCCAGGGGCATGGGGACACTGCAGAAAAGACCCTTTCTCATGTACATGCCAGCGTCACTGTTCTCAAAGGTGGGGAAGTCAAAAGACCCACTGTTGCTGGTCTTAAAGTGTGGGCTGCCTGATATGGGTGAAAGTGGTCCTTCAAGTAACTTGGTCCCAAAATGTTTCAGGCAGCCTTCCCCAACCTGGTGCCTTCCAGATGTTTTGAACTACAGCTCCCAACATTCCTGACACCTGGTGTAGTATAAGTGTTATATGATCCAACCACCCCATTCCCATCAATATTTAGGCAGCTCCTCTCTGTACCAGATGACGTTTCTGAACCATCTTTAAAGGTAGTCCCATGTAAAGTGCATTACAGTAGTCTAGGCTGGAAGGCATTAGTGCATGGATAACTGAGGCAAGGTCCATCCTCTCCAGATAGGACCGCAGCTGGTGAAGGTGGTAAAAAGCATTCCTGGATGTCACAGTCACTTGGGCTCCCTGTCACCCTAGCTTGTGCCTCCATTTCCTGATCCTCATAATCACTTACAGTCTATACTGAAGATAATGGACTATGTAGTTCCTCTCCCAGCCCCAGTCCCAATAATTCATTTGAACTGTTTTTCTGCCCACCTCAGTGACTGTGTAATAGGGTTGCTACCTTTGGCTTCAGCCTTTTCAGACATCTGCCTTAAAAAAAATACCCTGCCTTCCTTCCATCATAGAAGTTAGAACTCAAGACAGTCTAAATTGGGTTTCCAGGTGGTCTCCCATCCAGGCAGTCACCAGACCCAACCTGCTTAGCTTCATCAAGGTGGCTGCATCACATGCCTTCAAAGCACCTCTTAGAAGTAATAAGCTTAAACAAGTGCTTCAAGTTAAAAAAATGTTTGAAGTAATTTATTTAGAACAAGAGCATACTAGTTCTAGGGCTGCCTCGAGTAGGCATAACTTAATGGTCATAGAGATACAGATGAGTTGCGAGTTAGAGCAGAGTACATTTAGATTTACTGAAATTTGCTAAGCTTTGCTTCCAAAGTTATATGCTGCATTATATCGTATTCTACAAATACGATTAGGGCACAATCCTATGGCTGCTAGACAGAGTCTAGATGGCCATAGGATTTTTCTGTTTATGGGAACCGAGCTCGGAGCCAGCGCTCCAAGCTCAGTTCCCAGAAATACGACTCCCCACCCCCTCCGCAGCCGCCTCGTAGGAGGCAGAGTTTCTTCCCAGCTCCGCGCTCGGAAAAGCAGTGCATAGTGCCCAAAATGAGAGTGTTCCTGGGGGCAGGGAGGGGGCCATGGAAGTGCTGGTATGCGCCGTCTGCCCCCCCCCCACTCCAAGGTGCCCTGGCTAGACAGCTGAAATCAGCCATCTAGCCACAAATGCAGGGCAGCCAGAGCGTGGAGGGGAAGGTGCCCTCTGCACTTTGCCCGCCCTGTATTGGATAGTCAGCTGCCTTCATGTTCAGAGGTGGCCGACTGTCTCCATAGGATTGTGCCTTTATGCAGATCATTGTGGTGCTTCCATCCCATACATTTAAGCTATGTGTGTACAGTTGTTTGAGCATCATTGCTACATTGCCTATGTAGAAACATAGGTTTTGGCCTAACTTTTGGGTGGATGCTTGTGCAGCAAAATTAAAGGACTGAGCCCTATGTTTTTCTTCTTCTGAAGCAACCCCATCTTCCCATTATCTATTTCTCCCACTTTATAGCTTTTTGTCTAATTTCACTGCTTGATTTAGATAGCCCAAGAATTGTCCTGCTGTGAAAAGTGGAGTACAAATCAAATTTGGCAATGTTATATTTTGATGAGGACAGATGGCACAGAGGGCCTTTGGATTTAAACCAAAACAATTAAAGAATTATCTGATACAAAGTAATCCTTCAGATCCAACTGGCACACTGATATTTCCTAAGCCTTTGGAAGCACTATTCAATGTACACTAATAATGATAATTAAATAAATAATGGTCATGAATAGCTGAACTGGCTTCCAAGACTATAACTAGGACAGACAGACCAATGCTGCTGTACCAGATGTTGTCATTTAGGGAAGTAAAATTAAAACTACTCTTCTTGGGCAAGAGTCATAGGAGGACTCTTTCCCAAGGTGGCCTTACCTCACAGTGAGCACCTGAGCCACCAACTTCACTACTGCCCTAACTCAGGGACGAGCAACCTGTGGTCCTCCAGATGTTTTGGCCTACAACTCCTGTGATCTCTCACCATTAGCTATGCTGTGACTAGGGCTGATGGGAGTTGTAGGCCAAAACATTTGGAGGGCCACAAGTTGCCCACCCCTGCCCTAACGTATTAGCTGCGCTGCCTTGATCAGAGTTCAAAACTGCCCCCCCCAACTGTTCCCATTCTTTATTTTCTAAAGGTCAAGTAATAACGCCACTCTCAGCTACAGTTCAGTAAAATTGGTTGGATTCTGATTTTTCATGTGTTAGATTCTGAGATGACCTTTGCCCCATATAGTAAAAAATGATGCAATGCCCTAGTCATACCAAAAACATATTCTAATCATGTCTGTTTCTTATTTCTTTTTCCACTTTGTACTCCAATGAGATTATTACAAACTAAAACCAAATATTTTGTAAGGAAACACAGATGATGTAGTTCTCCATCTCCTTTGTCAGTTTATCATTCCTGGTTGTCCTTTTAAGAATTTTCCCCATTTTGTAACATAGCTCACTTACAAGTTAGACACTATCTAAATTAGAGTCTTGATATCAAGGAGGTGAACTCTTAGCTGCATACTTGCTCATTTCAATGTTGTCTCTTTATCTATTGTGAATTTGAATGAGCGATTTAGGATGCTTCCAGACAAAACTTTTAGGGTGCCATTGTGCTGCCTCATTCACAGAATTTACTGGGTGTGTGTGTCTAGGGCCCCATCTACACCGGGCTTTTACTCTGGGGCAGGTGTGAGTTGAGGTCCCTCATGATAGATGACTTCGCAGCCATCCGTGGTTTTCGCCTGGAAAATGCGGAGTTCCAAGGAGTTGTTGTACTGCAATTTTGGGGGGTTGCTGCGGGTTTCCTGCAGTTGTGGGGTGTCTGTTCCTTCCCCGAACGGACTTCACATTTTGCAGTGGGCATGTTGTAGGCATGCAAAGTGGCCGCATCACTCTGTGACGCCCCTTTACTTCCCCATCCCTTCACAGCTTCGCAGTTATAGAGGCACAGAGGGGCATTTTCATCTATTTAATCACACTTTCACACAGTTTTGCAATGGTTGTGGACTCAGTATCCAAGGGCTGGTGGGGGGCTTGGGGGAGGACCAACATCACTCCGGCCACCATTTCGGAGCAATGGCTAGACACGTAGTGCTCACGCTTGTGAGCGCGAACCATCGTGAGAGTCTTGGGCTGAGGAACTGACAAACTGATGGTGCAGAAATGAAGGAGCACAAAACACCCACTTTTTACCTAAAAAGGGATGGAAAGACACAGCAGAGCCCCACAAATACAAAACAGCCACTGAAGTGTCGCACCCCCAAACTCACGGGACTGTACAGCTGAGCATTTCAGTAAAATGGCAACAACAAAAAGGGCATGGTGAGTCTGTAAGGGGAGTGCGCAGCACATCGTGAGTGTATCGCAGGGCATGCTGATTTGAAGCCGCATTGCTGAGAAGTTGCAACGGGGGGGGTCAAAGTGGTGCATATAGATGGGGCCCTGATGTTGTCATCTTCCAGCCATCGTCCTCCTGTGCCTTCCCACCACTTCTTCCATCTTTTTCTTTACCACAAAAAATCTGTTAAGGAAAAAGACAGAATTGCTGCACAGTCTTTTGACTATAATAAATGGCTCATAGCTAAATGTAAAATGTTGTTTATAAAGTATACCACAGTGTGAATGAGCATTGAATATTTGCAACCAAGCCATCATTCACACCAGTCAATGATGATAAACTGTACTGAAATGACTATTAGTATCCACTGGGATCCTTCTAAAAGCAGACTATATAAAGCAGCCTTCCCCAACCTGATGCCCTCCAGATGTGTTGGACTACAGAACCCATCAACCCCGGCCAGCATGATGGAAGTTGCAAGCCAACACATCTGGAGGGTGCCAGGTTGAGGAAGACTGATATAAAGGGTATATTTGATATAAGACTGATATAAAGGGTATATAAAGGGTACATTCCATTACCATGCAATGGACTCCATTTCTAACATTCTTTGACTAAGCTTTTCGATCTACCTTGCTGACATTTGCCATCTGAGAAAACTGTCAAAGACATCACATTCACACCTCAGTGCTGTATACAAATCAATACATGGAGGAAGCAGGATCAAATCCACCAGACCTACTCCCAGACTTCAGGATATTGATCTAAGACCAGGTAAGGCAACGTGGCGCCCAAAGTGAGGGCCTCAAACTGCTCCCGTCTTTTCCCATGAATGCCTCTGGGCCACATGTGGGGCTCAGAAACATTCTTAGCAAATGAAGATTTATTTATGTATTTAAAATATTTCTTGACCTCCTTTCAGGAAAGGACCCCTCCCAAGGCAGCATACAACAATAAAACACACAATAAAAACCAATGTGGTATTAAAAATGATAAAAACACAATAAGAAGTAAAAACACAACAGAGAGGATAGCAGGTGGCACGTAGATGGTTTCAACAGTGGCACGTCCATTTTGTGGTAGTGTCCAAGTCAGTTTCTTAGATTGCCAAATGTGCCATCAGGCCCGAAGAGGTTGTCTGCCCATGATCTAAGGTGTGAATGAAGCTGTATGCAGGTGTGTACACATAGGCTCAGATTGTGTGATCTGTACCATGGAATGTTTTTTCAGGGTTCCCAATTATTCAGGTAGAGCCTACATTTTGTATATGTCTAGGCTATGCTCAGAGTCCGGCCTTCAGATGAAAGCGTGGCAGTCTGGGGCCACTTCCTCCTGTACCCTGTAATAATAACATGTGGGATGGTTCTGTGAAAAAGCCTCCTCTCATGGCTTCTGCGGAGATCACCCCATTGTGACTTCAAAAAGACATTGCATAGTGGGCAAAAATTGTCATCCGGAGCCATACTAAGAAATAAATATGATACAGAAGAAATGCGGACTAAGTGAAGAAACTTCCTTCAGTGAGGAATACAGTTCAAATATTTGGTTGTGCTGAGAAATGTCAAGGCCTGAGACTGTTCCAGTAATTTGACTATTCTATGCCACCGACTCCACTTCCAAATGGGTTTGTATGTTTCCATTATAGGCTATTACAGAGGATGAATGGAAGCTATTAAGAGCTGGCATTGCCTATCTTCTTCCTGTGTTTTATGTTCCTGCTTAATTTTGGGTTACTGCTTTTTAAAATGTCACTGTTTCATTCTATATGTCTCCCGTTCCCCACCCCGCTGACACAGCAAAACAAAGAAACATTCAAAATTGCTGTTCTGATGTAAACATACCATCACAATTGCTTTTACTGTTAACCTTGCTTGTTTTGTGGGAAATAATGTGCACTGGGGCTAGGCCATCTTCCATTGTCCTTCACTTTTGTAGTGGACTCTTTTAACACCACCCGCCCCGCGCTGTAATACTAAAAACAAAACACCCCCCCCCAAAAAAAACACAAAATACCACTTTCTGCTGTACCTGGCCAGAAATATGTATCAAAGATTAGTATATAGCAGGCAATAGATTGTGACTGGTTTTTAATGTATCTTTTAACATATAAACCATCACAAAGGAGGGTGGGAAAATTAATCTTCTCTGTCATAATGGTCAATGCAAATTTCTTTATAGTAACAACGATGTACATGCAGCCTCCTCTCATAAGGCAGTATTTCCTCATGAGAGGAATATTTTCTCAGTATTTCCATATCACAGGTGAAGAACTGAAGTTGTGAGAGTCGAGCTTGCACGGATGTTTTTGATTTGGGGCACACCGTTTGGTGTGCTTCCATCCTACAAAAACAAGACAAATGGGGAAGGATTGCTGGGTGTGTATGTGCGGCAAATAATTAAGTGGGGAAAATGTCAACATAACTATTGTGCTGTCCAAATAGCGCATGTACTTCAGTTGAAATCACTTCCTGGGCAGGAATACTGTAGGACAGCTGCAGAAGGCTCCTGCCAGAAGCAATCCATTACCTACTGAATCCTACTACACTGTAGGAATTTACTGCCAGGAGGTTGGGTGATGGCCACTAGGATCTTAGAGAAGGTTTTTAAAGGGATTAGATAAGGAGGATAGGTCAGCCCCTGTCATCAATGGTCACTAAATAGGACCTCCATGCTCAAGGGCAGCACGGTTCTCAGTACCAGATGCCAGGTTAGGGTGGCCTGTTATGAATCACCCAAAAAGAGGACAAAAGAGGACATAGATTTGCATAAAACTTGCAAATTCTGATGTATATGTATAGATGCAAATTTAAATAGAAATGCAGTATGTCTCAGCATCATGCAGAAGACTGTGACCAGGTGCCTTATGTGTCTGCCTGTTTAGTCTGTTGTCCAGGCGCTAACAGTTAATGGGCAACTTCAAGACCCCAGCTGTCCTCTCCTAGGGCTGTTTGTGATCTTTCACTAGGAAGTGGACTGAACAGCCCTTCTATCAGAGGTCGGTTCTCTAGCAACCCTTCAAACAGAGGACTGCCCTCTGTAAAAGAGGATACATGGCCACCCTACAGCCATAGCCATCATGCCTTGTTTAGAAGCTTCCCTGAGGCATCTGGCTGGACATTGTTGGAAAGGAAATGCCAGGTCTGTGGTCTGATCTAGCATGGATCTTATTACCCATAAGGGAGACTTAGTGTCCAATAACCACCAAGACTCGGTCTGTTTGCCAAGTCTGAATCAGAGATTGGGCCTTGACTACAGATTAGATTCTCTGACTTGCAGTAAGGCCTGCTGTCTTCAGACTGTAGTCTTTGATGGAATTTTGATCCACCTGCCATCTTTGATGATATTGTTGCCAACAGTCTAGAACTGGTATGGTTTCTCCTCTCCATGTGGATCAATTAAGGTATAAGAAGCTGTGCTTTCTAATCAATGTGTTTATCAGCGTTTGTCTAATAATGTTATATATGAAGTAGAATAAAATAGGAGAGAATGGCTGTATGGAACTGAAAAGCTTTGGGCACCATCTTTTTTGCTCACTTGCGTGCCTCAGTGACTTTTATGTCTAAGTATGGATTTGAACACAGGTCTTCCTGGTCTCCCCTTCATGGATCACTGCCTTGTTGTGGCGAAGGGGCTTGCGTAACTCAGTGAAGCCATAAGCTATGCCGTGCAGGGCCACCCAAGACGGACAGGTCACGGCAGAGAGTTCTGACAAAATGTGGTCCACTGGAGAAGGAAATGGCAACCCACTCCAGTATTCTTGCCAAGAAAACCCCATGGAACGTATCACAAGGCTAAAAGATATGATGCCGGAAGATGAGCCCCTCAGGTCGGAAGGTGTCCGATATACTACTGGGGAAGAGCAGAGGGTATTTCCAAGTAGCGCCAGAAAGAGTGAAGCGGCTGGGCCAAAGCCGAAAGGACACTCAGCTGTGGATGTGTCTGGTGGTGAAAAGAAAATCCGATGCTGTCAAGAACAATATTGTTTAGGAACCTGGAATGTAAGATCAATGAATCAAGGTAAGCTGGAGGTGGTCAAACATGAGATGGCAAGACTGAACATCGACATCTTGGGAATCAGCGAACTAAAATGGACAGGCATGGGCGAATTTAATTCAGGTGACCATCATATCTACTACTGTGGGCAAGAATCCCTTAGTAGAAATGGAGTAGCACTCATAGTCAACAAAAGGGTGGGAAAAGCAGTACTGGGGTACAATCTTAAAAACGATAGAATGATCTCAGTATGAATCCAAGGCAAACCATTCAACATCACAGTAATTCAAGTCTATGCCCCAACCACTGAGGCTGAAGAAGCTGAGGTTGATCAGTTCTATGAAGACCTACAACACCTTCTAGAACTAACACCCAAAAAAGATGTCCTCTTCATCATAGGGGACTGGAATGCTAAAGTAGGAAGTCAAGAAATCACCGGGATAACAGGCAGGCATGGCCTTGGTGTACAAAATGAAGCAGGACAAAAGCTAATAGAGTTTTGCCAAGAGAACATGCTGATCATAGCAAACACTCTTTTCCAACAGCACAAGAGACGACTCTACACATGGACATCACCAGATGGTCAATATCGAAATCAGATTGATTATGTCCTTTGCAGCCAAAGATAGAGAAGCTCTATACAGTCAGTAAAAACAAGACCTGGAGCTGACTGTGGCTCAGATCATGAGCTTCTTGTTGCAAAATTTCGGCTTAAATTGAAGAACGTAGGGAAAACCACTAAACCATTCAGGTATGACCTAAATCATATCCCTTCTGAATATACAGTGGAGGTGAGGAATAGATTTAAGGGATTAGACCTGATAGACAGAGTGCCTGAGGAACTATGGACGGAGGTCCATAACATTGTTCAGGAGGCAGCAACGAAATCCATCCCAAAGAAAAAGAAATGCAAGAAAGCCAAGTGGCTGTCTGATGAGGCTTTACACGTGGCTGAGGAAAGAAGGGAAGCGAAAAGCAAGGGAGAAAGGGGAAGATATATCCAACGGAATGCAGAGTTCCAGAGAATCGCAAGGAGAGACAAGAAGGCCTTCTTAAATGAACAATGCAAAGAAATCGAGGAAAACAACAGAATGGGAAAGACTAGAGAGCTCTTCAAGAAAATTGGAGATCTCAAGGGAACGTTTTGTGCAAAGACGGGCATGATAAAGGCCAAAGAAGGCAGGGACCTAACAGAAGCAGATGAGATTAAGAAGAGGTGGAAAGAATACACAGAAGAACTATATAGGAAAGATCTGAATGTCCCTGATAGCCATGATAGTGCGGTCACTGAACTTGAGCCGGACATCCTCGAGAGTGAAGTCAAGTGGGCCTTAGGAAGCATTAGTAACAACAAAGCTAGCGGAGATGACAGTATTCCAGTTGAGCTATTTAAAATCCTAAAAGATGATGCTGTTAAAGTGCTGCATTCAATATGCCAACAAATCTGGAACACTCAACAATGGCCACAAGACTGGAAAAGGTCAGTTTACATTCCAATTCCAAAGAAGGGCAAATCGCCAACTTTCGCTGGATCATGGAGAAAGCAAGAGAATTCCAGAAAAATGTCTATTTCTGCTTCATTGACTACACTAAAGCCTTTGATTGTGTGGATCACAACAAACTGTGGCAAATTCTTAAAGTGATGGGAGTACCAGACCACCTTACCTGTCTCCTGAGAAACCTGTACGAGGGTCAAGAAGCAACAGTAAGAACCAGACATGGAACAACAGAGTGGTTCAAAATTGGGAAAGGAGTACGACAAGGCTGCATATTGTCACCCTGCTTATTTAACTTATATGCAGAGTACATCATGAGAAATGCCGGGTTGGATGAATCACAGGTCGGAATTAAGATTGCCGGGAGAATTATCAACAACCTCAGATACGCAGATGATACCACCCTAATGGCAGAAAGAGAAGAGGATCTCAAGAGCCTCTTGTTGAGGGTGAAAGAGGAGTGTGCAAAAGCTGGTTTGAAACTCAACATTACAAAAACTAAGATCATGGCATCTGGCCCCATCACTTCCTGGCATATAGAAGGGGAAGAAATGGAAGCAGTGACAGATTTTACTTTCTTGGGCTCCAAGATCACCGCAGATGGTGACTGTAGCCATGAAATTAAAAGACGCTTGCTCCTTGGGAGGAAAGCTATGGCAAACCTAGACAGCATAGTAAGAAGCAGAGACATCACCTTGCCGACAAAGGTCTGTCTAATCAAAGCTATGGTTTTCCCACTAGTAATGTATGGCTGTGAGAGCAGGACTATAAGGAAGGCTGAGCACTGAAGAATTGATGCTTTCGAACTGTGGTGCTGGAGAAGACTCTTACGAGTCCCCTGGACTGCAAGGAGGTCAAATCAGTCCATCCTAAAGGAAATCAACCCTGACTGCTCATTGGAAGGACAGATACTGAAGCTGAAGCTCAAATATTTTGGCCACCTAATGCGAAGAGAAAACTCTCTGGAAAAGACCCTGATGCTGGGAAAGACTGAAGGCAAAAGGAGAAGGGGACGGCAGAGGATGAGATGGCTAGATAGCATCACCGATGCAATGAATATGAACTTGAGTACACTCCGGGAGAGAGCGCAGGACAGGAAGGCCTGGCGTGCTATGGTCCATGGGGTCACGAAGAGTCAGACACGACTGAACGACTGAACAACAACAACAACAACTTCCTGGTCTGCATCCAGTAGTTTTTTAGCTTTAACTTTGGTTTTTACTTTGTTTTTATTTTGTTGTTATAAACTTTTTAATTTTAAAAAATTTTTAGTTTTTTATTTATTACATCACCTAGGGATAATTTGTATGTTTTCAGTTTGTTTGATTGCATTTTAAAAGACTGTAAGCTTCTCTGGGAATTTTATTGAAGAAGGGCAAGGTATAAGTCCCATAAATAAGCAAATAAATAAATAATGTATAGTTCTTGGTGCAACAGACTAACGTAGCCATTCCTCTGGAAGAACAGAAGTGGCCTACAGATATATCTTGATAAGGAATGCTTGCAGCAGGGGTACCAAACAGGTTTCCTGTGGGCCAAATCAGGTCCCCTGATTTGCCCTTGCAGTTGGTCCCAGGTAGGTGTAACCAGTTTTAACCAGGGTAGGGTAAATAATTTGAATAGGGTCACAGACAAAGAAGAAATACATCCTTCAAACTCATTTCTGAGATAAGCAGGGAGGGAAAAATCAGCGAGGTGCAATGTTTGAGTTCATTGAGGTCTTCCAAGTTCTGCTTCAAAACTTGGTCCACCTTGTTCCTGCATGTGGACTTTTTGTTGTTGCTGTCTGAACAAGATGTGTTGCCAAGATGCAATGGTTCTTTTTAGTATTCAGAATATAATAAACACACTAATGGGTGAATGCTAAAGATTTTATGAAGCAGGAGCAAATTAATAAAGCAGAAGATGGAAGCAGAACACTGCAATGCAATGACTGCAGCAAGTAAGAAACTACAGAGCAAGATCATAGGCTTATGTTTGTACAGTTGCCAGGGGTGCCATCAAAAATATGGCAATGGATGTGACCCCAGTACCTGCCTGTAATACACAGCACTTTTCTGGATTGGCCTGCATCGAGATCCCATCCTGGGAATGTCTCAGGGATTCATATATACTACTATGCTCATAATAATCCCTCCCCTTATTCTAAAGATCTACTCCAATGATTTTGAGAAAGTTGTGAGAGAATCATAGATACTCCCACAACAAATGACCAACCTTGAGATCTCGCCAGAGGCTTAAATACTAGCCTCTCAGTTCAGCCTCAAACAAATAATTGGCCCTGAGAACTAATGAGAAGAAGAAGCATAGCTAACCACAAAGAGCCTTTCTACATGAGGCTTTTATTGTGCACTTGTGATTGCTCACTGATGGTAGTTTCCAGGTCCTTTATATGACACTGTCATCCCCCAGGGCCTCTCCTGTGCTTTGCAACTATTATCACAGAATTTTTTCTTAATGGGGAAAGTCTGGCATATCCTGAATGGCACTATTAAATTCTCTGTGTAATTGCACAATTCCCATATACTACAGTGCCATCTAGTGGCTGTATAATGAAACATACAGAAAGGCAGACAAAGAAACCCCCCAGAAAAAAGCACATGTAAAGGAGTCGATATTAATCCAGCAAAGAATCCAGAAGAAGAAGACCCAGTAAAGGTGCAGAATAAAAACCTCATGTAGATAGGGATGTCAGAGAATTCTGCCATGGATCTCGGTGAAGCCGCATGCCAGTGCATTCGGCCCCCCGAACTCCATGGCAGAACGGCCTGCCACCCCCCCACCCCCCCACGGATCCCCCCTGGGACGAGACTTACTTGGGGTGGATCTTCCGGGCAGCGGCGGCGGTGGCGGTGGCGGCGGCTGGTCTTCCGACCAGCTGCCACCGCTGCCATTTCCAGTCTTGTTAAAAAAAAAAAAAAAGAAGACGTGATAGGCTACGTAAAGATTTACGTAGCCTATCATGGCTGGGTTAAAAAAAAACAAAAAAAACGACGTGATAGGCTACGTAAATCTTTATGTAGCCTATCATGGCTGGCTGGGTTTAAAAAAAAAAAACCATGTACGCAAATGGCGGCGGCTACGGTCGCTGCCATTTGCGTTCTTTATTTTTGGCTGTCTTAGTCTACATAAATATTTACGTAGACTATGACGGCGAAAATAAAGGGGAACGCAAATAGCGTAGCGGGCGCTATTTGCGTCCCTTTTTGATTTGCCGTTTTAGCCTACGTAAATATTTGCGTAGGCTAAAACAGTGAATCAAAAAGGGACGCAAATAGCGCCTGCTACGCTATTTGCGTTCCCCTTTATTTTCGCCGTCATAGTCTACGTAAATATTTACGTAGATTCAGACGGCCAAAAATAAGGAACTCAAATGGTGGCGGCCATAGCCGCCGCCATTTGCATACACAGTTGTGTGTTTTTTTCCCCCAGAGCCCTCCGCGGCCAGAAATCTGGGTGCGGACGGCTCTGGGCTGGGCTGGGCTGGGCCTGGCCGGCTGCTCCACGGAGCTGCCACAAAGCACAGCCTGCCATCGAGGATTCCGGGGGGGGGGGAACGGATCGCCTTCCCCCCGTCCAGGATTCCGGGGGGAGGGACAGAACGCCTTCCCCCCCTACCATCAACATAATCCACGAAAGGTAAGTCACTTTCGTACATCCCTACATGTAGAAATGCCCTAAAAGCAACAGGCAAAAGCAGAAGTCTAGACATGAGAAGGATTGTTGTGCACCACTAACGCCTCAATACAACAATTGTCTTCCGCATTCCACTTCACAGGAAAAGTGCACATTTATGACTAAAGCATGAAAATATTCCCCTCACCCCCAAATGCACATTTTTCTGATGACTGCATTTTACAAATATGAGTGCAAGCTCGGGAATGCAAGCTTTGCCCTTCTCATTCGGAGGTCCTAACGGGGCCCATTTCTGATGTTAAATGAAGTGAAATGAAATTCTTATATATCCCTAGAGATAAGTAAGAGATATCCCAGGCTTTAAACTTGTCTTCAGTTTTGTATATAATAGTCTGGCTATGCTCGAGTGACTGTGAAGACCTTATTGCTTGATGGTGCGGCTGACTTTATTATAGCATTTGGCCTTCTGTGAGGAGGACTGTTTATGTGTCAGTATGGAATACAGAAGGAGAAACTGCCCATTTCTTACCTGGAGAAATGTCATTTTACAGTGTTTCAGCTTACTAGATGCTTTTGTCATAAAAGGATTTGTTCCTTATGAGTGAGTAGAAGCCGGAAGAATGAGGTTCAGCCTATTTGTGTTCTACACCAAGTTCCTCTATATTGTGTGTGCTGTTTTAGAACTGAGAGACATTTTCCCAAACATTTATCACTATCAAAACTGGCCAGCTAATCCAACCCATCAATAGCTGCTGAACCGGATGAATCCAAATAGCTTTGATCTGAGTTAATAACAATTACTCAGGAAACCTTGTTTCATGTTCCACAGTGACTCTTAATGCAGTAGCTTAATTCTGTGCACTGCAGAAATAAAAAATGTATATAAACTAAATTAATTTTGCCTCAGATAAACTTGCCAGGGCACATTCTGTCCTCATCAAAAGAGTTTTTGGAGATAAGCTAAATGCCAATTTGCCTGCCATGGAGGAATATGAGCATCTTGTGTTCAGAACATTAACAACCCAAAGGAATTGTTTATCCCTCCAATATCCTTGATGGAAATTCTTATTTATTAAGATGTATTGACTCTCATTTCCTATTTGCCACTAGATTTGCTGGGCAGATCAATTTACTTCTTATTTTATAAGATGTTATAAAACTCAACAATAGAGTCTCCCTTTTGGTAAAATGTTTAACTAATCCTCAACAGCCTATTGGTAAGTTTCGCCTTTTATATATACATACATCTATTTTGGAGTGTTTAAAGTTTAGGTTTGGTTGCTTAAGACGAGTCTAATATGGGTCTCATTTGTAACTGGGAGAATTTCCTACATTTTTCCTTTGGCTGCTCTGTCCTAGAGTGAGACAGGACATTAGTGATGAACTGCCTTTTATTGTAGTTACAATGATCAGAATGTCTTGGCTCTATTTGGCTTCTCTATCCTTGGTTTTATATTCCTTAATTTCATATTTCATTAGTTTGTCATTAATCCTTATGAACATAAGAAGGGCTGTGCTGGATCACACCAAAAGCCTAACTTGCCCAGCATTCTGTGCCCACAGTGACAAACTAGATGCCTACGGGAAGCCCACAAATGGGACACGACTGCAATAGTGGCACCCTCCTGCTGTTGTTCCCCAGCAAGTGGTATAAATAAAGAGGCACACATCACCTCTGATGCTGGAGTTAATAGATAGCCATCACGACTAGTAGCTTTATTCTTCTCCAGCACTGCCTCTTTGCAGATGAACACACACACCCATCATTACAGCTGCAATCCTAAGTACACTGACCTGGAAGTAAGCCCAACTGAACTCAATGAGCCTTTCTTCTGAGTAGTCATGCACAGGATTGTGCTTGAAGGCTGCCATCCTATGCAAAAGTATTGGAAAGAAGTCCTGTTAAACAAAGTCAGACTTGCTTATGAGTAAACATGCATTGGATTGGGATCCAAATCCCACTGGCAAAAGTCCACTTGAGTTTAAAACTTCTGGATCCCCCCCCCAAAAAAATCTGGAAAACACTGCAGTAGATATTAAGTGTTATTCAGTTATACACTGATCAAGGGTACCATTTACCCACTGTTAAAGGCATGGCTTACTTATCTAAGATGCACTGATCTCCATCACTCAAGCAAAGGACAGATGCTGTTGGGTTTTCCAGTTAATGAATAATTCAGAGGTTGGATTTTCATATAGAGCATCCCCCGTTTATCTTCGCATCTTGTACAGAAATAAAATATATCCAGATTAGAATGGCGTCAGGAGGAGAAAGT
Source organism: Heloderma suspectum (assembly GCF_057233095.1). Taxonomy (NCBI): domain Eukaryota; kingdom Metazoa; phylum Chordata; class Lepidosauria; order Squamata; family Helodermatidae; genus Heloderma; species Heloderma suspectum. Next base: position 269,628,934 of record NC_139458.1, read on the forward strand.
CATCATAAGAGTTGTTCAGTGGTGAGAGACATAAAGCATGCTTAGTATCCCAAATGAGCACAAAAACAAGATGGCCAGACAAATGACATTGCACCATATGCAGCTTTGCAGAACTCACTAATAGCACTTCACACCTTACCCTGCTCAACTAAGCTACACCTTTTAACAAATTAAATATGGCACAATGCCAGTGATGGTATTGCACTCATTTCCTGATTGGGAGGAGCTGGTGTAGTTCAGCTGTTTCTACTGAGCAAAAATGTCCCCGCCCAGCAGCAGCAATCTACATATGGTAGATTTGGAGGGGCTACCAAGGTGGGAGTGTGATTGGATCCTGTCCAATCTCCCAGTAATACACACAATAGGAGCATGATGGGATCTGATAGGGCTTGGAGTAAACTGAGCTATTTTCTGAGTGTTGAGCTTTTCTTATGGCTTAGTACTCAGTCTTAGGTCCCTCTCAGGAGAGATCAGAGATAAAGGCCTCCCTCATTAGCACGAGCAATGGAAATCACTCCCTTCTCTCTGGTCTCTCGGAAGATTGTGCACACCTGTGCTCAGCCTCTGCACAAGCTCTCTGGCCACCTGAGGCAGGAGAGAACACGCGCCGCCACTGCATCATGCCTCCTTCCGGCCCCTGTATCACATTTCTCCTTTCCTTGTTGCATGCCTCCTCCTTTACTTTTTCTGCCATAGTGTCAACTCTATGGAGTGCCACCCAGCAAGAAGAAGTGGGTGCAGGGTCTCGCAAGACCTCACAAAAGCCCCTCAGCCATGTCCTCCAGCTACACGACACTCCGTAGAGCCAATGCAGCAGCGGCAAAAGTAAGGGGGTGCACAATGAGGGAAATAGGGAGTAGGTGTCTGCTCCAGAGAGCCCTGACAGCTGCTCTCTTGCTACAGCAAATGCACAGTGGGAGAGCAGCTGGCAGGGCTCTCCAGAGCACCCACTGGAGGTGATGGGGCAAAGGGTGGCAGGTGCCTCTGATGAGGGCACCTCACCCTTCTTCATGGGAGGGCCAGACCTGCCTATCCTAAGTCAATTCCTCCCTGTCCTGAGCCTGATTAGGGAACTTTGCCCCATTGTTACATTCTAAGGGATAAGTCCCGCTGAACCACCAAATGGGACTTGCTGCTACACAACCCCTTGGTTAGGAATGGCTGAACTCACCCGCTGCTGCTTCACCCTCTGCTCATTGGACCTCTGCCAGCCACCTGCCCCTGCTCATGCTGGGGTGTGAGCCGCTCAGAGGTCCACGGGTGTCCATCAAGCTGGTGCCCACTTCCCCAACAAGCTGCCATTGTGCGCCCAATAGTGGCTGGTTGCAGGCTTGCAGCGGCAGAGGCAGCAGGATGGGAGCCAAGAAGGAAGCCCCATGGCACTTCTCTCTCAGTTCCCATCCTGCTCCTGCCATCAAGCAAACATGCCTCTCTCTGCTGGGCACTGGCAGAGGAAGGTGCAGTTGCTCAGCGGCAGGTGGTAGGATAGGGAGTCTTAAAGGGGGCCTTAAAGAGGCCATGTCAGCACCACTACAGGCATTTTCCACTCTGATGGCTGCTTGTTCTTTTCCATAACTATCCCATTTACACAGATAGGGGCCTTAAAGGGACCATGTCAACAACATTACAGGCATAAATGCCTGTATTGTTGTGGACATGGCCCCTTTAAGGCCTCCTTCTGCATATATGGGATAGTTACTGAAAAGCATGAGCAGCCATTTGAGTGGGAAATGGTGCTCGGCAAGGAAGCAGACACCTGTGCGCTCACCCAGCTCAGTGCATGCCAAGCTGGGCAAGCGCTGGCGTCCATGGGCTGGCATCCAGGGGGCTGATTTCTCACCGATCTTCGAGCCCCAGCTAGGTGCTTGCACCATCCCTGCCCTTGGTAGGCCCTCCAATTCCAAATGGACTTACTGCTACATTTCATCTGAGGGAAAGAGATTTGAATATGGGGGATAGCACTATAATAAGTTCCAATGCGGAACCACAGCAACAATTCTGCTTCCCGCTGATTGTAGAAGATCCATTGTGATATCTCTTGCTATTTCCTTTTCCCCCATGGCTGTACTGGGGACTCAGTCACCTTTACTTTGGTGTAGCTACACAGGTGTGGTGACGTCTCACTAGACAGGAGGTTGTAGGATACCCACTGATCAAATTAATATTGAACAAACAGTTGAACAGAGGAAGGCTCATCATGTGTCATGAGGTTATAATTGATCATCCTTTGTTTAGAAAAATACAGCAGATCCAAAATATACAGAATATATAATATTATAAGACGTACAAGATGCCATTACAGAAAATCCATTAGTTAGAGCTCAATTGCGTAGTCTAATGCTTTTTGTTTACTAATTGCTATTAACTTTATAGTGCTTTTCTGTATAACTGGGCAAGGCTACATATTTAGTCCATTGTAATCAATTACATTTAACAGTCTATTCCCTTTTTTGGATCCCTACAAACAAATTAAAATTGGCATAAGGCAAGATCTGAACCGAGGGTGAGGGGTAGACTTTGGATTCAAAGTCTGCATCTTTCCCTTGGCACCACTAGTCCTTTGTCCACTATTTTGGCTCTTGTTCCATTGGGTGCTAAAAGAAACAAATTGTGAGGTGAACTTAACACAGGAACATGCAGTGATAAAACTGTCCATAAAGAAAGCACTCAGTCTGCAAGTCCAAATCGTCAACTTTCAGTGACTGTCGCTATGGTTTGTTAATAGATGTAGCAAAACAAGGTTTAACTGGAAACTGTATTCTTTTGAAATCAAACAGGTAATCTGAAGGAATTATTGGAATTCTAGAGATGAATACAGTTTCACTTGCAGCACACCCAGTTAAGACAGTGGCTTCAATCATGTGGGACTTTAGGATCTTTACTTGAAAGCGCGTCCCATTGCACAATGTCATGGGACTTAAAATTGTGCAAAAGCATTATCAGTGTTCCCACCTTTAACTGTAATTTGTGCGGAGGCAACTGAGGTGGATTCTGTGTGTTTAGGAACTCTACAGGGTAGTGGATGGTTTCATCCACATTCACTACCACATTCTTTTGTCAACATCGAACTTGTCCCGGGTGAGCTCATTAACCCTTGCACCCATATAATTTTATTAAACTGAAATAGCTCTTTTGCATAACCACCACATGGTTTAGTTGCCAATTGCTCACTTCCAGGGTAAACATTGGACACTAACTCTTCCATGGAGTTAACTAAAATCCCCAAATTTTCAGTGATTGTAATTTTTTCTCTCTGTTTCTATTAAATTTCCATTGCCAATCTGAAGTAGCAAATGAGCAAAGTCACCTGAATTAAGGTTGCCCCTTAGATGCACTCACATATTTGTTGACAGACACAGAACATTAAGGGAAGACCACAAACCTGATGACTTAATACACACGTTTACTTCATCCGCTCAAGTGCCTCGGGGAATCACGGGCAATGTCTGTCAAAAATCTCTAGCTACTACGACGGTCACACCACCCATAAAAACCTAATTCCCTTGAATGTCGTTTAATGTGAGGTGAAGCACTTCAACATTTGTCCCAAACTATCAATTCACAGTTCTGCAAAAGCTTTGCCAGAGGGCTCTGTCTAGATATGTTGCACAATGACGTTACGCCGACACTGATGTTGAATGAGAACTTAAAAATGGAGTGTGTGGTTTTCCCACCCTGCAACAACTTAGCAGCAATGCCAGATGATGCCACAGCAAGTGCTATTTTCCTCTGAGGCCGCAGTTTTGATAATAATAAATTAATTAAATAGGTTGTTCCATTTCCTCCAGGGGCACCCAATTTTTTTTAACCTAAATTAAAGTGTATGCTATTCATAATTTCGGAAAATGCAGACTTCTGATTGTTAACTAATGTCAATTCATGGTCAGTAACGAATTGTAATAATTGGTAGAACTGATTCTTTTTGTTGTTTTTCATACTTGAACAATTTTTTCAATATTTGGGGCTTGATTATTTGTTTGAAATGTCTAAAAAACATGAGAAATGAATAGACGAATATTTGAAGCAAAATTATTTTTATCAAATGGTATGGAGCAGGGGTCCCCAACCCCCAGGCCACAGACCAGTGCCAGTCCGGGGCCTGTTAAGAACCAGGCCATAAAGCAGGAGGTGAGTGTAAGGGTGTGCGAAACCCCCTTACCTTGGGTCTGCGGGGGTCCACGGGGGGGGGAGGCGATCCATCCCTCCCCCCTGAATCCTCGCTGGCCCTGGCCAGCTCCACTCCACGGCAAGTCCACAGAGCTGCTGGCTGGCTCTGGCCACTGGTGGACTTCCAGCCACTGGTCCGCATAGCGGACGCCATTTGCGTCCCTGTTCTTCAAGTGATAGGCTACGTAAATCTTTACGTAGCCTATTACTGCAAAGTAATAAATGTAATGTGCTTGAATCATCCCGAAACCATCCCCCCCAGTCCATGGAAAAATTGTCTTCCACGAAACCGGTCCCTGGTGCCAAAAAGGTTGGGGACCGCTGGTATAGAGGCAATAAGTTTTTGAAAGTTTTGATTGGCTGCCATTTTGTTTCAAGATGGTGGATGCAATTTTTTGTATTGTTAAAATTTGCTCACTGCAGTGCTGAATCATGATGTGAAGCTTGGTTGAAATCCATCAAATGGTATTGAAGCAGTAAATTTGTAAAAACATTGATTGGCCACCATTTTGTTTCAAGATGGCAGATGAAATTTTCACCAGGCCTAAAACCATCCCAGACAGAGGTAGAACAAATCCTAAAAGTTTCATAACAATCAGATTCGAGTCCATCGGGGGCATACAAACACACATTTCTGTTTATATATATAATATATAAACAAATATTATATATATATATATAATATATATATATAATATATGTTTATATATATAATATATATATAACAAAAATATCAACATCGCAGGCTGTTTTACATTATTAATCACGGATTCTATACATATTTTAGAATCATTGTCCCTGAACATACTCTTGTTGTATACATTTTAAACTCTGTAACAGCCACAAAATAATCACTTTTTAATTATGAACCTTGATGGTTACTATACCCTTCCGATAGGACTGCACACTCGTCCTACTGGATATTGAATGCCCAATCTTGTTAAGAAAGGGGTAGCATCATGTAACTGCCCCTGAGTTTATTTTTTGGCTACATTCTTGATAGCTTCTTGTAGAAATATTTATTGATTTCAACCCGAGGCTCCATTTCTGCCTAGGCCTCACAGAGTTCTATGAATCTGGCTTCTGGATCATCCAAACACTCACACATTTCTTCTTGCTTCCATTGTAGGGTTGGATCTTAAGATGTGAATTAGTCCTTTTTTAGTCTCCTCAGCCTTGGACACAATGTCTTTGCATTTAATTGTTCCTTGTGAGGAAGCTACTGTAGAGCTAAAACAAAACCCTTTGTAATTTTTTGTTTTGTGTTTGTTTCCGACGCTTTTTAAAACTTGCCATTGCCCAGAGAGGTCATTAAAAACCAAAGAGATAATACTGATTAGGTACTGTTGGGAGCAGATCATTTGAGAGTAATAAGTATCATGGTAGCATCGTTAACTCAGTTTCAAAGCCATCTGTCTCAATGGTTTGCTTTTGCTTCCCAGCAAAAAGAGGCAGGGTTTATTTGTGTTCTGTGGGGTACAACTGTAATAATGAACCTAGAACAAGACTTTCGCTCTAATGTTAATTACCTAGCTGATGTTAATGGCCTAAAGCTTGGTCTCAGACCATCAGCTCTCCTAGCTACTCATTAATCCCTAGGAGAGGGCACATGCTTTAATAGCCACCGTTTAACCATTTCCTAGATTAATTATGAACACTGTATTCAAATCAAATGGTTTAATTTGTCATATGAGGCTAAATTTGCCAGACAAATCAGTTTATCACTTTTTTAAAAAAACACCCACCTAGCATATCATGCATACACTGAAAGGAGAACCAAGGTGACTTAGTGGTTGGAGTGTCAGATTAAGATGTGGGAGACCCAGGTTCAAATCCCAATTCAGCCATGAAGCTAACTCGGTCTAACCCACCTCACATGATTGTTGTGAGGATAAAACAGGGAACAGACCATGTTTGCCAACTTGAGCTCCTTGGAGGAAAGGTGGTATATAAATGAAATAAATAAATGTACAAATTTGTTCTAAAGTAATTGTACACTGTGTGTGTGTTTATGTGTTTTATATATATAGGGAGGTACATTTCTTCCACATAGATCAGGGTAGCGTTAATAGAGTTATTTATTTATTAATTTACAGCATTTATATACCACTCCACATCTAAACAGATTCTGGAGCAGTGAACAGTAAAAGATAAAATGATAAAAAGAAAAAAGAAATAAAATACCATATTAAAATCGTTATGCTTAAAAACAGTACTGATAAAAACTGTGGCTGGTCAGTCAAGGAAGGCTTCCTGGAATAAAGATGTTTTCAGGAAGCACTGAAAAAAATACAATGTTGGCATCTGCCTGACCTCCAGAGGCAGGGAGTTCCATAAAAGGGGGCCACCACATTGAAGGCTCTTCTCTGGGTGGACTCCAATCAGGCCATAGGTCCTGTTTTATTCTCACAAACCCCATGAGGTAGGTAGGCTAGATGGGGAACAAATGATTGGCCCCAGAGTCACTCACTGAGCTTCATAGTTCATTGGCTCTTGAGTATACTATTAGGGAGTCTCATACATATGATAGAAGCATTCCTCAACCTGGTACCCTCCAAATGTTTTGGATTTGAACTCTCTCATAAACCCTACCCAGCATGGCCAATGATCAGGAATACGGGGAGTTGTAGTCCAAAACATCTGGAAGGTGCCAATCTGTGGAAAGCTGTGTTACAGAGTCTGATATGGATATTGAGGAGGATAAATGATGTGAATGGTGGTGCTAGTGATGATGAAGATGATGATGATGATACATGATAACCTGATATCTGTAAGCCTATAGACATGTCTAAGTAAGAAATTTGTGTGTCTGGTCTGGGATAACATCAATTTGATTAGATAATGATATAAGAGATCTTGATTAGAAGCTCATGATATTTTACACCTAAGAAATTAAATAATATGAAAGAAATTTGGTTAAGACATTGGACGGTTTGTGGTTTGAAGGGTGTTGGCAATACAGATTTTTGTACCCTTGAATGGCCATGTCGGCTTTTAAATCGGGTGTGTGGTTTTTTGTATGGGTATTTTTTGTAAAGAAGTTTAAAAGGCCTTTGTTAAATGATAATTCTGCATAAAATGGATTAGTATCTTTTGCCTATCTGCCTCTTCTGTCTGCTTCATAGATGTATATTTTTGTCCACTGAGGGCATGGTTGTGTATTAGGTGAATGATCAAGGAGAGTAAGCAGATTAGAGAGAGATATTTTCCAAAGGATTAGGCTGTGGTCAAGGAGGTGATATTAGGAATTAACTGGAGATAAGGAATGCACATATTTATGTAACTACAGTTGTGTATGTCTGCAGATATTTATTTATTTATTTATTTATTACATTTCTGCACCACCCAATAGCCAAAGTTCTCTGGGCAGTTCACAATTAAAATCACAAAATACAGCATAAAATACAATATAAAATTTAAAACTTTAAAACTACAGTATAAAAGTAAAACCAGAATAAAAGTATAAAACTACAGTATAAAAGTAAAACCAGATATATAGATATCTGTGTGTGTGTGTGTGTGTGTATATATATATATATATATATATCAATATCAAGCAGAGGCATAAAGTGGACAAGATTTATTTTATTCTACCCCAGCTCTACCATGTGTATGAAACATTTTTATCTGTATCCACATATGTACAGCTACAACCTTCCTAGACCACTTTATGCATGTGATGATATGGGTTCTATCCCTCAGATGCTTATACCACAATACAGCTGCAATTCTATACATACTTACCTGGAAGTAAGTCCCACTGAACTCAGTGGGACTTAATCCTGAGTAGACATGTACCAAATTGCATGCCATGTTTCTTCGGCTGTGTGATGTAGGCTGGAGAGAAACATGTATTTATTTTATGATGGTAATGATTTATTTTAATGTATTTATTTGATGATGATGATGATGATGATGATGATGATGATATAATTGTTATGTCGTTATTGTATGTTAATGTTTTAATCAATTTTTGATTGTATCTGTAAGCTGCCCTGGGTGCTATTTTTGGTACAAAAGCAGGGTACAAATCAAATAAATAATGTGCACAATAATTATGCATGTTGAAGCTTTTACTTCAGCTGATCGCCTATTTGAACAGTCAAATCTGTTTTAGAAGGAAAAGCAGCTTGCCTGTTCCCCAGTAAAAATGTCAAAACCAAAACTGAGGCTGTGCATGTAGTTCCCCCCGCAATCAGTTAGGGTGCCCATGTGTCCTCTTTTACAGGGGACAGTCCTCTATTTAGAGGGCTGTCCAGTTCAGGTCTGATTTAAAGATACAGAACCATCTGAAGAAAATGCTGGGCCTTGAAGTTGCCCATCTGACAGCAGGAGACTGAACAGGCAGACACACAGGTCACCTGGTCACAGTCTTCTACACTACTGTGTGATGCACTGTATTCATATTTAATTTATAATAATTATTTATAAATGTGTATCTATACATACAAATTAGCATATGTAAACTTTATGCAAATTGGCATAATCTTTTGTTCTCTTTTTTGCCGCTGCATGCCCTCTTTTTTGGTGATTCATAAGTGGCCATCCTACCCTGTCTGCACCCTGTCTGCCTAAGACTGTGGCCTGCGTCTATAAAATTCCACGGGACTCATTGTGGCTGAGATGGTGCAACTCACTAATCTGGCTTTTATTTGTCTAATATTAAGGATGTTTAGGATTTTTGTACAGGTGTGATTGAATACACCCTTATGAAATGATGCTTTAGTGTACCTAGATTATTTCTGCAGAGCAGGGATGGGAATCATGTGGCTCTTCAGATGTTGTTGGACTGCAGCTTCCGTCATCCCTCACCATTGACTATGCTGGCTAGGGCTGATGGGAGTTGCAGTACAGCAACATCTGGAGAGCCACACATTTCTCATCCCTCTCATATAGTTTTGCGATCCTGAAGAACAGGTACAGCTGGACGAAGAATCCCCCAACAACCAGACACTGCCCTCGATGAATCTGAGCCTGTGCAAGAACCATCGCTAATCTGCATCCCATTTCTAATTATGATTGGCTGCATACAACATTCTACTCTTAGCAGGTAAGTTGTAGCTGACACCAAAGTAATGATCCGTTGAAAGGAGAACAGAGGTTTGCCACAGATGAGAAAGTGAGTTAATTTCCACACACACGCATACACACACACTGATAATTCCTTTGTATATTTTGTTAGGAATGAGCACCATCTTCTGGATCTAAACTGATAGGAGCAAACGAAAGACAGGCTTTGCTTGTATACAGTGTTTCTCTTAGCTTAGTCCAAACTTGCATCCACCCTTCTTTAAAAAACAAACAAAAGCACTTTGAAAACTTCAAAACAGCACCATCAACAGAAACTGAAAACAGGAGAGAATCCTAAAAACAGGGTATGGAGCGAAGATATTTAAAATGCTAAAAAGCCACACAGCACAAAAAGGTTTAACAGCTCACCTAAAACTAAATGGAGAAAGGGCTTAAAGAAGGGGCTGAAGAGAGAATGGGGTTTAGGACTTAAAGTTAGAATCAGTGCTTTGAAATGGGACTAGAAACTAATTGGACGCCAATAGCACTTGTTTGTTGTTTATTCGGTCAGTCGCTTCCAACTCTTCATGACTTCATGGACCAGCCCATGCCAGAGCTTCCTGTCAGCAGTCACCACCCCCAGCTCCCCCAAGGTCGAGTCCGTCACCTCCAGAATATCATCCATCCATCTTGCCCTTGGTCGGCCCCTCTTTCTTTTGCCTTCCACTTTCCCAAGCATCAGCATGTTCTCCATCTCAGTATTAAATGACTGAAAGCATGGGCTCTTGCCATAACAATCTAGGGGCTGCGTTTGGCTCCTAAGTGAAGTTTCTGGCCATTCTTCAAAGGCCGGCCTAAACAGAGTGCTTTGCAGTAGTCTAACAGTGCCAAAGCATGCATAACTGTGACCAGATCCACAAAATGCAGTTCTTGTATCTTCCCCTTCTCTCTCCCACTTTTCCTTCCCCTCTCAGATTCGTTCTTCTGGCCACTTCTTTTTATTTCTCTGGAGTACTCTGCCTTTCAACATTTCTTTCCTAGCCCTGTGTTCTTCCTACATACCATTTCCTAGGCCCTTCTGCCTAGCCTGCCTCTTTCTAGACTAGCCCAGCCAATAAGATGCGGGCAAACAGAACTGTGTACACACAGGATTTGAAATACTAGTTTAGAATACTAAACTAGTATTTACTAAATACCACTAATCCTAGTGGTTCATACTTTCATACCTAGTGGTTCATACCCAGTTTGAAACTGGGGGTTGATAAAGGTGAACTTAGACTTTGCTCTCCCCCTTGCTCTCATAATAAGCTGAGGCCAAACCCTGCTGATGTTTGGGTTCTGCTTGTAATGAGCTCACTCCTTCACTTCTTCCTGCTGTCAGTGCTTGAAGACTGAGGCCTTTGCTGCTGCCAGGGCATTCCAACACCAGCACCCCACATTTAGGGTGGCCATGTGTCCTCTTCTACAGAGGACTGTCCTCTGTTTTGAAGATGCCCTCTGTTTGAAGGGCTGTCCAATGTCCTTGAAGACGGTTCGGAAACTGCAGCTGGTACAGAACGCAGCGGCTCGCCTGATTAAAGGCAGCCAATGGCGAGATCACATCACTCCAGTGCTGAAGGAGTTGCACTGGTTACCAGTTGTTTTCCGGGCCAAATTCAAGGTGTTGGTTTTGACCTTTAAAACCCTATATGGTTCCGGCCCAGCCTATCTTAAGGAGCGCCTCCAGCAGCACCAGACAGGCCGCTTAACAAAATCAGCCTCGGATGGCCTTCTCTCTGTCCCATCAGCCAGGATAGCTAGACTGGTGGGGACGAGGGAGAGGGCCTTTTCTGTGGTGGCCCCCACTCTGTGAAACTCCCTCCCTAGGGAACTCCATCATGCTCCCTTTTTAATGAGCTTCCATCGTGCATTAAAAACATGGTTGTTCAGGCAGGCATTTGGGGTGGGTTAGGGTATTTTAGAAAATGTTTTTATTGTAGAATTTTATTGTTTTAAACTGTTTTATTGTATGTTGTACATCGCCCAGAGTGGCTGGGTGACCAGCCAGATGAGTGATTAATAAATTTAAAAATAAATAAATAAATAAATAAATGCAAGTCCAGCTTAAAGAACCATCTGAAGGAAGAGCTGGGCCTTGAAGTTGCCCATCAAAAGCAAATGGACAGCAGACTCAACGGGAAGGCACACACAAATCACCTGGTCACTCTTCCACACGATGGTGAAATGCACTGTATTTCTATTTAAATAACTACTACTGGTAGTAGTAGTAGTAACTTCTAAATTTGCATCTATATGTAGAAATTAGCATCTGCAAATATTATGCAATCAGTGTCTTCTTTTTGGGGTGGTGCATTTCCTCTTTTTTGACAATTCATAAGTGGTTACCCTACCTTGCAAGGATCAATTTAGGTGGCAACAAGTCAAGCCCATTGCAAGCCAGGCCCTTAATGTCACAGCCCCCTGCCCTTCCCCAAAACTTACTTGGTGGCTGCTGAGGTAATTAGGCCCCATAAAGGCTGAGCACCGAAGAACTGATGCTTTCAAACTGTGGTGCTGGAGAAGACTCTTACAAGCCCCCTGGACTGCAAGGAGGTCAAATCAGTCCATACTAAAGGAAATCAACCCTGACTGCTCATTAGAAGGACAGATACTGAAGCAGAAGTTCAAATATTTTGGCCACCTAATGCGAAGAGAAAACTCTCTGGAAAAGACCCTGATGCTGGGAAAGACTGAAGGCAAAAGGAGAAGGGGACGGCAGAGGATGAGATGGCTAGATAGCATCACGGATGCAATGAATATGAACTTGAGCACGCTCCGGGAGAGAGCGCAGGACAGGAAGGCCTGGCGTGCTATGGTCCATGGGGTCACGAAGAGTCGGACACGACTGAACGACTGAACAACAAGGAACCTCTTGAAAATGGAATGGTCATGTGTGTACACTGGAGACTCTGCTCCTTCCAGAGAACATTGGATTCGGAAGGATGAGTACGCTTAATTGTACTGGTAGTATATTTCAAGGTTGACTATGCCCAAAGCTGTGCTAATCCAGGTAACCTGAAAACTTGGTTCTCTTCAGATGTCCCTTTTTAGACCTATTGCCAGGATGAAAGCAATTAAAAAACACTAACGTAGTCCCAAGGTATATTTCACTTTGATCCTGTGATAGCCTGTTTCATCATAGTCATAACTTGGCTGGATCTGTAAAGTTGGATTCTGACATAGTTAAAGTATGACAGTGCCCTTTTGCACTCTAGAAAGCCCTAAAAGCAAGCAGAAGTGGAATGACATTTCCCCAGCAATTTTCATAATAGAAGGGATGATATTTAATAGAGGTTATAGACAGGTTAGGCAGATAATACTTGCTCCAAATTCTCTCTTCTTTTCCGTGCTTCAGGGGATTTGTTGAGAGTTTTTATTTAAATTTTCTTCTCGTGAGTCCGGCAGCAGACAAATGGCCCCTTGACTGATTTATCACAAATACCAGCACAACCCATTATTATTACCACCAGCATAAAATTCCTTTTCATGCTTTTTCCAGAAGCAGTTGCTGTTTTGACCTTTTTATTCATGTATTCAGATGGCTTTTTTATACATTTGACAGTTTCAACCTTTATATGAAGGGAAAATAGGTCATGGTTCGGTGAAAGGTAATCATGAGACTACTGGGGATTTTCTAATGTCCACAATTTCCTCCCTAAATAGATCTCTCTCTCTCTCTCTCTCTCATTTTGGCTACTGTTGTTGAAACTGTTGGCTCTTGCTTACCTAGGTAAGAGGTTGTTCAGGATTAACTATTTTGAGTGGGAAGAAGATTGCCCTGACATAAACCCAAAGCACATAGTGTTGTTAAGTGACACAGAGCAGTTAATAATGAAATTTACCCTACAAAAAAATTGAAAGAGCGTCACCATGCTGTTGTCAAGATAAAGAACTAATACACAAGGCACCAAATGACTTCTATGAAACTTGCAACTGATCTGGGAATTATTTTCTGGCATGTGAAATTATTCTCCAGTGTATTTACTTATTTATATATGTGGCTGTTACTAAGTGAGTAGGTCAGCTGTACAGCTTGCTATCTTTTCAGAGTTAGACTACTTCAGGCATCTGTATTTTAAATTAAAATGGCCCAAACATATTGAACTAAGCCTTGTGTAATTATTCTGGAAATATCTAATATATCTATACAAGGAATGTGCTATCATCACATTATACATGTCAGTAAGGGAGAATAATGGCATACCCATGGTGTCAAAATAATGGCATACCCATGGTGTCAAAATTACAATGGGCAGTATCCAACAGGGGCTTTGCCCCTACCAATTCCATTTTGCACCCCACCAATTCCTTTCCATGAGTGGCACTTACTGCTTGTGACACGGAGATTTAGCATTTCTGGGGTCAACCCAAAATGAGCAGAAATGCTCCTTTCTGGAACAGGGCAGGCTAGCAGAGCTTGCACAAGGCAGCTCCACCAACCTGTCCTGATCCAGAAATGAGTGTTTCTCCTTGTCTCAGGGCTTCCTCTAGGAAGTACTAAACCTCCGTTGCATAAGTGGTGGATCCCACTTCTGCAACGGAGTCAGCGGGACTCACCACGTGTGGAAGGGAATCGATAGAGCACAAAAGAATCGGTGGCGGTGTAAGCACCCTATTGGATACTGTCCTATGAGAAACATGCTGTCTAAGTGAAAACAGATAATCTCACTCACAACTAACTAGGTGGACTGGGGCTTATGGGTTTAGCATGCAAGCCCTGTTGTCAGAAGAGGAGAGAGAAAGAGAGAGATTGAGATGGGGAGAGAAATATGTTACTGGCTATTGTTTTCATTTTTATTTATATCTTTTTGAGATTGTATTTTGCAGGTAGCCTCCAGGTATTTTTCTCCCCTTTATACATGAAAAATCAGGATAGTTAACAACGATAAAAGATTTAATGGCAAGTATTTTACACGACATAAAAAACTAAAATATAACATTGCCACCCTGATCTTAACCACCTTTACTTGAAATGAGGCTGTATTTATTTGAATAGAACTTCCAAGAAAGTGAGCCTAGGAAGTAAGGCTGAAAAAGCATCACCTATCTAATCTGAATTACGAGGTCACATTTTTGTAACCAAGTGTACCAACAGAAATGCTTCTGAATTGCTGTAGAATAAGTTCTGACAAGGCGTTGTTTTGTGCCACATTTTAATATGTAACATTTTAACTTTGCTTTTGTATCTCTTTCATCTGAAAATTTAGGGCACAATCCTATGCATGTTTAGACAGAGAAAAGGCCTCCCAGTATTACCCAGCTAGCAAGGGGGAAATTATGTACAGATCTTATTATCTCCACTAGATGGCACTATTTCCCATCCGCCTACATCACTGCCAATTTTAAGTAGCAGAAGATGATTACTTCATTACTGCTGCTGCTTGGATAGAAGGTGTGAGCAGTTTACACACATATATACATAATGAGAATGAATCCCCATTAAGAGGTGATACGAAACCTAAAATGCATCAAAGATTACTTGCTAGAGGGATAGCTCTTGCAATATTAGGGAAGGCTTCAGCAGGGATATTTCATTCATTCATTCCTTTCATGTATTATATTTCTATAGCAGCCCCTAGCCGAAGCTGTCTGGGCAGTACACAAAGATTACACAAACATTAAAAATACATTATACAAAGTGCAAAACCATTTACAGAAAAACCTATAAACAGATAGCACATATGGAGGCAACGTATACCTAAAAACAATCAGCAGAAGACAATCCAGGGCTGTGTTTCGACGACAACGGAAGGAGAAGTGAATGGAGGAGTACTGGATGTTTTAAAAGGAATCAGCATTGCTGTGTTTTGGTCCATGCAGGGCTCCACGAGCAGGTTCTCAGGAGCAATAAAAATCCCTTCATAGAATATACTTCCTGGTGGGGGTGGGGGTTGAACGCCACCTGACTGGCAGGGGCTGCTCAACCAATAAGAGAGGCTTCCCCCTCCCCCCCTTTCTCCTTTCCCCTGAAAGTCCAGATGCACCTGCCTTTCAGGAGCAAGCCTCATTGAGCACAATGGGAGTTACTGCCGAGTAGATACACATATGCTTGTGCTGGGAAAGGGGGGGAGGAGAACACAAAGATGGGAAACCAGCCCCCATTTTAACTCACAGGATCTCTATAACGAAGGGTTAAAGTAGTTACTTCCTAGGGCAATAAACCAAACAATGGAGAATCGGAGCCTCAAGATCGTGCTTTACCGCACCTAGGGAACTGGGCTTTAAACTGTGCCATGTCAATTGAGGGGGATCTCTGTAAGTTCTGATGTGGGCATTCAGAGGGCAAGCCTCATTCAGCACAATGAGTTACTTCTGAGGAGACACTAATGGGTTTGTGCAGGGACGGGAAATGCCCCTTGACCAGGGTCACAGTGAAAGGCACACCCCATCTAGTCCATTGTTGCAGTCAGGCAACAGTGTTGGCGTAGGCCAGGAGTGGTCAAGTTGTGATCATCCAGATGTTTTGGCCTACAATACCCATCATCCCTCACCTTTGGCTATGCTGACTAGGGCTATTGGGAGTTGTAGGCCTAAACATCTGGAGACCCACATGTTGCTCACTCCTGGAATGGGCTGTAAGTTACACAATAATAAATGGATACAACAGTTTCTAACTCTATGTATTTGTCACACTGTAGTGTATACTGTAGATGACAGCACAACTGCATTCCAAACCTCCAGATGACTGGATGACAGCACTCAACAGTTTCGTGTAGATGTTGAATAGCCTGGAGAAAAAACCGACCCCTGCGGATCCCCGTACTGGAAAATCCACAGGACCGAGCAATATTCCCCAAGTAGCACCATCTGGAGCCAACCATCCAAGTCGAAGTGAAACCGCTGCAATGCAGTACCTCCCACTTCCAACTCAATCATCACAGGATTATACCATGGTCAAAAAGGCACTGAGAGATCAAGGAGAATCAACAAGGTCACGCTCCCCCTGTCTCTCTCCCGACATAGGTCATCATACAGAGTGACCAAGGCTGTTTCCATGTTAAAACCCAGCCTGAACTCCAACTGAAATGGATCTAGGTAATTAGTTGTATCCAAGAATGTCTGGAGCTGGTTAGCAACCACTTGCTGAAGTATCTTACCCAGGAAAGGAACATTTGCCACCGGCCAAAAATTATTAAGATTATCAGGGTCCGGGGAGGGTTTCATCAGGAGTGGTCTTGCCACTGCCTCTTTCAGGTGGCCCAGGACCACTCCCTGCTGCAAGAAGTCATCAATCACCTCCTGGCCACCCAGATATTCATTCCCTGCCAGTTTTTATAAGCCAAGAGGGGCAAGGATCTATTATGGAAGTGGTTGCACAAACCTGTCCAAGCACCTTGTCAATGTCCTTGACTTGTGTATCAACTGAAACTCATCCAAGAAAACTGGACAAGGCTGTGCTCTGAATATCTCACCAGATTCACCTGCTTTAACACTGGAGTAGGTCTCAGTGGATGCAAGAGATTTTATACCGTATCATAGGTACACTAGGGGTGTACGAAACTCAAGTTACCTGGCTCCGCTGGGGTCCGCAGGTGGGGGGAGGAGATCCATTCCTCCCCCCGGAATCCTCAACGGGGGGGGGAGGCGATCCATTCCTCCCACCTGGAATCCTGCCTGGCCACCTCTGCTCCATGCTTCCAGCCGGGACAACCCGCAGTGGGGCCTCCAGCCAGTGTCGGGCTGCTGCTGACGCAAATGGTGTCCTGCGTAGGGAACACCATTTGCGTCCCTACGCTAGCCCATGATAGGCTATGTCAATATTTACGTAGCCTATCACGGCTAAAGCAAGGACGCAAATGGCGTAGGGGACACCATTTGCATCCCTGCTTTACTGTGATAGGCTACGTAAATATATACATAGCCTATCACGGGCTAACATAGGGACGCAAATGTTGGCCGCTATGGCGGCCGCCATTTGCGGCCGCAGCAGCCTGGCAGCGGACGGAGCCGTCGCCACTTCATCCGCCGCCAGAGCCACTGCCACCACATCCGCCACCAGGTAGGTCTGTCCTGGGGGGATTCCGCAGGGTGGCGGGGGGGAGGCCATTCTGTCACGGACTCCGGGGGGGGGGGCAGATTCTAAAGAATCTGGCTTCACTGGAGTCCGTGGTGGAATTCTCCGCCATCCCTAAGGTACAGACTAGTGTTTGATTGCTCCCACTAGGAGTTCTTCTCCATCTGCACTCAAGCCATCTCCTATTTTGTTTCATCATTCTCAGCTATGGTGTGTACCACAGAGCAGTACGAGCTCTACTCAGGAGAGGGCACTCAGGAGCAATTGTGTCAATTCGTAGAACTCATAGAATCATAGGGTGGGAAGGGGCCTACAAGACCATCGAGTCCAACCCCTGCTCAATGCAGGAAGCCTGATTCCCAGGCGGTCTCCCATCCAAGTACTAACCAGGGCTGACCCTGCTTAGCTTCCAAGGTCAGACGAGATCCAGCGCATCCAGCACTGCCTGGGTCATTTCTGCATTCCACAGATCACCCAGGGTTGCAACAGGAGAGCCAGCCATATCAGCCAGAAACTTCTCCCGAGTCCTCTGGAAACCATCCGTTAGTCTCCAGGAGCAGATCATCTTAATAGGTCCTCCACCCTTGCAGAGGGGAAAAGCTGTAAGCCTAAATCACAGCAGGGGATGACAAAGGGACTGAGTCAAAGTCAACATAAGGGGAAAGCTAAAAGAGAAACACTGGGAAGAATCCAGTGGTGTCATGGCACTAGTGCTATGACATGGCACTGGCATAAACCCATGCTAGCGCCATGTCAGTAGTGTTTGTCAGTGTGACTGATTTTCTGGGAAACCACCAGTCGTGCTAGCAAGCACTATTGACATTATGCAAGCCCTGGTTCATGCTAGTGCAACATCAGTAGCACTTGCACCATGACACCATCGGTTTCCTGCCAATGTTTCCTCTTTTGCTTTCCCCTTATGTCGTGCACAAGTCAATTGGGAGATGGCGTAGGTTTCCGTCTCCTCCTCCTCCTGTTCCACCCCACTTTTTAATGTAAAGTTGGCCAACACCCCAAGGGACATGAGACTCCGCAAGTCACTTGATGTATTGAGAATGTTTGGGTACTACTTTAATATACAGGCTTAATTAAACTGTGACAGAAAATGATTAAAACAGTTCAAGAACTGTGCATTGGAATAACCTACTTCCACTTCAACATCTCTTATTTCAAAACATTTGCTCTGGTTCACAGCAAGCTTCAAAAGCTCCCCAAACAGATCAGACAGTAATGTTTCCAGCAGGGCACAGCAATAGCTAAGCACCTGCTTAAGGGAGAATCACTCCTTTGATGTTTCCAATCATTCTGAAAATAATATAAGTCATCTTGTCTGTTCCTTCATCATGTTGCCCAAACCACCAAGATCAAGTGAGACCAACCTTACAGTTAGTTTAAGCACATATTGAACAGTTAATGTTGTACTTTCAGAAGGCAGGGCATTGGATGTTTTATGAAACCAATGGGAAACAGGTATGTCACCTTCCCCAACCTGGTGGCCTCTAGATGTATTGGACTGATCATTGGCCATGCTGGCTGGGACTGATGGGAGTTGAAGTCCAAACCACCTGGAGGGCACCAGGTTGGGGAAGGCTGGTTTATGTTGTGGGCTCCCTCACACTATTGGTAGCTAACTAGATTCCAGAAAATCCCAGAATTTGGTGACACATATTGAACTGCACCAGAATAGACTACCAGAATCTCACAGGTTCCACTGTGAGTTTAGAAGGCTTCAGGGACATTGTATTTATTATGTATTTGTACAATTTTTTATTTTTTTATTTTTTTATTTAAAACATTTCTATACCATCCAATAGCCAAAGCTGTCTTACATGCTGCTGAATATAAAAATACAGTGATGTACATTAAAATCACAATAATAATACAACAATAAAGATAAGACAATCACATAATAGAAGTAAAATACATCACTGGGTTACACTACAGGAAAAGCCTGAATGACCAGATGTGTCTTAAGTAGGTGCCTAAATTGGGGCTGGGGGGAACTGGTTGACACCTGCCTAATATTAATGGGGAGAGAGTTAGCTCTGTTATTGGTAGCCATAAGGTGGACCTCTAGAGCATGCAGCACTAGTGCTTCCCCTGAGGACCGCAGTGACCTGACCAGGCACGTTATAAAGGGCCAAGCAATCCTTGAGATAACCTGGTCCCAAGTTGTTTAGGGCTTTATATACCTATAACAAAATCTTGAACTTCGCCTGGTAGCATATCGGTGTTACATATTGTTGAAAAGATGCTCCAATCAACAGCCTCGCAGCTGCATTCTACACCAGCTGTACCTTCCAGTCCAACCTCAAGGGAAGCCCCACATAGAGTACATTGCAGTAGTCCAGTCCTGATGTTACCAATGCCTGGATTACTGTGGTCAAGCTATCCTGGTCCAGGAAGAGCTGAAGCTGTTGTACTACCTGAAGTTGGTAGTCACCAGAGGCCACCTGGGCCTCAAGTGACAAATAGGAATCCAGGAGCACCTCAGGCTATAATCCTGCTCCTTCAGAGGGAATGTAACCCTGTCATGAACAGGCAAATAAGCTATATCTTTGACCTGGCAACCAACCACTCACCCACAAAGCCTCTGCCTTGACAGGATTCAAGCTCAGTTTATTGGCCTTCATTCAGCCCACCACTGTGTCCAGGCACTGGACCAGAGCCCGCATATTGGCCACACCTGAATCAGATGTTAGATAGAGTTGGGTATCATCAGCATACTGATTACACTTTGCTCCACTAATGACCACTCCCAACAGCTTCATATATATGTTAAACAGCACTGGGGACAAAATAGTGCCCGGTGGCACCCTGTAGCCGAAAAGTAATTTCCCAGTGCCACTCTCTGGAAATGACCCTGTAGGTAGGTAGGAACGGAATCACTGAAATATCCCATTGTGTAAGTAAACCAATCAATATAAAAGGCAAGGCTATATCAAGAACAACAAGTATCACAAGAATTGCACAAAACACACAAAAATTGGATCACACACACACACACACACACTAAAAGGTAAATTTCTTGGATTGGTATTGTTGTGGCTATTAAAAACAAATACCCCCAGGATACTCAGGAGATGAATCAATGACTACGTAAGTGGCATAGCCTCACTGAAGCCAGCTGGAACTAAACTACTGGAAGTGGTCATTGATTCCTTCCTTCCATCTTCTACCAGAACGAGACTGACTGACTCCATTTCAAGACTGTAAAAAATAAATAAACTAAGACGCATTTTAAAGACATGCAATGACTCCAAAGGGCTTGGCATATTGACGATGAGACAAACATCTAATGCGCTCAGTATTGCCGCCAAGACCAGCAAAAGCCTTTGTAAGGCTTTCTGTCCTGGGTACATAATTTCTGCCAAAAAGCTATATTTGCCAATTATTTGAACAGCTTTGACTGTTATCATGCTATTCTACATACATTAGAGTACTTTTTAAAAGTATGTTTTTACAGACAAAACCCAGTTAGCATTACCACATTTAAGGGTGCAATCCTATGCATGTTTAGACAAAAAAAAAGTCCTACAACTCCCAGCAATAACGATGCTGGGAGTTGCAGGACCTTTTTCTGTCTGAACATGCATAGGATTGTGCCCTAAAAGACTTATGAGACAATACCAAGTGATGTTGTGCTCAGAATATAGGTTGGCATCTCTCTTGCCAAATCAGGAATCATTCCACCTATACCAAAGGAATGTATCTAGTTCTAAAGAGAGAGAGAGGCCCTTTTGTCTCAGCAGTAGATCTGCGATCGAGAAGAAAATATGTCGGTCCTGAAGAGATACATTTTGTAAATGTAAAAGAGGAGTGGAAATGGTACTAGGGTTTGATGTGATTAAAGTATAGGATTGTATTATGTATAGGAATCCTATAGTATTACATTGCTAGTATAACATCTTAGCCTCTGTTGTTTTTACACATCCTGGGAAAAGTACATTTTTCTTTTGGCATAAAATCTACAAATGAAATATTTCAGTAGGAAAGCAACCATGTTTATGGTGACATTACTGAAGTCCATATTATAGGTGATGACATGGCCATTGCAGCTTTGACTCAGGAACAGCCTAATGAGACACTGAAGACAGCTTTGGAAGCTGGCGTTCAAACAACAGTACCCATAAACTACAACAGCTTACTTTGCCCCAGTTTTGGCATTTAATAGGCATTCACAACCTTAATAGTTGTAAATGACTTTGAATGACCTTGAACTTAGCTAGGCTAAAGTCTTACCAATATCCCAGAGAGAGATGAAATGAATGTTAGCAGTCAAAGCAAAACAACTTCTTTTACAGCTTAAAAGTATTAATAAAAGACACCTTTAGATTGGGCACTATGAGAATTATTTGTGATGTGCAGTCTCTTAATTGGGGGGGGGGGTGGAATGGTGAACTCAGGGGTCCTCCTCTATTACAAGTTTGAGCCCAAACTTCCACCAAAGGTTCAGATCTGGCTTATGGGTTTGACTCGTTGCCATCATGTGATATGGGGTGGGGGGAGGATGGTGTTGGGGAAGCTTGACAGTAGCAGAGGCCACTTTCCACCAGGAAGCCTAGAAACTGTGGTTTTTAGTTCCTCTTGGCTCAATCTATTGATCAAGGAGGAATTGAAAACTATAGCTCCTAGGTTTTCCAGCTGTAATGGAGGCTTCCAAGCATATTCCGGAACTTCCACTACTGTCATGAGGTGGACATCATCAGCTTCTGCCATCATCAACCCACAACTTCACTCCTCGCTTGGAAGGTTTGAGATGGAGTGAGGGTGAATAATGATGTCAGAGGCCTGGTGACAGTGGAGGTCTAGCAGGAGGTTCCCCTTGAGTTGGTCTTTCCAACCTTTCTCAAATAACTGTGCATGGCCATAGCTCACTGGTAGAGCACATACTTTGCATGTAGAAGGTCCCAGGTTCAATCCCTGGCATGTCCAGGTAGGGGCTAGAAAATAACTCCTGTCTGCGTAGGCAATACTGAGCAAGATGGATCAGTGCTCTGACCTGGGATAAGGCAGCTTCCTATTCTACTACTTCTAACTCTTGGGAAAGCTCTGAGTGTTCTCCAAGCCAGCTCAGAAAGGCTGAGCCAATTACAAACTGAGCCGGGAGAGATAAGTTGTCACCAATAATATTCAGAGACAGTAAGACACAGTGGCACGCTAAAGTTCACTGTAATTAAATCTAGGTAATGGCATTACTATAACAAATGCTCAGTGCTCAAGGTGGGGCACGTTCTTGGAATGTTTGGCAACAGCAAGTATCTGCAGCTAGGGATGTCAGAGAATTCCGCGACGGAGCTCAGTGAGGCCGAATGCCAGTGCATTCGGCCCCCCCAAATCTGTCGCGGAACGAAGCCCCCGCCCCCCAACCCACGAAAGGCACACGGGACGAAGTCCCCGCCGCCCCCACCCAATGAAAGTCACGCGAAACGGAGCACTTACCTGCTCCCGTCCGCGCTGCTGTGCGAATGGCGGCCGTCCTGCGGCCGCCATTCGCTTCATCTTCATAGCCATGATAGGCTACGTAAATACTTACGTAGCCTATCACGGCTAACGCAGGGATGCCATTTGCGTCCCTGTGGAGGCCATGACAGGCTACGTAAGAATTTACGTAGCCTATCACAGCAGGGGGGGAAAATACCCAGTGTACACAAATGGCGGCGGCTACTGCCATTTGCGTACACTGGGGTTTTTCCCCCTGCCGTGATAGTTTACATAAATATTTACGTAGCCTATCATGGCTCAATACAGGGACGCAAATGGTGGCGGCTACAACAGCCACCATTTGCGTCCCTGCAGGGCTGCCCAGCGGCCGGATGTCCGGCTGCAGGCGGCCGGAGCCGGCTGGCGGCTCTGCAGTTTGGCCGCGGAGCGGAGCCAGCCAGGCAGGATTCCGGGGGGGAGGACCGGATCACCTCCCCCCCCGTTGAGTATTCCGGGGGAAGGGATGGAGCCCCTCCCTCCCACCGCGGATTGCCCGGCGCGGAGCCAGGTAGGTGTTTCGTACATCCATATCTGCAGCATCAGCCTTCTGTAATAAAGGCCCTTCTGTAATTAAAGCATGCCCTTGACCGTATCCAAGGGTAGGGATGGGCAGATTCCCTACCTGTCATTCCGGCCGGGGATCCACCCTTGTGGGGAGGCAATCCATTCCTCCCTCCGGAATCCTCTTCAGCCAGCTCCGCTCCGCGGCAATTCTGCAGAGCCACCGACAGGCTCTGAAGTGCCAGCAATACGGCCGCCATTGCCGTATTGCTGGCTGAGGGGTATTGACTGTGGACACAAACAGCATCCAGGACGCCATTTGCAGCCGTAAAGGTCTTAGTTTAAGGTAAATGCAGCTGTAAATGGCTGCATTTAGCTTAAACTAAGACCTTTACAGCCGCAACTGACGTCATGGATTTTACGCAAATATTTGCATAGCCTATCGCGTGAAAAAAAAAGCAGGGACGCAAATGGCATCTAAGATGCCATTTGCAGCCATAAAGGTCTTCGTTTAAGCTAAATGCAGCCATTTACGGCTGCGTTTACCTTAAACTAGGCCTTTACGGCTGCAAATGGCATCCTGGACGCCATTTGCGTCCACAGTCAATACCCCTCAGCCAGTGATATGGCATGGCAGCTATATCACTGGCATTCCGGAGCCGTAGGATCCGGCCAAAGAGGATTCCGCAGGGAGGCAGAGGTAAGTGCTCCGTTCCGCCACGGACTCTGGGGACCTCATTGGAGTCCGTGGCAGAATTCTCCGCCATTCCTATCCAAGGGTCAGTTTGTCTTACGTATAAAAATTGGTCCTGGCCACAATGCAAGTTTTCAGTGCAAAGCTGAAAGGTGAACTGGCTGTCTTATTACTTTGTCCCAGGGCTGGATTGATTGTGAATAAAAAAATATGTTACTAAATTTTGTAACCTGGAAGGCTGAAAATTAGGCTGCCCATGTGTCCTCTCTTACAGAGGACAGTCCTCTATTTGAAGGGCTGCCAGAGCACAGTTCTCTATTTTGAAGGCATCCTGTATCCTAAGTCCAGAGATAATGATAAAGAACCATCAGAAGGAAGAGCTGGGCCTTGAAGCTGCCCATCAACAGCACCTGGACAGCAGACTAGGCAAGGCAAGGCACCACAGAGTCCTTGATCACCGTGGTCCACACTATGGTGAGATCTAATGTATTTCTATTAATAATTATTTCTAAATTTGCATTTGTATATATAAATTTGCATATGCAAACTTTATGCAAATTGGTGTCCGCTTTTGTCCTGTTTTGGTGATGTGTTTCCTCTTTGGTGATTCATAAGTGGCTAATTGAAAATCAGTCTTGGTGTGTGACAGAGCAACTAAATGACCCACTATACCTCACAGCTTGCTGTAATGCACACTGAATGCACTGGATGATTATTTATTCAGTTGCATAAATTGCATGACTGATTTTTTTTTTTAATTGCACATTCAGGGGACAAAAGGTCTCTGATTTGAGTTGCTTCTGTGTGGCCCTTAAACTGCAGCATCAGCCCATTATGTGCTGAATATTATATTATTTGTCCCGCTACCCACCCCCTTTTCAAGCTTCAACATCTGTCAGTTGGACTCAGGCTGCAGCGGACACTTCTAAGCAAGGGTGGAGAATCTGTGGCTTCCAGATGTTGTCACACTACAACTCCATCTCTGATCATTGGACATGTTGATGGGAGCTGAAGTCCAACAACATCTGAAAGGCTACAGGTTCCCTACCACTGCAGGATGCACAAAAAAACACTGAGCTTCAATTGTGAGAAAACGAAGCATTGTATATGCTTCTTCTCCCCACTCTTTTGCAATGTACAGATGCATCTTGTCAAAAACAAAAACCACCTCACAATATGCATTTTTGGTGAAAGTTAAAGTTGGCTTGTTTCATTGTTGTTGTTTTGTTTTAATGACAAGAACAGATGCCCATGTGTTTCCTGCTTGAGGTGAGGTTCACATAGTCAGGATATGGAACGTTAACATGACAAATGTAATTATTGTGTAGGAGGAAGTTCATTCAGTTCTAACGGGTATCCGATTCTTCTTGTACTGTCACACTCTCATTTGATAGACTTACCTCATTTCAGGGAGATGCCGCAGCAAATTCAGCAATATAGGCATCACATGCAGGAAGTAGAAACTTTAAGAAAGAGGACAAATAGCTGTGACGATTTGCCTTCAAAAAAGTCCAGGAATCAAATCTTACCATTGAGTGCTAACAGGGTGCTTCCAGGTGAGCCTTTTATTGTATAATTACCCTTCCTCAGATATCTTGTTCTTCCATTTCCAACCCTCCTGCGTTTTCCCACCTTTTCTTCTGTCTTTTTACTTTACTCACACACACACACACACACACACACACTCCTTTAAGGAGGAAAAGACAGAATAGCTGCACAATGTCTTCTAACTGGTGGCATTAGGTAGTTGTCTGTCTGGAAGCACCCACATCAATAAGTCCTGTCTCTCGCAAACAGCAGAAAAGGTGGCTGGTCTGTACCATTTCAGACTGCATATGGGGGCTTACATAATTGCATACTCTTCCAGACAAAACACAAATACTGCCCATAGAAAAATACTGTGTCAGGGAGAATTCTAGCTTGAAATCTTCTCCCTATGCTGCAACATTTTGTTGCAGGCTCCCATTGTAACTTACAAGTTAATGAACAAAGGCATCTGCCTTTTCTTGTTGGAAGGAAAGACCATTTTTGAAATTTTCTTTTGGATTCATTGTCACAGTAAGGAACCACATTTAAAATGTCCTGAATTCAAGATCAACTGACCTCAACCACCCATGAAAAGGTGTGTTACATCAAATTACTAAAACAAAATCAATTGCAATTAATATTGGGATGTTTTCTTAATATATGCAGAGTAATATGATCTACCACAAAACCAGTTTTTCCCCCCATGTAACTGTTTATTTAGCCAATTTCTGCTTTATGATTTTAATTATATACTTGAGACCATTACCCTTTAAATACAGGACAATATGAAGAAGGGGGGGGCTAAAGGGGAGGGAATGGTACAGAGGGGAGGGTTTACTGTTTGTACTGTATTGGAAAATAGAAAAAAATCTATTAACTGTTAATAACAAAAAAAGCATAAACAAACAAACAAATGTGCCTTTCTGTCACAGTTCCACCTATTAAATTATCTTTACCAGTTAATCAACTTTAGATGATTAATCTACTAGCTGAACTGATTAAAGCTGGCAGTTCTAATATAAATTCAAAATGAACTTCGTAAGTGTGATGGTTGGGTAGACAACAATCTCCTGAAATTTAACAAGGCCTAATGTAAAGTGTTATAAACCGGAAAGAAGAAACAAATGCACAACTTACAAGACCATGTATTGGCGACTTGTAAACAGCACTATTGAGAGAGGTTTAGGGATCGTAGAACCTCTTCTAGTGTGATGTTTCTAAATCTACATTCTAGATCTTAGTTTGTTTACTGAGTGTTTCAGGATTCATTCTCATAACCACTTTCTGGCATGGTACCTTCCATACATTACCGTGACACCAAGACTTGTATAAGTATCATGTCCAAAGAGAATGACGATTGTGTGAAAGCTGGTAATGCTGTGTACAGAACTCTACATGGATCAGCTTTTTACATGCTGTTGTAAATCCACAAAAAGTCACTGTGGTCTTGCAGTAGTATGCAAAAGATCTGATTTATACAGAGGGTCTGCCAATGGCAACAGTTCAGCATCACAGAAGACACCATGCCAGAAGTAGTTGTTGTGAGTACAGGCCCCAAATCTATTGTGCTTAGGTAGCCACTTATGAATCACCAAAAATAGAAAATGCATTATCAAAACAAAGGACAAAAGACAATACTGATTTGCATAACATTTGCATATGCTAATTTATATGCATACACGCAAATTTAGAAATAATTGTTTTTATTTAAATAGAAATACAGTACATCTCACCACAGTGTGGAAGACTGTGACCAGGTGCCTTGCGTGCTTAGCTGTTTAGTCTGCTGCCCATGTGCTACCTGTTAATGGGCAACAGGTCTTACAGTTCTTGATCTTAAACTGGACTTGGACAGCCCTTTATTTGACACTTTCAAACAGAGAACTCTATAAAAGAGTCCTCTGTAAAAGAGGTCACATGGCCACTCTAGTTGTGCTTTTTAAATCAGTTTTTATTGTGAGTTTCAACAAAACAAACAAAAACATAACAAAATAAAAAAACTGAAAATATAACAACATACGCTGAAGTCCTCAGTTTCAAATATTACAACATTTGGGGGGCGGCGGGAGGGAATAGAATAGATTACACATAAACTTAAGTAAAAGCAGACCAGATGTCCAAATATAAGTCTATTCACAAGTGACACCTATATATCACTCTTTCAAATGTTGTTACTACTGTTAAGTCTCCAACCCATTGCATTATAGGCGATGAGCAATACTATCCTTCCAGTATTGCAGTATCAGTCTTTTAGCAGCCAAGAGGGCACGAAAAATCCATTTACGCTGACTGTGTGTTACTACATTCCAAAAAGCAGGTAAATAGTTTAAGACAACATGTACATCAGTAAATATTGAAGAGCTTTCCAATACAAAGTTTATCCATATGATAACTTCCTCCCAGAAGGAGGCAACTATTGGGCATTTCCAAAACATATGAATAAAAGAAGCATTAACTTCATTACACCTCCAACAATTAGCCAAGTTTGACAAACCTCTGAAAGAGACATTGTGGCATCCAACAGACCTGAAACAAAAGTTTTTGCTGAATAAGACGTAACCGAAGGGCCAAAGAGATATCAGATACAGATGCCAAAATGGCAGTCCATTGATTAGACAAAATAGGACATTCCAGTTCCCTGTTGTAGACCCCATGTACCATTTTTATTCACTGATAATAGGTGAATAATAGGTAAACATGAATTGTGGGTTGATATACCTGGTCAGCTTCACTAATTTTTTCCAATAGCAAAAGAGACTCTGAGGCAGTAAAAGTAGCAGGACCAAATCTAGATACTAACAAATGTTTCATTGCAAATACTGCCATTCAGCTGTAGCAGGCAAACCAAATTCATCTCGCAAAGTTGAAAATGGCAAAAACTCATCAACACCCAATAACAGATCCAGGGTAGAGATCATTTTATCTGTCCAGGTCCACCACAGAAACATTTTCTTTCTTATTCTTAAATCTGGATTCCCACATAAAGTTAATTTGGCATGGGAAAATGGGTCAAAATGTAATTGGCATGACATTATATGCCACACATCTCTAACTGCTAAGATTGTGGGAGGAGCCATATCCACCTTAATATGCCAATAACCTAATGCCATCCATTTGGAGAGAGGCTTCATGCAGGAAGATTCCAAAACTGACCAAGGTGGAAAATCAAATCTGAGTGGAATAGACCAAAATTTAGTACAGGTCAGCACATAAGCCTGATGATCTAGAAAGCCGAACCCACCTTCTTTAATTGGAAGTTGCATCCTTTTCAAATATATTTTTGGTGGAAAGGAGCCCCAAAAGAATTTATGAAACAAAGTGCTTACTGCAAGGTACTTCTACTTCTGGTCATTTTATTCTTCTGAGTGATAAGTAGGAAAAGTATGGTAGTTTCTTTTCTTTTTACAGCAGTCTCTGGGAGTGGAAGTTTATTCTTTCCTTTCCTGTTTTGCATGTGTATATGTTTAGAGGCAGAATCTATCACAAAGCTAAGCTGCAGTTAACTTCCAGCCAGCACATGCGTAGGTTTTGTGGTCACCCTTTGCATAAGCTCCCTGAATTTCAGCAAAGTGTTTCTGAGCTAGACTGCTGAAGACTGAAGAGAAACTACCTCTCTAGCCATTTTTCATTTTGCCATAGTAGAAATAACCACTTTATAATCACCCTCCCTTGCCCCCAATCGAATTTGCCAAGTCCTCCACTAATACAAATGGCACTAAAGTGAATTCAGGCATTGCAATGTGCGTATTTTGAGCTGTTCTAAGGTGATGCCTGGAATCCATGTGGAAATTCTGGCTTTGATCCAGCTCAAATCAAGGACAACTTACCCAGTTTGCATGATCACCACAGCTTAAACAGTGGCAGGTGCCGGGCTGTGCTGGGTGCCATTTGCCTAATTACCCACCCTGGCACAGCTTGTCATGTTGTCTGAACCCTGGCAGCATGGTTTGTTTGAGGGGGAAACAACCCTCAAATAACCCAACAACAGGTCATTGTTTAAGCCACTGTGGTTGTGTGAACTGGGTTTTAGTGTGCATATGCATCCCTTCTGTATCAAAAGATACACATCTAGCCAGTTCCATGGGGGCTGAATCAAGATTGCAAAGCCGAATGCTGTTGTTAATAGCATTTGCATCAGCTGCATGAGCAGAAGCTGCTTCCACATGTGGATCTCCTTTACTAGATGGTTTGGTTCTCGACTGAAGCAGAAATCAAGTAGGTAATCAGTAAGATAACAGGGTTAACTTCCCTTTGCACTTATTCCTTAGTTGCCAAATGGCATTCACCAACTATTAAACCTCACTGTGACATTTGTGCAGCTGGCAAACAAGCCAGATCTTGCTAACCTTCCTGCAGAGGGCTGCACGTTGATAACCTAGAGGAAATCCCCACAACAATAATTTTGTTGATGCAGCATGAAAAGAACAAGTTGAGTTACTGCATTCATTAAACTTTCCCCCAATCTTTGACTAATGTTTTCATTCAAGCATATCATTTCTGTCAGTCTCTCAAAGGTAGATCATCATTCCAGCATACAGTTTTCAGCTCTTATTCTGGGATTCAAAACGTGCAAAATGTTTCTGAAAGAACTGTAAAATTAAATCAGAAAAGGGTACAAAGTCCTTTTCAAAAATCCCACAAATTCTGTATAAATGATTTTTGTTCGTAAGGCAAGGTAGGGAGATTTGAAAAAGGTGGTGTGGCATGAGAGCAGTGCTGGCTCCAGGTTTTGGAGGACCCTTGGGCAAGGCACCCACAATGGGCCCCTCCCTCAGTGAGCTGAGCTTCTCACCCCCATTGTCACCCGCTGCTCTTGCTCCTCCTCCCCTTTCTCATCACTGCTACCCCTTGCTTCATTGAGAGCCAGCGAGCCAGTGAGTAAGTAGGCAGTGGCCTCTACTGCTCCTCTTTCTCACCATCACCAATGTCTCAGCCAGAGCAAGAGGCGGGTGAACAAGCAGGTTGCAGTGGTGAGGAGGAGCAATGCCAGGGGGCTCTTGGCAGTGGCCCCCTATTGGGGAGTGGGCCCTCAGTAGGTACCCAATCATGCCTACCCTTGATGCCCGCCCTGTATGAGAGTACCCTAAATCATTATTATTCTGCCCCTGGTGTAAGACAGCAGTCACACAATCCTATCAGTGATCACACTGATTCCGTTGGAGTGGTTACACTGGGATGGTTAAAAAGAATACATTTTGTAGTCATTTTTACAAAGGAACTCCATTTTTTGAAGGAAGCATTAATGCACTTTTTTTTTGGTTCTTACCTGGTGTAAATGGGATCTAAAATGTCTGTTGCTTGGTCATCCCATATTTGAAGGGCAGGGGGAAGTGGGGGTAATCAGTAAATATTTATATTTATTTTTGCACAATTGGAGAAGAATTTGCCGGTGATACCTTAATTTTTAATGGGTCAGATAGGGAAATCATGGATAACATTGTGTCTACCTTAAGCAAATGTTTACCATTCACTTACATCTTTGATCTTACATTTGTGGCCTGGGGCTAGCATCTTGCAATCACTTGCATACAATAAACAGAATACATTGGTAGGGAACCAGAAATATAATGCTGTTGCCAAGGTTACAATGTCTAGATGCAATGGAAAATGTGTTTCTGCAAAGTAGCTGAAATCAGTTTGGTAAGCTAGTGGTATTAATAAGATCTAAGTAAATATGACATATCCATTGAGCAACATCTGGCAATATTATTAAGAATAATCTTGACATTATTGCCCATTTCAATGGAATCTTCTCTATATGTAACAAAATGTAATTTGTGCTATTTATATTCTGTCTGGACCAGCTGTCACTAGGGAAGAATCATCACCTTGTATAGCTATATTTTGTTTCAAGTGCACTTTTCTTATAGAAGAGAAGGTTTAGTCATTGCTTAATGTGGGTTGTATGGAAATGTCCCTTCCTAAGGCAGAAACAAAACAATTCCCTTACTAGCGTTACATTTTCTCTTTATTATTGCGGGATGAAGGAGAAGGCTAGGTTTTATATGCATATTTTTTGTTGAGTGTGTGTGTGTCTTTGAGCATTTTGTTTTGTTCTGCATTGTTACTTCCCATAGGCATGTGCAGTTACATCTGTGGAGGTCAATGTTAAATTTTTGCAAGCAGGTCTGCAGTGATTTAGTATTTTTCCGTGGCTGTGTGGTGCATTTCAATGGTTCTGTGTAGGAGACAAGCTGTTTTTAAAAATACTGTTGCCAATAGCAAACTGCTATTTTTGCTTGTGCTGTGGAGGGTTAAGCATAGTGCTGTCATAGTGCTATGATAACTGAACTGCTAATGGAGAGACCAGGCACTGTAGACACGTAGGATTTTTAACAGGGCCAAATGCATTGGGCTAAAAGGAGATCCAAGTTTGGGAGACCAGGGGAAACCTTACAGCGGCCATGTGTCCTACTTTATAGAGGATGGTCCTCTATTTGAAGGGCTGTCAGAGGACACTCCTCTGTTTGAAGGGCTGCCCACTGAATTGCAGACCGGAAGGTCAGCAGGACAGCAGTTCGAGACCCGAGTGCCGCGTGACGGAGTGAGCTCCCGTCTTCAGTCCCAGCTTCTGCCAACCTAGCAGTTCGAAAGCAAGAAATTGCAAGTAGATAAATAGGTACCACCTCGGCGGGAAAGGTAACAGCGTTCCGTGCACCTCGGTGCTCAGTCATGCCGGCCACATGACCACGGAAGCGTCTTCGGACAGCGCTGGCTCTTCGGCTTAGAAACGGGGATGAGCACCGCACCCTAGAGTCGGACACGACTGGCTGGGGACACCTTTACCTTTACTTTTTTACCACTCCAAGTCTAGTTTAAAGTTAAAGAACCCTAAGAAAGGAAAGCAGGGGCCTGGAAATTGCATCTGGAAAGCAGATTAAACAGGCACACTGATCACCTGGTTATAATCTCCCCCGCTACAGCAAAATGTAAGAACGCAAAAAGAGCCCTGCTGGATCAGACCAAGGGTCCACCTAGTCCTGCCTTCTGTTCACACAGTGGCCAACTACCTGTTGATGGGATACATGCAAGCAGGACATGAGTGCTACAGCGCCCTCCCACCCAACTTTCCCAGCAACTGGTGTACATAGGCATACTGCCTCTGAAACTGGTGGTAGCATATAGCCATCAGGACTAGTAGCCATTGATAGCCTTTTCCTCCAGGAATTTGTCTAACCCCCTTTTAAAGCCATCCAGGTTGGTGGCCGTCACGTCTTGTGGTAGCAAATTCCATAATTTAACTAAGCGCTGTGTGAAGTACTTCCTTCTATCTGTCCTGAATCTCCCACCAATCAGCTTCATATGATGACCCTGGTTCTAGTATTATGAGAGAGGGAGAAAAATGTCTCCCTATCCACATTATCCACACCATGCATAATTTTGTATACCTCTATCATGTCTCTTACTCTCCTTTTTTTCCAAGCCAAACAATCCAAGCTGTTGTAACCTCCCCTCTTATTCCCCTTGATCATTTTAGTTGCCCTTTTTTTTCACTTTTCCCAGTTCTACAATATATATTTTTTTGGTATTTCTATTTAATTTATAGTAATTACTTCCACATTTGCATTTGTTACATATCAATCAGAATCTGCAAATTTCTTACAAACCTGTGACCTCTTTTTGTGTGATGAATTTCCTCTTTTCTGACAATGTGTAAGTCACTTCCCTAGCTGGGGAACGCAGGGGAACCCCAGGCTAGGGAACCAGGGCAAAGACCCAGAGGCAGATGGGAAAAGAGCTGTGCTTGTATGTGAAGAAATGAAGCTTCCTTTCACTGGTGGTTAATGCAGATGGCAGTGGCAGGAAATTACTTCCAGCGCTCACCTTCCACTTGCCTTATTTTAGGCTCCTGGCAAACTGCTGATGTTCATATACACATATGCTCATCATATGCTGAATCCCAGATGCTGCTGCTGTCACTGTTGCCGCCGCAAACCTATCCCATACCAACAGCATTCCCTGCTTGCTCTGTCTGGATAGCATTTCTCCTGATGCTGTGATCCTGCTCTGTTTTTTTCTGGTGACCTTAGGCAGTATGAAGATTACAGTGAATAGTGGAGCTGTGTAATCGGCCCAGTGCTACATGGCCCTTGGCTATGTGCCCATAGAGAGCTGAAGGCTGCTCCTCTTATTCCAAACATTACAAGCTGACATATATTTACCCGAGTCATTTTCAGTGAAACCATACAGTGAGGGATTTGTAATCAGATGTCAGTCTTGCTTCGAGAGCTCTACAGCTAGGACTGTTTGACAATCCAAGCATATCAATATTGACAATCAACATCTTTTCACTGATTACATCTCTTCTAAAGTTTTTATTGAGCTTTTGACTACTGGGCACTTAAAGAGTATTTTTATTTACACAAGCAACTCTCCTGCATACAGAAGAGATTATGTATAATCAATCACATTTTAAGGCCAATATTCTTGAACCTTGCTAGTTAAAACTATTAATCTAACGGCCAGATTCTAATCTATAGCAAATTCCTATCACAAGAGGATTCCATCTTTAAAGGCAGCATAGAAATAATTTTAGATAGATAAATTAATGTAATGGCCAAATTCTATGATAGTTTAGTGAGCCAGAGAACTCTTGCTATTAGACAAGCCAGCCCATATTTCCTAAGTAATTCTTAGACCAGGTATTACAGAGCATACTTAACTTTATGAAATCACACGGTAGCAACTTAGTTTATGCTTCAACAAATATTTATTGAAGCTAATGTGATATCACCAACATTAAATTGAGTCAAATGCAGAATGTTTAATCTCCAAAAGCAAAATTCCAGGATCATTTTCCGCTGTGGCATTTGCATATGCCAGACTACTCCTGTACCATGGAAAGACGTGTGCCTCATGTACATAAGGCAGGGCTGATTCACAGGACTGCCAGACTTGTGGTGACTGCTTTCTTTTTACATGTTTCAGCAATCCAGTTTAGGAAGGACTTTCTCACCTTTTCAGTGCATCTGTGAAGTGGAAATTCTAATTAGAGTTCCCATCTTTTTTTCTCCTACAGTTATTGTGTCTTAAGTGATCACGTGACAGTTTCAGATATTTCTGCATAATTTCACATCCCTGCTGGGGAAAATCTTCACTTCTTGAATTTGTGTCTGTCATGCACAGAAGTCTTATTTGTGTTTTGGGGTGGGGGCCAGTTGGCAAGGGTTAATGATTCTGAATGGGAACAAGAGGGTAATAGGATTTTTCTTTTTCTTTTTTGCAGGACTGGAGAGCCTTTAATAGGTGCATGGGAGACAGAACGGCAGGTGAAAAACAAAATTTGTTTTTAACGTTATTCTTGTTATAATGGTTTGTTTTTAACCTTTCTATTGTAAGCTCCCTTGAGCACACATGATAGAAAGGTGGTAATAGAAATATTTAAAATAACTAAACAATTCTTCTTGTCTTGTAACTGTTAGGGACACAGGAGTCTCACCAGCATAGAATTTAGCAGCTCTAGAGGGTGATTATTAACAAGGTGTGCAAGGGAGTGGTCCTGTATGACTGTGTGATGTCAGAAACAGAGGCATCATTTCTGGTGGAAGTGGGTGAGTACTTTTAGCAGAAAGTGCATACACTATAATAATATACAAGTGCACGCAGTGCTGCCATCCGGTTAGTTTATTCCCCTCTACCTCTATGCTAGGGGATGGATTGCCACTAGTCTTATGCTACAACAGTTTAGGACAGGATTGGGAAACTTTTTTTTTTTTTTTTTTAATGTTGAGGGCCACAGTCCCTCAGGGGAATACTTGGGGATCACATACCAGAGGTGCACAGAGTCAGTGGTGGTCAGGGCCAAAGCCAAAAGTGGTCAGGGCCAGAACTGGAGGTGAGCTACCCATTTTCTTTCTGTCACTCCCTCTCTCTTTACGCATGCATAGGTACAGCTAATCTGCATAGGACTGAGCATTAAGGCATGCTTAATTGGCAGGAAGAACCATTGAACTCAGACATATTTGCAAGAAAACATGAATAGGATCAGGCTGTTAATGCTTGGCTCACTTAACAAGGTCCATTTATGAGCAAGTATGATCATTGCCTTAGTTTTCAAAAAGGAGAGGTGTCTGGGGCTTCAGGCTGGCAGGATGTCAGCTCAAATAAATCCAAAATTTGTAGCGCCTAGCTGTAGTAATTAAATTGTGAGGGAAACATACTCTGCACATGCCGTTTTTATTTTTACATTCATTTTCTTTTTCTTCTTTGTAGATTTTTATTTTGTTTATGTATTTAAAATATTTCTAGGCCACCTTTCAGGGCATTTTCTTTTTCTTCTCTGTAGTTACTCAAACCTCTTTCTGTATTAAGAAATGTCAGTCATTATTTAGGGATTTCTTGATTATATGGCAAGTCTGAAGCATGACAGCTGAGGAGATTGCATTATATTTAATAGGAATTGAAGGTATACGTATTCTTTCTAAGTTTTGCTTCAGGCTCTTTGTAACAACTTTTATAGCTGAGAGGAGTGCTCAGTGAATTGACCTGAATTTCTAGGCATGCTCTACATCCCAAAGTAGGGGCCAAACTAGACATGACATGGGAGCAGGGCAGTGAGGCCACAGCTACCTCAAGCAGCACATGTTGGGGGGCAGGGAGCAGTGGTGAGGTTTTGGAGGACAAAGCTGAATGTGCCACAAAACCTGCCCTACACCCCCTAAGCCAGGTGGCTGCCCTCAGGTGTGGTGGAGGATGCTGTCTTATCGCCAGCGTTTAAGTAAAATTCAATTGCCAGGTTGGCTTCTGTATGTATTTATTTCATTTCTGTGCCACCCAATAGCTGAAGCTCTGTGGACGGTTCACAACAATTAAAACCATAAAGTACAACATGAAACAATATAAAATATATTGTTGAATGTGAATTGTTGAGGCGGGGTAGGAGGAGCATATTGGCCTTGACCTGGGCCAGCACAGTGTCTTGGGCCAGCCATGCAGCGGAGATACCATGTGTATGCATGATATGTATGTTTTGCCCAAATGGGGGGAAATCGTGTGTGTGGGTGGGAAAAGGGTGGGTGATTGGGAAAAGGGCATGGGGGGAGGCTTAACCCTCTCCCACAATCCTATTAATATTAAACACACCCATCCACCCACATGCACTGGGGATCCTGTTCACAAAACCATGGCTCTTTTGGCCCTAGCTTGAGCTATTTACTTTTCAGTCCTTAGGTTTCCCCCCCCCCCCCCGTGATAGATAGATAGATAGATAGATAGACAGACAGATAGATGACAGCGATCACAATTCCGCCGGCTATAAATGATAGCTTCTCAACTATAGCAATTCCGAGTGTCTTGTTCGTTGGTTTGCCTCCGTTATTTCTGGCCTCTTGTTGCATGAGCGCTTGATGCTGCTTCTTAGGTGCTTCGCGTTACAGGGCTGCGCCCTGCCCGAGCCTGGCTGGGGGCTAAGCCGCGTGTGCGCGCACAGAGAACACGCCCGCCGGAGCGGCCGCAGTGCCGGCGCCCCCCTGGCAACTGGCTGAGGCGGCGTCCGAGGCCGCAGGAGCTCCGGGAGGAGAGAGAGGGCCGAGCGCGCCCTGACTGACTGACAGCCCAGAGCGCCTCCCCCAGACGGCACATACAGAGAGAGAAGGAGAAGAAGACGCTGCTGCTGCTCCCAGGGAGTGTCCCGCCAGCGCGCCCGCCGCCGCCGCCTCCTCTCCCGCGCTGCGTTGGGTCGGGCCATCGTTGCGAGCGCCGGCTGGGCATGGCTGAGCGCTCCGTTGTCTGCTGCAGCGCTGTGGAGCGGAGGCGAAGGGAGCAGGTGAGGGCGGCGGGGGTTGGCAGAGTAAAGCGAGTCGGGGCGGGTGAGGAGGGGGTGGACCCACAACTTTCCGCCGGGGGTGGGTGCGTGCGTGGGGGGAGAGCGGCCAGGGCTGGGGGGAGGAAGGAAGGAAGGAAGGAAGGAAGGGGCCCGGCCTGCGGTGCAGCTTGGTGCGGAGGCTGAGCTGCAGGCTGGCGAAGTGAGAGCGCGCCCTGGATGCTCGGGGGTGCTGGAGTGGGTCAGGAGCTCTCGGCTTGCGCGGGCTCTCGGCCAAGACTTAACCCTGCCCCGTCTTCCTCCTGGAAGCGGCAGCTTGTCCTCCTGCTCCTCAGCGAGATGCCGCCTTTCCCCCTGGGGGGTCATCACAATCCTCAACACCGCCCACGCCCGCGCCCCACCTACACACACTCTTGGAGCCCGATCGCGTGCTTGTTTACTCGGAAGGAAACCCCACTGAGTTCAAGGGGGTCTCTCTCCCAAGTACACGTGCGCAGGTTACGAGTGGTTGAGCTGGGGCGGAAATGACACCTGTTGCTGGTTTGCCTTGCCCGCCCGGCCCCCCCCCTCCCAGTGGTGACCTCTGCTTCAACTGTGATTCGGATGCGAGGCTTGCTAACACGACTGAAGAGGTTGCAGTTTGCCCTAACGTGCTTCCTTCTACCCCTTCCCAGTTCGGTCTGAAATTGTACGTGGGGGGCAGCGGGGGTGGTGGTGTTGATCACTGGCTTATGTCAGTCGTGGGCCTTGTGGAGGGGACTTAAGTGCTTTGCTGTTTCCCTCTGTTCCCCTTCCCTACCTCACGTTTCGGATTGACATAACGTGTGTTTCAAATCTAGTTTTGATTTTTGTCTCACTTCCTCCCATCATATACAACGGAAGGGAACCCTCGTACTGTTATTAATTCCTATTTTGTGGTGTTCTTTGGATGAATTAGGGGGGTGGAACTAAGGTCATATCACGTTGGGTAGGGTTTAGCCTGGTATCTGCCTGTGTGGACTGAATCGCTTGTATTGCCCTTGCTGTTTCCTTGGTCAGCCATAGGGACTAGCTGGGTTCACCTCAGTTGCCATGTGTGGCTTGTGGCAGAAGTGCAGTGTGGATAGAGCTTAAGCAGGCTTCAGATCATTGGAAGGCTGGTGTGGTTGCTGTCAGAAGTCCCTGCTTCTGCAGGGTAGTTTATGCTGCAGCTTATGTTTCTAAGTGGCAGCCATGTGGATATTGTGCAAAATCCCCATAAGGCTGCCACCAAGCCTTCGGGAGGCCCTACCATGGAAAGGAGTGTGTGTGTGTGTGTGTGTGGCAACTTTGTGATGCTCATAAATGTTCTAACTTAGTTAAGAGTCAGCATAGATAGTATATATGTCATGCTCTTCACAGGCCCCTCAGTCCTGTCCGAATGATCTAAAACATGTATTCTGGTGTCATATAGACATAATAAGATTGTACCATGTCAGGGAGACATGAATCACCTATTGGGGGCAATGCATTAAGGATTAAACTGTGTCACATAACTGTAAGTATTTGTTGAAAGGTTGAAGAGAATGTAAATTACTAGCAGGAAACTATAGTCCAAACTAGCCCTTACATGGATGATGGATGACATGATATTTTTGTTTTAAAGCAGCCGTGGGGGCTCCACATTTGATTGGAACAGTGGTGCTGGCGGAGACTGTTTAAACTTTCACCTCTGCACTTAGTTGCCTCAATCCAAATCTTCCCCTGCCCAGAGTTGGTCTTATCCCCCTCTCAGCCCAACCCACCTCACAGGGTTGTTGTTGTGAGGATAAAATGGAGAGGAGGAGGATAACGTAAGCCGCCTTGGGTTCCTTGCAAGAGGGAAAAAGGTGGGATATAAATGCAAAAATAAATAAATAAATAAATAAATAAAGAAAGAAAGAAAGAAAGAAAGGGAAAGCATCGTGTATGTCTGTGTGTGATGGAATTGAGGA
Source organism: Heloderma suspectum (assembly GCF_057233095.1). Classification (NCBI taxonomy): domain Eukaryota; kingdom Metazoa; phylum Chordata; class Lepidosauria; order Squamata; family Helodermatidae; genus Heloderma; species Heloderma suspectum. The sequence continues at coordinate 269,668,083 of NC_139458.1, forward strand.
AGGCAAGTACAGGTGAAAGGCTTAAATACGTCTCACTCAGCACCACTGCTCCAATCAAATTCGCCCTCTTCCTCCTCTGTTTTGTTTATAAATATAACAAGAGCCATACTGAATCAGAATAAACACCTATCTAGTCCAGCTTTCGGTTTGCCCAAAGGACAGCCCAATGCCCATGGGAAGCCCACAACAGGGCATGAATGCAATTTCACCCTTCCGCGCGTGTTCCCCATCAACTGGAATTCACCAGCATATTGCCTCTGATACTGGAGTAATATATAGTTATCATGACTAGAACCCTCTGATAGCCTTATCCTCCATGAGAAACAAAAAACATCAGGTTATCCAGTCACGTCTCTCCCACATAATATGCAGTTTGGCCTACTTCACAGGTTGCATTTGCTTTACACCGTCCACATTTGTGATACATATTGAATGATCCAGTTTTAGGTTGCCATTGCCATGTATTTTGTTTTCCCCACCCTTGATTCTTATCTTACCTCAAAACCGTACATGAAATTAATTTGTATATCCTTTATTGCATTTGCTATTCCAATTGAGGAATAGCAAATGAGTCATGTTTGTGTGGATATTAGTGTGTGTTATCCTCCAAGTGGCTCTACTTTCTATTATCTAAGGGATATCAGTTTGAGGTTGAACCAGTGTATAGCTGGCATTGTACTAATGCTATAGCAAAACTTCAGACATATCATAAACTAATTGCATGGATGGTAGGCTTGAATGGATGCCAAATTTGCCATTCTCTTTGCTCAATGTATTGAGTGAATCACTACTAATTACAGTGTTATCCTAAATTATTACTATATGTTTGTTTAAATCTCATGGATTTTAAAAGATTGGGGGCTTTTTGGATAAAGCAGGAGTTGGCAGAGTTTATTCTGCTTCCATATAACTTAGATTCTTCCTGTAGTCATGAATGTGAAAATCTTCTTAGTTTTCAAAACAAGGTTTGGATTTACGAGTTAAGGCTTTTAAGAAATGTCCAAATACTATAACAGGGTGTGTGTGTGTGTGTGTTTTTTGGGGGGGGTCATGAGTTGGTAACGTGGCTGTGATCCTTCCTAGAGGTTGTTGCTTATTTGGGTCATGGTAATGCCTTATGATGCCAACAAGGGTTCCTCTGTTCCAGGATCTTCATTAGCAAAGAGATGGAAAAATCCATTTCCCAGACCACTTACTGTCTTGTCCCAGGCCATACTAGAGGGACAACAGAAAATGGCAAAATACAGATTGTTGATGAGGAAAGGAAACAAAAGCTGCACAGTTAACAGTGTTGCATTTTAAAGGGAACCACTGCATGCGCTGGCATTTGGGTTTTCTCTCGTTTCATACCTGTAATGGAGACAGGGATCCAAGCTTTCATTGGCCATGTATACTTTTAGTTTTCTTCACATATTTACTGAGTTATAGACCTAGTATGCTGGGGGAAAAAGATTTTAGCATTTCAGCTATGTTTTGTTTTCTTCTTGGAAAAGAGAAGAACTGTCACTGGTTACGTACCCACTTTGTTTTTAAAATTCATAGCTCTGTCTCAGTCACTCTCCTGTGGCCTGTTTATCTTTTGGTTGCTGTTAAAAGCTAGCTGTGACACAACCAACTAGGTTCTTTCCTTGCCTAAAGGATCACAATTTGCATCTTGCAAATTGAAGGCAGAAACATTTCATAAAAGGTTCTTTGTAATATTAGTTATGTTCTGTTAGTACATCCCCTTGTTCCAGTCTGTACACTGATGTATTTCTTATGGGACTGGCATTGGGCTCTATTGTATCATTTCTGTTTGTCCAGCTTAGTTTTACAGAAGAACGAAAATCCTAACCCCCCGCCACCTCAGGTGTCTGCGTGTGTTGGGATAGTGTTCTCCCATCACCTCTCCTTCAGTGTTGTACAGTGAGAATAAACATGAATACACCACCTCTTTTGCAGGGGGAACGCTTTAAAAAAACACTTCTCAAATTACATGTTGTCTCGTTCTTAACTCTCCCCCATCTTTTCCTTCTCTTTGCATTTCCCCATCTCCTTAGTCAGAAACAAATTTTGGTGGTGAGCCCTCCGCCGACCCCGCCCCCAGAAAAAAAAGGCACACATGTACTTTACATTTATTTCAGTTTGTCTCTTGAAGCATACAACATTTTACACACCCAGAAAAAGAAAAAAAAAAAACCCTCATAGTCATGTTAACCTCATGTTATATTAGTGCATAATTCCATTTTGTGCTTCCTTTGTGGTGAGCTGTTCTTGAAGTATAATTATAGTAGGTTAAAATGCTTTTTAAATTATTTTTCTCACTTGTTTACCCTCTCATGTGTTTTCCTGTTCTATGCTGTATAACTAGGCCCAGGGGCCATATTTTCTCTCCCTGCCCACCCCTCGCCCCAACATCAGGGTGACTGTGTTAGCATTACTCCATTTCTTACTCACTGGCACTGTCATTCGGAGAATGGCAGGTGCAGCTGGGAGTTATTGTTGGCTGTGAGAAAGCAAAGGATCATGAACACAAACCGCTCTGTAGACAGCAGCCGGAAAGTCCTGGCCCTGCTGGTGGTATTTGTTAGATTCTAGCTTTCATGTTTTATTATGAAACCCTTAATATTTGGGCTGAATTTTACTCACAGTGGTAGTAAAGTGCACACTTGCTCAGCTAGGATAAGTACTCCTTATCCTAGCTATTTAAACATAAAAGGTCCACCACTACAAGACCCACCCTTGTCATCTTTTTACACAGGCATAATTTTAGCCTTGTTGGTGACATCATGACACTATATGGGTGGGGTTTGTCACTGAAACCCATAATATTAAAAACAAAATTATGGAGGCTTTGGCACTCGGCTTCCATGTAACAAATTTACCCTTACGTGTGATAAGTGATGCATTTGGCTTATTGTGCAATCCATGGATTTTCACAACTTTTAGTCTTTATAGAAGCCAAATCTTTTAGTCTTTACAGAAGCCACCTGAACACTTTTCCCCCCCGTATGCCTTTTGTAAAAGACGCTTCTGTACAGCTCTATCACATTGTCAACATTTGCAAACATATAATAGAATATAAGAATTATTTGAAACCCTACTGGACGAGAACTAGTTGATTTGTCTAATGGCTGTTGATGCAGTAGCTGTGCCAGGATGAATCATAAGAATGTACGAAAATAAGAAGAGCCGTGCTGGATCAGACCAAAAGTCTATCTAGTCCAGCACTGTGTATCAACAGTGGCCAACCACATGCCTATGGGAAGCCCACAAGCAGGACATTAGCACAATTTAGCACCCTAAAGCTTGTGTGCTCCAGCAACTGGTATTCAGAGGTATATTCCTTCTGATACTGCAATTATGACTAGTAGCAATGCATTCCCGACCATTGGCAATGCTGGCAAGGTTTACTGAGAGTTGAAGTCTGAAACATCTGGAGGGCACCAGGTTGGGAAGGTTGTTGTAACTTGTCCTCATAATGGAGTTGCTCCAGTCCCTTGATTATTTTGGTTGCTCCTTTTCTGCACCTTTTCCAGGTCTACAATATCCTTTTGGAGGTGCGGTGACCAGAACAATACACAGCAGTCCAAGTGTGGTTGCACCAGTGATTTATATAAGGACATTATGATATTGACAGTTTTATTTTTGATTCTCTTCCTAATGATCCCCAAAATGGAATTTGCCTTTTTCAGAGCAACTGTACAGGTGATGTTTTCACTGAGCTATGTACGACAACCTCAACTGATCTTTCTTGCTCAGTCACCACTAGCTCAGACCCCATCAGTGTATATGTGAATTTAGGATTTTTTTGGCCCCAGTTTGCATTACTTTACACTTGCTTACATTGAACTGCAATTGCCATTTTAATGCCCATTCTCCCAGTTTGGAGAAATTCTTTTGGAGCTCATTGCAATCCTTTTTTGTTTTAACCACTCTAAATAATTAATGTCATCAGGAAACCTGGCCATCTCACTGCTCACCCTTAACTCCAGATAATTTATAAACAAGGTAAAAAGTGTTGATCCCAATTCAGCTGCTTGGGCTACACCACTCTTTACATCCCTCCATTGTGAGAACTGACCATTTATTCCTACTCTGTTTTCTGTTGTTTATCCAGTTACCTACCATAAGAGGACCTGTGATCTTATCCCATGACTGCTAAGTTTGCACAGGATCCTTTGTCAAAAGCCTTTTGGAAGCCCAAGTAAGCAATGTCTGTGAGATCTCTCCTGTCCACATCGTCACTCTCAAAAGCTCTGACTGACTTTTGCTTAAGCTATATTGGTTCTTTTTCAGCAGGATATGTCCTTCTGTACGCTTGATAGTTTCATCTTTAATCATGCTTTCCACTGATTTACCTGGACCAGTTGTTAAGCTACCAGCCTGTAATTTCCTAGATCACTTTTTAAAAATCGTTATTATATTGGCCATGCACCAGTTGATCTTATGTAAGGATGGGAGAACCTGCAATTATCAACTCACCTATGTTGTCTGAAAACCACTTCAAAGCTTGTTTTGGCTCTCTCCCATTTTCATCTTCAATCTGTTTTCGATCAAACAGGAAAAGTTCACATTTCTATGTGTATTTTTCCAAAATGTGCACTGTTCCCCCATTGACTAAAGCAGGAATTTGCTAACATTTGGGGGGGGGGGGGGAAAGCTCCTGCTTGCATTCGTATTGAGGATTGTGAATGGGACATGGTCACATGATTTGCAAGCAGAAACAAAATTCTCATACATCCCTAACCCCTATTTCTGTTAGATCAGCAATTTCACATTTGAGTTCTTTAAGAACCCTTGGAGGAACCATATGGCCCCAGTGATTTATTTGTTTTCAATTTGTCAGTAAGGTCTAGAAACTCCTCAGACTCCCTTCCTGAAAATACCAGTTCAGGCACAGATATTTGTTCTACATCTTCTGCAGTAAATACAGATTAAAAGGGTTGTGCCATCAACGGCTTGAGTTGGGGCAGCCTCTCCCCCACCTTTCCTGGGGCTACTTAAGACTTGTGTGCCTTGAGGGGAGGCAAAAGAAAAGCCCCAGCCAGGGAGCGCATGCCCTAAGCTCCTGAAAAGACATCCAGTTGGTGTTAGAGAACTATATTCTGATGGCTGTTTTGTTGTTTAGTAATGTTTGCTTGTTTCAGTATTTAAAGATCATAAACTGCCTTTGGTATCCTGGCAGAACAGTATAGAAATTATTAAATCAATCAAGCAGCTTCTCTACAGTCTCCTCATCCTCCCCTAGTGCTCCTTTAACTTCCGTGTCTTCCAGTGGTCCAACCGCCTTCCAAGCCAGTTTCCTGTTTCTGATGTATTTAAATAATGTTTTATCTTAACGTTATTAATATACTCCTCATAATCCTTTTTTGCATCCCGTATTGTCTTCTTGTATTTCCTTTGTGCAACTTTGTGATCCTTTTCATTTTCCTTGTTTGGATAGGACTTCCATTTTCTGAAGGAAGCCTTTTTCTAATAGCTTCTTAGACACTGCTTGTAAACCATGCTGGTGACTTCATGGACTTTGTGTGTTACCTTTCCTGAACTACAGTATACATTCTAGCTGAGCTTCCATTACTGTAATTTTTGAGTAACCCCAAAATGTTCTGGAGAGATGTGACCACCTTGACTTACCCTTTCAACTTCCTTTTTATCAGTTCCCTCATTTTAGAGAAGTTTCCTTTTTTTGTAGTCAAGTGTGACTGTGTTGGACTTCCTTGGAAATTTTCCACTTACATATAAATTAAGGGCGCAATCCTATGGGGATAGTTGGCCACCTCTGAACTCGGGGGTGGCCGACTAGCCAATGCAATTCAGGGCAGAACATGGAGGGGATCTTCTCTGCACCCCAGTCACCCTGCATTTGTGGCTAGACAGCCAATTTCAGCTGTCTAGCCAGGGCACCTCAGAGTGGCGGGGGGTGGGGCGGAAGGTGCATAGAAAGTGTTGTAACGGTGGTCCCCTCCCCACCCCCAGAAATGCCCCCTTTTCAGCCTCCTGTGACCCATGCTTCCTACAAGGCAATGGGGAAGGGGGCAGTGAGTTGGATTTCTGGGAACTGAGCTCAGAGCACTGACTCCAAGCTCAGTTCCCAGAAACCGAAAAATCCTATGGTCATCTAGATACTGTCTAGCAGCCATAGGATTGCGCTATAAATTTAATAAGTGTGCGCAAAGGGGCATTCTCCTAAAACTTTACTTTGCATTGCCAGTTTCTTTACTCCGAAAGTATTTTCTGTAGGTTTGGTAATGTGCAAATGTGTCAAACATCAGCATGCTTCAAAACAATATTTTCTATTACTCAAATGTTATGCAAAGTTGTTAAACTATTTTCAGACTGGTTAGATAGTATATCAGTTGGTTTTCCTACATTTCAAAATACTTTTTGAAAAACATGGAAGAACTAGCCTGAAACAATAGCAACTCTTTTTGTCAATCAGATCTTGCATTCAGTTCTAAATATTGTTAACATGCTTAAAGTAAAACATTAATTCTTGAATGCCAGTGATCTTTTCAGAAAGTCTGGATTGAAAGAAAAAAACAACACAACCCTCTCAAAACTCCAGTTACATGCATGCTGTTAATTAGCGATTTTTCTTTTTCATATCTTTTCATTTGTGTTGTCTGGTTTCTATCTTGCAGACATTTACATGCTTGCCATCTTGTTGACCCAATTTAAAGTTGGCAGTGCCTCTTTAAAATGACCCAATTTCTTCCATGATTTTTCCCCTTTGGTGAATTTGGGGCCATTTTATTAATCATAGTATTCTGTTGAAAATTGTAACTTGCTAATTACTTGAACCTATAAGCTGCAGTTCTGGTGATCTTTAAATCTCAGAGAGTAACCTTGTTAGAGAAACTACATACACATTTTATGAGTAAAAGCCTTGATCCAGAGAGTCGTGGTACTGACTCCACTACAGTCCTGGATATGCTGCTTATTTGAAACTCTTCGCCCACCTTCCATCTCATTTTGTTGTATGACAAATATAGAAAGCATTTTTAAATGCTTTAGTTACAATTAATTATAATTGTTTGGATCCAGGGTCTTCATCCATGGAAGGCGTGCAATCCACGGAACACTTGCACTGGTGGAATGTGGGAGTAGACAAACTTCACCATTTCTCCCCTCCCTGTGTAGTCTCCTCCCCCCCCCCCAAAACAATGGGGGAGATGTTGCAGGGGGCTGCAGAGGTAGGAGCAATTGACACAGTTTTGCTCCTCCCTTTTTCAGCTGATGGGAGCATTCTGAGTGGATTCTGCTCTGGGAATGCTCCTGCTGGCAGAAAAGAAACTGGATCCCACCTAATGTGTGAATTCGGGGAGTAATGAAGCTGTGAATGATGCTTGAAAGGAGTTAAATGTTATAAATCAATTACAATATTACTTGGACATAAATCCAGTTGATTTCAGTAGAGTGGAAGTATACTTAAGACTCTAGCTTTTGAACTCAAAGCAAGACATCTTTTCTGTGAGTCTGTGCAGTTCCAATTGTTGTGTCTTTGAACTTCAGACATTGTTATGCTAGCATAATCTAATATTTATTGGCATAATCATTGTGGAAGTGATATGTGATTTGGCTTATAAGAGGGCAATGGCAGCGGACATCATAAAGAAAAAAGTTGGATTACAAGGCTGCTTGGAAACCCATCCAGTGGTAGGAAAAAAAAATTCCCAGTGTGAATATAACTATTGGCAACGGCACTGTGAACTTCGCAGCGCACGTGTTTCCACCTATATGACGATTGCTCTCCCCACAGAAATGCATAATGTATGAACCTGCTTCCAGCAGTCAGGGTGCTGCTTTTACTTTTACACATTTTCCTTAATAGCTATGCAGATCTTTAGAAATCAAGCCATGATAGTTTAAGTTAGCAGGTGTAGCACTCAAGCAAACTGAGACCACATGTGCACCACGAGGCGTTCCAATGAAAAAGTATTGAGCAAGATGCAAGTAGAACAGCAGAAGTGCATTCTAGGGAATTCTCCTCTTCTACGGCATATATTGCTTGAGAGTCATATTGGCTATTTTACTCTGGAAACATGTCACTTTAGAGATACTTTGGTGACTAGAAATGTGATCGATTTTAAAGTGAATGGTGATGGTCTGTGACAGTGTTTATAGTTTCATAGTAATCTTTTCCTATTTTTTTCATGCATTGAATGTTTGCTGTGGTGTAGTTATATCTGGGTTCTACAGGCTGTGCTCTCCTTTAGTTCATCTTTAGTAGAGAGATGTTATGATTATGCCTTCCAGAATGATTAACCTATTCCCCCACAAAGTTACCTTTTAACCCAAGTGTGGCAGTATTTTTTTTTTTTTTAATTACCATGTATTTATTTATTTAGGGAAGTTTCTACACTGCTCTTCGGACGCCGAGGCTGATTCCGGATTACAAATACATGCAGTGAAGATAATGAGATAAAATCACATGCTTAGACATACTTTTAGACACTGTCATTGTTTGTGGGGACGTCTAGGTGATAGGATAGCGATCACTTTAATACAGTGGTGTATAGATTGACCATGAATGAACTGAGAGTGATGCTGGCTCCTCTTCCTCTTGCTTTAAGGCACCCGTGAGGGTGTTATTTTTTAATCTTCTCACTAACAGGCTGTTTTGCAACTACTTCCATTTTGCCAGCAGGCAAAAAAAATGTAGTCCAGCGTGTTAGATTGAATCAAAAGCTTTTAAAGAGGCTGGGGACGAAGGATAATTTTTTCTGATGAATGATTTGGGTGGTTGTTTTGTTTTTATTTGTTATGGTTTCTTTTACTTGATAACCAACTTTAAATGGTAAAACAACTGAATCTTATTCTCTGCGGTTGAACGTTATAATTCTTTTATGATTTATGGAATCCTAAATGTATACTTTATGAAGGCAAACAACCCTCTTTTGACAGGTTCTGGGTTATTTTTCTGAGATCACACATTTGCAATAGATGTGGCTGAGTTGTAAGTCCATTTCCAAGGTATTCCTCTGTTATATGTCATTGCTGGTGTTTGTGTGAACGTACCACTAATAGTAATGATGTTCGGATGGCAAGAATGAGAGTGAAAGAGAGGAGGGGAATTCTTTCTAACTTTGGCATATTTAAACTATGGTTTGAAACAGTTGAGGATTTTAGGATTCCTGACTTCCTTTGTACTTTCTGAAGCTTTTCTGTTGCTGTTCTTCAGCTTTTAATGTTCTGATGGGTAGTTTCTAAAGGAGGCTTTTTAGAGCAGCAGTGTGTTTGCTAGAATATTTCTCTTTAGAAGCAGGTCTTTAAGAACTATCATGGAGTCATGAGACAGCAAGCTGCTAGCTACTGAGCTGGAGCCTCTGACAGGCTATTTTCTGAGGCTTTGAATTTGTTGTAAATGCAGCTGAATGATGAGCCTATTTCCAAGGTATATAAGGCCTCCTGTCAACCATCTGATGAAATTTGGTGGTGTGGATACACCAGCTGTACTGCTGATGGTAACTATGCTTGACATGTTGAATGAGTTATTGACAGAGGAATTCATTCTTTCTTGAGTCCCTGTGTTCCTTGAACTCTATTCCAGGCATGGGATATAAGGCATAGATTTATCTGCATATGTAGCAAAGTTGGGAAGGAAAATGTCCATATAAATAATAATAACAACAACAACAACAACAACTATCAGATGTTCAAAGGAGTGTATTTCCTGTTTTTCCCCTGCAGAAGAAAGCAACATAACCTGTCATCCTTTTTATGTGGAGTTTTTTTGCAGCACTGCTCTAAGCCTTCAGTATGGGACTTCTAAGTAATCCTTGTAATGGAGATTGTGAGAGCCATGTTTACAACACAGGCAAGAAATACAAAATAGATGTGGTGAAAACTATTGAAGCATACTTTTATCATGGGAGTATGAGAATTTTCTTGTAATGAAGGTGAATGGTGGGAGATTCAGGACAGATAAAAGGAAGTACTTCCTTACACAGCGTGTAGTCAAATCTATGGAATTCACTACCACAAGATGTGGTGGGATGGCTTTAAAGGGAGATTAGACAAATTCATAGAAGATAAAGTTATCAATGGGTATTAGTCATAATGGCTATATGTTAAGGGTTCCACTCTTAAAGGTGGCCTAAAAATAATTTAAATGAATAAAATCAAGAAATAGTGCCTCCAGTATCAGAGGAGGTATGTTTCCAGTATCACAGGAAGTATGCACCTGAATATCATTTGCTGGGAAACATAAGCAGAAGAGTGCTATCGCTGTCGTGTCCCACTTGTGGGCTTCCCGTCGGCATCTGACCATTGCAGAAACAGAATGCTGGACTAGAGAGACCTTTAGTCTGGAATGGCAGGACTCTTCTTATGTTCTTCAACAGGCAGCATGGAAAGGATGCTATTTATTCATTAAAGAAATATGAAAAATTTGGCTGTTTAAGGAGCAGAGGCAGCTATGTGACAGTGCTTGGAAATGACAACAAGGCTGGTGAAAAACGCAATCCTTTCTCTGTATCTACTGTCTTACTCGAAACTTTGAGCATATCTAGAACATGCATAAACTGGTGCAGTGTAGTGGCTAAGAGACAGTGCAACTTTACGGTTATCTACGCAGAAATAAGTTCTGCTGAGTACAATGGTATTTACTCTCAAGTAAGCATGCATATGATTGCAACCTGAGTCGGTAATTTGGAGGTGCCTGCTTGAGATCTCATCTTAGCCAATGACTTACTGACCTGGTTCGCACAAAATGAGAAGCCACCGTGTGTGAATTCCCCTGCGGGGTTTCACATTGTGGCGGTGGCTGCCATTTTGAATTTTCAAGCTGTGGTGGGGGTGCGTTGCAGCTTGTTGTAACATGAATTTGGCAAGGGTGGATTGTTGGGGTGGTTGACAAGCCACCGAGCACCCATGGGCTGTATTAGGGTTGCAAGTGGCTTGTTAACCACCCCAGCAACACACCCTCACTGGGTTCACACATAATGACAAGCTACGGTGGCCTGCCACTGTAGCTTGAATATTCAAAATGGGAGTCACCACCATGGCAAGAAGCCTCACAGGGAAATTCACCTATGGTGATTTCTCATTTCATGCGAACCAGGTCACATGGTGGCCTTAGACAAACCGCTATCTCTCAGCCCCCTTTTGCATTAGGAGGATAGTAAATAATACTGATCTACCTTACTGAGGTGTTGTGAGGATTACTGAGATAATGTATGTGAAATACTCTGAGCATTCAAACACCATATAAATACTATTATAAACACTATTATTTAAAAAAAATCAGAAGACAATTTGGGGTTGTGGTGGATAGCTCTGTGAAAATATCAGTTCAGTGTGCCATGATGACAAACAAGGCAAATTCCAGGCTAATGTTTATTAGGAAAGGATTGGAAATAAAATGGGCAATGTTGTAATGCCCTTGAATAAATCTATTGTGCAGTCACATCTGCAAAATTCTGTGCAAATTTAAAAAATTGTCCCAAAGAGCTTGGAAGGGGACAGGAAAAGACAATGAAACTGATCACGTGGTTGGAGCACCTTTTCTATGAGAAAAGGCCAGTGAACTAAGAAGCCCCAAATTTTAAAAAAGGCTGACAGGTTTATAAAATTATGATTGGTGGAGAGAAAGAGAAGAATAAAGGAGTGAGAATCTTTTTCGTAATATTAAGACTTTTGTTTCAATTAAGTTAATTGGCGATAAATCCAAGACAAAGGAACAAAAGTACCTTTTGCATCATGTAATTCATGTATCAAGTTGATTGCCACAAGATGTGGCAATGGCCACTTTAAAAGGCCATTAATACCAGGGCAGGCCCAAGACATTTTGTTGCCTGAGGCAGAGAAGATAAACCTCCTCTCCTTCAATGTACAGAAACTGACCAGACTGGCAGTTCAATCTTATTTTAACACTGGCAATGGGCAAGGAGCTTCCACTGTACTTGAGGGCAGCAGGCATGTTTAGTGGACACAGGGCAGGCCACATGACATACATAGCTCAGTCCTGACCCCTCCGCTCCCTGTCCCCCAGCATCTGCCGCCTGAAGCATCCGCCGCCTCACTCTGCCTAATGGTAGGGCTGGCCCTGCTGAATACCAGTTCCCTTAATGTCCAGGTTATGGGCTTTCTGGAAACATCTGCTTGGCCACTGTGAGAACAAGGTTCTGAACTAGATGGACTTTTGACCTGATCAAGAAGATTGTTCTAATTTCTCCTTAATATATTTAAAGGCAAGTTGCCCTCTCACTTTTATCAAGAACTGTTTACGAGTTCACACAGCACATGTTCGTGGCTCAGTGATTTGAGCATCTTGAAAGATAGTTTGCACATGTGAATGAACTATTACAAATTAAAACCACAGGCAGAGCTTGACTCAACTATATTTGGATCAAAATAGTGTTCAGCTATGACTCATCGAAAGATGAGATAACAAGTTCAGCACATTCATATGTGAATTAGCACCGAGGACCAGAGAGAAGAGAGGTCATGCTGGAACATTCAAAGCATGCTGTAGTTAGTTTTTAAACCTGCCCTGAGCTAAAAGGATGGGTCAGGAAGATAGAAATTGAAATAAATGGGTCAGTGACTAAAGCAGTAATGTGTGAGTAAAAGTCTTCTGTCATGTTGGACAGCATGTTAGCATCTGTATACTTTTAAGCTGGCATTACTGCTGTACGTAATGGGCTTTGAAATGGTTGTACCCTATGATGCATTGTGAGCCTGTTGATCTGGTAGTGCTTCTTACTGGGAGTGGAACACTTTTAAATGGACAGGCAAGAAAATTACAAGGCTTCTTCTGATCCCACGAAGTGTTGCATTTTCCCTGAGGCCGCCAATCCTATACACTTACCTTGGAGTAAGTCCAGTTGAACTATACTATTGATAATACTATAAACATGTAATTAAAAACACAATAATAATAATAATAATAATAATAATTTAAAGACTTACTTTGAGAATACATATGAGTAGGATTGCTCTCTTACAGCAACATCCATTTGGGAAACCAGTTAGTGGCTTGCTGGCAAGGCTTTATTTTTGTAGTGTATATTTTTAAAGTGTGTGTATGTGTGTGTTTTACAAATACATGTTATGTTTTAAAGATATAGTTTGTCCATCTGTCAAAGGAGAAGAGGAGTGGATATTGCTAGGGGAAATCTTAAACAAGAGGTTTGGGGACATGGAAGAAGGCCAGAAGGCTCCATACACATACAGAAAAGTATGTGTATGGAGCTAGTTGGATTAAATAGTGCATGAGAAAACTTATCCTCCATAGCTCTAAGATTGTCAGATGCCTCCCTAGTTCTCTTTACTATCTTCTCTTGTGTTTTCAAACCCAGTGCAAGGTATTTTTCCCCTCAACTTTTAAAGGTTTCTTTGTGACCTTCCTTGCCTTACATGAGGAGTAGGCAAGCTGGTGCCCTCTAGATGTTATGTTCCGATAACCTCTGACCATTGGCCATTTTGTCTGGGGCTTATAGGACTTGTTGTATAAGAAAAAACTGGAAGGTACTAGGTTGCCTACCTCTGCTCTACATTTTAATTTTCTTAGGGTGGAATGCTGGGAGTTGTAGGACTTATTTCTGTCTAAATATAAATAGGATTGCACCCTTATATATTTTTATATCCTTGCTAAGACCTCCAGTGGTACACCCACAACTCCGTGGGCAACACTTGCCATAGAGCCTTCTCTTTTCCAATCTGACTTGACTGATACATACTTTGTGACTACCTTTTCTTCTTGTGTTTTGTTGCATTGTCCTCATCTTTTAAGCCAAATCTCAAAAAACATGTTAGAAACTTCCTTACATTCTTTTCTTCCTGCCCTTATTTCCAGGTAGAAAATTGTCTTCTGTATGTTTTTCTCCATCTCCTTGTCCTTCAGTTTTTCTGTAGTTTCTCAGACCATGTTCCTTTGGCATCATGAGTCACTCTGGCTGCAAGAAGCACAGTTATTAGTTATTGTGCTCTCTCTTTCTGTGTGTGTGTGTGTGTGTGTGTGTGGCATCCAACATGGTTCCTGTGGGGGTACCAATGTGCCCATGTATGCCTTTTTTGGTGCCTACCAGGTTCCCTACCCCTTGTGCTTTGCATGCTGCAAAGTGAAGTTCTGCTCTTGAGCTCCATCTTTATTTGGATTCATAAGAGTGGTTTTATGTTTTGGAGCTTTGCCTTGTACTTAAATATTTGGGCAATATACTTTTGTAGTAGGCCCACCAGCTTGCCTTCTTGGAAATGGGTGGTTTGTGAAAGGCCACACCCACCATAGCAGCCATTTGTGAGAGTGCTCACAACACTCACAATTTCAAATGTACCCACCAACCCAAAAAGGTTGGGGACTCCTGGTGTAAGGCATAGAACAAATGAAACTTGTGGACAGTGCAGTCCTTGGCAGCTGCAATGCAGCTTTGACAGACAGCACAGCCAGCAACAACATCCCAGCTCAGCAGGGGTGGGACCAACAGGATGGCCTGGATTGAAGACTGTCCATGCCTGGGCCTAAAGAATGGCCCCAGTCTAGACAGCGGCCCAGGGTGTATTTTCATCCTCCCCACCCATTATTTATTAAAGTTTAATAGAAGTGCTTTCTTTGGTTACTGGCTGATGGAGCTGGAAAGGAATTTTACCAGGCCCCTGACTTGGCAGATGTGAGTTGTGGGTTTTTGCCTCCCTCATAGCAAAGTAATTTTCTGACATGTACATACGTAGGTTGGTTGGTTCAAGTGATTATGTTTTGCTATTCATAATGGCATGACTGGCACTTAGCATTAGGCAGGGGCCATAGTTTAGGAGGGAGGAGGCATGGATGGGCTCGCTGTAAATTCCATGGAGGAATCTGCAAAGGGCATAGAGGATAGTCTTCCATGGGACTGACTGCCAGCCACCCCCCAGGTTGGTGGCTGCTCGTGCCATCTGCTGTGCTATCCACTTTACTCAGCTGGTGGGCTGCCTCGGCTCCCCCTCCATAGTCAGGCTGTCAGCAACATTGCAGTGACCAAATTCATGGAAGTGGAAGCAATGCAATTAGGGCCTGTTTTCAGCTCAGCACATTGGATGTGTGTCATCCTTTTTCTTCCTTCAGGTCCATGCTGCATGCATAACATGGATTCAGAAGCTTCCTGTGGATCACGTACTATCCAGCCAAAATGACTCTCTTGCCACCATTCAAACATTAAAGTGCACTCCTTCTGACAAGGAGATTAATCTCCATGTTGTAACAAGTTTCATGTAAAGCAGCCCTTGATTTAGCACTGCAGAGCCCTAATTGCATGAATAATACTGTGTGAATAATTAGTAGAAATAATTCCCCACATAGCTGTTAACTGCTGAACAGGCTTGAAGAGCAGATGCAAGACTTTTGAAAAGGTGGTGGCAGATACTGCCTAATACCCAAATGGAGGTGGGAGAGAGGTTTTGACTCCTTAGCTCTTACCTTTGGTAAAGTATGGATTACCTTCAAGCAAGAGGAGCTTTGCAAAAATCGGTGGTTCTTTTGTTTTGGGCCATAAATAATATACTACATGAATCTGTGTGGGTTGGTTGTTCTCGTGGGCTTTGAAATGCCGCATTTACGTCTCAGCATTGTCTGAAACTCTAGGAGGTTTAAAATCATTGAATAGTTCAGGTAAAGGCTCCAGTTCCTTCTTGAGTGGATACTTGTCATCTGTTGTTTTATATAAATTTAGAATGCTAGGGGAATTTGTAACTTTTCCGTTTCTATACTCATTTTGAGAATATACCATATATTTTATATATTCAGGTGTTCCGTTCAGTATATTTTTGTGATATAAAGGATTGAGTTTGACTTCACATCAGTGATTCCATGGGTTGAGTGAACTTTTTTTGCTGGGGGTGGGGGGATGTTATCTGGTTATTGAGTTCCCTTTCCCCCCCTCTTTCTTCATGTTGCATTTAAGTTACTCCACCTCTCAGCTCATTACTATCTTTATTGTGAATTCCATTTATTCCTTGTTTACCTGGTCTGTGTTATCACACCCTTTTTGGTGTTGTCTTCCACTCTTGACTTTAATCCTCCTGCTTCATTTCTCCTTATGCCCAGAATGGCCACCCTTTCTCTCTAGCATTTGTATGTTTTCCCTCGCAGGGCAGATAGCAGCTTTGGGTGTTGAAGAAGCATTTCAACTGGGAAATGGCACAGGGATAAAGGGTTAAGCCAGCTTTCCCCAACCTGGTTCCATCCATATATTTTGGACTATAACTCCCAGCATTCCTGACCATTTGCCATGCTGGCTGTGGCTGATGGGAGCTAAGTCCAAAACACCTGGGGGGCACCAGATTTGGGAAGGCTTTTAAACTCTGCCTCCTCCAGTGCTGCTGTCCCTATCCACGTGATCTCCAGTCCCTATCCAAATTGTCCCTAAACATGGAAGATTCTGTTCACAGATCTTCTTCTGCATTAGTTTGGCTGTCACTATAGTACTTACACATCTCTTAATTTGCCCTGAAAACCCTCTTCTGCATTGACATCAGCTGGTTTGTTTGTTTGCTTTTGGGGTTGCTTCCAGATGAGGCTTTTATCTTGCCTCAAACATGGAATTTTATGGGGAGTCCAGGTGAGAACGCCTTCCATTTGTAACCCTCCCATGTTTTCCATGTTTGTCCATAGTTTTTGTTTCCACAAGAAATCCATTAGGGAGTAATATACAGAATAGGTGCATATAGTCATTTAATTGGTAGCACTGAATTTAAATGCTGAATGTTTGTTGCTGCATTCAAAATAATACTTTTTAATGTGTTTTATTCTTGGTTTTAACCTTGTTTTTATTGTTCTTGTTTTTATTATGTACATCACTGAGAGCTTCAGCCACATAGGGTGTCTCATAAATTGAAATAATAATAGTGGTAATGACAGTGATAATGATCATAGCGCTAGGAGTCCTCTTCTGAAAGTACCCTTGGTTTATTTATTTAATATATAAACAAATGTATACCCTGCCTTTCAGGGCACCCCCCTCCACATTTTCATTGCTTGTGATGATGGTTATCATTTTACTTGTTTTATGGGGCTTCTTGCTCCCATATAGATCTGTCCAGGAATTAAGATCAGTGTCAGAGGCTTTCTCCTTGGTGCCATCCCGGGACATTTGGCGAGTGAGCACAAGGGACAGAGCCTTCGTGAGGGTGATGCTGCAACACTAGACTGCCCTCCCAGTTCAAATGGCTAAAGCTCCCTCTATGTGTATCTTTTATTTCAGTGGGCTTTTAATATATAACACCTAGGACAGAATCCATCCCTGCCCTTGCATGTGTGGCCAGCCCCCCTGATTTTGGTCTGCATGTGGCCAGCCATGCCGTTTCTGGTCCAAATGTGGCCCCTACCATTTCCAGTCCAAAAGCAGAACAGCAAGCCCCCCCAAATAAGAGAAAATGAGCTCTGCTGACCTGCCCCTTCCAGAAACTAGGGGTTTTGCTAGTTTCAGGGCTTGCCCCCAGAGGAGCTGCATTGCCATTCTGCAAATTGTAGGGGCTGCTTGCAGACAGGAAATGGTCTTGGCCACACGTGCAAGGGCAGGGCTGGATTCTGCCCCTAGTTTTGTTATTGGAAGTTTTAATGAATAGCATCTTTTATTGCTGCCACTAGGTTTGTGATTTGCTTTGTTTTAAGCGTTAGCTGTAGTTTGTTATTGCTTTTAGAAATTCTTTGTTTGCTTGTTTGTACTTCCATTTTTATTGTTTTTATGATTATATTGTATACCAGACTGGGTACTTTTAGTAGAAAAGTAGGATATAAAAGTACGTTACAGTGTCAACAGTATGTAACTCTAGCTCTCATTTCCACATACTAATCTCGGGGAGCCTGTGGAAACTGTTGAGCTGGTGTCTAGAGGCAGTTTTGGGATGGATGAGGGTGAACAAGAGGAGACCAGTACTGTTGGTGGGGCAGCCAGTTGCTCTGAGCTTCACCACATGAGGCTAAAATCCTGCATCCTTACTGGGGCTTCTGCAAAGATTCTTTCTGGGATTAAGATCGATTTGTTTACACAGGTGGACACATGCTTCGAATTGGGGAGTTCCTTTCTCAGCAAGTTCTATATGTTTCATTTTAGAGCCACTAGATGGCACTGAAGTTATAGTGGAACTGCGCAATTACACACAGCCAATATATAGGATTAATGTTCCTTATCTAGTTATCTCCAGTCATTTAAAAAGCAGGATAAAGGTCAGAAAGCATGGGAGTTGCCCTGGAGGTTGACAGTGTCATGTAAAGGACCTGTAAACCTCCATGAGTGACCAATCACGAGAGTGCAATAAAAGCCTCGTGTAGAGGTGTTCAACTAGTTCTGGATGCAGTTGAACTCCCTCTGAAAGGCTAAGTTTCTGGGTCCTGAGCACTATCTGTGGAAGCTCAATAAGTTTATGCTGATATGCCAAGCTACAACCATTTCTGAATATGGTAGATCTTGTTGCAGTGAATCATGTCCTCTTGAGACCAGACCATTTACTTTTAGCTGGGCCCAAAAGACATTTTTATTTCAGACTGCTTTTGGTTAACACGGCAGGTCAGAGGTTTTTGTTGTTGTATGATGTTCTTAGTGGATCTGTTTGTAGATCTTATGACAGAATGGCTGGCTGAAATGATGCAAGTGTACTTCTCTTTTGAGGAATTATTATTCTTGTTTCTTATTCTTGTTTTACTGTTTATGCATGTTATTTATCATCACTTCTTTGCCACCTTGTAAAAATACTGTATTTGAAAGGCGGTTTATAATTTTCTCAATAAAATAAATTTCATTGGGCAATACTGTAAATTTCATTAGAAAATATTTATAACTCAGTGGCAGTATGTACATTTTAAATAAATAAACCCCTCTGTCTCCTTTCTCAGCCTTGATTTCTGTCTGTCTGACTTCAGCCCTTGATTCCGTGGGAGGGTGGGGTACAAGTTTTATTAAACTCAATGGCACTTAGTTCCAGGTAACTGTGTTTAGTATTTGGGTAAAAGACTTCAAGCTCTTTAGATAGGAACTATGCAATTTAAGATTTTTTGAATCCCTGACAGCTTACAATTTACACCAAGGGTGGGCAACTAATGGCCCTGCAGCTGTTTTGGCTTACAACTCCCATCAGCCCTAGTCAGCATAGCTAATGGTGAGGGATCATGGGAGTTGTAGGCCAAAACATCTGGAAGGCCACAAGTTGCTTGCCCCTGATTTACACTAAAAAAAAAAAAAAAAAAAAAGCTAAACAGCACTGGTGATAATACATGAATTGGCCTCAAGATGATTTAGTAATGAGATTTCTCCAAGACTAGTAAGTCCTGGTTTTTCTTAAGTCATATGTTGGGTAACTATGACTCCAATCCTACATGCATTTACCCAAACGTAATCCTCATTGAATTTAGTAGGACTTACTTCTCAATATGCACACATAACTCATTAGGCTATTAATTATGTGTACTTCCAGATGTAAATTTCATACATAGTTCTACTGGATGAAATAAGTCTGTACATGTATATTAACTTCAGACCATACGTTCCTTGGTATATTACCTAGACAATGTGTATCCATGTGAGGGTCAGTGTGGTATAGTGGCTGAACTAGGCATGCACAATCCGCTAAAGCTGATCACAGCTCAACAGCAGTGTATTGCTGCCTTGATACTCCCCTCCTTTAGCAGTCCTACACACAGCAACAAAAAGAGGCTTAAAACATCCCTAGCAGACCGTGATGCATAGCTGGTGGGTAGGGTGGCCACTTACGAATTACCAAAAAGAGGAACCGCATCGCCAAAAAAGAGGACAAAAGGGGATAGTAATTTGCATGAGATTAGCATATGCTTATTTATCGGTATAGATGCAAATTTAGAAGTAATTGTTAAATACAAATACAGTACACATCATCATAGTGCAGAAGACTGACTCCATGGCCCATGTGTCTGCTTGTTCATTCTGCTGTTCACGTCCTAACTGTTGGTTGTTTGGCAACAGTCCTTATGGTTCTTTATCTTTAAACTGGGATTGGACAGGGCAGACAGGACAGCCCTTGAAACAGAGGATGTCTTTGAGTAGAGGACACTCCCCTGGCAGTCCTTCAAATAGAGGTCTGTCCTCTGTAAAAGAGGGTGCATGGCCACCCTACGGTTATCCTACACTTGGCTTGGTAAGTTTTAAGGTATATAGACCTAGGTTAGAGTGTTGAGTTTGACCTTAGGAAACCCAGGTTCAAGCCCATGCAAGGCTGTGAAGCTCACAGATGGGCCTTGAGCATGTCATTGTATCTCTCATAGGATTGATGGAATAACATTCTTCTTTGAGCTACTTAGGAGGAATTTAACAGTCAAGAACTTTTCATTTCTGCTAGATTTCTCAAGGCCAGAGCAGACACTACTTGAAAGACATTGCAGCTGTGTGTACCCCATTTTACTCTAGAGTAGGCGCAGGGCCCCCCAATCCAAATCAGGACCCTGGAATGAGAGTGGAAGGACATTAACTTTTTATCTTGTGCCTACAATTTCTATTTCAAAATAGTGATCCATAAAGCAAATGGATCATTGTTTTGCAATATCAATTTCAGGAGCAGTCCCTAATCTGGATTGGCCCCCTAGTGGGATGGGGGAGAGGGTTAAAGTCCTCTACTTCCCCTGATAGAGTTCAGATCTGAATTGATCCCCCTGTACCTTGCGTAGAGTAAAAATGGCGGCGGGGGGGGGGGAATGTAGCTGCTAGCTAAATCTTCAAAGTAATGGCTGCTTTGGCTGTTAACTCCAACCACCGTATAAAGGCTGCTGTATTTTTCTTAATTTAGCTAGGCCATTACTACAGGGGTCACAATAGGGATTTAGAATATTCCTCCTCATTAGCCACTATTTTTCACCTGGTGGATCTCAGGGTACTAGTAAAAAAACAAAGTGGATCCTGAAATCTACCCACCCGTGCTTTAAGGCATCATGCAGATGTATGGCATTTTCTAAATAATAAATAAGTCATATCTGGGTGTCTTTGATAACAGAAAGAATGGGATCAGACTATCTGTGTGGATGTGCTGGCCAGTTTTAAAAATATCAAATCAAGCTATTTTTCTGGTTGTGTTAAACTATCTTTTTTCTGAACAAGAGCAGCCTTTAGCAGATTGGTAGTGGGAGGCAGATGCTGAAACATTATAGGACATCTGTAGAAATCTGTGGAATTGTAAGTGGCAGATTATGCAAGTATGCCTTTTTATTGCTGTTTCATGGCAGTCTGTCAGTACATCTGTTTGGAAGAACAAGATGTATGTACTAATGATAAAGCCGTGATCACACTTACACAATATGAATTTAAAAGAAGGTAAATGCATATAACATATTTGAATATGCTACTTGTTTTTAAAGTCGTATTTTCTGTTTCAGATTATTAAGGAGCAAATATGTAGAAATATAACTTGGTGTACGTTTGAGAAGACAATAATGGAGTTATTTTTTCTTTTTGTTTCAGGATGTGTGTGCATGTACTCATTGAGGTGGGAAAGGGTGACTTGCATGACAACTTGCAGGGTTTTTAATTCATGTGTCTGAAGTGAGCAGTTTTTGGAGCTGTGCTGGCTTCCTTCAGCTTTTTGCCCATAATAGGAAAAAAGCATTGCCATGTGACTTATATAGTGAAAAAAACCCACAAGATCAAAACACTGTCTCATTTCAGGAGGCTTAATAGTGGTTTTTAGGCCAGGATTTGCAACTTAATTTCTGTATAATTAACCTTAGTAGTCCCTGCGCTGCAGGGGATGCATTTCTCTCAGTTTGTCTACAGTTTTATTAGTGGGAATCCACAGTTTTTCTTATACAGTCTTTTTGTCTGTAGTAAAATGATGATTAGCTTTGACTTAATATAATCCTTAATTTGTAGCACTGGATGGCTCCACTAGAAATTAAAGATTTATTACAGTCAAGGACTGGCATAAATACAACTAAAAACAAAATTTAAAACATTTTATCAGCACTTCTTCAATCTTAATTTCATTGCATTTGCATTTCTGTTGTCACAAAAACTTAACAATTAGCTCATTTGAAAACTTCCTTAAATTTGACAATAATTTCAATACTGCTGTATGGAATTTCCTTATTGATCAATAATCCAGAGTAACCTTCAGTTCTTGGGAGATGATCCTAATGTGGAAGTATAATTCAGAGTTCTCTAATTTAATCCTTCCATGTTTCTGAAATTATGTAAAGCCAGCCGTGGGGGTGGGGGGAGAATCCCTGCTTTGCCTACCAGGATGTGTATCTGAGTCACAGGAGCAACCTGCCTTGAATGTTTTGTTACTTATCCTGACCAAGAGGTTAACTGCATGGCTGGCAATTCCAGGCATGCATTGATCAGGATGAGCAACAGATTGACCGCTGAGATTATTTGGTCCAGACTGCACAGAAGGATCTGCCATTAGTGTGAATTTATTATGTCACTGTGATGTTGGCTTGTATGCTGGTGGTGGAAATTTGGAAAGGTAACTTCAGCTGAGGACCTTGGCTGGATCTTGTCTTGCACTTCTTGACATTTCATGTTAACACGGCATCAAAGAAACTCTGGGTTATTATCAGTAATCATTTTACAGCTCCTTTACATTACTAGTAAGCTAGTATACTGCCTTTCAACTCAGACAGGGCCCCCAATGTAGTATATAAAAAGGAAAGGAACATCAAAAACACAATTCAAATTAACAGCTAAGCTATCATTAAAACCTCAGAGACAGATTTAACCCGATATCAAAAAACATTAAAAGCTGGACAGTATATTCACTTTTTACAGAGGGAATGCTAGAACCATCTGTAGCCTTTCTACAGGTTGTGAACAGTGAAATCGTAGACTGAGATGGCTGAGTTCTTGGGTTGTACCACTTCTGACTGGAGGTGGGAGGTACATCAAGAAAAAAGGTTTAGCGCATCCTTCTCCATTCACACAGGGAGAAAGATTTATGTGGGTGGCCTTCAACAACAAGAAGCACCCACTCGCCTGCAGTCTGAAGAAGCATAGCCTAGAATCCTATGACTCATCCTGTATAATATATAGAGTGAATGTAGATACAAGTCCAACATTCTAGCTTCTGGACCACATGAGCTTCCAGTGTCAGCTAATGTTAGTTAAAGGTTCCAGATGCTGCTTCTTTCTGCAGACTGTGTTGTAATATCCCCATATGATGTTATGATGAGTGAGAGGTTGGACAGTAGAATTGGAAATCCCATATTTGAGAAAGAGAGGTTATTTCCATTCTACTGTTCACCGTGTCACCATGATAAGAAAGGGATAGAGTAGCTGATGACTACACTTTATATGAGAAATTTTACAGGAGCCTTGCTGTGGTCTGTTTTATCTTGCTAGCCATGGTTTATGTTGTTTTCAACCATTCTGTTACACAGTCCTTTTTCCCCCCTCTAATGGCTTAATTTTTAATGCATTCTGGAAGACTGATCATATGGCCTTCATTATTTCTTCCACAGCAGGACACTTCCAGAGCAACAGCTGTGTATTGCCTTAAGTTAAATTGACTGTAAAGTATTATTGCTCAAACTTGGCATGTATAATAAGCTTTTCTCCTAGAACATACAGTTGACTGCGGTGTGGCAGGTACTGAACTGGATTTTTTAAAAGTACCTTTTAATCTATAGTTAAATGGATTTGTTAGGTGTCACTTAAACTGTAACATGTATCTCTTTCTGTCTGTCGGTCTGTCTCTTTTTGCTGGAATATATAGACTAGGAACAAACAAAAAATATGCATCAAAGTTCTGTGTACCCAAGGGGGCTATGGATTTGTTCCACCCCCAGCCTTACAACACTGCCGACCACTTTTGAAATTCCAAGGAATCTCAGAAGCAGTTTGTAATATGGCATGGGGACCTGCTTCATGAAGAAAAAAGTAAAAAATAATAATACATGTTGAAGCTGAAGTACCTCTTTGGACACTAGCCCCTCAGTAGTTCGTACATATGTGGCTAGAAAAATAAGACTCTTGTTAATATTGGAAAGGGTTTTTCTTCTTCTTTTTTGTCGCTATTGATACTAAGAACAGGCTCTTAGTGATATAGTGAGGATTAGGCTGTTGTGGTGGTCATGGGGGAAGTCCACATAGAAGCTAGAGCTGAGTTAGAGTATTTATTGAAGCAGATGGATCGATGCAAAGAGCATAATGCAAAACCATGGCCATATCATTCATTTATTTACTGTATTATTTCTTATGATACTTCTATACCATGTAGGGTGCAGAGTCCTGTCCAGATAGTCAGCAGCCTCCGAACTTGGAGGCTGCCAAGTATCCAGTGCAGGGCGAGATGAGAGGAGAGAACTCCATGCTTCAGCTGCCCCGCATTTCTCCCGATTTTGCCTGTCTAGCAGTGGTGGCTCAGAGGGGGAGGGAAGGAGCCTGGTGCAGCCAAAGGAAATGGCGTACTGCAGCCACCCCGGTCTCCTCCCAGCCCCCAGGAACGCCCCTTTCCCCCACCTCCATGCTCTGATTTCTGAGTGCAGAGTACAGTTCTCTCCTTGCTGGCTACAAGGAGGAGGGAGTGGGGAGCAAGGTTTCCTGGCATCCAGGTCAGAGCCGTATCTCTGACTTTGTAGCCAGGAAACCAAACAATCCTATGGCCCCTCAGATGCTCTCTAGGGGCCATAGGATTACTCTCTTGTTAAAACTCCCTAAGTGGTTCACAATAAAATATGAGATAGCAAGGTAAAAACAAGATAAACATAATACATAATTAAAAACATTACAGCACTATAATTTCATGTGCCATGTGCTTCAGAATTATATCTGCCTGTAGATGTAGACAAGAGGGGGCAATTGTGAACGTCATAATTGTCAATATAGATGCCAGGGCTCAAAGCAAGATCATGTAGTTGAAGGCTGCATAGACAGAACCTTCCAGAAGCATGATGCTGGGCTGAATAGTATTTCTCCATGGAATGGAAAGTAAATGTCCTTCTTGTCTGGTTGGTAATTATAAAAATTAACTGAACACTTTGCAGACTGTCAGTAGTTAAAGGACATAAAAAAGAGTATAGTGGATGATCCTGGTGAAATAATAGGGTGTTGTCTCCTGGACCCTAGTATCTGTGATGCCTTGTTAGTTCTGGGATTAAGAGGAAGACCACAATAACAAATAAAATACACGACATACATGTCTTCTCTAATGCTTGACCTCAGAAGTCAGGTATTTTTCCTCATTGGTCTTCCTTTTAAAGCAAATCTTTTACTCCATGCTTTTGATGGAGACCTACAGATTCAGAATTAAAGGACTATAGATGTAGACGTTACCTGTTTGCATTGAATTCAGGTTTCATTTTAAACCAGGGACAGTATCCATTGTTGTGCAAGTGGCAGCCACAGCTTGCATCATGGAGATTTAGTGCTTTCCGGGGCAACCCGAAACAAGCAAAAATGTTTGTTTTTCTGAAATGGGGCGGGTTGGCAGAGCTTGCATAAAGGAGCTCGACTGACCTGTCTCGTGGGTACGTCTTGTGGAACAGAATCAGCAGGGCTGGCTGCTCACACAGTGGAAGTGGTGGTGGGCCGCACTCAGAGACGGGCAGTGTTGGATGCTGTTCCGGGTTATTTTTATTATTTTAAAATGAAACACTATATAATTGAAACTTTAAAAATGAAAATATCCTTTTGTGTGTGTTTGGGAAAAAGATAGGATATCAATTTTTATGCACCCTGTGCTTAACGACTGTGCTCTGGATGGAGGGCCCTTCTTTCTCATGAAGGCAGCCAAGCTTAGCCCATCAAGGCAATGAAAGAATTTGGCTGTTTCAGGCTGGCTATATGATTGCAAAGGATGATGTCCCCTTTGCTACCACAGCTGAAACACTGATTCACCATGAGAAATGACCAAGTAAGAGGAAACACATCTGCTTTGAGTACAGAGACTGTGGCACTTGGTTGGGAAAAACTGATGTGCACTTGCAGTTCTATATTTCTTAAAATATTGTCTGAATTTCATAATATAGTACATTGTTATTTCATTTAACTGTTAATGCAATAATCCCTGCACCATTCTCTCCCATTCCCCTTCTGAGATTTTAGCTCTCACTTTCTTACCCCTTATTACTTCCCTCCTTTCCTTTTTTTTCTCCTTGGAGTGTCTGTGTTACCATTTTATATTTGAGAATTATTTTACTCTAAATAGAACTTTCTTTCTTTAATGACACTGGTGGGAGTAGATCATGCTGTATACATAAATCCAAATATGATGTATAAAAAACTAAGGGAATAGATTTGCAAGTTGCAAGCATTGCAGGACAATTTAATCTATAATTTTTTAAAAAACAGAATGACTGTCTGTCCATGCCATAATGCCAAGACTGTGAAATCTAGACACGTGAAACTTGGCATGCATACTAAGGGGACTATAGCAGTGTGCACCTTGGGCTTATTTTGTTTTTAAAATGCATTTACTAATTTAAATTTAATTGAATATGTCCGTGTGTTTGAAGCCACCAGTATCATCATCAGTCACTAGGCGGTAGACTTCCCTACCCAGTGCATAGCATTGCAATCTATACGATTTGAAGCCAAGAGGGATTAGACTGAGGGACAAAGTTAAACAGCTGCCCCCTCTCCCTGCTGGGGGGCAGCCCCCTGTAGGGGAATGGAGTGAACAGACCACTCCGTCAGAGGGCTATAGGGGTTCACTGTGGCGGCAGCCATGTCTTTACACAGACAGGGTGCACACAATGTGTCCAACTCTGAGAGCTATGTAACTTTGCTTGAAGGCTTCGCTGTATCAAACAAAGGGCTATTCCAGACCATGTGAAGCCCTGTCCATTTGCTAGTAAGTAATAAACAGCTGATTTGTAGACTGAGGCAATGTAACTAAGGGCACAGCTTTCTTATCTGTAGAATGTTAAGTGTGTCTGAGGCCTCAGATTAGAATTACCATCTCTTCCATCCTTACAGCTTTGCCATACATTTTCCTATTTTATAGAAGGGAAAACTTGGAATGAAAAATAAGAATACTCACAGTTGAGCAAGAATTTGAACGCAAGCTGCATGTTCAAGGGCAGCACTGTTTGTTTGTTTGTTTGTTTGTTTTTTGACAATGCTAGCTCTAGAAATATTAAGCCAACATAGCTTAAACCAGGGTTCATAAACCAGATTCTACCTCTGTTGTCAAGCTGGTTTAAAGCTCACCATGAGAAGTATTGATCTTGGTGCAGGCATAATGCTGACTGTGGCTAATGCTGAAAAGGGAGGGGAGGAGGCAATTTGCATGGAAGGAGGGGTAGGGACCACATGGGGCACTCCCATTCTCTTAATCAGCCCATCCTCTGAGTTAAAAATTAAAACACCAAATAAAACTTGATCATATTTCTTTGTCTATATGTAACTGTGGGACACATTATTTAAACTGCATTGTTCTTATAGTGGATTTCCTTAACAAATTAATGAATAATGATAAATTAATGTTATGAATTTAAAATTGGCAGGTTTCGCACTTCTGTTAGATCTCTAGGAGGCTTTGGAGAATCTCTATAGAGGTAAGTAAGATCACACCAGTTAGCTGCACTCTTGTATCCATTGAGGATACAGCTATCAGTGGCTACTAGTCCCGATGGCTGTATGCTACCTCCAGTATCAAAGGCAGTATGCCTCGGTACACCAGTTGCTGCTTCATGGCCTGCTTGTGAGTTTCCCATGGGCAGCTGGTTGGCCACTGTATGAACAGAATGCTGGACTAGATGGACCCTTGGTCTGATCCAGCATGGCTCCTCTTACTTCTGCTGGGTGGCTGCTTAGTGTTAGAGCTCCTGCTTTGCATGTAGAATGTCCCTGGTTCCATCCCCGGCAGCATCCCAAGGTAGGGCTCGGAAAGATTCCTGCCTGAAACCCTGGAGAGATGCCCCTGCTAGTCAGTGTCAACAGTACTGGGCTAGATGGACCAAAGGTCTGACTTGGTATAAGGCAGCTTCCTATGTTCCTGTGTACAAAGTCTTTACCTTCCACAACTCATTTTTGCTGAAATAGTTAAGATTTTAACTATATTAGAAGTCAGGGCTGATTGATTTAAATCAAGGTGGGGTAGGGAACCCATGGCTTTCTAGATGACATTGGATTACAAGTCCAGATTACACTGGACAACTTAGCCAGCACGCTCAATTATCAAGGATAATGGAGTTGTAGTTCAACAACATTTGTAGGGCCACAAGTTCCCTACCTCTGACTTATTTACACCAGCAAGAAATAAGGCCTTTAAATCAGTGATTTATATCAAGTTTCCTATTGATACTACTTCAAATATATCCTAAACAATGGTGCTTGGGGTGGGTTGCTCATTGATGTCAGTGGGAAGGAAATGAACTATGTCAGCTCCAGGGCTGGTGTAGTTCTCCCCACTACCCAACCATTATAGGGGGCCATTGGAGGCATGTCCACAGGATGTCACCTTATCCACTTCTTTTGTTGGAGAGGTAAGATCTGTGGAGGTTTCCGTGGGGGCTGGGAGAAGGTATCCCAGGTCACTCTCCCACTCTGAGAGTGGATCTCTCTTGCTGCCCTCAGAACTGGAGATCTGAAAAATCCTAGGACACGTGAGATCCCTTCCCAGGATTACAGCCCACTTAATGCACAACTAATTAGAGTATTATTTACAGTGTTGTTTCATTCTTGCAACCAGACCTTGTATCTATTGGTCATACTTTTACATCTTGCATGCTCTCTGTTTTAAACTATTTCTTTTAACTATACAGGGGATGTCCTTAAAATATTTCCAAATAGGGTTTTTCTTATGATCAGTAGCCATGACCATTTATGAGATCCAGTATAAAAATACAGGGATTTATGCATTGGACAGTGTTGTATTTTCTCCTTTTCAGTGTTGCTCCTTTCTGCTTCACTATGCCTTGGCCCATCCCCACCCGCACAGAAATAGAGTAGTAAACAAAACTGGGATGCCCATGTGTCAGGGTCACCCTTATGTCCTGGACCCCCTTAGCAACTCCTTAAGGATCTCTTGCCTCCTTAAGGGTCCCACCTTCCTTCTTTTCCCTTTCCCTTTCCAGTAATGTGGGGTTTAGGCTAAAGGTGTGGGGTGATTGACACATCCCCTAGACACAGGGTTTAACCAAAACAGTTTACTGGTAAATTAAAGCAAGCAAATCACAATTACAGTATTTACAGAATAGAGCTGAGTGATACAAAAGGCATCAAGAGAAAATAAAAGTTGCAAAACACAAGTTGCTTTACCCTAGGTGTCCTTAGACATTTACAGGCTGCTTCTTCCTGCTCCCTCTTCAGGCTCTGGTCTCCCTGACTCTGCTCTTTCTCTCTTTTTATATACTCTCTCCCTCAAAACCGAAAATACTGTTTCAAACCTGAAGAAATGAAACTTAACTGGGGAAATGAAACTGAAACTTAACTGGGCAAATGAAAATGAAACTTAACTGGGGGAATGAAACTACTCCTCTCATGCCCTCCCAACAAAAACCCCAGGCCTCTAGGCCTGACCTTTTCCCTTGCCTCTGTAGGTCTCAGACCTTCACACCATGGCTGATATGTTGAAGCAAGGTCTGGTAGGTAGCTACTGAGCAGACTAGAGCAGTTTATTTCATCTGGTGAGAATTAAATGTCTGCGTTTGTAAGCAGAGTGTAACTACTCATTTTTGAGTAATGATCAAACTGGGTTTTCATTTACATAGAAAAACCTTCTGTAACTAAGTCTATTTGGTAGAAGGCACTGATTCAGTTTAGAGATTTACTGTAGGGCTAACATGCTTATATTCAGATAGTTTTAATATTAACCAAGTTTTTCCTTAAGACAGGATCAGCAAATTGTGTCCCTCCAGATGTTTTGGCCTACAATTCCCATGGCCTCTCGCCATTGCCTCTAAAAGTGCTAAATAGCTGTTGCTCAAGAAGTAGGGGCTGCTTGCGCAACAGAATCAGATGGCCAGATGTGGCTGGTCACTGTTGGATACTGCCCATAGTATTTACATTTTAAAAAACAAAACACAACACAACATCAGTTTAAATAAAACATTCTGATTTGATTTTTAAAAATTAAATTATTGATAGGAACTGTTGTGGTTTGCAAAGTGCAGTATGACTTGAAAATGTTGGTGTCCTGTTTTTCCCCACTGACATAAGTCTAGATTTCGCCTGTCCTGCTCCTAACCAGTTTCACTGATTTTGCTATTGCTTTCTCTGTAGTAAATGCTGACAGGCAGGATCAGATTGGGGTAGTTGTCATATACAAATCTGACCTTCTTGTTTTGGAACTACTTCAGTTCTGAGAAGTGGCCAGGGTGGCAATGTGGGGGACATCCTTCTTATAATTGGTATCATAGTCTGTAGATTAGGAAGTGCTTAACTTAACTTAACTCATAATTGGGGAAATACTGCCGCAGAAAGGGCTGACTCTCAGTAATCTCAGGGACATAAAATCCTGAGATCTTATTTTTAAAGAAAACAGAAGTTTTGCCATTCTCTTTTTTAAAAGTCCTTTGACTGGAAGCCTCATAGGAAGATCAGTCCACATCCCCATTTCTTAAATTGTGAGTCTGAGGGCAGGGCCTGTGTTTTTAATTTTATGTTATGTACAGTTAGGATGCAGTCCTATGGGGACAGGCGGCCGCCTCTGAACTTGGAGGCGACCGCCTATCCAGTGCAGGGCAGGAGAAGCACGGAGGGGATCATCTCCTCTCCTCCGATTTTGGCTGTCTAGCCATGGGAAGTCGGAGTGGGGGCTGGATTACACATAGGATGTGTTGTACCAGCATTTCCACCCACCCCCGGGAATGCCCCTTTTACACCGCTCTGCGCTGCTCTTACGAGCACGGAATGCGGGGCCATTCCGCGCTGCCTATGAGGCAGCGCAGGAGAGGGGAAGGTCGGTTCCCAGAAACTGACATATCCTATGGCCATCTAGCCACTGACTAGCAGCCATAGGATTGCTCCCTTATATATTTTATAAACTATAACGGGTTCCATGATTGTTTCTTTTACAGCTTTTCCCCCGAGTATTGACTAGAGCAGCCAGTTTTATGCCTAGTGTAGAGTTAAACATTCTGAAATGAAGAGAGAGCTACATGAGAGTGGGGATTCTCACTAGTGGTATCCTGACTGTGGAACTCCCTCCTAAAACAAGTTTACTTAGCTCCCTCTCTCAAGTTTCAGAAAGGCAGCAAAGCCTTTTAAACTTGCACTGTGCCTTTTGGCTACAATCCTAAATTAAACTCATTGGGGCTTACATCTGAGCAGGCATGTATACCATTGTACTCATAATCTGTTTTAACCTCCTGCTATGGCATTATCTTTTAAATGGGCCCAGTTATTTTATACCCTTTTCATGCTGTTTTTGTAGTGATGTGCATGGTAATCCAATGCATTTTTACACAGAAGTAAGTCTCACTGAGTTCAGTAATATTTATTCAGTGAAGGATTGCAGCCTTAATTAACGTATAGTATTTGCTTTTATCACATTTTTACTGTATTTTTGTGTTTTTAATCTGGAAACTGCCTTAGGGGCCTTTTGGGGGTCCAAAAGGTGGGGTAGAAATTTTCTAAAATGAATTGAATAAATAATAGAAGCTCCCCCCTACCTACCGCACATGCACAATTATGCCTGGCAGTGTAGCACTGATTGTACCCCTCTAAGTACAGCTCTCACTTTCTTCTGCTCTCTCTGTGCAAGGTCCCATGGGAAGGCAGAGTAGTCTGAAGCTACTTAACAGTAAGGAAAATGGCACATAGAATATCTGTATTTGAGACTGAATTGGTTGGCACAGCCTTGGGAAAACTTTTAGGAATGGCTTTTTATGATTGTCACACCCACTTATATCCAGTTGAAGAGGAGCCTTTTAAAACATCTGTGGTCACTCATGCTCATATGCATGATTAATGCTTTACACCATTCCCGCTCCCCCCACCCAGCCCAAACCATCCCCAGACTTCTACAATCAAGTCTCAGCACGCAATACTTCATCCACGTTCCCAGCCCTTTGAAAAAAGCAAAACAAAAACAACCACCTTCAGTGCCCCTTAATTTCTCCTGTCTCCCTAATTCTGTAAGTTTTCGACCTGGTTCGCATGTAATGACAACCCAGAGTATGGGCTGAATACAGGTTGAGTACGGGCTGTTGTTGAATGATGGACTGTTGTTACGCACAAACCCTGCCCTATCATTTCACTATTAGTTGTTAACCATGTGTAACCCAGAAAGAGAACCCATGGTTTGTTGTTGGGTTGCGAATTCCGGGTTGTTTGTGCTTAACAACCCATAGTTAAACCATAGTGCAAGGTTTGCACATAACAACCCACAATTCAATGAAAGCACATGATTCAACCCATACTTGAATCATGTCATCGTTACATGCAAATAAGGCCAACTCTGTTCATGGTAACCAAGTACCCATCCATCTTTGGGACTTTTCTAGATTCCCTCCTATGAAACTAGAGCTGCACATTTACAGCACCAGTTAGAGCCAAGCAAAAGCAGGAGTGCCCCACTTAATAGCAAGTTCAAATATAGTGATACTTTTAAGAGACACTTCATTGTAAGTTGTCTCAGTTATACTCTGTCTGCAGACACAGGTTTTGTTTTGCTTTGAAAATTAGAATATATGAATATATTGAAAGAGATCTTGAATGCTTAATACTTTCAGGTTGAAAAGCTATTCAGAGCCATCCATTCAGATCTCCCTGGGCACAACACACACACACACCCCTTACTATTTGTTGATAAACTTAAGAATGTGCTTTCTATATTCTATAAGAATATATATATATATATATATATTCTTATATATTCTATAAGAATATGTAACACATATGTTACAGTGTCATAAATTTGGTAAATCCTGACATTTACTGATAATAATTAGGATTTTAAGAAAGCAATCCTATGGTCCCTGGGCGAGCATCCCAGGTACCATAAGATGGCTTGGATTCCCTCGTCTGAGGTCAGAGACAGACCGCCAACATTGAAAGGGGGGGTCAGAGATCCAAGCCCTGCCCCCTCACAGCCTGCTTGGAGAGAACCACACCAGCTGCCTCTCTGAGGTCGGAAAATCGACCATGGAGAGGGGGAAAAGGGGGCATTCTGGTGGGCAGGGATGAGAGGAGATGGGAGAGATCAGGATTCAGTTTATCTTGAGCTTCTTCCAGCCTGCTTCCCTCCTTCCCCCTTCAAAGCACCCTTGCTAAACATGCTGAAAAGCCTAGCTAGTGAAAAAAGCCAAGATTGGAGGACGGGGAGGCAAAGATTGCCTCCATTGCTCCTCCCGCCTTGCTGGCTTCAGCCTGGCAGTGCATAGCAATCTTGGAAGCGTCTGAGTTTGAGGGCTTCCAAATACTGAGGGCACAGTCCATAGGATTGTGCCCAAGAAGGCCAAAAGGAACCAGGAGAAAGTGCAACCTTGTGACAGTAAAGGAACAGTTGTTTGAGCAGGGTGTTTGTATATACATAAACTTGAGTTCTGTATGAAGCAGTTACTGACTACCCAATTCCATTGTTGCAGATTATTGTTGCAGATCATTGAACCTGATTCAGAAGAAATACATTTTCAGGTAAGAAATTACTCGGTCTATCAAATGCTTTCTTAGGCAGCACTCCAGTAAGGATTTTTAGGTATGTTTTGTGAATCTAGCTTTGTGTATATGATTATATATAAATCCACGTTTCCCCATTCCAGAGCTTTATGGGGCTCTGTTTACATGTGGATCTCCACATAATTAGAGGCTCCTACATAAATATGTGCCCTTGAAGGTGAATGGGGTAGTCCCTGATTTCACAAAACTCTGTTAGTATATGGGAGCCTTGGGTTCATGCCTTGGGTACATGCCAAAACTATTGCTTCAGGGCTAATATGCTTTTAAATTAGTGGAAGAGTGTACATTCACAAAAATACACAACCTATTCAGTGTTCTTAAATCAATTACATCCTTATCTTGCTTTTGATAAATACCTTAGTAGGGACCCTTGCAGAAAAATAGTTTTGGGGCAACGTGCTAACTCAGAAGTCTCATCGATAGCAGAAAGCACATTAGAAAGCACTCAGTAACTAGTGTTAGGAATGCACAAGGATTTCATTCAGCCTACATTTTTAAACAAACTGACTTAATTCACATTTTCTGGACTAATACATGGATCAGAATGCAGTTACCCTTCAGATCAAGCACTTCTCAGAATTTTATAATGCAGTTCTCAACAGCAAAACCCATAAGTAATGTGTATTTTAAGGATAAAATGCATACAGAAACATATTTAACTAAGTATTTAAATATGAATTTCTATGGATTCATGTTTTTTTTTAATTTAAAACTCCCACATATTGATGCGGGAACAGACTTAGAGTTGAATACATATGAAACTGACACTGACTGGATTAGAGTGATCCCTAACTAGTATATAGATAGGACGTAGCTAGGTAGATTGGCAGAATCAGCTAGGTGCCCCCTCAAGCTCCAGTACTGAGTTACATACTCCCCCAAACAACCATAAACACTTGGTCAGATCTGCTTCTAGGTAACGTTTGCCGAAAACTGATGTCTTGGGCTGTTCGGAGGGGAGGCTACAAGGGAGAAGCCATGTGGCCCAGGGAGTTTCCAGGCTCAGTGAATTGGCAGTAGCAACAATGAGTCCTTCTGCGTGCTGCATATGGTGGGTTATGAAAGAAGCTTGTAGAGGCATACGCCTTTAAGGGAAAAGAGGGACACAGTTTCTCCCATCTTTATTTATCTCAAGTTTCCTCACCCACCCAGCCTGCTGCCACAGAGCAACACCACTCAAGTCATGTTTTTGTCTGTTTGCTCTGGCTGCTCCTATTAAGTACCCTGGAAAATATCTCCATGATCACAGGGTCCGAACAGGGGAGATCTTCAGGGTGTGTGGAAGATGGAAGGCCTCCTTCCTGTCTCTGGCCTGCCTTGCCACCTGCCAGAATTATCACACATCTTCAGTTAAATCCAACTGATAAGCACAAGGTGTGTGTCAGTGATGTTGAACATCCGTACCCAAAAAGGAAGAGTGGAGGATAAGGCAGAAGCATACTAGGAAAGGCAGCAAAGACAGCAGATTTTCACTGTTACCTACTCAGATCACCTTGCAGGGACTGTAGTAATTAACACTGCTGGAATGTGGGTGGAGGCAGCATTTTACTGGATGCAACTTAAAACTAATCCTGGCTTTAGTGCTAGGTTTCAGGTTGAAACACCCTATTTACATAATTCAAAATTCACTTTTCTGTGTTTGATATCAAAGTGACGTAGAAAACTTAAAAAAAAATTAAAACCCAGTGAAGAAGAAAAAAATACACCATAAAACTGCAGTCGTGAAAACATCAGCCAGAAGACTTAAAACAGCTGTCTGCACCTCAGTAGTATGCCAAATACTTTCCAAAATAAAAGCATATTAAACTAACAAAAAGTATACTGGGGGGGGGGGGGATAGGAACTCTTTTGTTAAGTGTTCCAAAGAGGGCACCACAACTGAGAGATGCCCACTACATGTGATTTATTTATTTTTAACATTTATATGCTGCCTTATTTGCCGAAATGCCATCAAGGCAGTGTACAACAGTTTAAAACAATAAAACTCTTCAACAATAAAAACAAGAACATCAAAAACAGTTAAAACATTAAAACTACATATTTTTAAAGGCTACATTGAACATAAGTGTCTTTCTAAATGCCAAGAGAGTGAGGGTGGATCATAATTCTTGAGGGAACACATTCCATAGTTTGGGGGCAACACAGGAGTCTCTGTGGGTATTGGTTCCCTCAAAAGGGCCTCTCCTGCCGACCTTAATACTTGGGAAGGTTCATAGCAAGGCAGGCAGCCCCTTAGTAAGCCGGGTCCTAAGCCGATTAAGGCTTTAAAGGTTAAGACCAACACCTTGAATTGAGCCCGGAAAGCAATCTGCAACCAGTTCAGGTCTTTCAGGACAGGTATAATATGAACCCAATACTGTGTACTGGTTAGCAGCCTAGTTGCTGCATTTGAAGCTTCTGGACACGCTTCAGGGGTAGCCTCACATAGGGCGTATTGCTAAAGTCTAAATTTGATGTAACCAAGGCATGGATAATTGTTGCTGAGTCAGACCAATTCAGGAAGGGTCACTTCTGGTGCACCAAGCTTAATTGTGCAAATGCACTCCTTGCCACCAATGCAACCTGGAGATCCAGGGACAGCATAGGATCAAGGAGTACTTCCAAGCTATGGACTTGATCCTTCAGAGGGACTTCAACCTCTTCCAGAACAGGTAGAATTCCAGTTCCCGAGTCAGGCTTTCTCCTGACCAACAACACCTTCAGCTTGTCGGAGTTTAACTTCAACCTGTTCACCTTCATCCAACCCATTATTGAATTCAGGCAATGTTCAAGGGTTTCAGCGTCTTCCTTAATGTTCGGTGATAAAGAGCATTAGAGTTGGGTGTCATAGAATCATAGACAGTACTGTTCACTCAAAAGAGAGCTACTTCATAACAATCCAAAACCCAGCAGATTTGTCCATCAAGGCTCAGGGCTTTGAATCATAGAATAGTAGGGTTGGAAGGGGCCTACAAGGCCATCAAGTCCAACCTCCTGCTTAATGCAAGAATCCAAGACAAAGCATCCCTGACAGATGGCTGTCCAGCCTCGTCTTGAACGCCACCAGTGTGGGAGAGCCCACTACCTCCCTAGGTAATTGGTTCCATTGTCGTATTGTCATATGCTGTGTCATATGCTGTGTCATCAGCATATGGGTGGCACCTTACTCCAAAGCTCCGGATGATCTCTCCCAGTGGTTTCATGAAGATATTAAACAACATGGGGACAAGATAAAGCCCTGTGGGACACCATGGAGTCGAATCTTAATCCCCAGCACCACCTTCTGGACACGGCCTGACAGAAAGCACCAGAACCACTGGAAAACAGCACCCTCAAGGCCCAGCCCTACCAGACAGTCCAAAAGGAGACCATGGTCTGTGGTATTGAAAGCTGCCGAGACGTCCAAGAAAACTAAGAGCCGTACTCTTCCCATCCAGTTTCTGGCATAAGTCATCTGCCAAGATGACCAAGGCAGTCTCAATCCCATATTGTAGTCAAAAGCTCAGTTGAAATGGGTGCAGATATTCATTTTCATCCGGGTGCATCTGGAGTTGTAACATCATCACCTTGTCAATCATCTTATCCAAGAATGGCACATATAAGCCTGACCTATAGTTAGACAGATCTCCTGGATCAAGAGAAGGCTTCTTTAATCAAGGTCTTATTGCCATCACTTTTAAGCAAGAGGGAACAACTCTTTTCCATAAAGAGGCAGTAATCACTTCCCTTAGCCATGGTATCAGTCCCACTTTGGCCTGTTTAATCAGCCAAGAAGGGCACGGGTTCAGTACACAGGTGGTGGCTCTCACCACTCCAGATACCTTGTCCACATCCTTGATATCCTCAGGCTGAAAAGAATCCAAAACAACTGGACAAGCAGTTGTTGAGGTTACATCACTCTGACCTGGTGCAAGTTGGAGTCCAAGTCAAGGCAAATCTAAGCAGCTTTACCTGCAAAGAGAGAAGCAAATTGTTCACAGTGAGCCACCGACTGCTGTATCTCTCTCTCTCCAGCATTCTGCCGAAGGAGGCCTTGCACAGTACAGAAAAGCATCACTGGTATATTCTGTGTGGACGTGATAGTGGCAGAAATGTGAGCTTTCCTTACAGCCCTCACCACCATAGTATAGGTCTTTGAATGGTCTTTTACCCATGTTTGGTTGGATTCATCCCGAGTTATTTTCCAGAAGCACTATAGCTGACATCTCTGTTCCATTGCCCTCAAGATGTTAAACCAGGGAGCTGACTTGGGTCTACCAGGAGGGAGAGGGTGCTTAGGAGTGATAGTGTCAGCGGTCTGGGCCACCGCCGCATTCCAGAGATGAGCTAGGGCTTCGACAGTACTACCGACACACGAGGCAGGAAAATCCCCAAGTGCATTCAGGAAACCATTCAGAATCATTAGGTGCCTGGGGCAGGCTATTCTAGCTGGTCCCCCACCCCTGTGGAGGTCTGTACCGGCAGACAGTCCAAAACTAGCCAGACAGTGGTCTGTCCAGGACAACAGTCACATGTAACTACTCCACCTTCAGAGCACCAAGTCCACCAGAGCAAAATACCAGATCAAGAGTGTGCCCTACTGCATGTGTAGGGCCAACCACTAGTCGGGACAGGAAGGAAGACTGTAGAGCATTGGGATGGACGGTACACCAACAGAATCCCTACACTGTCCTGGCCATCCAACTGCAGCAGCATGCACTCAAAATTAGCAGACTATGGTTTCCAGAACCATAAATAATGGAATGCAAAGCAGGACTTCATTGTTTATCTTAAGGTCCTGGGAGAGAGTACATGCGGGCTTAC
Source organism: Heloderma suspectum (assembly GCF_057233095.1). NCBI lineage: Eukaryota > Metazoa > Chordata > Lepidosauria > Squamata > Helodermatidae > Heloderma > Heloderma suspectum. Next base: position 269,706,344 of record NC_139458.1, read on the forward strand.
TTAGGCTGTCTCATCGAGCCTTTTGGCAGCACATGGGGGGGGAGGTTCTCATCACCTATTGATGAGGTTCTAATGAAACATTTTTCTGCCCCCCAATAACCCTTCCCTTTTACCTGAATGCTCACATGTATGAATCCAAGCCCAGTGTCTTGGGTTTCTGGCTCTAGAATTGAATGCCCTCTGTTTCAGATATGGACCCAGTGTGTGGGCATAACAATTCATATTGTTATGAATGCTGACCATGCTGTGCCAGCCACATCCATTACAATTTTGGGGTCATATTTTCTGAGAAACTGTCATGGGCACTTTCACAAAATGGCTGCCATGGTGACACGGCAAGTCACAAAATTTGCTATTGCAACCACCTTTTTTCACAGAAAGGTGAACAAGTGAGGCTTAATTTATCTACAGATAGAGCGTAGACTCCTTCCCCGTAGGGCTAAACTGTGTAGGGGTGTGTGGGTGCACACATAAGCCCCATCCCCAATGTCCCTTCCTGCCTGGCTTCTGTGTAGACTAGGGCTCTGCAAGCCCATTCAGCTGACCGGACTTGAGAGTTCACTTGATCGGAAACCCTGCCTGACTGGGGCGATGGAGGCATGGCTTACGTGCGTGGCTCTTTTGTAAAAGCAGCAGATCTGCTCCTCTCATTAGATCCCTGTACTGCAAAGTGCTTCACCAACAGCTAACTCAAAGCCCCCTCTCTTTTCAAAACCGCCATAATCCTGTTTGTCGCTCACAATCTCCCAACCACTTGCCTTGGGGCTGACCTAGATGATACATTAAATGTGTCATTGGATTTAAGGTTTTCTAAATCTAGTTGCTTTTCTCTTAAAGAACAGCTGGGGAATCAGGATTGGGATTGCAGGGAGGGGGCAGTTACTCTTCCCTTGCCGCTGGCCATCCCAGCAAAGATCGCCCACACCCTGAAACTGGGCTAAAGTCATGGGTCAAAAAGCAGCTTAGGAGAGGGGGGCAGATTTTGTCACAGCTGCAGTGGGAAGGGGCGGGGGGGTGCAGTCACACATTTAATGCATTGGCTAGTTTGGCCCTCAGCACCCCCCCCCCCAAAGTGGTTTGTTTTGTCAAATTCCCCACTCCCATCTGGAGTCACTGTAGACAAAACCATAGCGATTGATCCATTCACAGTAATCAGGTGGCTCCACAACAGCACTACCATGCTCTGTCAAGCACAGCTGTAGGAGGTCCCGGTTATCCTTATTTTAGAAAGTCATCCCTTTATTCTCAGAACATCATAGACATCTTAAATATAAGAATTTCCTGTTATTTCCATATTGCATAATGGCTGCCTCATGTCAAACATCACAACTCCAAAATATCCCCTGTTTTTGACATTTTGATATGGCAGCTCTAATTGCCTGAGCGCTCTGAAGTCATGCATATTGGACTTGAAACCCTTATCCTTTATGCCTAAAGGCATAAAGACTTTTGTTAGTGAAGTGCGGAAGAGCTAGCCTAAAAGAAATCTCTACATATGGTCCATTAAGAGAAAAAGACAAGCCAAAAACCAGTCTGTTTTTCCTGTGTAGCAGGAACAAATCTGGATGCTTTACTGTCATAGGACATGTTTCCAGAAATGGACTTGGAGCCACACCCAGGCAGAGTTACAAAACAGGATACCGTTCCATAGTGTGTGAAGCCCACCTGCAAGTATTGTAGACCTGAAGGCTTTCTTGCTTTCTGAAGGGAATGGAGAATTTGAGAATAATTTAGCTTATCAGATGATTAAATATTCACTGTGGAATTTTTTATAAAGCTAGAAATGCTTGCTTAATACTGTGTAGCACATTCCTCTTGTATACCACAGCTATAAAATATCATTTAGTCATTCAGCTAGTGGAATCAATTACTTTTCCTTGTGTGAATCTTGTAACAGTCAACAGAGTTGTTCTGTGTGTTCCATTTACGCAGGAATCTTCTCTTTTTCTTTTTTCTTTTTAACTTTAGACCATAGTTCTTGCTTCCCCAACTAGGCACCCTCCAGAAGTGCTAGATTACAACTCCCATCATCCCCAACCACCATGGCTAGTTGTTGGGGGTGATGGGAGCTGTAGTCCAACACATATAAAGGGCACCTGGCAGAGGAAGGCTCTTAGTTCTAAAAGGCTTTTGTTAAGAAGATGTAAAAGAATGTTAAATTCTCCTTGTTAAAGGACTATTTCTTATTAGTTCTGGTGTAGTGGTGGTGAGAGTGTTGGACTGGGAGCTGGGAGATCCTGGTTGTAGTCCCCGCTCGGCTATGGAAGCTCACTGGGTGACTTTGGGCCAGTCACAGACTCTCAGCCCAACCTACCCCACAGGGTTGTTGTTGTGAGGATAAAATGGAGAGGAGGAGGATAATGTAAGCTGCCTTGGGTTCCTTCCAAGAGGAAAAAACGGTGGGATATAAATGCAATAAATAAATAAATATTCAGTTTTTTTAACATTTGAAATATAGCAAAATAATAAAAGAACTTTGTATTCCAAACATTCAGTTCATACTGAATTTAACACTTCCCTTCCCTGACCCATCTAAGCTATCCTCATAAAACTATAGTCCCCCCTGCCTTAAATAGCCTTCCACTCTCCCAGAACCCTAATCCTAGGATGCCTAAACCACATAAGACCCAGGCGACAAAGTTAAGGGGTGGAGGGAACAGAAGAGCTAATATGTCACTACTGTAGACCCTCCAGATGGTTTGGCCTACGACTCCCATGATCCCTCACCATTGTCTGTACTGGCTGGGGCTGTTGTAGGCCAAAAAATCTGGAGGGACACAAGTTGTTCACTCCTGGGTACTATTTCCCAAACAGAATAGCTCTAGAAAATAATCATCATAATTAGTGGAAAGGAAAAGAAAAATGGATGGAAGTGTGTGAATTATTAGTGGAGTTATAAACCAATCCTGCCAGATGGAAGGGGACAGCAAAGTAAAGGATGTATGGAAGAGACAGCTCTTTAAAATAACCCCCCCCCCCTAAACTTTGCTGAAATGTCTAGGCAGGAGTGAAAGAGTAAAAATGCCTGAGAAAAAATTGGGCCAATAAAATTTGCTGTCATTTGAAATAAAACCCATATGGAAGGGAAATAGGATTTAGGTATTTATGAATGACAAAGTTAATGTTGGCAATAAAGCACAGGACTCAGATCTTAATTAACTGCCAATTTTCTCTGCAGATCTAAAATGGTTTTACAAATGTATTATTTGGGGAGCCACCGTAACTCAGTGGCAGAGCCCCTGCTTTGCATGCAGAAGGTCTCAGGTTCAGTCCCCAGCATTTCCCAATAGGGCTGCGAGAACTGCCTGAAACTCTGGAAAGCCAGTGCTAGTCAGCGTTGACAGTACTAAGCTAGATGGACTAATGGTCCGGCTCAGTATAAGGCAGCTTCTTGTGTTCCAATGAAGATAAGGCTTTTATATCCAATTCCAAATGCTGGAGATGTCAGCACTGATCCTTCTAGCCAGCTGGGATGGTATGCAGTGGATAAGAGGGACTCGCCATAGGTTGCAGCCCATTAAGTATGGATTTGTGTCTTGAAAACAAATGCCCTGCACAGATGTAAGCATGTGACTTGTGTGGAGGAACTGGGAATGAAAGAAACGTCTTTTATCTTTTTTGGTCACCAAAGTGTTTACTACTTATTGAGTCTTGTGTAATGTCACCTGAAGATAAAGGACACAGTCCAGTGATGCAGTTCTGCAAAGTGTAGAAAGGGTTCTGTTTCATTGTCAGCAAGGGTGAAAATTGACCCCATCCCTCCATTCTAGGAGCTTCAATGGGAGCCCTGCACCTGTTATCTCAGCCTTTGATTCACAGCGACCGATTATTGACTCAGATTGCTCTGTGTTTAAAAAAAACAAAATATTTAAATGTTAATTGATTTTTTTTTTATGGAATAAGTTGAAGTTGCATTTGTGTTTGCCAGTTCACTATAGAAAAAGACTAACAGCAGCTATTATTCAGCCTTACATTTCCATGATGAATACATTTTAAGGTGTAGCTTTAAAATAAACATAATTGCTTTCCTTTTATTAAAGGCCTGTGGAATTTTGGGGGAGTAGCATATTGTGGGTAATCCCCCTTTCTCCATTACTATTGTTGCCTAGATTCTGAAAGTGGCCTACTCCTGCTGATATTTGTACAGACTACTATAGGTTGCCACCTGTAATAAGTGGTATTGATTATCCAGGATACCTACCTACATTTTTCTAAAAACAAATATCTGCAATGCGATTTTTTTTGGCCTGGCCACCTGTATTTTTACTTTGGCAGGCTAATATTGCCACTCAGTGGATGACTCCTCTAACTGCAGTCTCTTCTTTAAAAATATAATGAAAGGCAGCTAGATTGGCATGTTTTTAGTTGGCTTTTAGAGGAGAGGAGGTTAGCCTGAATTGCTGAATTGCTGAATTTCTGAAATTAATTTGACACTGAGCCAGTTCACATGACACAGCAGGCTGTTGTACACAAGCAGGAGAGAGCTTGTTCCATAGCAACCCATGATCGGCTTCACTGTAGGTTGCTTAACTTGTCATCCAAACCTGGAGAGCTGGATTGTTTAGGAGCTAAACAACCCAGCGGTTAACCCAACAACAAGCTGTGGGTTAACCACTGAGTTGCTTAGGCCCTAAATAACCGAGCACTCCAGGTTCAGACGGAGCCAATCTTGTGTTGCTAAGGAAACATGGAAGTGATGGGTGCACTACAGACAGCGTGTCCGCTCTCTCCTGCTCATGTACGACAGGGAGTTTAACCCATGGGCTGCTGTGTCAGGTGAACCAGGTCACTGTGTCAAGTGTGTGTATGCCTCAATAGTGACCTGGTTCACATATAACACTAACCCATGGTTGTTGCCCTACCTGGGGTTTGTCTGGCAGATGATCAAACAAACCACAGTTTCTTTTTTCAATCCCTGGGTTGTTTGTTTCTGTCCTCCTTTGCCCATTCCCTCTCTGTATCCCACATGCCTTTGCAGTACTGTAGTGCTGGCAGGTAGAGTGGCTGGATTTTTTACCACTTTTGCTCACTGCCTCAGTAGCCTGGCAAAACAACCCATGAACAACCCATGGCTCTGGGTTTGGATGTAACAACAACCAACCAATTTAAACAATCCGGAGTTCACAAGCCAACAGCAAACCATAGGTTCTCTTTCTGGGTTGTTTGTGGTTGTCAAACCATGATTTGTTAGCGTGCCTGGGTTCACACAACACGACAACCTAGAATTCACCAGCTCATACCATGGGTCAGCGTTACATGTGACCCCAGCCAGTATGTCCAACAATGGCAAAATTGTAGCAGCTACAAGAACAAATTCAAATTTCAACAGCATCTCTGCTAACAGCTTTATACTGCTAGAGTACCTCCCAAGAAAGAAAGAAAAAGAAAGAAAGAAAGAAAGAAAGAAAGAAAGAAAGAAAGAAAGATCACCTGTTCCCCTTCCACTAACAACAGGATTGTGTTACTAGAAGTACTTCATGGCAGTGCTGGTCCATGGTTAGCTCTGATTCTCTGTAGCCTTTGGGACTGGCTTTGGTCAATAAAGCCTTGCATTCCTGGCTGTCTTATTTCCTCGTTGTGTCTCACTGCACTCTCTTAAGTACAACCATCTCTATCAGATATGGGGAGTGTGTGGCTCTCCAGATGTTGTTGGGCCGCTATTCCCATCATCCCTCACTATTGGCTATGCTGGCTAGGACTGATGGGAGTTGCAGTCCACCAACATCTGAAGGTCACACGTTCCCCACCCCTGATCTGCATGATGAAGATATACCTGAGAAAGATGCTTGGGTTTTACTGGATGTCTGGAGCTAGGGAATTTTCAAAGGTGATGAGCAGTCAAGAATCACTTGCTGACTGTTTAGACTTTGTCATATGAAGAGCACTTCAAAGATTCCACTCCTACCTGCATAGGGAGATTGCAGTGGGACAAGGGGATGAGACTGAACATGTGAGGATTTAGGAGCTAGTTAGGAAGCTATTCTACTCATACTCAGGAATAGTTCCTGCTGGATTTAATGGGATTTACTTCTGAGTAGACAGGGCTAGGATTAAGTTGTTACTTTCCCCAACCCAAGATGTAAGTTCATATGGGACACAAGCTGAGGCGTAAAAATGCACATTTGCCGCTGCTTCTTTTTTCCTGTTGACCCCATGTAACATCCAATAGTGGGAAATTATTTACAGGAGACATTTAACAGTAGCTTAGTAAGTTTTTTTTTAACCCAACTTGCAGGCATTGAAGTCCCAATATTTTCATGATCATATCTGCTTGAGATGGCATTGTAAAACCCCAGCAATGTTTGACTGCTGTTTCTTTGCTGTGCTGGTGTAAATGGTGACATTCCACTTCCTAACCCCTTTAACAGTGGTAAGCAAAACCTAAGAATCAGAGGGAGCAATCCTATGGGGATAGACGGCTGCCTCCGAACTCATAGGTAACAGCCTATCCAATGCAGGGCAGGCAGAGTGGATCTTCTCTGCGCTCTGGCCACCCTGCATTAGTGGCTAGACGGCTGATTTCAGCTGTCTAGCTGCAGCGCTTCAGAGCAGGGCTGCGGGGAGCCCGGCCAGCCAGCAAATAGGAAGCGTCGTAACGACACTTCTGCCGCCTCGCTCTGCGCTGCTCTTATGAGCGCAGAGCCTAGGACAAACCACACTTCTTACAAGGCAGTGGGGGCAGAGGTGGGGAGGCGGTTTTCTGGGAACCAACCTCAGAGCGTGGGCTCTGAGGTCAGTTCCTGAAAACCGAAAAATCCTATGGCCATCTAGCCACTGTCTAGCAACCTTAGGATTGCCCCCTTAGAGTCCTGCTGCTACTTACCAGTGCTGCACTTGGAATGGACAAAATGATGTGTGTTTGTGTTTAGCGGACAACAGAGAACAAATGTCCCTTCGTTCCATAGGCTAATTCTCTAAACTGAGAATATTTTAAAATATTCATTTAACCCAAATCCTCCCTCTTTTGTATGTGTGTGTTCTCTTGATTAGTTTTGCCTGAAGAGAATTTACATGAACATTGTTCTAAGTTTGCAGTTTCATTTCAGATCTGATTAAAGTTGTAATCGTAACCTATTTAGATTTTTAGATGAAATTACCAACACCACAGAGAACATCATCAAAATCAAAGGTATTCGGAAACCATCAAAACATTTTTCCATACTTCTTGTTTTCGAGCCTTTTTAAATTTTAAGTGAAACTTGCGATTTTTTTTTCTTGCTGAGTGGAATGCTTGGTTTAAAAACACTTGAGAAAAAAATGACATTTCTCTTTTTTTTAGTTTTAACATCTAACAGCAGGGGGCACTATGTAATTAACAAAGTCCATTCCTAGCCTATGTAATTCTTCCCCCCAACCCCCTTCTTCCTTCATGTGAAGCCATGTTGAATGAGCAAATGTCTATAGACTGGTCTGCGAGTTTTAAATGTCTCCTTCACAGGAAATCCACTGTGTAGCACTGCAGGGTTGTCCAAACAACTGCACAATGTCCACTTCTGTGCATATGTTTAACTTCGCTCAGATCACTGAACAATGTCTGTTTTCTTTGTATAATAGATCACTTTAGTCACGTGCATCTAGTATTATGAAAGGAGCAAATGATATTTGCCATAAAGGGTGTCTGTATATGATTAATCATCATGTGGATTTGTCATGGCTTAAAACTAGCAGTTTTAGAACTAACTTGATCTTGAATATATAAGTGGGACTTTTTATAAACTTAATTGTCTTAACAAGATCTTACTGTATGGATTTTACTGCTGCTGAATTGAGATTAGTTTCTAGTCACTCATTATTAAATACGCCACTCTAAAACAAAACACAAAATTCACTATTTACATTTTACAGTTTTTAACTTGGAACGCGTGTTTCCTTTTTTAAAAAAATCAGCAACTGTATTTTTTTTATTGCCAGACTAGTCATTACTTTGCCTTTTCTAGGCAATAGGCTCTTGTTATAAGGCACAATAAGATTTTTTTCCCCTATAAATTGATTGAACAGGACTGGCTGATCTTAAACCTTTCTCTAGTTAAACCTGACTGATGTTTTGCCCAAAAATGTCTACTGTTTCAGCCAGGACATAATACAGAGGTGATATTTTTTGCTTATTAATATGTGTCCAGCTGTTATGTGATCTGTTCACTATTAATAATAAAAACTCTGCATGGGTTGGACAGCTTTGGGTTTTCACACTTCGTGGAGACATTTCCTATGGACTGCCTGTGAATGGCTGAAAGATGAGTCAAGACAAGTGTTTTTAAAAAGAAGAAACTGACCAAATAACTTTGCGAACAGATTGAAAATAAGCACAATTACTTTTCTTGAAACTAGTTTTGCTTTGGGAAGCTTTAGGAAGAAATAGTTTGGGATTCAAGATAATTGTTCAAGGCTGCTGTGCACCTTTACTTGGGAGTAAGCCCTACTGAACTCAGTAGAGCTTATTTATGAATGTGTGAACAATCAAACCACACAAAAGTCAGTCTTATCTATAGTTAAGGCTACTGTTTTTCACTTCTTATCTTCCTTGAACTCTCCTTTTAATTTCTCTAATTTAATTAGAGATGTTGGGCTTGCGTAGACAGCAGTATGGGGACTGCTTACCCACGGTTGCTTCCATGCTTCCAGGTCAAGCAATATTCATGTGCAAAGTATTCATTCATGCACAGAGCAGCTTAGGAAAAGCCATGGGCTATCTGTTCATGCACAAATGCAGGAAGTTGAAACATCCCCACTCCCCATACTCTACAAGAGGTCAAATGTGCACGTGGAGCTAACAGGACTGTGATCTTCCTCAACCCCTTCAATTGGGAGCACTGCACACGTAAGGGGGTTGATCTTATCACTTAAGCAAATGGGACAATCCATGCAAACATGGTGGCTTGAAGGGAAGTATTTGAAGATCTGCCTTTATAGCTAGTCTATGGCCCAAACTAGATGATACATGAAATGAGTGATTCCTGATTAGGGGCCTTCTGTGGCTTCTGTTTTAAAACACAAAAAACAACAACCCAAAACATACGCATTTCATATAACATCACAATAGTTCATCTAGTATATGAACTAATCCTTTTACAAATCAAGATACATGCTCCAAGATCTTTTTTATGAAATGGGTTTTCTCACCTTACCTCTCAGGTAGGTTTCAAAAGATGGTAATAGGGGGCTGTTTCTGTGTCCCATGGCAACTGTCCTGTGGGGTGCTTCAAAATTCCATCTTGTCTTCCATATTTTAACATGTACATGAAGCTGCTAGAAGAGGAAGTATGAGGTTTTGGAGTTGGAATCATCAAGATGCACTGCAATTATACCTCTCTTTTAAAAAAAACAAACCCTGCTGTAGCAGTAGAGTCCCTGAGTCAGTGCCTGGATTATGGTGCCTCATTACTGGAGTCAGTCATGAGCTACAGAAGGTCCCAGTAAGATGAAATTCAATCATGATAAGGACAATGGTATTGGTAGATGGATCTGTTAACTTGGGCAAGTACAGGGACAGCTGCCTCTAGATAGGGTTGCACCTTCCCCTAAAAAAGCATTGTTGCAGTTTAGGGATGATTCTGGATCTAGTTTTGCTGTAGCAAGATGCATCTCTATCAGCCCTTGATTGGTGTGGCAGCCACATGCTCCTAGAGTCATACATACCCTGGTAACCTTGACATGAGATTACAGGGTTTGTAACATGAGATTGTAGGGTTGGCTTTGTCCAGAATCAAGCTAGGCCAAACACTGCCACCACCACCCTTTTCACAAGACTATTAACCTTTTGTGAAAGTGGGGGGGAACAGCAGTGACTTTCAGCAAGTGAGCAAAACCAAAGAACATTTGGGTGTGGTCAAGCTTACTTTTAAACACAAGGTGGCCATGGTTGTTGTCCTTTTTTTTTTTTTTTCACATTACATTCTGCCCCGGATTTCAAAAGGTGCTCATTCATTCCTGTACCTCTTATTCAATATCCTCAATCTTTTTGCCACAGTTTCTTGTGTTATACTCATTTTTAAAAATCATCTTTGAATTGGAGGTGCCACACATGCTGTGTCAGCATTGTAAATAATTTTTCATTGTATGCTTGCTAACTTGTACTCTCTTCCTCACCGTATCAATTCCTGCTGTCTCACATTGTCTAATATCCTCTAATCCTTTAGAGGGCAAATATTATTCTCTGTCATACACGCACTGTCTTTATCTCCCAGTGGTTTTCAAGGATTGTTTTATAAAATATGTTTTGGAAACATGGGATTCATTCTTATTAGCTGGGGTGTACTTATTAGGTGGGGAGGTGAGAGCACACCAGAACTACTTTCACCAAACATGCACAAATAGCCCAGACCTGACCCAAAGGAATCACTTAGACTGTCATGTCTCAGTTGGGACCCAGTATTGCCCTTTCCAACACCTGGAAGCCGTGCTGCAATTAGAGTAAACCTGGCATGGCAAACAGCTAGATCGAGTCTTCCCCTACGTGTGCATGGACATAAGGCATGAGTGTGCATCTCTCCCAGTACTAAGGGTGATGTCAGAAGGGACCCAGAATATAAGGAAGAATTAAAATGGATTCATAGCTGTAATGAATAGGAAGCGTGAAGTATGTTGCCAGTAGGGAGGAAAGTTGGGGAGACCTGGATGAACATGAGATATTTGGAGAGCAGCCTTTAGTCCAATGTTTGCTTAATTTATTTCTTCTAGTCACAACAACTGATCTCCCTCTTCTAGTCAAGGAAGAGCATGACTCAGTCAGTAGGGTCTGTCGTAATATATAATACAGATTGGAAATAGTAAAGTTTTTTTCCTTGTCTCTAATGATAACTTTCTGTACCTTTGGCTTACTTATTCATTGGAGGGGAAGATATTACAATGTATTTGTTCACAGATTTATTCTTTTTGAAATTAGAACAAGTAAAGGTTAAGGCTGTTTTTGTTTTAAATTACATTCAGTAGAAGAAAAATTAAAGCAGAAATAACAGTGAGAAATAGTTCTGACTCACTCTTTCAGTATTATTTAATTATAATATTTTCACATTTTTCACTAATTTCTGTTATTACACCAGATATTTAAATTAATTTACTGTTGTCAGTGAAAAGTATTTTTAAGTTTCCATGCTTTTGTGCAGTTTAATCTCAGCCACAATTTGTCTTTGCATTGAATCATCCTTAAAGCCTTGAACGATTCCCAAAAGAATAGTTTATATTTTAGTGAGACAGAGAATATTTTTCTTGGAACACCCTTGGTGTGAGAGAGTTCAACTTCCAGAAATTAGTTTAGACTCATTAATAGCATAGTCCTGTACATGTCTGCTCAGATGTAGTCTCATTGAGTTCAATTGGACTTGCTCCCAGGTAACTGAGTATAAGACTACAGCCTAAGGTTGCAATCCTGTGCAAGTTTAGACAGAAAGAAGTCCTAAAACATCATTCCCCAGCCAGCCATGCATAGAATCACACCCTTAGTGTTTAATACTATACCTGTTCTGTCGATCTTTGGCCCAAAAGCCACTTCTGCCAGTTTTACATCCTCGGAGACGAAAGAAACCAGTAACTGCAGTCAGCAGGCTTAGAAAATGTAATTTTAAATCATCGTTTATCATTTTCAATTATTTTAAAGTAATAACATAGTGAAACATTTCAAAGCATCATCACGTTGAAAGTGATTTTTGTTCAGTCGTTAAGTCGTGTCCGACTCTTCGTGACCCCATGGACCATAGCACGCCAGGCCTTCCTGTCCTGCGCTCTCTCCCGGAGCGTGCTCAAGTTCATATTCATTGCATCCGTGATGCTATCTAGCCATCTCATCCTCTGCCGTCCCCTTCTCCTTTTGCCTTCAGTCTTTCCCAGCATCAGGGTCTTTTCCAGGGAGTTTTCTCTTCGCATTAGGTGGCCAAAATATTTGAGCTTCACCTTCAGTATCTGTCCTTCCAATGAGCACTCAGGGTTGATTTCCTTTAGGATGGACTGATTTGACCTCTTTGCAGTCCAGGGGACTCGTAAGAGTCTTCTCCAGCACCACAGTTCGAAAGCATCAATTGTCATGTGCTTAGTTGCAGTCCCCTCGGTTTCATGTTGCTCCCCCCTGCCCTGCATCAAGTTGGACGCCAAAGGCAGGCGTTCAATTCTGTGATCTAATTTATATGTTTAAGAAATAAAGTGTAGTATGTATGTTTGTCCTATCTGGAATGATGTAATAGGTGGGGCTGCATCACAGTCCTCTGTATATGTATTCAGGAGTAAGTCCTACTGATTCTGTGGGTCTTGCTCCCTTGTAACTGTACATAGGATTGGGGGGTAAAGCAGGTTTGCTGAAGGTGCTGCAAGCACAGGTAATTTTCAAGAACTGATTTAGAACAGTATTTCCACCAAAATCATGTTGACAGATGGTACAGAGGGGAAATTAGGCTGGCTCCTAATTCATTCACTGCCATTACCTGGAAGCCATCATTACATCTACACTGGGCCAGGGAATTCAGACCTGCTCTTATGGCTTCCATTCTGAAGGCACGGTATACAATATGTGGCTCCAAAGTCCATTTGTGTCAACCAGGGGTAGGCAGTGTGGTGCCCATGGGTACCAGTGCACCCTCGGACACCTTTCTTGGCACCTGCTGAATGCACTACCTCTCCTACTTTTCATTTTTTAAAAAAAAAATAGTAAGTTTTCTTTCTGGCAGCTGAGATTACTTCAAAACAAAGTGAGGGCCTCCAGCCATAGCCATCCTAATTTTCCATGAATGCCTCTCAGCCTCACGTGGGGCTCAGAGACATTCTTAGGAAATAAAGATGGTGGGCCGCTGCAGGCATGCAGCATGCTCAGTCATCAAGAAAAATAAGGGGAAAAGGAAAATAGACTCTTGGTGCTTTTGTCTGATAAGCTGGTGGGGGGCAGGGTGCTGGGGGAGCTAGGAAGGACAGCAGTTCAATAAGTCAGCTGGGGGATCAAGGAAGCCAGTGGAGGGGGGCAGCAGCAAAAAGCCAGGAAGGCTTGGGGAGCCAGCTTGGAGCAACCAGGTGGGTTTTGATCTTCTGTATTGGGCGGGAGCCATGTGTGTGCAGAAGATAGAGGGAGAGAGAAAGGGTTTAGGAAGGATTTGGAGGAGTCCTGGAAAAGAATGAATGTGAGCATAAGAGGAGCTGTGCTGGATCAGACCAAGGGTCCATCTAGTCCAGCGTTCTGTTCACACAGTGGCCAACCAGCTGCCCATGGGAAAGCCACAAGCAGGACGTGAGTGCAATAGCACTCTCCTGCCCATGTTCTCTAGCAACTGGTGTACATAGGCATACTGCCTCTAATACTGGAGGTAGCATAAAGCCATCAGGACTATGTGCCATTGATAGTGTGGCTTTTTGTGTGTTTCCAGTGAGGAGAAGGGAGGGACATGTATGCATGCATGGTGGATACATGGAATGCTTGCATGCATGTGTGGGAGGATGGTTGGCTGATGGAGGTATGTGGCTAACTGGGGCATGTATTCTGAGTGTGTGTGAGAGAGAAGCTGTACATCTGTGGGTGGTGAGCTGGGGTGAGAGAGAGTGCATGGGTGATGATCCAGAGTGAGAGAGAGAAAGAGATCATGACTCCCAAATTCAGACAAACAGGAGAAAACTACCTTCCCAATGGGAGCTTCTGCATATTGGTGTGGTGGTGAGGGGGTGGCGAGATATACAGAGTTCTTTGTCAGACATTACATAGAAATGCAGGAAGCATATTTAAAAAAATATATATATCCCCAGTGCTCTGCGTTCTGGAGGAGCTGCTTTAAACTGCTAGCAGATTTCAGAGAAAGCAGCAAGATGGGATTGATGTTGGCACACATGTTCCTCTTTCTTCAAAATGCAAATGCTTGCACTCTACTTTTGGAGATTATGGAGAAATGTAGGGAATCAGAAGTGTGAGGCACCTCCGGCTCCTGTTCCCTGTACTTCTCAAGACCTCCAGAGCAAATTGAGGCCGTTTCACACACTGCACAGCAGTACATACCAGGAGCCATTGAGTATACACTTAACAGGGAGCCACAGTTTTTCCTGGTAGCATGAGCTTTGTCTGGAATGTTGGGCATGGCCATCCAGCTCTGATCCATTTGTTCTTGGGAAGACGACTGCTATGGTTACTTAGAACAGACTACTGTTTGTGAAGTCAGAAGTACAGCCATGGCAGAGGTGTATGCATCTGTGGGATCCACCTGGCTGCCTTTCAGAACAATGCCCTGGGTTTAACTAGGATGGTTTGTGGCTTTGGAACTAAAACATGCTTTTGGGATTGTAATCTGATTTCATTTTTTTAATGAGGTAAGTTGTGGTTTTTAAATTAAGTTTGGAAGCATGTCATCCCTAATTAAATCATATTCTGAGATGAATTGTCTGTCAAAATGCAGATTTTTTTTTAGCATGATCCTGGTGTTGTGTATATGACACTTATGCATGATGAAGTTAGTCACGTTGAAATAAAATTGATGGGATCAAGTCTAAAGTTTACTGAATGAGATACAGTTGTGTTCTAAATTATTTACCCTAGTAAAACTTTGATTTGAAAAGTAGTTGTGATTTTTTGTTCCTTACTTTCTTATAAACTGGTTATGCATTCTGAAAAGTTATGTTTGGTCTGGCATGTTTTAATACATTGTATGCAAAATGTTACTAATTGAAAGGGTTTGACATACCTGCTCTTAGAGAGGGTGTACACAGTATGACCACAGCACATGTCCAGCAGGTTTTAAGATGCTGGTTGCAAGCTTTTAAGCCGTGGTGTGCCTGAAATTAATTGAAAGTGGTAAATCAGTTTTGGGAGGATGACCAAGGCTGCAGAACAGCAGTTCATTTCACCAATGGGTTTGGACCCACCCCATATTGTTCGCAGCCCTGTTAGTAATAAACAGAGCTGCTACAGATACAAGGAAAACATTCCTTATGAGGCTACCTTTACTCTGCTCCTTATGATGCTGTCCCTTTATATAATATTGGAGTGGCTCTTGTCTGTAATGTGGCAAATGTATGCTAAGTTGAACCCTTGGACATTCATTACCGAAACCTGGTTGTTTGGGAGACTATATAACATTAAAACATTGTTGTTGTTTTTACAAACAACTCCACAAAAGATATCCGTCCAGAAATAGCTTACTAGACCAACTGCCCACATATAACAATGTAAGCCATTTGTGACAATAGTCGGAAAGGAAAGCAACCAACTCTTGGTTTGTAAATAAACTAATGGCTATAAAGAAGCCCAAGTAATACGAAGTAATAGAGAATATAGAAATATTTTAAACTGCCTTGAGTAGCTGAATAGAAAGGTACTTAAGAAATAAACAAACTATATACAGAAATATTTTGTATAGGTAAATTGGAACAATTTTTCTTTTATGTTTCTCGTGGATGTATTGGGTTGTATCCAGTGGTGCCCATTTCCCAGCAGAACGGACATTACTGATGGAACTCGCCAGTAGTCCCTGCATGCCCCTCAAATTTGCTTCAGAGGGTTGGGGAATCCTCTGGAGTAGATTGAGGGGTGGGGGAGGAGAGGAAGAGGAAGTCCCATTGAATGAACAGAAGTCCACTCACCTGACATTGATTGCAGCCCAGTGCCAACACAGGAGCAGAAAACAAGAAACAAATTGGAGGACACTATACCATAATGTGGTACATTCATTTTTTGTTAATGCCTCTGGTCAAACAGATTTTGCAGGGTTTTGGAGTACCTCTTTGACCAGAGACAAAAGTGGCATAAAATAAACTAGTGGGTTCATCACTGGCAACTGTGCCTCTATCATAACACTTAACTGTCTCCAAGACTATCCAGTCTCAGTAATGAAGTTCAATGCCTGCATATCCTTTTCCATATTTGGGTTCCTCTGTGGCTGGCCACTGTTAAGCTATTCCCAGTGAGTCTTTCTTATGGCACTTTATTTTCAACATTGCTCTAGAAAACAGCCTGGACATTATTATTTCAATTTGAAATAAGAATAGCAGTGCATGTCAAGCCCTTACTTTTCAACATTCTAATTTTGCATATATAACTCTTTATGATTTTATTGCATTCACTAGGTTTGCTGGTATGGGTAATCTTCTTAAAGTCCTTACCAGGGAAATTGAAAACTACCCACATTTTTTCCTGGATTTTGAAAGTAAGTTCAAAGATTGGAACATCATTTTCCCTGACTTAGGAGCGGGTTGAGAAGGAATGTTTAAGTCTGATTTGCTTTGACAGATAAACATGTTCAAGCAGTGCAAATGATCTGACTCAATGCTTTCAAGATTTGTTCGCTGAGCACCTTTCCTGTTCCTTTTCTATTTTTCAGGAACCAAATGGGAAACCTTTTAAAAGTTCTCACTTGCACAGAGTTTGATCAAGGGCCAAATTTTTTCCTTGACTTTGAAAGTGAGCAAAGCTTCTTGCCTGGCTTGCATTCTTTTATCGGGGGGGGGGGGGGTTATTTGTAATAAATTGCATGTATTAATCCACCATACAAGCAATACAGTGCACACCACTTACACTTTTCTTTCTTCATTCTGAAAGCTAACTGTGCTCAGTTTGTCCAAAATCACAAGAATATTTTTGTGACTGTTAGCATAATTAAAAGCATGGGCTAACACTGCCTTGTATTCTGGGCAGGTGACTGCTGTACCCAGCAGCCTGCATTTTAGAATGTTTTTGTTGTTATTGTCTACAAAGAACAGAGCCTGCAGAAAGAGGTTTTAGTGAATCTAAATTTTCTCCCTGGGTTTAACCTGTGGGGAGAAAAGCAGCAGACCTCAAGGTAGTATGCTCAGCCTCCTGTGTTCCTCTCGCCATGGTCGTTATAAGTGGCTTGTGCTGTATTCAAAAGGTACTTGTAAGCAAATTTCTTTGAGCACGTTACTGTGACACTGCTAAAATCGTGTTGGGCAGAAAAGTGTTGACATAGTATATGATGGAATAGACAATTTTTACCTCCTATCGTTTCAAAGCATAAATATCATATAAAAAGAAAGGCAAATTCAGAGATTTATGATACATGTTGATGAATCTATTATCAAAAGACTGAAATTAATATTTTGGATATATCTGTCCTATAAAGGATAATGCTACGACACTTTTCTTGCCTTTATTTAGTTTTGAATTGGACAATCTTTTTGCCTTTGAGGGCCATGTACAGTGAAGGATAAGGGCCGTCAGTTGCCCATGTATTAATTAATGGGATTACCTCCATTAATTTTAAAAATAAAACTATAGCAATTGAAATGAACCCTTGATTGCTTTTCTCTTACCTTTATTTCAATCATGTGGTGAAATGCATTATACTTCTAACATTAATTTTCTAACCACATCTTTCATTGGATTATTACTAATACAATCCTTCTGCTTACAATCTGATGCATGTAGTTTCAGCATTCCTTTGAAAATTGATCAGCAAATATGTTAAATTCCCTTCATACACTAAAGATATACTATACCTTTGCTCTGCTTCCTATGTAATACCTTTTTAAACACTGACAAGACAGGTGTATGTTGTTTTTCAGCACAGGCTGTTATATTTCATAACTAACATGTTATGGGAAGAACTTTCTAAGGGGCATTGTATCAGTTTCAGTCCATATCCCTACATCCTTTCTACAGTATTCAAATAATTTCTTCATACCTGCATTTTCTCAAAGTTCCCTGATAATTATGCACAAACGTAGCCTAATTAGGTTCTTGGCATTTAGATCAATATTCAGGGCCATTGCACATTAGTCAGGTTTGCTACTGCGTGGATTTACTTCAAGTGCAAGAAACCATTTCTGGCATGGAATTATACCAGAAGCATAGACTTCTGGTAAGTATGGCCAATGGTCAGGGATATGGGAGTCGTAGTCCAACAGCATCTAGAGTGCCACACATTCCCCACCCAATGTGTAGAGCATTTCCAAATGGACATACCTGGTGAGATGTTAGTGACATGGCTATGATTGGTTGTGTTTTAGTTTTTTCTTGTTGTTAAGGGCAATGTTCAGGTCGATTAGAATATGGTAAACTCAGTGAATGTGCAGGGAGATTAGGAAGAGATAACACTTTGCAAAAGCATAACATCAAAATAAGTAACAGAATGGTCCTTGCTCTGAAAACTCAGCAGGGGCCGAGGTGAGGAACTGGAAGTATGCTTAGTCCATCCATGGTATCACATTGTGGAATGACTTCCAAATGTGCAAGGCCTCATATGGTACAGTCCTCCCATAGGAATATATCATTACAAATCACATGTGATGTGTGCAAAAGTACCCTCTCCACATCAAGATCTCCTCATCCTTGGAAAAAGTACATAGGAAATTCAGATATTGGTAGGTCTGGGATTATGGAATATCTGAACTTGAACTTTGCATCAGTATCCATTTAGCTAGCAGTAAAGGTCTGGCAAGTATCATGGGTGGGAGAGGGTTCCTGACTTCCTCACAGTTCTGGAGCTGCGTTCAAAAGGAGGAAGAAGGACACTGCTCCTCTCCCGTGGTGTCCCTTTCTTTGGTGGCTGGGCCACTTCATTGGCATGTTTGCCCTCATTGTAGCAAGGTACCCAAGTGCTGCACTTAACTTTTCCTACTGGAATGAGTGGTAGCTGTTCACTTCTGTGCATAGGAGAAAGTAAATGGGTGCAGTTGGGGACACTATTCAACATGCTTTGTCCCTGGTTATTCCAGCCACTGAGGTTCAGTCCTTCCCTATCTGCATAGGTCAGTTTTGTTTCTTAGTTACAGTCTCAACCCATACAGATAAGTAAACTACTCTGGAGTGCACTGTCCCACCCCTGAGTAACATAGCCATCTGCATCATCTTGACAAATGGTAAGGAGGATTTTATCAAACATCACATTCTAATGCGTGATGTGTAAAGGTTGCATGTCTGGGCTCAAAATCATGATGGAATATTGGGTACTGACTGATGCGTATATTATAGAGGGGAAAAAAATGTCAGCCAAATCCTGACATCCGGAATTGCTAAAGTGACAAGAGCAAAATCTTGGCTCACTTTACGTGCTGCATATCTGAGTTTTCCCTCTAATGAAGGTTTTTCATTTGCACCTGCAGTGAATTCCACCACAATGAATCTTGTTAAAACTAAGGATCTCTCTAGGTCTTTTTAGACCTTGTACCTGCCTAAACTAATAACTAGTAGGCTGATTTTTGAGCACTCAAGGCCATGAGCACCAGGCATTTTTCTTGTAAAATGTGTACTACTGGATTTTACAGCTCATTTAAAGTTAGAAGCCATTTATTTGATGTGTATGAAGGAGGAGGAAAATAATCTTCCAGAGGAGGCCTTATTCCAATCCATAAAATAGATCTGCAATACTTGTTATATGAGGGCATAGGAATCTTAAACACACAAAATTCCTGATTTGGGGAACCCTGAGTGACGCAGACGTCTCCTTAGGGAATATGTGCATGCACACTGCTTAGTGTGGTCGGTGCTGTTAGGATGTAACAGATCTCACCTCTGAAAGGGGAGGGGGAAGGGGTGCTTAGACTGAGCCTAGTGCCCATTTCTTCCTCCACCCCCAAACAGGGGATACCTGTGCCACATGCAGGAAAGACAGCTTTTTTTTTCTGGCAGTGGTACCAACCCATATTCTGAAATCTGTTTCCCCACAGCATTGGCTTTCCTAGGTCTAGGTGATAATATCTGAATCGATTTATCCATCCCACTTCTCATGATACAGTATTACGTTTTGAAGAATAGTGGCCCTCATGTCTAGTTTTGTATAGCATCAACAGATGTTGCAAGCACATCTTCTGAATTTTCTAGTTGTCTTCAATATTATGGTAGTTATTGCAGGTACTTATAATCTCAGTGCAGCATGTTTAGAACTTTGGCTAATGGCCATAATCTATTTATCTGGGTGTTCAAAATAAATGCATTTGGAATAATATGATGCTGGTGAAATCAGAGATCAGTATTGACAGGTGCCTGCTGAGGCCTGTACCCCACTAGGCCTGCTGCTTCTCCTTGCCTGTTCATCTGCCTTCTCCAAGTGACCAAGCAGAGAAAGGAGCAAGGAGAAGAAACAGCAGTTTCTGTACACCTTGTCCTCTGCCTCTGGAAGATGGAGTGGGGGCAGTGTGGCCCAAGTTATTAATTTTAAAGTTGGAGAATCAAGTTTCCAGTTAATTTGTGAACAATGCCCTAAACACTGTTCTGGAGTGTGGGGGCATCAGTACAGTGAGTGTAGTTTCAAAGACTTGAAAACTTGCTTTCATTTTTGTTCAATTTGTTCATCTCTGGCTTGAATAATTTATGTCAGGACTGATTGGACCAGACCAACTCCAGTGACTTCAATATTGCCCATCGAGAGGTCAGAGTATGACCCTGAGTCCATGAATATTGGGAATCATTTGAATGCACCTGTGTCTAACACCCTCTGAAGAAGGATTTACAGCAATGCTGTGTAGTGTGTTTGCTTTAGTTAAATTGATGCTTGATTTTAAAGAGGAACAAAGAAAAGTGGCTGTAACAGTTAACTGAAATGATGAGTCTACTAGGAGATAAAAGAATGGCACGAGGGTTATCCACATTCACAAATCATGCTAAGCAACCTTGGGAAGTTTCTCCCAAGAGTGCTAGCCACACGAGGAGGGGTGATTTTGTTCTGACTGCACTGGGGAGGGAAGAGATCAGCGTCCGCTTCCTATGAGCTGCGTTCCCAGTAAGAATCGTACACACCCTCCGGGCAAGCCTATAATTTATTAAGAAAAAGCCAAGATATGCAGGTGCATGCTATCTGTCAAGTAAACCTCTAATTTATTAGGGGTTCAAGGGTGGAGGGTGCAGGGAGGACTCTAGGCCCTGTCATTCTCCCACTGATGTTGTGGGGGCCCAGAGGCCTTGCCAATTTGGAGATTACCAATTAAAATGCCGATTAGTCCAGCAGATACCCTCTTAATAAATTGGGTCTTTTATAAAATGGATTGTTTCCAAATCTGATATTGTGGAGCATGTCCTCCCTTCTCTAGCAATAACTTCACTGGCGATTAATTTCTCATTCCCAAGAGTCAAGGCATGGAAATAACCAGGGCAACATCAGACTATGATTAGTTTTGGGAAAACGGGAAAGATTCTTGAGTATTCTTTTGATCTTACCATAGCAACATCTGTAACACTGGTGGAGGTGAGCTCGCCTCATAGATGTCATCGCCTCCTGCCTAGTAATACCAGTTGGGAAGGATTGCAACTACATTTTTTAATGTATCCAGTTACCTTGATTCCGTGATATCTTTGACCTGGAGTTTGTTGAAATCTGAAATTGTTTTCAGTTCATAAATAAATTTGCATCAGGGCCTTTTTTTAAGGCAGGAGGAAGCAGCATTCCCAGTCCTAGTTAAGATTGAGCTAAATACCAAGGCATGTATGTGAATTTTCTGCAGGCTAATGAAATATGGACCAAATAACCAGTGTACTGGATTCCACGGAAGTGCATTGTGTTTTATGTCTGTTTCATTTGCAGTCTAACACTTTTTAAAATTCCTGTGTGTGTGTTTTATGTTTTGCTTAGATGCTCAGCCTACAGATGGAGAAAGGGAAATATGGAACCAAGTCAATGCTGTCTTACAGGATTCAGAAAGCATGCTTTCAGACCTACAGTCTTACAAAGGAGCCGGACAAGAGATTAGAGATGTGCGTTAAACCATACTATGGAAACAAATATTTTCTGAGGAAGAAAATTAAACATCACTCTGCAATATTTCTTTCAATTCTCCATACCCAAGCAGTCAAGAATTTTTAAAAATTGTGTGTTTCTAATTCTGCAATATTTATTAAAACCAAAAATAGTGAGAATTTTCCAGGTCATGGCACAAATTGACTTTCGGAGACAAAAATGTATCACTACAACCAAGCTACTATATGAAGTCACTAAAATGATATCCTTTTTGAAACTTGTAGCAACAGTCTTTAGCATTCCAAATTAAAAAGTGTGTGTGTATGTGTTTAATCTATGCATGCATATGGTGTGAGACAAGACTGCAAAGAGCTTTTTCTAAGGATGCTATTTATTAATGACTCAGATGATGAATGGTGGAATGTGAGAGCTGCATGTTGGCTAAAAGATTTCTGTTCTAAGATATCTACCAGGGCTGCAGTAAATGGTGTGGCTTCAAATATAGATTTAAGAGCATCTTGGTTTGGTGGTCTCTGTGTGTTTTTGTTTTAATTTACCAAACCCCTCAAATGGTTATGTATAAAGCACCATTGATGTATATGATGCTTTACAAAGAAAAGCCAAAACAGATTCCTGCCCCTGTACTTACAAACATTTTCTTTTCTACAGAAGAGGGAAGGGAGGGACAAGGGTAACAAAGAATAGCAAATGAACTGGACTAGTTGGAATCTGATGGATAATTTACTCTCTTCTAATAAATCAGGGTGGGGAACCTATTTTCTTTTGATGGCTGCATTCCCTTGGGGGTAATTTGTTGGGGGCTACATGCCGGTAGTGGAAAAGGGGAAGCCAGTGGTGGGCAGGGGCAGGGCCTAAAGTGGTCAGAGCCACCCTTTTTCTCTCTCTCTTTCTGGCACCGCCTCCCCACTCTCCGCCTCTCTCTCTCTCTTTCTCCCCTCCCAGCAGGCTGCCAACGGAAGGACAGATAGTTCTTGAGCTCTGAACAGATAACTTGCAGAAAGTTTTTGAAATTAGGCTGAGGGCCACATGAAATTAAGTCAAGGGGCACATGCAATCCTAGGACTACAGATTGCCTTTCCCTATAAGAAATGAATAATTTTGAGAAGATTTTATTTTAGGTATACTTAAATACAATAACAAGTGGTATGCTAATTTTAATTTTCTCTTTGGCTATTTTTGTGCACTGTCATTTCATCTGATATTGATCAGATGTCATCCATCTGAGGAATGCACATGCGTTAGAAGGACGGGGTATAAATCTTTATCTAAAATAAATAAAATTGGTCAAGGTGTTGTTGTTGTTTTCCAGGCAATACAAAACCCAAATGATATCCAACTTCAAGAGAGAGCCTGGAATTCAGTGTGCCCTCTGGTTGTGAGGTTGAAGCGGTTCTATGAATTTTCTCTTAGACTAGGTGAGGACCTGCCTATTGGTTTCAAAAGAAGGTTTAGTGAGATGATCAACCATCATCTGCTCTACTCCTTAGGTAGTGGCTCTTTCCTCTGACATATGCATACCTGAACATTTTGTGTGTGTGTGGGGGGGGGGGGGTGCACTTAGAACAATGCAGTTGTACATTCATATGTCCAGACTTATTGCTAATCTTAAAAATCTGTTTGAAGCTATCATGAATAATACTGTATTGCCAGACTTCTGTCAGCAAGAGAATGATGCCTTTTTAATACTTGAGTTCAGAGGAGCAGAAAGAGACAACAAAATGGGGAAGTCCTGAAAACGTGAGATAAAATTTCCAGAGGGGTAGCCACGTTAGATGCCTGCAGCAAAAGCCAGCTTGTGGCACCTAAAGACTAACACATTTATTATGGGATAAAGCTTTCTTGGGCTTCATGAGAGCCCACTTCATCAGATACACCATTTGGAAATGCAGACTGGTATGCAAAAGATAACGATGAGGGCTGGTTCACACAGGAATAACTACTGCATGTTTTCTCCTGTCTGGATTAGCAATCAGTATCATTGAACAACGGGATGTTAGCAATACATGTTAACTTTCAGACTTGGGGCCTTTAAGGACTTTATTTATTGAAGCCATTTTTTTCATGTGTTACTGTAATGGGATGTATTCCATATTCCCAGATGTGGTGATGAAGAAGAAGTAATTAAAGATGCTTTTATTTATTAAATTTTAGTTATGCCACACTTAAGATAGCTTGCCTTCTTCCTCCAGGATCCTCTGAAAGCAATCTTCATTGAGGTCTGCAATCAGTTGAGTAAAAGTCAGGCAATCAATTTTTTTTTAAGCTTTTAATCAGTCGACAAGTCTATTAAGCAGCCATATGGATGTTATAGATTGAAAGACTCCTTTAAAAAAAAAGAGAGACAAACATATGTGATTTCATTATTTATTTTTCCAGAGAAAGCACTGCAGAGCTTGTTGGAATCCTTGACTTGCCCCCCCTACACACCAACTCAGCACTTAGAGCGAGAGCAGGCCCTAGCAAAGCAGTTTGCAGAGATCTTGCATTTTACCCTTCGCTTTGATGAACTCAAGGTTTGGAGTAGGAAGTGGTGGACAGCTTACACTGAAATGTTTAGTTGCCTTTTTGGTTAAGAATCTGATCTCTTTTTAAAATTTTGTTTTGCCTTTTTCTTTTATTAAGATGAGAAACCCAGCAATTCAGAATGACTTCAGCTATTATAGGAGGACATTAAGTCGCAACAGAATAAACAATATGCATGTAAGTAAAATATTTCCTTATGGAGCTTATGAGTATCCTGTACTAGGAGACTCTTAGGAACATAGGGAGCTGCCTTAGACTGAGTCGGATCATTTCCCCATCTATCTCAGTATTGTCTTTACTGACTGGCAGCAGCTCTGCAGGGTTCCAGTAAGGAGTCTTTCCCACCCATACCTGGAGGTGCCAAGGACTGAACTTGGAACCTTCTACCTGAATAGCATGTGCTCAACCACCGAGCTGCATTCACTACCACATGCTGCATGTATTTCTGTTCATTGGTTATATATGCAGTAAACGCAGTGTTCACAAACATGTTTATACCATGGGATAATTCAAAGTTTTTTGCATAAGCACCTGGTCATATGATTTTTTAAAAAAAAATTAGGAATCCACTGTTGTGGATGGAGCCTTTGTCAGCAGTAGGCATGGTTTTCAAATGACAAGCTTGATACATACCATCTGTTGTGATACTTAAATGTATATAGGCCCTAAGAAGGAGTGTTTCCCTTGTGTTTTCATCAGCTCGACATTGAGAGTGAAGTGAACAACGAGATGGCTAATAGAATGTCCCTGTTTTATGCAGAAGCTACACCAGTGCTGAAAACGTTGAGCAATGCTACCACACGTTTTGTAGCAGAAGTGAGTGGTGCTACTAATATAACTTTAAAAAAGGAAAGCAAATTATAGGGAAATACTGAATGACTGACCTGATTTGTTGTTGTTGTTTGTTTTGTTTTAATCTTCATAGAACAAAACTCTGCCAATTGAGAATACAACAGACTGCCTAAGTACGATGGCCAGTGTATGTAAAGTCATGCTGGAAACACCGTAAGTTAGTTATATGAGGAATGGACATGTGTAATTTCATTTCATTTCATTTATTTGTTTTTGATGTAATGGTTCAAATAAATTACATTAGCTAAAAGCTTGTAGAAGTGGTCAGACAGTGGTAGCGGTAGTTGGCATTTCAGGGCATCTCTGTAAGGCTGGAGACAGGTGGTAGTTAATCCAGAGTGTGTGAAAGAGGCATTGTGGCCCAGGCTGAGCACATCCATCCCACTGTCATCTCTGGTAAACAGGTTTTGCAGGTTCTCTAGTGCTTTAAACAAAAACATTCAAAGCATGTTTCAGCAGAGACAATAATGGGACAAAATAAATAATCACACACACTGTGGGTAGTGATGCCTCTTGCAAATGTGGCCTTCTGTATTCTTCAAGACAGAGCAAGACCAAAAACAGCAGCACTGTATTGTTGTTTCAAGAAAATGAGAAGACATCTAGGGATATTCAGTGCATGACATGTCATCGCACCACAAAATTTCCTGTTCCCAGTCGACTTCATTACTGTGTGCTTTTAAGAAGTAGGGAAACATGTGTTGTGGTCATATTGCACAGGCATTCACCTGCAACGTGAGTGAACCTAACTTGGGAATGGGATATGGGTGTGCTCGCAGGCCCTGCCCACAAACGTCCCCACAACCCCCCACTCCGGCTGCCTTACAGATCGTCATGTTAAACGTGCAAAGATCTGAAAGGGGATTGTAAATGTGTTCATCTGAATGCCCTTACAAAGCTCCCTTACCAGCGTTCCCAGTTGTGGGAGCTTGATAAATATGTTCTGCCAAACATGCCTAGAAGCCCCTTTCAGATCTTCACACTAAATGCACAAAGATCTATAAGGCAGCTGGGGCGCAGGGATGTTTTGGGGGCAGGGCTTGCATGTACACCCACATCCCATCCTTGCTTCAGGTCTTCTCGTCCTGCGGACAAACCCCTGCATAGACCTTATGTTACAGGGGAGAAAGGGGAAAATGAGACGCTGACCTGCCATTTTGTGTAGCAGGCTGTGACAATTGTAATACCTAGTTCTACCCTCATTTGCAGAAGTTAGATTAGCTGGGATATATATATCAGGGCCTTTTCTGTCCTGCTCTGTAGAATTCCCCCTCCATATTGCCAAGAAAGTAACTTACCTGTATAGCTGTGGTGTCAGAACTTTTGTTCTCTTTGACAGCCTTTCCAAGCTATGATTCAGTTTTAATTATAAATGTCACTGCTATTACAGCTTTTGCTCTTACTCGTATTTTTTCAGTGCACCAACTTAACGGCATATTTGATGCTATATGATGGGGCACTTATGTCAGTTGTTTTATCAGGTCTCAGTATTCTCTTGTAACTGTTTTTGAGCTGTTCTAAATTGTTTTAAAATGAGATATCGTAAAGATTTTATACCATGTTTTTATTATCTTTTTATTTGTGGGTTGTGATTTTGTGACCTGCCAAGGGAGAAATGGATGAAAATGAATAACCTTGGACCTCAACCAGTCCTACCGCAGTCTCAGCATCACATGCAAATAGATCCTGTAGAACCCTGTCTCCCCTGCTCACCCCGTCCCCCTGCTACATGTGGGTACTCAGCTTTCTGAAAGGCCCACACAGGCCTACCATTCCCTGTAGTAGCCCAGGATGGTGAACTGGGCATGTGCCTATGTGCTCACACTGGGGCGGGGGATAGGACTGAGTTATGCCCCGTCCCTCCACACGTGGTGATAGACTGGACTGAGCCCCATACTTTATGTAGTACCTTAATATTATTTTAATATTTTCTTATACTTTTATTGTGTTCATATGACACTCTTGAGGTGTTTTTTTTCATAGAGGAGGAGAGGCTAAAAACATTTATAAATATTTTTCTTTTTGCTGCAAAAGGAAACATTGCATAAGAGATTAATACTTAAATGGATTACACTGGCCTGTTGGCCATGTATCTTTAAAGGACAAATGTTTAAAGTTGGAGAGGGAAGGAGGGGAAAAAGATACTGCAGGACAAAAAAAGGGGGGTCAAGGTTCTTTAAAGCAGGTCACTTTCCACATGACTTACCCTTTTAGCCAATTGTATATTCTTACAAGCTTTGATGTTTGAAGATTGGTCATTCTGTCAGGGAAACCTAATGAATCTTGCACCCATCACCCATGCTGATGTGGTTGTATACAGACGATGCAAACATTTGCTCTTCATCTTTTCCTAAATATTTTATGTACTTGTTATTTAAAGCATTTTTACCCTGCTTTTCAGATGAATAGGGCTCCCAGAGTGGCTTACAATTGTGCCCTCTTCTACCTCCCCAGATGAAATGTATGGTGAAAGTAATTTTTGATAGTTCCTTAAGATCTTGGGATATAGAAGTTAAAAACCCATGTTTTGAACTTCTAATTCTCAGCGTTCTTATAAGGCAGCCTAAAATAACAATTCTTTGGCCCAAACCATTGAGGAGATCCCAAGACTGGCAGAGCTTAGGTATTAAATGTACATAATGACCTAGTTCACACATAACGACAACCCAGAGTATGGGTTGTCATTGAATCGTGGGTTGTTGTTGAATTGTTCCGTGTGAACCCTGTGCTATGGTTTAACTATTGGCTGTTAACTATGAACAACGCAGAGTTCACAACCCAGCAACAAACCATAGATTCTCTTCCTGGGTTGTTTGTGGTTAACAACCCATCATTAAACCATTGTGCGGGGTTCACATATAACAACAACCCATGATTCAATGACAACCCATACTCTTAGTTGTCATTACAAGCAAAGCAGTGACTTGTTCAGTTTACTTCCCTGAGAGGTGATAAGTTCCAGTGGCAGGGTTTGCTTTCCTATGGATGAGACAGCACTGGAGACTTGTGGTATCTTTGTAGTGTTTGTTTTATTTTAAAAGATACAAGGCCATAGTGGAGGCAAATGCATACCTTTAGGCAAGGAGCATAGCAGCTAATCCTGCACCAGCTCCTCAGAGAACTATACCCCAAAGATGCTTCGAGCAGCTCACAGCTCCAAAACTGCCAGCTTACAATCTCTCTGTTCCCCCAATTCAGCTGGCAAATCACATGCAATCTATTTCTATACCAGCTCCCATTAGCTGGAGGGTATCAACTTTTGAAGATGGATGTTACATTCCCAATGCTGGAGAGAGATTCCCAGCTTATCAAGATAAATTATGTATTTATGTTTTTATTTGATTTGTACTTCGCCATCCTACCAAGAAAAATGGCACTCAAGGTGGCCTACAGTCATAACTGTGATAAAAACAATAATAAAACAAATGCATTAAAACATAATTAAAAACACAGCAATAACAGAATAAAAACAGCATCCAGCCCAACAGACCCGCTTTCACACCAAAGGCCTGCTTGAATAAAAAGTTCTTTGCCTGCCAGCGGAAGGACAGCAAAGAGGGAGCGAACCTAGTCTCCCTTAGCAGGGAGTTCCACAGCCTGCGAGTGGCCCCTGAGAAAGCCTTCTCTCACGTCGCCACCAGATGGCTCTGAAGGTGGTGGTGTCAAAAGAAGGGCCTCTCCTGAACATTTTAAGACCCAAGCAGGCTCGTATGGGAAAAAGCATTCTTTCAGGTAGCCTGGTTCCAAGTCATATAGGGCTTTTTCGGTTATAACCAGCACTGTGAATTCTGCCCAGAAGCAGACTGGTAGCCAGTGAGGCTGATGTAACAAGGAAGTCACGTGCTGTCTGTTACTGGCCCCAATCAACATGTGGCCACAGCTGAAGTTTCTGAACAGTTCAAAAGCAGCCCCACATAGAGCATGTTACAGTCATCCAAACAGGATGTAACTAAGGCATGTGTGATCATGGCCAGATCAGACATCTCCAGGAATGATCGCAGTTGCCACACTAGCCTCAGTTGCGCAAACACACTCCTTGCCATCACCAAAACATGGGCATCAGGTTCAGGGCTGAGTCCAGGAATACAGCCAAACTGCAAGCCTGAGTCTTCATGGGCAGTGTAACCCGATCCAGCACAGGTTGAATTTCTATTTTCTGATCTGCCTTTCAACTAACTAGGAGTACCTCTGTCTTGTCTGGATTAAGCTTCAGTATGTTTCCTATCACCCAGTCCATTACCGACATCAGACACTGATTTAGAACTAGAACAGCTTCCTTGGATTTGGATGGAAAGGAGAGGTAGAGTTGGGTGTCATCAGCATACTGGTGGCACCGAGTCCTAAAACCTTAATGTTATTTTGTTAGATCTCTGGTTACTATTAGGTAACCATTCTGCAAATCCATACTTACAAACCCATTCTGAGAGCACAACACTTTATATTAAAATTAATGGTTGTATTTTAAGTATATAGTACAGTATTCTAACAGTAGGCGGCAGATGAAATAGTTTTGATCAAATCAAAGTTAATAAGGTTATGTGTTCTAGTACAGAAAGTGATCACCTGCCCTTGACTGTTTCATTGGTCTAGCACAGTGATTTCACAGTAACGTGAAAATTTCACATAAATTTTCTTTTAGTCTCAGTACCACCATAACAAAGATTTCAGTGTGACTGTTAGTAAGAGTGTGTGTGTGTTCATGTGTTTATCCTAACTGCAGGCACCTTTCAGCACTAATATACCATTTCTGCTGCATAAAGGTGCTAAATTCTTTGAAGTCATTAGTATTGTCCTTTAACTTTATTCTGTCATGAATGAGATGCTGCTTTGAAAGTGAAGCATTTTAATTTGAAATATGAAATCAAGTGAGAATAAAAGCTACAACTGACGCCAGGATAAGGGATGTGCCTGATCTCGTCTGATCTCGGAAGCTAAGCAGGGTCAGCCCTGGTTAGTACTTGGATGGGAGACTGCCTGGGAATCAGGCTTCCTGCACTGAGCAGGGGTTGGACTCGATGGTCTTGTAGGCCCTTTCCAACCCTATGATTCTATGTTTATGTTTATTTTTCAGAGAATACAGAAGTAGATTCACCAGTGAAGAAACACTTATGTTCTGCATGAGAGTAATGGTTGGCGTTATTATTCTGTATGATCACGTTCATCCTGTGGGAGCTTTCTCCAAGGCTTCGAAGATAGATGTAAGCACAATGAATGACCAAGTAGTGTTTGGGGATGAGAGAACCAGGGATGCTCAAGTTCACTGAAATTCTCTGAACTTTACTTTAAAACTTGGCTCTCTCCCGTTCTCATTTGCGAGCTGTTTATTCAATTCGTTCAAGTGGGAAAAGTGCACGCTTTTCCTCCATTGACTGAAGCATGAAAATGCACAACTTAAAAATGTACAACTTTAAAAGTGTACATTTTAAAAGTGCACCTTTTAAAAGTGACACTTTTAAAGTTGTGCATTTTTAAAGTCCATATTTTGCAAGTGCCACTGAAAGTTTGGGAATTTGCAAACATTTTCGGAGAACATGCGCTTCCGTTCACATTCAGTGTTGGGCATTTTTTAGTAATTTGCAAACTGAAACTAAATTCTCATGTATCCTTAGTTGTGTTATCTTCAGCAAAAGTCAATGGGTGTTGTGAAGAGGATGCTAGTGGTTTAGCTTGAAGTGTTGGTCACGAGCCCTCTTCGTAGCCTTTAGAAAAGTGATTTCTGTTGTGTGTTTGCTATTCAGGATATACTACAACACTGAATAAAATACAGTACAATGTAGTGCTGAAATCAAGGAAAATGAAAATGAAGAAGCTTTAAAAATGTCAGCCTTATTTCCAAATGCCTGCTATGAAATAAGAGTGTTCACAAATTTCCTAAAAAGAACGGGCTGCTCATCCACATCAGTCTAACTTTTTGGATAGACCACTCTCACTTCCAGGGTCAAACCAAAGAGATAATTTCTTGACCAATTGAAGCCACAAAGAAATTGGAAATCAGGAAAGCTGCAATTACACTAAAAGCAAAAGATAAACAAATGCACATGAACAGCAGTGATAAAGCCAATAAACCCCAGCACAGCAATATCAAAAAAACTAATAACATGTTATAAAACATGCTGAAATCCCCCCCCCCTCCCAGATTTGCATTGCGCCAAAAGCACAACAGGATAGCCACTTTCCTGAAGAGGGTGTCAGGGTATAACTGGAAAAGTCTGTCTGTCCACCTGACTTGGATAATGCAGCAGGTGCGGGGTGGGGGTGGGGGACTTGAAGAAAGGCTTCAGAAGAAGAATGGAGGGCTCAGAGAAGTTCACTGTGGTGGAAGGTGGCCCCAAGCCATAGTCTTCATATTGGGAGGCTCATATGGGTGGAGTTTTACCCTAAAGCAATGAGGGAAGAAGCTATTTGGGCTCAAAGTTTACAGCCAGCACTCTGATTCATACTTGCTGTTTTGCATCTCAGAGAAGCAGGTCTCCAGGCCTGATGACTGGAATTAAGTGCTGCTTATCTACTCTGGAATTACTTAGTTCCTGCTTTCTTGGTTTCCTGAGCTCTATCCATGCTGACCTCAAAGACTATAATAAGTATTTATTTAAAATATGAATATTGGATCTTTTAAAACTACACCAAAACATTACATTTAGAGCTCAAATATACTTGTCATACAAATGATTATAGGACAGTCTCTTTCATGGCTACTGTAGAGTCAGAAGCTCTTAGGGTGATGCTATCTTGACAAATATGTGTTACCAAATCCACATTTTCTGACATGATACATACACTGTGTGTGTGTGTGTGTATGTGCCTGTGGGGTGTTTATAGGGGAGAATCAATGGGATTCTTGACCCAATAATACACTCTCACATACCCCTACCTAGGGTTGTACGAAACCCTTACCTTCCATTCTGGGGTGGGGGGGAGGCGATCCATTCCTCCCCCCCAGAATCCTTTATGGCCAGCTCTGCTCTTCAGCAATTCCATTTACGGCTGCATTTAGCTTAATCTAAGACCTTTACAGCCGCAAATGGCATACTGGACGCGATTTGCATCCGGAGACAGTCCCCCCCAGCCAACAATACTGCAATGGTGGTTGTATTGCTGGTGTTCCGGAGCCGGCCGGCAGCTCCGCAGGATCGCCGCGAGGAGGATACGGCTCCGGATGGGTCCTCAAGGAGGCAGAGGTGAGTTGTGCCATTCCGCCACAGACTCCAGGGGGTCCGTGGTGGAATTCTCGGCCAACCCTACCCCTACCTATTCTCTGTTGAAAATGCTTTCTCCAGCTGGGTTTATTTCTGATCCTCAGAGCCTGGCTGTGTAAAATGCGCACACACCCTCTTCCAGTTGCTTATCCTGTTCTTTAGGAACAAGAAAGAGCAATGTGATCTCTTGGCTCTGTACGAGTGAAGTCAGTGGGCTTCATACAGGCACATCGTAATATGAGGGCATGAGGAATGGAGTATCCTGAAAGAAGACATGGCTGGCTGGTTGGCTGGAACACTGTACAGAAGCACTCCATGCTGGAACATTTTGTTGCATGTTCCACTTGTTTCTGTATATTACTAACACTTCCATTAATTTACTGATTCATATTACGAACACTTCTGTCTCCATCAGTAAAGGCAATGTTAAGATATTCAGCCAATATCTGTAGGTAAACACCACAGCAAGAGATCTGCCACTTCAGCTTAATTGCAGATCTCTTGCAGTGGTGTTTACCTACAGATATTGGCTGATTAATTGCACAATTAATTCAACTTAATTGTTCTCTAGATAAAAGTACTATCAACTCTATGGTCTGGAATTTTGGCATGCTTTATGGAGCGTCAACTCTCTTTAATGTCTCTAAATAGAGTTTAAGACTATGTGAAGACTTCAAGGCAAGGAGCCAAGGAGATAATGTAGATGTATTTATAAGAGGTGTTATCTTGTTGGAAAATACCTGAAATGCTTTGCATAATCAAACTGTAATATGCTGAGGGGGGCCTGGCTAGCAAGTCTTGACTTTGAAGGCACCAGGTCCTGAAGGCACCAGGTTAAGCTTGAGGTTCTCTGTTTATTGTCTGTATTACTTTCCAGCCTGTCCCTTCCATTGGAATACAGCCAAGGAAGATGTTCTTCTGACATAGTATTTTGGTTTTGGGGTAGTTTAAAAGCACAGTAAATAAATAAATAGTTAGTTAGTTAGTACCCTTTTGGGTAACAACTTTCAAGGAAATCCCATACATTCTGACCATAGGAATAGATGCAGTGAGCGGGGGTTGGTCTGCCTTTTGGTATTTATACATTATCCAAATAGTAACTTTTATTCTTGCATGTTTTTTCCCCCCCAGATGAAGGGTTGCATAAAGGTTTTAAAGGAACAGCCTCCAGACACAGTTGAAGGGCTTTTGAATGCTCTCAGGTAACTACTGTATTTACCTTGAGTTGTCTGGTTACTTTGTATTCATAGTGTGTGATCCGCCCCTTTCGTAAAATTAAAGTTGCCAGCCTGCAACTCAGAGATCCTCCCCTGCCTGTTAAGAATGTATTAAATGTTAGTTTCATTTTTCAGTACGAGCAGAAACTGAGCACTTCCCCCATCCTGCCCCCACCCTTGTCCCCATTCCTTCCCCTTTAGGTTTCCGCTCTTCATATTGTCCTGTATTTAAAGAGTAAAGGTTTCAATTATATAAGCCAAATCATAAAGCAAAAATTGGATAAATAGTTACATAGAAATAAAAAAAAAATTAAGGGTGTTGTGTTATGTACATCTTTGAGGGCCTGCACTGGTTTTGCAGGGGATCACATTACTCTGCAGTAGGTGGGGGGGGGGGTTTGCAAAAAAGGGGGTGTGGTGTAGTGGTTAGAGTGTTGGGCTGGGAATGGGGAGAGCCGGGTTCAAGTCCTCACTTGGCCATGAACCTCACTGGGTGACTTTGGGCCTAACCTACCTTACAAGGCTGTCAAGAGGATAAAATGGAGAGGAAGACGATCATCATGTACGTCACCTGGGGCTCCTTGGGGAAATGTAACCAATATATAAAGGGTGGGAAGGTGGCAGTTGAGGAAGGGGACAGAGTCAGAGCTAGTGAACAAATGGTGGTTGAAGGCAGATGTATTTGCAATACAGCAAGGCTGCGTTTGAATAAGATTAAGTACGTTGCAGCATTAAGGCTGAAATCCTGTTCACTCTTAACTTGAGAGTAAGCCCCATTGAATAGAGTGGGACTTACTTCAGAATAAGCATGTATAGGATTGCACTGTGAGGTTATATCTTTAATAGGTCAGCTAGCAAAGTTTGGAGGTAATTCCATGTCACATTCCCAGGATTGCCTTTTGACTATGTCCTCCGTAACTTCTAGGTTCACCACGAAACACCTGAATGACGACTCTACTTCAAAACAAGTTCGAGCTATGCTTCAGTAATGCGCTCCTTTGAGAAATGGACTTTTGTATTATTTAGAGAAGATGTTTGTTTACATAATTTAATAGTGTGTGGTGTTGATACATATGCGTAATTTACATGATATAGCAACCAGTTTCTTCCTGTTGTCGCAATATGTGGAATTGTATCAATAACATGACTGACTCCGTATGGCACAGCATTCACCTATATGCTAGTCTTGCCATTCAACAGTTCAAAAAGGTACCTTTAATTTGATTATATACATAACAAAATTGTCTGTGCACCTTGCTTTTTTGTTGGTTGTTTGGTTGGTTGGTCGGTCGGTCGAGCTCTTTGTGTATATGCAGTCATTCTCTGTTGTGGTCTCTGGGCAGTTCCACAAATGGGCATGATCTTGTGAAGACATCGGAGTGGACCCTTCTACCGGTCTGATAGGACTCGTCCATTCTCCCTTCAACTGGATCTTTCTACCATCGCGCGCATGCACTGAAAAGCAGTGTGCATGTTCCAACCATCAACACAGATCAACACACTAACCATGTGGGGTGTTGGGGCCCTCCTTTTGCAGGGGTAGGGGGAAGTCTCCCTTTTCCTGACAGCTTCAGCACCAAGACCTGTACATGCACATCTAATGGTTTAAAATTGGTTTTAAATTTATATAGTTTTATGTCCGCAGAGTGCCTTTTGGCAGATATGTGGAATATAAACAATTGATCATTGAATATAAGTGATGGATTAAACCAGCCTTCCTCGACTGGATGCCCTCCAGGCGTGTCAGGCTACACCGCCCAGCATGACTGTCTGGGGGGTTGCTGGGAGGTGTAGTCCAACATGTCTGGAGGGCACCAGGTGGGGAAGGCTGACATAAGCAAATACTGGCCCGGTTCAGACATTAAGTCAAGAGATGCACGAGCCTTGGACCAGTGCACTCCGTCCTTGCACCATCCTCTCTTCCTGGCATGTCACAATTCAACACTTCCTGGATTAATGAACTAGAGTTCTCCATTACATCCAAATTGAAAAATGGTGGATATCAGTATTGGAACAATCCCAGATCTTAAACTAACCTCAGCCAGAAGGAGGAAAGGGGCAGTTGAGTGTGTTGACACAAGTCTCGTGCACATCTTGACTTCCTAAACTGAGATACGTATACATCTGAGCCAGGCCAACATGTGGGACTGCACAGAGGACCAATGAGAGATAGGCAACACTATTGTATATACCTTTGCCCGGTTTGTATGCTTTTGAGTATACCAATGGCACTGAGAGTGGCTTTGTTGTGTATGGCATTTCTTCCCTTTTGTTTTTCTTCATGCTTCTCTCTGCTACTCGGAGAGCTATGCATGCGATGGGGGATACTGCTCTTATTTTTTAACAGCACAGCATTCCAACCTTGGATGTGCACATTTCTGCCACTTTTCCCCACCATGAAAATCTGTGAGTACAGGTTTAGATTTAGCCCAAGCCTGGCTCATCCTGTGTATAATTCCCAGTGAAGAGAATAGGAAACAGTGTGGAAGAGTTCTTCAAAGTGCTGTTACTTTTGACTTAAAGATTCATTTAGCAGGAGCTTCACATTATTTCAGATTCAGTTTGAGCAACTTGAAGCTCTAGTTCAGTAACCTCTGATCATTGTTTTAATGCTGTAAGTTGCCGTTAGGGTGGCTCTGTTAACATGGCAGATTAAAAAATATATAAAATAAATATTAAGCAGCTTTCTATTTTTCAGTTGCTTTATCTGACAATGATGGTTCAAGTCCCAGTTACATTTGTGGGATTGCTGCTACAAAAATGGAACTAGGTGGGTAGAGAACTGCATAGAACGCTTCCAAGGAACTAGCAAACCATGTGATTTGGGACGGGGGTGGAGTATTCACCACATCAGCAGAATTCTCTCTTTTCTTACTGGCTGCACTGCTATGGTTAAAATCTCACCCCATGCGCCCAGTGTCAGGAAGCTGCTCTGAAACCATGATCATGTGATTCCCTTTCCCAGCAACAACTATGCCACGAAGATAACATAGTTTTGTAAGTCACCATGAATATTTTTAATAGGAAGTTGATTCATAAATATCTGATTAAATAAACAAATCAGACCTCGCTTTGCTGCCGTGTATGTGGAGGTGTATTGCTAAAAAACAAAAACAGACATACTTATCTCCATTCACACATGCCACCTCTATATTATGAAGAGAACCAACTGGAAAGAAATATTCGCAAAACGCACATGTGAAGTCATCTTCCCATCAGCCCCAAAGTAGTATACTGTCTAGCAATAGAAAATAGTTTTGAAATGTGTTGTAGCTGCTAATAATTTGCTGTATTCTCTGAATTTTCATGTTATCCACCTATAAGAAAACGAGACTCCAGGTCTTATGGCTGCTGATAAAATTCACAACTTCAGCTAAGAAATGAGATACAGCTTACATAAGCCAAACACTTTGCACAGCATTGATTTCCTCAATATTTGCGTATTATGGGGTTTGTATGCTGTTTTGCCACATTGAAGTAATAGATGCTCAGACAATAATAAAGAGTAAGAAGACAGGGAAAAATGGTTTAATTGTACAGGAATTGAGTTGGTTACAAGAATGCCATTAAATTCCATTTACTGCAGCATTCAGCAGTTGGCCACTGGGTGAAACATGAGAGTTACATTTCAGTTTCTGGCTGGCCAGAGTTCCCAAATTTGATGCTTCCAAGAAGCAAAAATTCTTCACTGAGCTGCATATGTTTTATAACCCATTACAGTGCCCAGTCAAGGAATACTGAACATTTTGCCAGTTCCTCTTTTGAATGTGTCTTCTGAGTGATCTGCAACAGCTGTGAACTGATTCGCTTTTAGGATTTCTCAAAAATTCATGCTAACTTTTGAGTACGGAAGATGAATTTATGCTATTCATATATTTAGAACATGTAGAGCAGGGATGGGGAACCTATGGCCTGCAGACCTAATCTGGCCCGCAGAGGTTCCCCATCCAGCCCACAAAAGGTTGTGCTCTTTCCTCAGACTCTGCCCCGCCACTCCACAAGACTCACCCCTCTCCCCTATTGGGGAGGAAATGGGGAAAGGAATCCCTAGTGTTGCTCACATCAGAATCAGAGCTAAAATGGAGAATGGGTCCCTTGAACGGGTCTGTGACTGTATAATAAGCTTTGATTGATTAATACGCGCCACTCCCCCTCCCATTTGGAAGGGCAAGCAGCATGGAGGGGAGTCTGCATTATCTCCAAATCTGGTCAAAATTCAGAGATAACCGCGGGATTCCCCTTACTTTGCGCTGGCATTTCAGCCAGGGTGGCGGTGCAGTGGTCGGGCTTTCCGCTAATGTCATTTGGCCCATGGAGGTCTGGCTGGGGGTGTTATCTGTGTCCCTGCAAATACATTTCTCCACCCCCTGCTGTAGAGTTTGCTGTATTGGGGAAGGGGGGTTGTCCTGAATAAATTAAGGATTTTGCCAAGTACAAA
The DNA here is from genome assembly GCF_057233095.1 of Heloderma suspectum. Classification (NCBI taxonomy): domain Eukaryota; kingdom Metazoa; phylum Chordata; class Lepidosauria; order Squamata; family Helodermatidae; genus Heloderma; species Heloderma suspectum. The sequence goes on from NC_139458.1 coordinate 269,744,172, forward strand.
ATATGAGTTGATGGAAACTTGGGCCCATGATGGTTTAGAGAGGTAAGATGGCTTCGGCTGGAACGTCACTTTCTTGCTACGAATCCTGAAACCAGACATTTCAGAATAGACACACTGATGTTAGTTTGATTCATTAGAGTAAGTCATTTGAGATCCATCTTTTTAGGCCTTCTTGTAAGCTGCTTGGGGCAGCGATATCTTTCTATTTTTATATCTGTGATATGCAGCTTGGACCTGAACAGGAGTCTGTTCTGACACTCTTGATGTTGAGAGGAACTAGTCCTCATGAGGAATATTTTTACATAGGGATAAACGAAATAATAGTGTGTGTGGGGGTGCATACACATGTAACAAAGAACAAGGAATTGGAATGCATTGTTGACTGGGGCTGATCCATGCCTCTTTTGAAAGTAAATGACAGCCCCATCAGCAAATTGAAGACTGAATCAGCACATTTCTTGTCCCTTTCGCCATATTTTAGGCAGCCAATCCACCTTTTCTATTTTTCAGTGCAGCATGTAGCTCTGGGTGTTTTATAGCTTCACAGTTGCTAGCCAATAATAACTGTACACAGACAGATTCTGCTGCAAACATCTAGAACTGGCTTTGCTAGAACTTGATCCCAGACAGAAGATGGTATGTTAGATCAAAACACACTTAATCCACATCAAGTTCACTGCTCAAATTATGTACATCTGTACACACCCATTGACAGGTCTATTGACATACACAGATCCATATGTGCAGTTCCTATGATAGATTTTACTATTTTTATTCATAGCTGAGTACGCAGATTTGAACTATAGATGGAATTCATGTTTATAAAAGTCAAAAGAAGAGAATTATTTGTCTTCTGTATAATAAAAAGTTCAAAAAGGTATTGTGTGATTGATACAACTTTTGAATACATTTCAGTGCCTGATAAGTGTTTGTACAGAAATTTAAGCTAAGAACTTTTTTTTTTTTAAGTAATCTAAATTAACTGTTTGGGGTAAAATCCAACATAAGTCCCACTTAGAGTAGTCCTGTTGAAATGAATGGAACTTAAGTTAGTCATAACGAACCTGTCCCATTCATTTTAATGGGTCTCCTTAAATAGGACTTACATTGGATTTTACCCTTGGATTACTGCTGTATATAAATTGGAATCTCTCTCTCTCTCTCTCTCAGAGATGGATATATAAAATACAGATGCAATAAGGCAAAATTAGTAATAGACCTAATCCAAAACTTGTTACTATCAAAGGACCACCTTGCTTCAAGGCTTCCTTTGGAACTGTCTCATTGTAATTTTATTTTTAAAACTTTCTGGGCAGCTGTTTTGTAGTAGTTTACAATACTATAAAATAACAACAAAAATAAGGCCTCTTTGATCATATAACAACAGAGGATTAAAATGATGGAAAGTTATAAGCTCGACAAATGGACTCTCGAGGTTTGCCAATTTGGCATTCACACATGATCCTAATGCATGTTGGGCCCTTTCTGTAACCCAGTTCCATGTGAATTGCTGCTTTGGGCTGAGTACTATGGAAAAAAATATTTTACAGAGGAAAAACAATGGTCTGAGTTATCAGTAGATGTTCTGGGTCAAATTAGAATGCATTCACTAAATGCAGTGGACAAAATGCATGTTGGCCCTCCAGGCACAATGTATTGTAAACCTGGTCTAAAGACTGTTAAAGGGCATGTTGTCTTCCCAGTATTTCAGCAGACATCTGGCTTTTATCTCTTGATATTTCAACAGATATCTGAAGTACCATGAAGGAAAGAATAGGAAATAGGAGGCGATGGTCTATGTACAGGTCCATCTCCAGATTTTAGTGTTAATGTTTGAAAGAATTTGCCCCAAATAAAGAAGCCATGGTTGCTTGAAGGGTCCCCATCTACCCCCCCACCCCTCAACCCCCCACCCCAATGTTCAGGAATGATTCTTATTACCATGCCTATTTATAAATGGCTCTAAATGTGCAAAAAAACCTACATTGGTGATGGTGGGAGATTGAGAATACACTTGTGCAGCCCTTTGACCTGGATTAGTATCTACATGTTAGTAGGGATGGGGGTGAAATTTTGTCTGTTCACAATTTAATATGAGCTTTCTTAATTTTGCACTTTTTGAACACTATGCCAACTAAAACTCAGTAATCCTTTGAAATTCATACTTTTCTGAATTTTCCAATCGAAAAATACTTACAAAAATGCATATATTGGAGAAAATGATGTTCAAATGTGCAGTATATTTGGAAAAGTGTTTGCAAAAAAATGCACATTAAGCAAAAATTCATGTGTTAAGAGAAGTATGCACAAAAAATGCTCATGAATTTTCCTGCAAACTTAAAAAAAAAGAAAGAAAACCTCAAAAGTTTGGGATGAACTGAATTTAGGACTGGAGAAATTCTCAACGTTCACAATGAACCAAACTTAACATTAGAGAAATGAGACACTGAGAAAAACCGACATCAACAGATGTGTCCATCACCTACATTTTAGGTGCCGCATTGGAATAGGACTACAGACATGTAGGCCTGGTCAATTTCTTCATTGTCCTCCCCTTTGATGGGATAACAATCACATTACCTGGGCATACATCCACTTAGCTCCCAATTCAGGGGTGGGGGGTTTGCCTAAGAATCCCCTTCTTAGATCAAACTACCACCTTGCTGGTGTCATCATTCTCCATTCTCTTGCCCTCTCCTGGGCCAATCCACGACACTACCCAGGAGGAAAGGGCAAGTAAGTGGAAGCTGCTGCTGCTGCATGTCCTCAGCACTACTTGCATGTTTGGAGAGTGATCAAGCAGTAACACCAAGGGGGAGAAGCAGGGCCAGAGGCTAGATGGTCAGCAGTGGACACATGGATTGTTATGCACATAGGCCTCTGTTCCAATGTGGCATCCTGAGTACACAGTATCAGAAGGACCTAAGCATGATCCCAATTCCGCACCTTGCAAGGTCCTCTGCACACGAAGATCCATGTTTGATGAGGACCGTATATACCCTAGGTCTGATTTCATGTCCTACGCTGTGAAAGGGGAGATCAGCTGTGTTCAATATGGGTGTTAGAAGGCTGTCTAATTAGGTCATCTGAAAATTGCTTGATTCTCATCATGCCATCTTTTCCCACAAAAATTAGAAATTCTGTCACATAAGATTCCTATAAGCTGTGGCCAGTCTTTTGGCTGGTCTGCATCAGTTGACTTCCAGTTGTTCCCTGGATGCAATTAAGAGGAATCTTATGTAGCTTGGAAATTTGCCATGTATGCTATTTTAATAAATATGTATTGCTGGATTGGAAGAGCATGTCTTCCGTTGAGTCTCTTTGTCTTGTGCTAGAGCAACATTTTGCTGTGAATTGTACTGCATAATTATAAAGTATCCAATGTCACTTTAAACCGGTCTTATCCATTTCCCATCAAACATACTTTTTTCCCCTTTTTTAGTTGAGTAGTAGTCTACCTCAAAACTTATCTCATGCTTGCATTTCTTGGAAGCTAGAGCTTCTAAATGGTAACTTTTAAATTTGTATCATCATGCTTTAAAGAGGATCTTTTTAGTCTTGTGCAGGGCTGGCATAGGGGAAATCTCACACTGTTTTGCATTTCAACTCAGGCTAATGTTTATTTGCTGGGGGCAAAGGAAGAACTGGTTGAAGAAAAAAGGAAAATGTCAAAAATGAATAATAAAATGATATATAAACAGAAGCAGATTTACTGTGATATGTTTCCCTCTGATAGACCTGATAATGTTTCCCAAATGTGTTGGTTGAATTCAGAGCCAAGATGACTGGTCAGGTTTTATGTGCTATTTTTAATTTGACTGCTTAAGAAACTTGACATCATTCTGGAGGAATTCCCTCCTACTGCATAGCTGTATCTAGTTATTTGTAGGTTAAAATTCATCTTAATATAGGTTCATATGAAACATGTGTTACCACAGAAGCAGATATGGGTGGGTAAAACAACCACAACTTGCAAGGAAACCATTTTTGTGTTTTTTCCCTGTGTGTCCCCCCCCCCTTTCCCCCTTAAAGGAATATGTTTTCTTTTAAGGTCACCTCACTGTTTGATATTGTAGACTCTGAGGTCTCTCTGTTCAGTAAAGCTGCTCTTGCCCTTTATGTAGTGAAATCAGGCTGTGAAATGGGAATAGAAACAACCCAGGAAAGGAAAGTGAAGAGACTTTTTTTTATATATCTTGAGTTCACAGAAACTGGCATGCCGCTGTGATATTGGTTTGACAAAATAATTTAGTATGTCAACAGCTATATAGAAATAAAGGACTTCTATTTTGCTGTTTTGTTAATGTCTACATCAGTGCCTTTTGAAAGCAGCCATTCCAGGCTGTAGAGCAGCCTTCCTCAACTTGGTGCCCTCCAGATGTTTTGGACTATAATTCCCATCAGCACCCAGCCAGCATGTCCAATGATCAGGGATGATAGGAATTATAGTCCACAACATCCAGGGTGGGGAAGGCTGCTCTAGAGCATCAGGAATAGAGTTGTTGTCAAGTGAAAAGAGCATTCAAACAATGTCAAATAATTGGTGTTTTTCCAATAAATCATGAGGCAAAGGGTGCTTCCAGACAGAGGGCTCCTAGTACCACCAATTAAAAGACATTGTGCAGCTATTCCATCTTTTTCTCCTGAACAGATTTTTTGTGGAAAGAAAAGAGACTGACCAAACAGTCGAAAAACACAGGAGAGTTACAAACAGAAAACAACATCATTTGGACCCCTAAAATCCTGTGAATGAGGCAGGGCAATCACACAATAAAAAGCCTCGTCTGGAAGCACCCAAAGAGACAACATGAAAAACAGAAAAGTGTCTGTCTATTTCGAACCTCTTAGGGAAAGGCAGCAGTGAACTTAAGTTGATCTCAAGTTGTCCCAACATAAATCTGAACTGAAATAGCAGGTTCTGTTCAGTTATTTCCTTCATGACACCACCACCTTCCCCTCTCCTACCTGGGGATTTGGGCCTGTGGCAGATGGGCCATGAGTTACTTTTAAACTGTGTTTTGGGGATGTGCACAGCTCCTTTGACTCCTGACCAGGGTTCTTTGATGGGAAGGTCAGTAACAGCAGACAAGCCTCCCTGAAAGAGGACTGCGCAGCCTCAGGGGACAATCGCAGTGCATGTGCTCTAGGGTGCGTTTTCAATTCACACGAGGCTCACGCGCAAAAGCTAATATCTCTAATAAGAGGTAATGTTTAAGCCTACATGAGTGTGCTCTTAGAGAGCCAGGCTGTCTTTGCATCTTGGTTTTTTAGCAGGATTGTACTTCTTTAATCACTGGTTTTTACGGGATCTTTAAATGCCGCCGCTGCCACTCCCCTGCTGTTATCTCACAACTTTCCTTCCCTCTTCCCATGTTATCTGAGAACGGGGAAAACCTGGCATTTTCTGTGCTTGCGGATGAAATCACCATTTCCTCCCTGCTGTGTATTTCTCCTTCAGCATTTTGTCCCGCTTTGTGTGGGTATGTGCTAGGGGGTGTTGAATAACACTGTTATGACAAGAAATCAGTGGGAGGGTGGGGGCAGGTCACTGACCATGCTTCCAGTGACCTTTTCTGCCTCTCTCCCATTCCACTACCAGCACTTGAACCATAAAGTGGTTAACCATCCCAAATGCTGCTCCAAGATCTCCTTGAACACAACAAGGCTGACTTCTGAGTAAACTCATTGGCTGTAAGGCTTTCCTTTCCTGGGAGTAAGTGCCATTGAAATCTGTGTGGCTTGCTTCTGAGTAAGCATGCACAGGGGTGCATTTTAAGTCTACTTAAGTCTACTTAAGAGTAGCAGTCTTAAGGTCTCCCATCGCCTTCAATGCATTTACTTTGAAACTCCCCTTCCCATTGACTTCACTGACTGCTGCTTCTCCCTTTTGCTCACTAGATTGATGGGCTTTCTTCCTCCCAGGGTGGATGGGGGAGTCTCCTTTCTCAGCCACGCTGAAAAAAGGCTTGACAGTTAGGATTTCAATGGGTATTAAAAGTGCCTTTTCTCCTCCCCTGAATAAATTCATCATGCAGAGCTTGGAATGGTCATTTTTAACCGTTTCATTTTTGTGTGTGGCTTTGTTTTAGATAAGGCAGTAATGCTGAAGTGGTTTTCCATAGTACTTTCTCCCACCTAGCCAGCCACCATCTCTTCTCCTAGCCCACCTCGCAGGGTTGTTGAGAAGCCAGATTAAGGGAGAAGAGCAACAGCGCATGGCGGGGGTGAAGCAAGATGGGTCTAAACAATGTGTCCACTGTGAAGCAGTCGCCTGGGGTGGGGGGGGGGGAGGCTGCTAGGGATGGCTTGGTGTATTGACTGTATACAAGACCATTTGTGGATTTCTTACTTCTGTAGTTGTGAACCTGGAAATCAGTATACCCTTCAAACTTAGTAGTGCACGCAATATACTGCATTAAATTCCATCACACGCCAACATATTTAGCAGAGAAGGGCTAGCAGTGCCAGCAACCTTGGGGTAAGCCATTGAGAAAACTCTTTCTCCCTCGGAGGAAGGAGGGGACCAGCTCCCATAGCCCACTATCCAGGTCACTAGTAGGGCTTCCAACTTCTCTCCTGCTGTGCAGGAGTGGAGGGATGAGCAGAGCCATCAATCATGTTACAGGAACCAGTGATCAGGGGAGGGAAGGGGGCATGAGGCCAGCAGCCCCCTTCTGTCCTGATTGTTCCATGCAGTTCCACCCAGCCATGAAAAGGGATATTGAGGAGGGACGTGCTATGAGAGATGCCTGTATACAAGGCCAGTGTAAATCCTGGAAAGGAACTGGAATCAAAAGGAACGATTTGTAGTGGGATAAAATGCCAGGTGTGAAGATACCTCCAGTGTGGTGTAGTGGCTAGAGTGTTGGATTGGGAGTTGGGAGATCTGGGTTCTAGGCCATGGAAGCTCACTGGGTGACTTTGGGCCAGTCATAGACTCTCAGCCCAACCCACCTCACAGGGTTGTTGCTGTGAAGATAAACTGAAGGAGGATTAGGTACGCTGCCTCAGGTTCCTTAAGGAGGACAAAAAAAGGAGGGATATAAATGAAATAAATAAATACCCTCAGATTCCTCTTCAGCATGCAGGGGTTCCTCAGCAGTCAAGGTGGTGCAAAAATTGTGCCCTGGGGGTAATTAAACAATGAACAAACAGCGTTCTTTGATCATTGCTCCTGATCCTTGTTGCCCTTGCCACACATTCTTTGATACCTCTGACCACATCTTGCTAGGTAGCTTATTAGGCACCAGCATACAATGCTTTTACCAGGGACAATGGGATGGCCCTGCCTATGGAGCATAGAGAATGTTGTACTCCTACGTTGACTGCTTTCAGATTTGGCTGCTAGCAAAATCCTTGATATGTCAACCAATTTGGCCATGTTATCACTACAATAATACAATGTGTGCCTTTCTTAAGTTCTTACTATATTAGTACTTGATCACACCTTTTCTGAAAGACCTTAGTCCAGAGGTGGACAACTTGTAGGCCGCCAGATGTTTTGGCCTACAACTCCCATCAGCTCTAGCCAGCATAGCAGTGGGTCAAGATCATGGGAGTTGCAAGCCAAAACTTCTGGAAGGCCACAGGTTGCGCACCTCTGCCTTAGTGTCACCTTGGCTGGTCCTCCATCATTTCCCTTTCTCCTACCTTCTCTTCATTAGTCCATCGCTCTTATATCTACCTTCTCTGGTCTTTCTTGTCACACTTTGGCATATTGGTGTTATGTGAATGATAAACATATTGACACTGCATATTTATGGGATTGTTTTATTAACTGGATTGAAGCCAAAGGAGTGCCTGAAGGCATGAGCTAGATGCTAACTTCTTATTCTTATCAAATTGCGCAAAAGCAATGAGTGCATACAAAGATGCCTTTAATGATGCTCACTGGTTCTTACAGAGACTGAATCGTCGATGCCTTCCTGTGAATTGTGGGCTAGGACAGCAGCGGCAGGGCCAGCAGGAGCCATGTGTTGTGTAGAGTGAGCCCACAGCTGCATTTACCACACATTGCCCCTTCACCTGAGAAGGCTATACACGAAGAATAGCATGTGAGCCAGAACACCCTGGGTTCAAATCTTGCCCCACCTCTACAATAGGAAGATAACAGCCTATCTTACAGGATTGTTGAATATATTCCTACAGTAAATTCATGCTTGGTAAGGATCTGGTAGACTTCTCATTGTGATCAAGTACAGTGGAATATACGTGCAAGAGTTATTGTATGAATCTCTGCGATGGGCCAAGCTTGGGGACTGAGCATGGTACAATTCACTATACAGCCTATAACACTTACGGGGTAGCCATTTGCTCCCTCTGGTGACATGGAAACATCAGGTTCAGAGCAATATGCCTGGGGGTGGGCAAGGATTATGGGGATGACTATCTGAGCACATGCAGATAGTGAGCACCAACAAGGATGGAGCCAGGATGGGGCCACAGAAATAAGAGGGGGCATCAGCATGTTCCCAAGGGGTAGTGAATGGAATGGCCTGCATGCCTGAACAAGAGCAGTTCTGTTAGGATATACTGCAACATTTTGTCGCAGTTGCCACTTGTCAAGACTAATAACCATGCCAGACCTATCCTCAATGAAATTGTCTAAACAGGATACACAATCAAAGGACTGCATCTCATAGATGGTATTTTTCAAAACAGAAACATTGAATTTACCTCTTTCTATATCTCTCGGTAGCTAGTTTTAATGTACTTAATTGCTCATCTTTGTAGCAATATGCTTTCAATCGAGTCTTTGTGGATTTTATCATAAAACAAAACAACCTGGCTAACAGCTATAGGGCAAAGAAGGTTACACATTTTATAGCAAGCTTGACAGTCCGGGAAATATTCCACCTTAATGTCTGGCTGTGCTTAAGAGGCTGCTTAATTCACAAATGCTGACACCATCTGCTGCTACTTTGATGAATGGGAAAACTGGAGCAGCACTTTTAGCAGGACCTCGAAAATGGATCTGGTTTCAAGACTTGAAGATCAATGAAGCAAGTGGAGTTCCAGACTGTATTTTGTCCTGACCAAATTGCACCTATATATGCTGTGGATTTCACAGCACCTCATGTCAGATACCACAAAGAATGCTTTAGTAATAATGTACTTGTCTCTGCCAGGTGCCAACTATTTTATAAATACCAACACACACAAAAACCCAGCTCAAACTCAGTTTTTTTAAGGCTAGCTGTTTCAGCTGTTTGGGATCATCTGCCTGCTGGAAAAATGTGTGGGCACTCACAGATGCAAATAGAATAAAGGCATTCTGTCAGCTCGCTCGCTCTTAGAATAGGAATGGCACACAGAACGCGGGAAGAGGGTGGACCACCACATGTAAAATGTCATCGCTTGGCCACCGTCCAGCATCATCAGCTGCTAGCTCGCAACCCAGATATGCTCTTCACCTGTCTTTGCAGCTGTCAGCATGTGACTGGAAATGAGAGCAATGATCAAACTGGAGGCTCCTCCTTGTGGCTTCGCCTGATGAATGTTCAACATCCTTCAGTCTTTGTCTAAATGACACATAAGAAGGTGGACCCAGATGCCTGACACTGTACAGCAGAGCAAAGAATGAAAATGTTTACAGGAGCCTTCCCCAGCCCAGTGTCCTCCAGATGTGTTGGACTATGATGCCCATGATTCCCAGCTGGCATGGCCATTGGCCGTGCCAGCTGGGAATTATGGGAGTTGCAGTCGAACACATCTGGAGGACACCGGGTTGGTGTCTCACTTCAACAAACAAGGTCTGCTTCACCTACAGTGTAAGTTCTACCTGGACAGAGAGGTATCCCTGCATTTTGGAGGGCATGGGATTCATCCCATAGAAGTGTGAAAATCACACATGTGTCTGTTGTGTGCTTGGAAGCTGTGACCATTCACACTGGGCAGTGTCCACATTTTCCTAAGTGGACAGTTGTCTGTATGGGGGAAAACAGCCGCCCGAAAAGTTCACATAGTAATTCAGATCTCAGGGTTTGCACCTACTTTCTTCCCTAGCCAACTAAGCATACACTTGTAAAGGCAGGCCTCAGGGCTGGTGGGACAGAGTGGCTGGGAATGTGATCTATCAACTACCTAATTCAGATTTCACTTTGGCTACTGTGCCCTCTTTGCAATGTGGAAAATAAAATAATCAGGTCCAAGTCCAGCACCCTAAGGCAGCTGCCAAGGCCCACTGGCATTGACACCTGACCTGATTGCCCATACTGGGCATCCAGGTCTGGGAAGCCGCCATTTTAAATTTCCCACGGTGTCCCATAGTGACACTATACTATGTTGGGTTCTCTAGAGCAACATAGGAAACTTTAAGAGCTTTTCTACAGGAGGCTGTTAATCAGAGTATCTGCTTTTGGTTTCGTTGCAGAATTGAGATCTGAGCTCTACACAAACAGCTTTTCCTTTCCTGCTTTTTCACTACATAACCTCTAGGTGGAGCTGTGCTATAGCAGAATAGCACAAATGCACAAGTAGAAACAGCACTTTCAGAAATAATACCCCAATTTTCCTGGCTCTAAAAATATCTGGAAAGTGCTCCAGAAACAAAACTGGAGGATCATGTCGTCAAAAGAACCCGTAAACCACTTTGAGTAAGGAATCATGAGGGCATGATAAATGCCTCATGTAGAAAAGCTCCAAATGCTGACTTCCCAGCTGTAGATAGTGTTTTGCCAGTGGCCCAATCAGCCCTGGAGCTGACCCTGATAATAATGGCCTATCTTACAGGGCTGTTCTAGAAAACTGGAAAAACATGTCTGGAGCACTTTGAGCACTTGGAAGAGTAATAATAATATATAGCACATCCAGCTTGGAAAGATTTTCTATCTTGCAAGCCAGTAGTTTAGTGGGTGTCATAGCATGGTGCTGCACAAAAATATGAAGGCTTACTCCTGTAGTATAAAAATGTTGGAACACTCGTTCTTTTATACCTAAAGCCTAGAACACTGCTGCTTCTTTATCTCTTGCTAATGACCATATTACAAGCACAATCCAGCCAAAGTTAAGTATTTTTCAGTTCCATTGATTACAGCAGGAGAGGGACAAGGATATGCTCAACTCCCACTGAAAAAACCAATCTATTCAACTATGAAGCGGTTTAAATAAAACTTTCCAACTGGTGTGTCAATGATTAAATTTATACGGCACATTTCAAGAACCAGACGAAAAAGAGGCCTTGTGGGAGAGGAAGGCCTCCTTGGCAACAGTTGCTACCAAATCAAACAGGCAGCCATGGTGGTTTTGCAGGTCTCTACAGACACGAGGGCAATTTTATTTATTTTATTTAAATAATTTATTTCCCACCTTTCTACAGAAACTGTATGGAAAGCAGCTCACATTTGAAGAACACAATTACAAATGAAAAACAAAACAAAACAGTACATTATTCAAATAGGAGCAGTGGAAAACATAAAAGAGGCAGTGCTCATTTAATTAAAATCACACTGGAATAAAACAATCAGTGGGGCCAGGAGTATCTCCTGTGGGCGGCTGTTCCACAAAATGGGTGCCACTCTGCTGTTTACAATGGTTGGAGCTTGGTTAGGGAATAATGGCCTGAAGGTGAAATCCCCTGAAGTCCACAAAGTTCACTTCAGTCAAGGAGTGTTGGGGATACTGCAATCTTGTCTGCAAGTTACAGGAAGAATGCAGTTTGGCAGTTAGTTAATGTGTGGGAGAGCCAGTATGGTGTAGTGACTAGAGTGTTGGTCTGGGAGTCAGGAGATCCGGGTTCTAGTCCCCACTCAGCCATGGAAGCTCACTGGGTGACTTTGGGCCAGTCGCAGACTCTCAACCCAAGCTACCTCACAGGGTTGTTGTTGTGAGGCTAAAATGGAGGAGAGGAGGATTGTGTCTGCCACCTTGAGTTCCTTAGGAGGAAAAAAGGCAGGATGTAAATGTAATAAATAAATAATAAATGTGTGGTAATTTGGGCATAGCTTGCCTTAGGATCTCTATAGCCTACAGTTTCCTGCTCCCCCCACCCCCAGGCCTTCCTCCATTGCTGCAAGTGCATCGTGTGCTTGCTCTCTCTCCTACACATAGAACACAAACAAAATAGACTGAGTGTCTGATTTGAAACTATATGCTGCGCCTGCATTCTGTGCAAGAATACTCATGAGTAAAGCTGTTTCTCTTTCTTCACTAAAAGAAAGGTGTGGACTCAGGTGTGTGTGTGTGTGTGTGTGTGTGTGTATGTGGGCTGGTAAACACTTATTCTGCTTTGCCTTTCTCTGCTCACTATCTTTCTAACTATACCATATAAATCCAACAAGGAGCAGGCAAGAAGCAAGGACAAGTCAGTTCAAGGTCAAAGCCAGCAAGTTCTCAGAGCACAGTAACAGACAAGGATTTAGCAAGAAGAACGGTCAAAGACAGTCCAAGGTTACTTACAGGAGTCCAAGGATAAGCAGCACTAAGAGTTCAGTTCAAGAAATAGCAAGGTCAAGGTTTCAAGGTATGAGGAGCTGAAGGAAGCAGCTATTCCAGCAAGCAGCAAGTCTCAACAAAGAGCTTATAAACTGGAACTTCCAGAGCCCTGCCCAGAACTCAGGTGCAGCATGTCAGGCGCTTTGTCAGAAGTCTACTCCTGAGCAGGGCCTTGCTCATGCGGCCATCTACATGGGAGGTTTTCACGGATGCTGCTATGGCTTAAAGACATTAGGGACACATGATGTGGCCATTCTGCAGCCACCCTGGAGTTTATCTGTAGGGAAGCCACATTTTTGCAGAATACTTTTATTCCATTGTTTTTCTTTCATTCAGCTCCCCTGCAGTTCATCTGCTGTGTACCCATCCCTCCACTTAAATTCGGTGTTCCTGGGGGTGTGTCTTTCACCTGGTTGTGCCCTGAGTAACCTAGGGAAGTAAAGAAAATTGCCTGCCTTTCCAAGACATCAAAGCCCTAGAGTGCTCTTTCAAGCCTTCAGAATCGCCCTGCACTTCCTTTTTTCCTGTGGGAGTAATTGGCCTCAGTATGCACTTCTCTGATGTTTGCATAACTTTGCTTCTGATGTTGTGTTAAATCGCTTCCCTGATGTTACATAAAGTCGCTTTGCTGGTGCATAAGAGCTTTATCACAGTAGTGAACTGGTGAGGTCTCGGGATCAAAGGAGCCTGTCATTGTGAGCAGGGAGAAAGTGCCCAGAGATAGAGAAAGGGGGTGATGAAAGCTATAACTCTATGACAGTTTGCTGGAATGGTGCAAAATGGGGGGGGGGTGCTCTCATTGGGGATTTTGGCTTCTCCATGCAAAAGGGGGAGCCTGGACAAGGGCAGGAAAGAAGCCTCTCTCATTGGTTAAGTGGCCCTTGCCTGGTCGATAACGTTCTGTTCCACTCCCCACACCAAACCTAGAAGTGTGTTCCTTTCAAGCGCTGTGTGACCTGTGAAAATCAGATTTTAAAGGTACGATACACTCAGCTTTTCTTGCTTTGTGTGTCCCTGATGGAGCAAAGCAGATTCCATGAAAATTCAGATAATACTCCAACACGCTTCTCATTTCATTGTCGTGAAGATGGAGCCCTCTTCAGCAAGTGGGCACTCCTTCACCTGGCCACCATCCTAACCTGAATCTTAAGGCACCACCATTCTTGGGGGCTAAGTGGTGGCTCAATATCCCCCTCTGCCTCAGAAGCTGAGCTCTCTGCCTCTTAAGGAGGCAAACCTGAAGGCATCATTCCTGAGGGCCCAGGACCATCCTGGGTAGTCCCAGGGTCCTCTGAGGCAACCTGTTCCTGATGATTCAGGGATTTCACCTTCAGGCCAGAGAAGTGATGACAGGCACAAGCAAGAAGTCACCTCTCCCTTACACCCACCGACCACAGATCAGATGTCAATGGGACAAGGCAGAGGGCTCCAAGGTGGAACGGCATTCTTGGGCAGGTTCACAGAGCAGGAGGCAATAATACGCTTCCTTCTGCACCATCATCCCTGCTGTGTGAAAAAGCTGAATACACAAAGCAGGATATCAAAGCTGCTATACTCACTGCACCATGTTACAACATGGAGTCATAGCAGCAGTGCTCTTCAGGGGCGGAAAGAGATAGAACATACGATGATTGAGAATTGGTTGTGTCAAAATTTGTGTAAGAGGTAGAGATGACAGGTGAAGCTTTTCCCACCACAGAGCTGGCATGAGGAGGGGAAAGTGTCAAGTGCCCATTGCCACCTATTAAAAGGCATAGAGCAGGGGGAGGCAACCTTTTTGGGCAGTGGGCATGTCTGGCAATTTGAGAAACCGTCTGAGGCAGCCCCACAAAATGTCTGCCATGGGAGGCAGGGCACAGGACAAGTAACCTGCTCCAAAATCTGAGTCCAAGGAAGAGGTGGAGTCTGAGTCCCAACACACTAAACCCACAGGTTTCAGCACCAACAGAACCCATTTCACAACAATTCCAACTACTGATAAGAAATATTATTATTATTATTATTATTATTATTATTATTATTATTATTTTGATAGCAGTATGGCACCCTAGTGGGCACCATGAAAGGTGTCTGAAGGCACTTTGGTGCCTTGGGCACCACATTTCCTACTCCTGGCATAGAACCTCTCTCCAGAAAGAGTCTGGCAACCCTATTCTGAAGAGCTCTTACCTTAACAGGAAGAACTCTAATGTACATTTACGTTCCATCCATAATTTGTTTTTTGTTTTATAATTACCTATTTATGGCCACAGGATAGCTCCTGAGCAAAGTTCTTCCTTATGGATTTTATCCTCTTGGTGGATATAAAGAAGACAAACCATTCCCAGCTGAACTTATACTTGGGCATGTATGTAATGCACTTACCCAGCTTGGACTCTGGCCATGTTTTAAGTGTTAACACTCGTAGCTTGAAAAGTGCTTGAGGGGATTATTTATGAGCACCAGTTGTCAATGGTTCTCTTTAAGAAAAGAGCTGAAAGAAAACACTCCCTGTGGCACTTCGGCCTTTATATCTAACCATACAAGTCACAGCTGCACCATTTGGCTTTCTCCAGCCATCAGAACACTTGTGTTCCTCACAGCAGGTAGAGGGAAAGAATATCCTATGACCACATCAAATTGCCCATATAGAGCCTGGAGCAAGCAAGTCTGTTCCTCCATGTAGTGCAGTCTTATGTGCTTTTGACTGGGAGCAGCTCTCCAGTGTCTTCAGGCAGACGTCTGTTCCAGCCTTGCTACTGAACACCCTCTCCCACATTGAAGATACCCGAGTCTGAACCTATGACATGATGCATCCAAAATTGGGGTGATTCCACTGACCTCTGACCCTTCTTATAGAGGCTGGGTAAGGGGTCACTGTCGTTGCAACCTCCTCTGAGACTGCAGGGTTGTTAAAGAGACCAGGGGATTCTCCAGGTTGTGACCTGGCAAGAACTCTTCCAAGGCTGCAATCCTATAAATGTTGACCTGGGAATAAGTCTGACTGACTGCAGTGGGGCTTACTTTTGAGTAGGTATGCATAGGATTACACTAATATATATATATATATTTAATAGGGTAAGATATTCCCCAACCTGGTGCCCTTCAGATGTTTGGGACTTCAACTCCCAGCATTCCTGACTATTCGCTATGATGGCTGGGACTGATGGGAGCTGAAGTCCAAAAATTCCAGAGGACACCAGGTTGAGGAAGGTGGCTATAGTAAACTACTGACAGCTACCTTGGAAGTCTGATTTCAACTTCCCAGCTAACAACCTTGGGGAGGGCCATGAGCATGACTCAGTGGCAGAATAGCTGCTTTGCATGCAAAAGCTCCCAAGTTCACTCCCCAGTTTCTCTAGCGAGGGCTGGAAAAATTCCTGCCTGAAACCCTGGAGAGCCACTGCCAGTTAGCCTTGACAATACTGAGCTAGATGGACCAATGTTCCTACGTAAGCTAGATTTTTCTTCCAGAAACTTATGACTACATTTCCCAGCATCATTGCCAATGTGCACCATGATCACTGACTCATCTCCAGCACTATCCACCGGCCTACCCAGTCAAGGTATGATGCCCTCAGCATTGGGTGGGCAGGTCTACATGCCCATCATGAACCAATCTAATTGACGTATTTCTAATTATTGGCTCTCCCCACTTCTAGGAACCCCTGGAGGCATATCCTTAGCACAAGAGAATATCATATCATCAGCCATGGAATGGGTCCCTTCTAATGGATCATTTCCTTCTTCCTCAGAATGATGCCCTCTCCTTCTCTATGACAGCACAGGAGCCATCACCCTGATAGTGGGATGCCTCTATCTGTCACATCTCTGAAGGCCTCCCCCACAAGGGAACAAACTTGATCTCCGACAACTAGGAGCTCATTGCACCAAGCACACCCACACAGCTTCTGCCTAGCAGGCAGATAAGTCATAGGTGTGACATTCTCTGAATAACCCCCACAGGCCTCCTGCCGGCTTCCTGCCTCCATAACTGGTTTCTTATTTACTGAGTTTATCTACTTGGAAAGCTTAAACTCTTGTTGATTTTCCTGGTCTCTTCACCCTGTTATTTAATTCTCATAGATGCTGAACTCACCTGTCTGTTTCCCTTGACAATTCATTTGGTGAAACTCCACTCATAGAACAAGACCATATTCCAAGTTGGCCTATATTTATACCCCTGGCTAGCTTCCCCCAATTTCTGCTGCAGCCAGATTGCAGGACCTTTTTTTTTTTAAAGGAGGGTATGCAACTCACCTATGAGATGCACTATTCTACAGTGAGCGGTAACTAAAGAAGGATTCAGTTTAGGACAAGTGAACCTTTCTTGGAATGTAAGGGTCTGACTTGCTTTAAGCCTACTTAGATTAGCACTTTTCTAAACCTTTACTGTCTTTTAAAATTGAATTTAAAAACTGCGGGTTGGATCCAGATTATTTAAGCATGTGCAATGGGGCTGGTGGAAGCAGAGTTCCCCATGCCCTCCTCTTTATGGCAGCCCCTCCGGCCACCAGAAAATACTACACAGAGGGTCAGGGGACCCTGCTGAATGGGGTGAGCTGTGGTTTGGGAAGGAGGGATCCCTCCAAATCAAGTAGAGTCACCTTGTGTGAACAGAGCCCTTCCATCCATGAAAGGCAGATCCTGAATCCAACCCTGAAGATTTTAGCTGGATTGAGGTGTGAAGCTAATCCTTGGTTTATAAACTGTACTTAAAACTAGTGATGGGAAAACTTACCCTGAGTGAATGCATTATTTACTCAGAAAGTAACAAATTTGTCCACATGCATTTGGACGAGAGTTCCCCTTCAACAACAGATCTCATTCCATGTATGAGTTTTTGTGCATGCACAATATCAAAGTATCTTGGGAGCTGTAGTTTGGAATCGTGTAGTGCGTCATGATGTCATGCATCGCCATATGATGTGCCCCCTTCCTGATTGCTTGTTTTCACATAGTCTGCGTATGTGATGTTTATTCGCCAATCGCTGGTATATGGAGGAAAGAACGTGAACTTGCAGAGTTGTCCTCCTTCTTGCAGAGCTAGAGCTCCGGCAGCAGTGACGACAAGGAAAACAATGGTGGACAAGGATACACCAGATCATTCAAAAGTTAGACTAACTCAGTGGATGCACAGAAATGACATTATTTAGATGCAGACTACATATGCTCCAAAGCTCCTAATCAATTCCGAAAGTAATAGCAAATTTGTAACACAACAATCCAGGTTTGCTGTAAAGGTGAGCTTTATGAATGGATGAGTTTCTATCAAAAAACCAACTAATTAAAAAATACGGAGGCATCACTCCTCCAAACCTAAATTGAACTTTAAAAGAACACTGCCTTCATTTTTGGCTTATACATGGATTTTCCTTCTAGGTACAACTGCCCTGTGGCTTTCTCAGTTTAGAACTATATATTTGTTTTTACCCTTTTTCCAAAATTGGGTTTAGCCTGGGTTTCTGGATGAAGTATACTACAGCCAATCAAGGCTTTACCGCTAGAGCAGAGCTACAGGGGGGGGGGGAGTGAGTTTCTACTGGGTTACCCCCCCAGGGTTTCCTGGCTTGCAATGCTGTGTGCCCTCCTTTCAGCTTCAGTGGAGAAATAATTAAATAAATGGGTAGTGCTTTTCTACCAACTCATTAACTGCAGAGGGAGCAGTAAGGTTGCCAGATTTTCAAGCAGCTCCTGCAGCTGTCCATTTCAGCAGAGCTTGATGTGCAGGAAGCTTTTTAAGGCATGGAAATAAATATTCCCTGTTTATTGCAGCAGCTCAAGTTACTGCTTAAGGCATAGAGCAGCGGTCGGCAGGAAAAACCTGCCTCCCTTATATGCAGCTTACTATAGAGAAGCAGCTCCCGCCTCCTTTGAAACATTATCAAACTGTAACTCCCATCATCCCTCACCATTGGCTATGCTGGCTAGGGCTGATGGGAGCTGCAGTCCAACAACATCTGGATGGTCACAAGTCACCCACCAGATGTTGACAGGGGGATTGTACTCCAACACATCTGGAGGGCTCCAGATTGGGGAAAGCCAGTTTAGGTCATCTGAACTGGGTCAAAGCCCATGCATCCCAACGTTTTTTGTTGTTGTTGTTGTTTTAGCATTATAGTGAAGGATCAGACATGTTTTATAATTTGTATGCAGTTTGGATGTTAAAGGGTTGATTATTTTCTCAGTATTTGCTGGAACCAGAAGGTCAAAGGTTCAGACAGTTGGCTATAAGTCTACAGAGCAAAGGTTCAGACAGCAAATCTACAGGAGGTTCAGCTACAAGTCAGGAGCCTTGCTCAGCTCTTGGGTATCAGAAGCATCTGCTCTGAGAGAAAGATAGGTTTCAGTTTGCAAAATGCAGAGGCTTTTGCAGAAATGTTTGCAAGGAGCTCACCTGAAGAAAACTGGTCAAGAGTTACAAGATCACCAGCTAGCTTTAACTTATAAAAAGTTGATGCCAAAAATGAATCTGCAAAAGAGAAGAAAGAAGGGCAGGCCAGCAAAGAAAAGGCCAGCTCAGATGGACAACAGATGCAGTGCTTACCTGAGTTCAATTGATATGTTCCCAGCCATGTGGGCAACAGAATCAAGCCTCACCATCATGCTTCCTCCCACCCCCGCCTACCCACCACCACCATCACCACCACCACTCCTCCTCCCCAATCCCTTTCCTTATGTCTCATGTCATTTTAGAATGTGAGCCTGAGGGCAGGGACTGTCTGATTGTTGATTGTTGTAAGCCATTCTGGGAGTCTCTTGACTGAAGCGTGGGATATAAATGCTTCGAATAAATAATTAAGAAATAAACATAGTTTTTGAGAAGGTAGAGGAAGGCTAAAATAGAAGGTTGAAAGGTAAGAAGAATCAGAAAGAGAAAGGAAATCAGAACTGCTTGGAAGAAGCTGAATCCTGGGAAGAGCTGAAGGCTTGGAAAAACTGAAAACACCTTTGGGAAGAACCTAGAACATAGGGATCATCTAGTTAGGAATTTACTGGATACCTTTACTCTGGTTAGTTCCCTTTCCTTTTGCTCTTATGGTATTGGTGTGTGTGTGGCAACCATTCAGATATTAAAACCTTTTCTCTAATAATAATAATTTTTCAGTAAACTTTTTAAATATTGCTGTTTATAGCTTGCCATGTCCTTTCTTGTTGGATTACCCACCCCATGCCTCAAAGCCAAACTAAAGGTGTTTACAGGAGACCAAGAAGGAGTGGCTCTCTTTGGAGTGGGTCTCTTTGACTCAGAAGGCCGAGGAGGAGTGCTCTCTATTTTGGCCTGGTCTCCCTTCCACTCACAGGCCAGGGCATAGCTGGTCCCATGACAATTTTTAAAGGAAAATATATAAATACATTATAATCCATTCTATACATCCCCAAAATGCAAACATCATTCCAACCAAGAGAAGAAGGCTGGGTATTAACTGGAAATGTGCTATTCCAAAACATTCCCCAAAAAGTCAGTTTCTCAAATTTGTCCGTTATCTAATGACATGTACGCCAATAATACGTTGATGTCAATAAAATAGCAATGTTCCATATTCCAGTACCATACGATTCTAAAACTGATGGAGAGGTAGGAATTTTGTTTTTTCCCAATTAGCTGCAATGCACATCTTGGCTGCAATAAGCAAGTTCACCATCACTTCCAAATTAATGTCATTAACGAGGTCCCTGAGATAATAAATAATGAATTGAATACTCTATCATTTAGTTAATTAAACTTAAAATAGTAGTCTAAAAAGGCTGTATTACAGATCAAGACCCCACCCCGGAATTACATAATCTTCATGAATAATCCCACTGGTCAATCACACTCGCGTTTGCCATTCCATGATACCATGATGCATTTTATTTTTAAAGGCCACAATTTATACATGGGAATTCTGGGCTTCATGGAATATTTGACTGCAGGCAAATAACAACTGGTCTGTAGAACAGCCATTTGGCAATATCAGATTGGCCAATTGACAGGTGTTCCAACCCAATGGCAGATGCCCTTAAATGAACACTTTCCCACTGGGAATGGATACCTAACATAATAGGATTTGCCCTTCCTTGAAGGAACAGCCTACTCGCCCAGGACTTCAAGGAGACCAAGCAAGTGTTGAAGCATCACAGTGAAATTACTAGTAAGCTTTGCCAGGTAAAGGGACAGTGTGAAGATTTCCAGGATTAGCAGCCAATTTGCTAGAGTTCTATATATAATTGCAGCATCCTGGCAATTAGGGAGGGCAGTAGCTCAATGGTAGAGTGCCTGCTTTGCATGCAGAAGGTCCCAGGTTTGATCCTTGGCATCTCCAGATAGGGCTAGAAAAGACTCCTGCCTGAAACCTTGGAAAGCTGCTGCCAGTCAGTGTCAACAATACTGGGCTAGATGGACCAAGAATCTGACTCAGTACAAGGCAGCTTTCTTCTCTTCTTTCTCCTGCCTTTCCTTTTCAGAAAGTAAGTATAATATAGCTATTGCTTCAAAGTAATTCAAGGGGAAAGCCTTACACAGCCTGTGACCCACCAAGCCAAACACAGGGTATTGTAGCTTGCCAACTGTTTGCCCCCCCCCCATCTCCCATTTTTTGCATTCTCAAGCAACAAAACACCAGGGAATTTTATCAAGCCCCCCTCAGTCATGAAACTGTGTAACTCTGGGCCAGCCTCTCTCTCTGGGCCGATCTACATTGCGCCCACCATCGCAATGAATGTCCTGTCAGGTTAAACGCCCTCGCATTAAAATGTGATTATCCACACTCACCCATTTTCCCCGTTGCAGTGCTTCATCGGATGTGTGAGCTCAGTTCATACTTGAGCGCTGTGCTGTTTTCCTGCTCTTAAAGACAGAGGCTCTCATTGGAGGATCAGAAACTCTTCCTGTTTCTGCTGATTCCACGCCCACCACGCCCACAGCTCTCAATGGCCCCATGTCTTCTTCTGGCTACTGATCACATAGCTTCCTCAGCAGCCAATGTTTCCTCAGCAACAAGCAAACGGCTGGACGTGTGCGCGCTTGTCTGATCTCGGAAGCTAAACAGGGTCAGCCCTGGTCAGAAGTTGGATGGGTGACTGCCTAGGAATCAGGCTTCCTGCAATGAGCAGGGGGTTGTTCTATCCCTTCAAATGAGACTAAGTTTTACCCCTTCTATCCCCCGCTTTGGATTTTTTTTTTAATTAAGGCGTTATCCTCGAAGAATCGTGGCTTCTCTGCGATGTTTTTTTTTCCTAATTCAGGCATGATCTTTGAAGATTCGAAGATTTGAAGCTTCAAATCTTTGAATTTTCGAATCTTCGAAGATCATGCCTGAATTAGAAGGAAAAAACCATTGCTGAGAAGCCACAATTCTTCGAAGATAACACCTTAATTTAAAAAAAAAAACCCTAAGGGGGTAAAACTTAGTCTCATTTGAAGGGATAGAACAACCCCCTGCTCAATGCAGGAAGCCTGATTCCCAGGTAGTCGCCCATCCAACTACTGACCGGGGTCAACCCTGCTTAGCTTCTGAGATCAGACAAGTGCGCGCACATCCAGCCCTTTGCTTATTGCTGAGGAAACATTGAGTGCTGAGGAAGCTATGCAATCAGTAGCCAGAAGATGACATGGGGCCGTCGAGAGCTGTGATTGGACAGGAGGGAAATACAAACACCGCCGTATATGGACAGGCAGGGGAGGGGACTATGACCAGATACGGTAGCGAAGGTGGAAAATCAGAGCACATTAAGGGGAAATACTAGGATATCAGGGTATTGAAAGTGGGAGCACAGAAGTGGGAAATTCCAGTTCCAATTTGAGGTGGCTACTGCATAGTGTGAAAGACGGGCGGTGAAACCTCATTGGAAGCTTAAAAAAAAAACCATACATGTAAATCAGCCCTCTCTCTCTCTCTCTCTCTTTCTCTCAGCCTAACCTACCTCACAAGCTCACTGTGAAGATTAAGTGAAATAAGTGAAACATGCTACCTCCAGTATCAGAGGCAGTATGCCTATGTACACCAGTTGCTGGGGAACATGGGTGGAAGGGTGCTGTTGAGCTCATGCCCTGATTGTGGGTTCCTGGTGGACAGCTGGTTGGCCACTGTGTGAACAGAATGCTGGACTAGATGGACCCTTGGCCTGATCCAGCAGGGCTCTTCTCATGTTCTAAGCTCTGAGCTGCAAGGTAGGAATGTGATAAGTATACCATAACAAATAAGCAGGCAGCCCACCTTTCCTGTTTTATTTCAAGACAGCCCTTCATTACAGGCAGCCCACATTCGACAGCCTTGTTGTTTTGCATGGCTTTGACTGAACCAGTTTCTCCTTTTTGTGTTCCTTAGAGCAGCAGGCATGTTGATCATTGGGCCAATAACAGCCCTTTTTATTGATATCTGGATTGGTTGTGCTATGGCTGCTGTATTGGGGATGAGGCTGCACCATCTGTCAGCAGAAATGTAACTGGCTGGCAGCAGCAGCTGAAAGCATCTGACTGCACGCTCACACACGTGCACGCGCGCGCACGCGCACGCGCACACACACACAGAGCTGAAGACAAAGGAAAGTGCCAAGAGCAACAGTGTTTGCAAGGAGGATACTTCAGCCTCAGCAGCTAATCTGGCTCTCTGGCGATTCATCTGCAATGCAGATCCTATCCATTTTCCTGCTGTGACAGCAGCTGGCTAGATACTGATTAAGGGGATTCTAGTGGCCTTGGAGAGAGAGAGAGAGGGAGAGAGAGAGAAGGATAAACCAAGGAGAAGGAATCAGTGGCAAGAGGAAAAGAGCAGGATTAAGGAATGCAGCCCCTGCAAGAGGCAAAATAATGGCCACAGTGTGCCTGAAGATAAACCACACAGTGTTTCTATGAAGACATTAGGAAGTTGTGTTAGTTTCTGCTAATCCATCACCTGTCAAGGGGCTGTTTCAACAGGCCTGAGATTAAAGAAAGTGGCATTGTCTATTGTCTTGATTACTGGTCACTCTGGAGCTGTTCTCTCTTTGAGCCTTGAAGTTAATCCCAGTTTAGTAGGGGGGCTGTCAAGAAAAACATTCCTTTTAACTCCTGCAATTTTCTTTAAAAATTGGGAGGGGGGGAAATGATTTCAAGATAGACTCTCTGCTGAGTTATCTTCCCAATCACACTGCTTGGTGTCTCAGCCATTAGGCCTAATCTCTTCCCCATCAGTGGCAGCAGGGTAGCAAGGGCACGCTCTGTCCTCCATTTGCACACAGGCGATCCTGGTGGGACCGTTTAAATTATGGACTGTGAAAAATCTTCACACAGCTTCCTGAGAGGTTAGAGGGGAGCAGCTCTGAAGTTCCAAAGACACACAGCAAAAGGTTCTGTTTAGCGCAGGGCAGAGTCAGCTTGGAACGTAAGCCATGTTCTGGCTCCCTGACCCATGGAGTTTTCCCTCTTCACCTTTATTATTTTAACCCAGGATTTTTCCTAACCAGTAACTGACACGCAGCGACTTTTGCCCAAGGGAACAATACGGCCAACAACTGAATCCTGTATTCCTTGAACTACCTTTTTTTTAATGGGGCTCAGCCATTCTACCTGCTGTTTTGTGACCAAGTTGCACAGCTAAGCATTCTTACTTGGTAGTCCCATTTAAATCAGTGGAACTTACTTCTATGAGTAGCTGGCCATTACAATCTGCCTTTTCTATTCGGCGTCATTCACAAACATTAAAATGTGAAAGAAAATGGCCAACAATTTCATACATGCTTCAGGTTGCACTGACCTCTTGCCTGAATTCAGAAGGGATTACTTTGGTTAAATGGATAATATCTTTTTCTGGAGATCCCTCTCCATTAAAAACAGAACAGAACAAAACTAACAACAAGGCCCTAAGATTATAACCCAGCCTAGTGTTACCACGACAGAACTAGGATGAGCTGATGCAGACAAAGAGGAGCAATGCAGTGAGCAGCAGAGAGGACTTTCAATGGCTTCTTCAGCAGATTTGGGTTTGACAACACCGATTTTGAGGGAGGACTACGCAACAGTTTAGGAAGGTTTAAAAACAGACACAAAATATCATGCCACCCTCAGTATCCTTACTAGCTTTCCTGATTGCTAAGATCTCTGCATAGCAACTTGTTCTATTTTCCAGCAAAGGCATGAGTTAGTAATACCCTGCTGTTGCCCAGGAACAACCACTCTCAAATCCATTCTTTTGTTCCCGGGTTATCTGTTTCCTCAATGCATTGATTACAGATCAAGACAGGATGTGTGTATCTCTGTTGCAGATAGCTTGATAATTGCCATGCTCCGCTACTACATAATGATCCGCCTTGACTCTTAAAGGTGCACAGTATGATGCCATGCATGCAAAGAACATGTAAGGTTCTTTCTCATCATTCACTGTAGCATTCATTTTACAAAATTTCCTTGGCTGTCTCCTTAGGATGAAATGTTGTGAGTTGGACATGATTTATAGAAAGTCAGTGTGGACAAAGAGATAGATGACTGGCTTATGACCTGTGTGCAAATTCCAGCTTTGCTACGGACTCACTTGGTGGTCTTGAGCAGGCTTCTACTGTGACCTTCCAGGAGGATTCTTCTGGCTGCTTTGTGCACAGAATGGGGTGGGGCTTATTTTCCCCCACCTACCCAAATGATCTTCCAGAAGTATTTTACACAGGAGAAAGAGGCAGTCAGGTTGCTACCTGTTTCACAAGAGACCTGTGTCCTTGATAGCCACACAGAGGACAGAATTCCAAGTCATGCCTCCCCACATCAATGCACCTGCATCCAAAGCAAAGCTGTACTTCTTGAATTTCTGCCTGTCATTCGGGCACTAAAGTATCTTTGCAATTTGTCTAAAACTGAGCTCACAGTTTTACTAGCTCCCCTATGTTGTTCCATCCGTCCCTCTGTAGAACTAAGGTTTGAATATGATGATTAAAAGGTGTTTGATGCACAAACATGCTTGCCTTGTTGAATCTGGGGGACCCCAGGAGGAAGCGTGAAGAAAAGCAAATATAAAAACAGGGGTGTGAGAACCCCCCCCCCTTGCCACCAGAGGCACACACAAGGTGACACCAGAGCCAGAAGGTAATGTTCAAATATGTAATAGCAGACACTGGTGATTCAATTCCTTGGTTCTAGTATAGGCATGCTTTCAGTTAATTTGAATGGTTCTGTTTTGCTGCTGCCGTCCTCCACATGTCACGTACACATGAATTTTCATGTATACATGTGTAATGATGAATGCACACCGATTTATGCACTATGTTCCTACCAAAGTAGGAAATGGCTATTTATAAAATGGGAAATTAGCCCAAACCTTCATTAAAATCCGAAATACGCTGTATCTTTACAGATTTTTGTTCTCAACACACACACACACACATTCATTATAGAAGAGAAAAATGAATTGGTTAGTATGCTGACCCCCCCCCCCCCGCCCCAGCACAGTGGTGGGTAACTTTGGGGTGTCCAGGCACCACTTTTGACCCCCCCTGACACTCCCCCCACAGGCTGCACTCCTGGCACTGCTGAATTTAGCAGTGGGAAAAAATGGCGGTATGCCACCGAATTTCAGCAACAAACCATTACAGAGGCGTAAAATGGACACATTCAGCTTGTTTTCAAGGTAATTTTGTCCTTTAACTTTCTGCAGCAGTTTGCCACCATTTTTTTTGCTGCCACTGCCTTGAATTTCAGCAGTGTAGCAGTGGGGGGGGGGCACATATGGTCCATGACCAGTGTGTTGCCCACCCCTGCCCTAGCACATGGGCCAGTATACTAGTTCTAACAGGGCAACAGGGCAAGCAACTTAGAGCACAGGGAATTCTGCCATGTCTGTCCATTGGCAGTAGCTGAAGGATCCAATTACACTTTACAACAAAATTGCCTTCGTACAACGGAAACTTGTTTGAAGGGCAGATCAGTGAATCATGCAGAGAGAGACATGGCAGGCAATCTCTTCCAGGAGTGATACTTTGGGCAGACAGGAAGCTTTAATTATTTTAATCCATTTCATGCTGCACATTAGCCATTTTATCACAACCCATGAGTATAACCCAGCATATGGATTGGAAATTATGGATCCCTGTCAGGTACATTTTCCCTTATAACAGGATCACGCTTCGGAGATTTGGGTGCAAAGGGAGTGGCAGACAGTGTATCTTCAAACATTGCGACATTCTCCCCAAGACTTCCATATATGGAAAACACCAGGGTGTGGAGAGGGAGGAAGGTGAGTTGGGCGGATATAGTTTTGTGACTGACAGGTCTCACTTCTAATGACAGGATATAATTTTACCAGGGTTCTCCAGTCACAGTGGTTTTGGAGAGGAACATTGAAACACTATATCAACTTGCTTCTAGTCGGTTCTGTACTCTTCACTTCTTCTCTATTTTCTGAGCAGGAAGGTTTAAATAATTACGCTGGCATTTAGGGGGGAGTTTGGCATGTGTTTCTTACCAGTACCTATCATACATATTCCTAAACCAGTTTCCTTCTTTATTCCAACCAATCCTTTCCTAAAATCCTTTCTTTTCCATTCCAGTCTTATCCTAAAATCCTTATCCTTTCCTAAAATTACATGCTTAGTACTTTTAATTTATTCTTGCTGTTGATTATTTGAGTCTGTCTTGAGTATTAGTCATTGGATGTTAGTAGTTCTATATCCTATATTCACAGTGATAACTAGGGACATAGTATGTATCTGAGGGATTGTCTCTATGTTTCTTGTCAATTGCAGACTAATGTGTTTAATGAGTTTAATACATTTAAATAATACCCACTGAGAACACACAGGGGGCTCAATACAAGTGAGGTGGCTGCCTGAAGCAATAGATTTGGGGGCAACATTAAAGTGTAAGAGATTGTCTGTATTTAATTGATTGTATTTTGGAAGGTTAGGGCAGAGGATGCATTTGGGGTCATCTTGTTAGGCACCAAACTGCCAGGGACCGGCACTACCCAGAACGACAACCTATCCAAAATCTGAATCATATATACTAAAAAGAAAACTGGGTATGGCTAATGAATTTTGTAGAAAATTGCTGTTTTACACACACACACACACACACACACACACACACACACGATGTTCCAACGCAACAGACAATGCATAGAAAATAAGGGGCCCATTTGCCAAATGCAGAGACAGTTCTTTGACTATTCACCTCAGAGAGCCTGATACCATCAGGTCACGAGAGAAGTGGAAATCACTGTCCACAGCCTTTTAAGAACAACAACCTAGGAAAATGTTTTATGACCTAGATTAGCAAAACCTACCCTGAATTTTAACCGGAGGTGTCATGTGGAACCATCTGCATGTCAGCTAAATTGACTGTTTATGGATCTCTGCCAGAAAGGCTTGACTGAAGCAATGTCAGGAATGCTGGAGAGGTCAGCTGTGTGAATACTGAACTGACTTCTCCTGAAGACGTGAGACATAATCCGAGAGCTGTGATGGTAACAGTCAAACATTTGTTAGCAGTGGAC
Organism: Heloderma suspectum; assembly: GCF_057233095.1. NCBI lineage: Eukaryota > Metazoa > Chordata > Lepidosauria > Squamata > Helodermatidae > Heloderma > Heloderma suspectum. The sequence goes on from NC_139458.1 coordinate 269,772,020, forward strand.
AGAAAACGATCAAGGAAGACCTCCTCTGTTACATCATCTATTTTTGCCTTTAGTTAGGAGCAAAGTGTTTTCTAAGAAGACTCAGGTCAGAACGGGAATGGATCTCCCTACCTTTTTTTTTTTAATTAATGTTGAAATTTACTGTTTTGTTAAGTGTTTGAAATATATCGGACTGCCTACTTCCAGACTGATCCTCTCTCATCCTTTAGGTGCTGCATCACAAGCAGATGTTTGCACCAGAACCGCACAAATGGAGTGGAGCCTGCCCTACTTGAGTTTTAACTCCCACCTCCCTGAACACAATCCTTTGCTGATAGAAAGGTTCTGTCAGGGCTACAGAAATGGGAACACTCTAATGGTCCTTAAGCCTGGCCCACATAAACAGCAGTTCATGTGGTTGAACATTGCTTGGATCATACTATTTCAGGTTGTAGATCGAGGTGGGCAACTTGTGGCCTACAACTGATGTTTTGGCCTACATCTCCCATAACCCCCCACCATTGGTTATGCTGGCTTGGGTTGGTGGGAGTTGTAGGCCAAACTGCTGCTGTAGATGGTAGAGATAAAGCAATCGTTTTCCCTGGTATTTAATTTTCTATGTGCAATACTATACATTCAGTCCTGTAATTTCCCACCTGTAGTTTGATGCTGGACAGACCAGGAACAGTTTTACCACCTCAAATGCTGTTTGTGCAGATCAGGCATGGACAGACTACAGGCTGTGTTTTTTTACTACAAGCCTGAGATGCAGTAACCAATGCCTAGCGCAGAACACTTAGAATTCAAAAATTTTGAGCCCAATAATTTGTTTTGAGTTTCTGAACTGCACAGATCTCACAGCACTTCCACTCAGAATTCCACTCGTGTTACCCCCCTCCGTCTTTCTTCATTTCAACAGTATAATATGAGGTGGGCAGAGAGGAAAAATTGTTTTGCTGCTGCTATTGTTAAACAATTGGGAGTCAGATACCCTTGCCGATGATCTACTGCAAATCACCAGTAGATCCAGATCTAGATTCTGCCCACCCAGGGGGACCAACAGTACTTGCATCCCAACTCCCTTGCACCACTTGGATTTATTGACTAAAGGCTTCCCCAATGACTGCTGCTGCCACTGTAGAGGGGCAAGGCCATTTTGCAGTACTAAAACTAGAACATGAGGACATCTGTGCTGAGAATTTGCTCCTAAGAGAATGTTGCTTCCACCATGGCTGAGAAGCATAGGATGGGGCTGCACATTACCTAGCTGGTATTAATCCTGAACTTTGTATTACAAAATGTTCAGGAGAATTCTGAACTGCCAGATTTTTCAAAGACAAAATGGATAGCTATGTTTGCTGTGATTTAAAATGGCTTTTTAAAAAAGCCCAGCTAGACAGCTAGGTCCCAGGGCATAGTCTGAAGGCACATGAGGCAACCACCTTGCTGAAGATAAGCAGGTTTGGGTCTGGTCAGACCTTGGAGGGGAGACCACCTGGGAACCACATGTAGCCACCTTGAGTTCCATGATGGAAGAAAGGTGGGATATACATACATACATACATGTAATAATAAACAAATACATTGATCTCACCATGTGAGATCTGTCATTAAGACATGTTGTCACTGTCATGCCCCAGTCAAGTTGTTTGCTTTCTGAACAGGCTTCACCTGCAAGACTCAGTGTTTAATTAATTGTCATGGGACGGTTGCAATTTTGCAAGAGATGAGTGAAAGTTATATTCCCCCAGCCAGCCAGCTCAAACCATGCCCCATTGTACTCTAAAGAGGCTTAAATGTACAACGTGTGACTAACCTGAGCAGCTTGGGACCAAACCCATTAATTGCAGCCCAGTATCCTTGTATCATGGTCTCTCAGGTGTTGTTCTCTCTCTCTCTCTCTCTCTCTCTCTCTCTCTCGTTCTCTCTCATTCTGCTTTGATGTAGAACTGGGCTGAAACAAATTTAAGATTAGAAAAATGAGAAACTGAGTAGTACCAAAATTAACAGATTCTCCCATCCCTAGTCACAAGTTAAGAAAAACTGGCTCAAATGTAAGAACTTGAAAGAAGGGGATATTCGGGGTGGCAACTTGCTGCATCCCGGTGTCATCTGACAGCCAGCCAGAAGTCAGAGGGGGCTATTCCCTTTCCTTCCTGAGTGAAGTATGTGTATGTACCCAAATACACATCCTTCACTTAGGAAGGAAAGGGAAGGAATCTGTTTGGTTCCTGTGGAAAGCTGCTCTGTGATCTGGGCCTGATCTACATGGAAACACATGCAGAAGCATTTCCAGCTTATATCCAGATTATCATGAAATCAGCTTTGGTCCATCAGCACCACACGAAGCAAGAAAAGCAGAGTATACACTACCTAAACCCCCGCTTTTACAAGTCACACAAGAGTACTTTAAACTGCCTTACTTTGGTGTTGGGCGGAGTCCCCCCAGTTGATTTGAATGTCATCAACTGCAGCGATGTTGTTAGCAAATGAGAGAAGTTTGTTCCCTGCTCTGTAAATGTGCCCGCTACTGGCCGCCCCCTCTCCTTCCCCTCTATGTATTCTTTAGTTTTCAGTGTATCACAGTAATGATACTGCGGAATACCACTGCTGCGTGCTCCCGCTACTGGCCGCTCCCCTCTCCTTCCCCTCTGCGTATTCTTTATTGTGCACTACGTATAGGCCAGCTACTCCACTATTGTGAATGAAGCTGTGCTATTGTGAATAGGAAAAAGAGACTAGATAGCTAGTGTGCTACTGTGAAGGCTTGAAACAGAGCAGTTTCGATTTTCTCAATGGGAAAAAGATGCTACAGATTCTCAGTGGGGGTAAAGCAGGAAGTACACCATTCTGAAGACTTGAAACAACATGGCTCTGATTTTCTCAATGGGAAAAAGATGCTACAGATTCTCAGCGGGGGTAAAGCAGGAAGTACACCATTCTGAAGACTTGAAACAACACGGCTCTGATTTTCTCAATGGGAAAAAGATGCTACAGATTCTCAATGGGTAAATGCTTGTGAATGGGAAGTAGTGCTAAGTGGGAAGAAGCCTGTGTCCAAAAGGAGGGAATGGGGGGGTGGCCCCACTCCTTGCCCAGATCACTGCCAGGTCACAGCCAGTTCACAGAAATAGGCAGATCCAGGATTTAATGTGGAGGATGGGGCACACTGCAGGGGGACCACTCCGGAGCCACATTTAGTAAAACAACACACTAAAATGACTTTCCGAAAATGCGCCTTTTCCAAAGGGAAGCTGCGGAGTGGCCGCGGCTTGGTGATAGTGTCATCTGTCGTGAACAACCCTGATGTACTCTCCCTCTGCATTAAATCGGCCATGTAGATTGGCTCCTGTTCTCTGCATGCGTGCGCAAGCTAGAGAAGTAGGATTACATCTTTCCTACACCTATACACAGACATACAGGTGCAATCTGGTCACATGAAAAGCATGGCCTAATCAGTTATCTAGGCCCTCATAAATTATCTCTTCTAGATGCACAATGTATACACAGCAGCTGAGCAGGGGTAATGAAATGAAGATAGGACCACCTCCATTTCTGAATTATTAAAATAAGGAAGAATAATAATAATAATAATAATAATAAGTAATCTGATAAATGATGGCTATGAAGACTAGTATAAAAATACTCCGGTACTAAATGTACATTTTGTTGCTTGTGGATGCACAGTGTGCCTGTGTTTATTAATATGGCATTAAAAACAAGCAGAAGCAAAACCTCAGGTAACAGATGGAGATCAAATAAACAACAGACAGATGGTGTGTGAGAAAATGAAGAAATGCAACCCTCTCTGAGGCTCCTCCTCAGCCAAAAGTGTGTGTGTGTGAGTATGTGTGTGTATGTGTGTGTGTGTGTGTGTGTGTGAGAGAGAGAGAGAGAGAGAAGATGTGGGGGCAGGGAGGCATATCTTCTGACAATTTAATGAGTGGAAAGGCAAAACAAAATGTAAAATGAAACATGGCTATGTAAGCATCTTCTTACACCCACTATCAAGCATTATTCCTTCCTTCACATCAGCTTTACCAGGACTGGGCCTACTATTAGGCAAAGTAAGGCATGACACAAAAGAGCAGCAAATAGTTATTTCATTTATTAGTGTTGTATTTTCACAATTATGGATATGTGCTTCCACCTCAGCTGACAAAATAGCATGGCTCCCTATGGGTACTGTGTGTTTCAAGGTTGGTGGATTGCACCCCACAGATTCAAACAGACTCTGCTTCCAAACAAGCTTACAAGTTTTATTTAAACAAAGACTCCTATACAGAGCTCTCTTAGACTGTGGCCACTCTCTCCTCAGGCCAGAAGCAGTGGGTGTGGCCCTTAACTACTTCCTGGTTCCTCCCAGGAAGTTCAACCCATTCAGGCTGAATCCAGCAGTTCTTTCATATTGTTACATTCCTTCTCTTTTGAGAAAGAAAAAACAAAATAAAAATAAACTGGAGTGTTATATGTAGTCTTTCAGGTGTGCAGATCTCTTAATAACTCACCCACTTTGAGTGTGTCTGGGTTCAGTGATGACATCCTTCAACTGCCATCCTTTATTCTGCTCCCCTGTAGTCTCAGAGGGTGTCCTGGCTGCAGTCTCTTCTTCTGCATTCACCATCCCTGGACATCCTCTGGTGTGTCTCTGCCCTGGTCAGCATATGGCAAGGATGCCTTGATGGTCTCATCCCACAGAATCCTCTGCTGGTTACATGCTTGTCCCTCATACAAATTCATGGCATCACCAATTCTTCTGTTGGTTTCCTTCTGTAACGTCTCAGTATTTGTCTACTGTCCTTATATGATCATGGGTTATCATGCTGAATTACAGTTGCCTTGTGCCGGACTCTGTCTTGCTTTGTTAGGGGTTCAACTAGCACTGGGACCCCTGGCTCTAGGTATGGAAGATCTCTGGCTGATCGGTTTTAATACAGAGCTTGTCTCTGATGCTGCTGTCTCCTCAGTTCACCAAGGGATGCTCCTGTAAACCCTGGCTCTAATAGCTTCCCACTTGTTGGTAAAAGTGTCTTTGTCATTCACCTTATTAACCTTTGTACTGGACATGAGTTAAGGTTGTGGGATGGACTGTTCTGATGATCTAGAAGTGATAGATATGGGTCTGCCCCTGCTGCTTTTGCTTTTCTCAAGAGTTTGTTAGCTGTTTTTACTATGGATTCTACTTTTCCATTACTTTGAGAATAACCAGGTGGTGAAGTGTTGTGTTCAAAATCCCAGTCCTTGCTGAATTTCTGGAATTCTGCTGCAAGAAACTGGGGCCCATTATCTAAACATATAGTGTCTGGTATCCCATATCGTGCAAAGTGTGCTTTTATTTTACGTATGACTGTTCTGGCAAAGATGTCTGATAAGTAATCTATCTCCCCCCAAATTGAAAAGTAATCTCCAATGATCCTTGTCTGCCCAGCTAAACAAATCCACACCTACTTTGGCCCAAGGTCTCTCTGGAATACCATGCTGCAATAGTTAGAGATGCTGGAGAAATCCTCCACAGACTCAAATGAGGCCAGATTCCAAAGAATCTGACCTCTGGAGTCCACAGCAAACTGGCTGCACTCATCTCCATGTCTACAAGAGGTCCCATGGGGTGGCTCTCCAGCTTTTGAAAAGACACAATAGGCTAATGGCAGCTGCCATTAGCCTATCGTGGAGAAAATTACAGCCATAAATGGCATATTTTACACTATTTGCAGCCACGAAGCACTTACTGTTGCATAAGTACAGCTGTAATCAGCTGCAATTTAGTAAAAGTAAGTGCTTTACAGCTGCAAATGGCATAAAACACACCATTTATGGCTGTAATTTTCCTGCGATAGGCTTGCCTATCATGTCTTTTAGAAAGCTAGGGAGCTGCTCCATGAACTCCAGCAGGTGTGGCAGGGCTCCAGAGAAATCCATGGGCCCCAAGCAGCCCAGATTTCTCCATGGCAGACACACCCCGGACCAGATGTCAGGGGGTCTGCCCATCCCTAGTAATAGTATTTCTTTGGGTTGGCAGTCTTCCCAAGATCTGCACACTTCACATTTTCCCATGAATATCTTCAGTTGCTCATTCATTCCTGTCCAGGAGACTGCTTCCCTGGCCAATTGTAGACATCCTTCAATTCCCATATGTGATGAATGCACTTCATGCATGATTTTTGTCTGAAGGGCTTCTGGTATAACCACCCCTTCTCCCTGGAAGATGCTGTCATTCTGTACACAGAGTTCATCCTGTATTTGGAAGAATGGGCAGTATATCTTATGCTGCATGATCTTTTGCTTCTGGCCAACCCTTTACTATCATGTGTTTTAGTCTTTGGAGGATGTTGTATTCCTCTGTTCGTCACTGAATTTGTCTCAGACTTTCCTTTAGGGATGTCAGAGAATTCCTCCACGGATCTCGGGGAGGCCGAATGCGCCCCCGAAATCGGTGGCGGAACAGTCTGCCCCCCCGCCCCCCTGGGACGGGACTTACCTTGGGTGGATCTTCCTGGCGGTGGCGGCTCCGGTGGCGGTTCGGCGGCAGCGGCCGGTCTTCCGACCGGCTGCCACCACCACCATTTCCAGTTAAACAAACAAACAAACAAAGTGATAGGCTACGTAAAGATTTACGTAGCCTATCATGGCTAGATTTTTAAAAAACACCGTGATAGGCTACGTAAATGTTTGCATAGCCTATCACAGCTGATTTAAAAGGAAAAAAACGCACATACGCAAATGGCGGCGCCCATGGGTGCTGCCATTTGCGTTCCTTATTTTGGCACGTCTTAGTCTACGTAAACATTTACGTAGACTAAGACGGCGAAAATAAGGGGAACGCAAATAGCGTAGCATCTACGCTATTTGTGTTCCCCTTATTTTCGCCATCTTAGTCTATGTAAGTGTTTACGTAAACTAAGACATGCCAAAATAAGGAACACAAATGGCGATGCCCATGGGCGCCGCCATTTGCATACGCGCATTTGTTTTTTCTTTTAAATCAGCCGTGATAGGCTACGTAAACATTTACATAGTCTATCACGGCTGACTGTAGGGACGCAAACAGCAGCAGCTACAGCCGCCGCCATTTGCGTCCCTGCTAGCCAGCGGTCGGATGTCCGGCTGCTGGCAGAGCTGGCCAGCGGCTCTGCAGAATCCCTACGGAGCAGAGCTGGCCAGCCAGGATTCTGGGGGGAGGAGGAACAGAGCACCTCCCCCCCAGTGAGGATTCCGGGGGGAGGGACGGAATGCCTCCCCCCCAACCATTAGCATAATCCCCGAAAGGTAAGTGATTTTCGTACATCCCTACTTTCCTTAGATATGAGGAAGTATTAGTACCATATTGATAGTTTCTACTTCAGCTTCTATTGATCCATCCATGGCAGCTTCTGATAGGTATGTCCAGTTCAGGGTATTGCTAAAATTAGGTCTCTGCCAGGGCAGCAGTTGATTTGCTCATCCCAACCTCCCAACATTCTCCAGAAACCAAAATGGAGGCTATGCAGATAGGATTGGACGTGGTGCATGATGCCCCTCAAAAGTGTTTGCAGGGAAAGTGCTTCATCCTGCCAGGCAACTTCCAACAAGGCAACCATAAAGAGCAAAGAAATAATTGGGGAAGAATTTTTGATGAGCAATAATGATAGATGTGCTCTTGTGACAGACACTGATCAGCAGACAACGTGAACTTTGAGACCAAACTAGCTATGACACCAAGTACATCCAGTGTGTAGTGGTACATTTTGAAGTGCAGGCACTCATCATGACAGTCCCCACAGACATGCTCCCAAGGAGAGGCCAAACATTCAGGCAGCTGTGTTGATCCATATCAACAAACCACTTCTGGTCATTTTCATCTCCACCAGGAGCAGGTCTTTTGTAAAGCTAATGGGCCTTAATTTCCCATTCAAGACCAGGCCACCCCAAATTACTTTGCATTACAACAGGGAACAATGTATTGTTGCTGGGAAAATTCATTGGCCCCTCAAGCTGCTGTAAGGATTTCAGCTAAGCTCAGAGGGAACAAGGAAGTCTGGTGGGGGGGGATGGGGGTGGCAGTTGTTAACATCCCTGCTAATTAAGAAGTGGTGGTGGTGGTGGTGCACCCCTGCAAGCCCTGGCCCAGCTCCATCCCTGAACACATTTCTGTATTTAATATGCACATTTTTTAAAAAATGCAAATAGCAGCCACTGGACACAGGACTGATCATTATTAGGATTGCAATAAGAGTGAGAGGAGGTGAACCTTTTCCTCCCTTACTGTGGTCCTGATTATAATTGCACCTCTGAAGGTGCAATTATATGGAGCCAGTGTAGTGTAGTGGTGAGAGTGACGGACTGGGAGCCGGGAGATCCGGGTTCTAGTCCCCACTTGGCCATGGAAGCTTACTGGGTGACTTTGGGCCAGTCACAGACTCTCAGCCCAACCTACCTCACAGGGTTGTTGTTGTGAGGATACAATGGTGAGGAGGAGGATAATGTAAGCCGCCTTGAGTTCCTTGCAAGAGGGAGAAAGGCGGGGTATAAATGCAATAAATAAATAAATAAAATAAATAAGGTGTTATTTGCCTTGGGAGAGAGGCTCTCATTGGCCTCAGTGGGAATACTTTGGCAAGGTTTTGGCCAATATAATTTCTTCTTCATCATCCCTTCTTTGGCTGTTCCATTAATGTGTGTGTTTTAGGTGGTGATGGTGGTGGGTGGGGGTAAAGCATCATGGCATCAGGCTCTGCCCCCAATCTCCATGTGTTCATTATAAGGTCTGCATAGAGCTGTGCACAGGACCAGCCCTACCATTAGGCAGTGAGGCAGCCACCTCAAGTAGTAGATGCTGAGGGGCAGCAACGGCAGCCCCTGGCTGTATCTCCTGAGCCCATAGCTGTTCCCCTCTGTTGGAGGGCAGAATTGTGTAGGCCCCTACCCTAGCCTGCTGCCTCAGGTGTGGTGGAGGATGCCAATCCATCACCAGTGTAAAAGAACTGCCAGCCCGGTTGACTCCTGAGTAGGAAAAGGGGCACCATCTTGTCCTTCACCTCAGCCAGCAAGATGTCTTGGCCCAGCCCTGGCTGCACACTTGTTGGTGTTTGTGGAATTCTGGAACGGGACTACAGATGTATAGGATTAAGAATCTTCCCTGACAAAGTCTAAGCTGGCACAGTTTGATTTTCAGTGGGCTATTTAATGGTCCAATGACTGTCCAAAACATGATGTCTGTTGACATTTATATATGTGTACCGGTAATTCTAGGTTAAATCTGTGAAAACAGACATAGACATTATCAAAAGAGTGTGTCTGTTCGGTTGGATCCTGAGTTCCTTTCCATGAATGGAAGAGCTCCTTCTGTCCATGAAAGGGACACTGGAAGTTTCTGCTGAAAGAAGAGAGGGGGAAGGCAATTTTCACCAATTTCCCATCTGCTCTACAGCCTCCCTGTTCTACCTTCCACACCGTTCCAGAAGGTCTCCCAACCTTCTGGAACAGATTTTCAGGATTGCAATGGGCTACGTGGGGAGGAGGAATTAGCACAAATTCCCCCTCTTCCAATGCTGGGAGTGTTCTGTGAGAAGAATTCTGCTCAGGGGATGCTCTCACTGATGGAGCGTTAGTTAGGATCTAAGCCATTATTTTTGTTAATAAAAATCTATTCCCTAATTACTTCTTTCCTCTTTATGGTTGGTCTGTCAATGTACATCTGTTTTCTTGTACATTAGTGAATAAAGATTCCAATGAGTAATGACATACTCAAAAGTTATTTGTGAAAAATTTAAGTTGTGCTCATTCATGTCTGGATGTATTTAGTTGCCTTCATTCATTAAGTTGCGGCCAATGTTTGCATGAAAACTCAGCAAATATTTTCAAAGGCTTGAAATACTGTTCAGTGATATGTGATCAAGAAGGCAGGGGGATCTTATGCATGTTTCATTTTTTGGAATGATTAGAGCCAACAATACATATTTGAATGCAATGTGGCCTAGTGACCACAAATGAGATGCTGACTGTCATATTTCATGTTGTTCCAATAACAATCCAAATTATTTGTTGAATCCAGCTGAAGTTATATTATTTCCAAAACTAGATTAATTAATTCCTATTAAATGCAGGAAAATAAATTCAAACATACAAGTTAATTTAGTATAAGTAAGAACTACACTATACCTGTGTAGAACAGCTGTAGACTACAAAGCCCATGATGCAGTGGAGCTCAGACTGATTTGTTCATGTGTGAAGATATGTGGTATGGATAATGTTGAAATAGCAACTATGGCAGCACAGAGGAAACTGCCCTGAATGAGACAGAAACTATGCAGATTCTATAAATCCTCCCCCTCTAATTTGATGAAATCATTCTGCCTTAGCAGAAGGCCAGATTTGTCTCTGAATTCTGACTTGGAGAGAATTTACCAGTAACCCTAGTTTCATGCCACATATAGTAGATTATATTTCAGGAAATGGCTCCCAGACCTTTCATTTGGCAGTAAAGCGTTACTGTGGAGGGAAGAGAAGCTCTTGTGCAGACATACCAAGTGGGTAGATTCCTATGGCATGGATCTCACAAAAAAAATTAAACAGGAAAAAAGACAAGTGCCTCCCAGCATATGCAAAGTGCTTCTCTGCAGCACCTCAGATCTAGTACTAGGAGGCAGGGCTTCCATGTTGGAGTTGATGACTTCCAGATAGACTGTTTCAGCCCTGGTACCATTCACTTTAGAAAGGAAGCACTCATTGCCTGAGTTATGCATCACAAATACAACATTTCTGCTATGCAAAATGTAGTCACTAATAGGGTATGAGTTGTCACATGGTAATGCTATCAGGGCCATAGCAAGCCTTCCTTACTAGATGGAACTGCTATGTTTTCTGGTGGGACTTCAAAGCCATGGGGCTGCAGTAAATAATTGGAAGGGGGGGTTAAAATGGATGGAAGGGAGGAGAATGCCACTCCTCCCTCATTTCTGTCCTGCTGGAAGGAGCCCAAGAGGGCTTTGGGTTGTCATATGCTCCAACCTCAGTGCGTTCCAACTCAGGAGGTAGTACGGGCCCTGTGAGTGTATTTTAATGTCTGTGTATTGTTAGCATCTGAAATGGATATGCTGAATAACAAGAGTTATTTTAGGTTCAGAAGCTTTTAATGATTTATATTGAGCATTTGCACACAAATAACATCTTCTTAAAATTACACACATTTCCTCCTTTTACACACATTTCCTCATTCCACACATTACACATTGACTGTCAGACTACTCAAGGGGGATCTTTTTCAGGATCACTTAAGCATGATAAAGCCAATGGTGATCTTGAAAAATCCACCAGAGTGAATAACGACTGGATAGCTTTAGGTATGTCCAATGGGTTGAGTTTGGAGCACTATCATGTTTTGATGGCACTAACCACCACTGTATTTTTTTAACACATGCCCCCCCCCCAATTTCCCTATGTTAAAATAAAGAGTTCTCCATCATCAACTGGAAGCCCTGACTGTGATATAGCAGTCACCCATTGTGCCAAGGTGAGCCCAATGCTGTAGGGAAATAGTATTCTCGTGCCCCTGGAGAAGGCTTTACCGAAATGCACTGGGCATTTTATAAGGGCATTTGACTTTTTTCTTGTCTGTTTAAAAATCTTTTTCCTATTACCATTTCCAGGTTTTGTCTCCTTTTTTTTTTTGCACCATTCAGACACCAGTTCCTACCTCTCCCAATGGTGCCACCTAAACCAGCTACCCCTTGTTGCATGAGGGTTCTTGTCTTGTGGACTGGAGACCAGTAGTTTCAAAAATGACTACTCCATAGTTTGCAAGGAAGGGGGGGGTGCATATGTGTGAAACCTTTACATATAAATTAATTCTCAGTCCTTTGTCCCTCCCTATAGATTGTATTGCATTTCCTTAATTTGTATAATCATCTTATTGATGCAGCTTTTTCTTGAAACTATGTGTGTGTGCCTGGGCACATGTGTGTTTGTGCATGCAAAATACACATGACCGTGATTTTAACATTCAGCAAAACAAACCCTTGGATGCATAAAGCTGGGTAGTTTCTCCAAGAACCTCTCTGGACCGCTGGCAGTACTTCCTCTGTCTCTCTTGCTTCCTTTTGCCTGGGAATCAGAAACCATCATCTTAGAACAACAGGAATAAACAGTTTGGCCCATATTGTCCTGGTCCTGTAAACAGATTAAAAACCGTAATCATATATATGCCTACTGTGCAGGAAAGAAAGCGATCATCCTTTCTTCCTTAAGAAGCAGCGGCTGTCTGCGGCTGTCATCCTTTTTATTCTGTTCCTCTGTCTGGCCAGGTGGTGGTGGTGTCTGCATTGCTTTCATCAACAAAGGACATTTTTGTTGTTGTTGTAAAATGTGACAATCGATATTCTGCTGATAAGACAGAGGGGGGTGCTGAACTGTATATATCAGGACTAGTAGTGTTTACTGCTGTCAGGTTGTACAGTGCTGTCAGGTTGTATTTCCTGCTCAGTTAAAGCTTGGAATGGCTTTTTTGGTATGTAACCTACATACTTGCTACTCCTTGAACTGCGACAGTGAATAGTTTCTGATTGGAAGCCTTATATTTATTTAGGGAGGGAGAGGGAGATGAGATGAGACAGGGAAATAGGAGTCACTGTGGAGGTAGAAGGGGTGGCTTTGAATTATAACCCTTTTAATATTATCTTTTTATTGTTTCTTTTTACTACTATGAAAATCAGGCAGAGGGTAACTGGGAAAGGAGTGTGCATCTGATTCAATCCAGAGGATCCACACAGATCCCAATAGTGCCTTGTATCCCTTCCTCCTCCCACTCACATGAGCACAGGCACAGGCAGCACAAGAGGCACTGGAATGACTGGGAGGCCCAGGTATGCTTCCTTCTACATTCCCAACCAGCCTTCCTTCCAAACTCATTATTTATGTTATGGGGCACTTTCACTGGATCAGATCCAAAATGCTGAAACTGCCTTTACTCAGAAAACTAATTCTTCTGTTGGTTATTCATTTGATGCAGAAAATCCAGGGCTGACCTTTCCATCAGGTGGAGTGAGGCGATTGCCCCACCGATCCTAGGGGCAGTTCACTAGCCTCATGGCTATTCCTCCTCTGAATTCCCCAGTTCCTCCTCTGAACTGTTCCTCCTCTGAACTCCTCTGAACTCCCCACTTCCTCCTCTGAACTGTTCCTTCTCTGAACTCCTCTGAACTCCCCAGCTGTTCCCCTCTGTTGGAGGACAGAGTTATGTAAAGTTATAGCACCAGTTTGCTATAGTGCTCAAATACGGGGGTCTACCCAGAAAGTGAATCTGGAAATACCCCAGAATAAATACCTTCAAGCTATTCTTGAGCTACCCAAGGCAATCAATTCTTCTGTTTTCCAACTGGAAGCTGGCTTTCATACAATGAAGGTTAGAATACATATTCTTGCCTTCAGTTATTGGTTGAAACTGAAACAGAGGATAGGGTCTACTTTAGTATTATCTGCTTTCAGGGAGATGTTGAACTTTAATAATAGAGTGTTTTTATCCTGGGACCAGGAAATGTTACAAATTATTGAGATATATGGATTCTCTTTGGATATATTGAACTCTTTAAAGTTTGAAACAGCATCACATTATCTGAAATCTTATACGTTAAAACAGGATTTCCAAGCTGATCGCGCTTCTGCTTGTCTTTCGAAATGTGCTCCTTGGTATGCCAAATTACCCATTCAAACTCCTCATCCACACTATATAACCAATATTACACATTTTAAATGGAGAAAAGCCTTTACAGCCTTACGATTTCAGTCCATAAACTCTGCTATACTTGAAGGACGCTATCATTGGATTCCTTATGAACAGAGAGTTTGCCCATGTGGGACCAATGTGTCCAAAGACCTACCTCACTACCTGTGTGCCCAATTTATGAGGACTTAAGAACAGCCTTGTTTAGAGAGCTGTTGGGTGTTTGGTTATTTTTATATTGGGGGATAGGTCCCCTCATGTTTCTGAAAAGGTGGCCTGCTTTGCTTTTAGAGCAGCAATTTTAAGGATAAAAGTTTGTGATGACAAGTTGAATGTCTTGATGAGCAACCCTCCATTTCTTAGTATGTTAGGTTTAAATAATTATTTTAATGGACTAATGTATTTTTACTTTGTTCTTTGATGTGTTCTGTTTGGTAGTGGCTTTAGCTACACAAAACAAACTATATTTGATTTGACAGAGCTATGTATGCCATGCAACCTAAACTGGAACCCCTAAACTCAGGTGTGGTAGAGGACACTATCCCATTGCCAGTGGTGAAGTAAAGTCCAATTTCTAGTCTAGTCAGCTTTTGCACGTGAACTGGGGATGGGGCACCATCTTGTCCACCTCAGGAAGCAAAATGTCTTGGGCTGGCCCTGAGAAAACCTGTGATATTTTAGAAAGAATTCGGTCAAATGGAGAATGTTGTGTATTTCTTTGCATGCCATAACCTTTTTCATCCCATGGGCACATCTGGGAATTTGAGAAGCTGTGGGAGCCACAACAAAATGGCTCCATTGGTGGATGTGGCTAGTTGCATAATGGCTGCCATGGGTGCCTGGGTAGTCAAAAGTGAACTAAAGAGGTGGGGAGAAATAGCAAGGCTAGAGGCTGGGAGGGAGGAGAAAATAGCAAGGCAAAAGGGTGGAGGGGAGAGAAAGAGCAAGGTAGAGGCTAGAAAGGGAGAGAAAGAAGAAGACTAGGGAGAGGGAGATATAGGAAGAACAGGGGATGTGGGGAGAGAAACAGCAAGGCCAGAGACTGGGAATGAGGAGAGAGAGACAGTAAAGAGGAAAGGTTTATGTGAGCGGAGGAGGATTAGCTGGGGCCAGAAAGCAACTCTCCTCCTCTGTCTGTTCACCAACAGCTGATCTACAGCAGGAGCAGGAAGGAGAACCTGTCGCCCTAATGTTTTTCAAGGTTTTTATTAAACATATTTTTCTGAAGGGGCCAGGGAGTTGAAAGCTTCATGGCCACCATTGGAGGTCCTCATGGGCACCACGTGGGAAACCCCTGCCATAAGCCTTTTGTGCAGTAACAGTAACACCAGGTTCTAAATAGCGGTGTTTCCAGACAAGGGTTGCATCACCGTGCCTCATTCACAGATGTTATGAGTGGGGGGTGTTTCCAGATGTCACCATCTTCCACTCACAACCCTCCTGTGTTCTTCCACCACTTCTTCCATCTTTCTTCTTACCACAGAAAATCCATTCAGACAGAATGCTGCACAATGCCTTCTGACTGGTAGCGCCAGAAGCCCTCCATCTGGAAGCACCCTAGGCCTTTAAAGGGTTTTTGTTCTTGTTAATCTTCTAATGAGGGGTGTTTTAAATCTATAAATAATTTTTTAAAAAAACTTTAATCATGGAGCTGCCATTTCTGCTGTTTCTTATCCGGTTTCTTATCCTTACCTATGGATTTGCCTTGTTATGATCACGTAAGATATCACTCCTACCTGGACTAGAGTCAGGTGAATATTCCTTGATTTAGAATCAGCACTGTGTAAACTTTATGAGTTTTCTTGAGTGGGGGAGGGGATAGCTGCTCTGAGCTTTCTCTAGTGGAGGCTGGTGGCTCCGATATCATGGGATGGTGAATCCACTCTGGGTTTCAGTCAGAGCTAATCAGAACTTTAAAAGAGCTATCCAAGGTGCTGAACCCCATCCCCAAACTAGGTTCAGCACCTTGGATAGCTCCTTTTGAGTTCTGACTGGTTTTGACTGAAACCTAGAGTGCATTCACACCCCACCGACATCAGAGCCACCAGCCTCCACTGGCATTCTCTCCTGACTTGTAACATTGGTGCATGCACCCTGATTATGCTGTGTTGTTCATTCACATTGTAATGTCTGGGAACTGCAGTTCCAGCCATGGCAGGTAGTTGCTTGGAAATTCAGCCACCCCACCATGCCAAAACAAACACATCCATTAACAAGAGCAGGTTTTAGGCAGGACAGCAACCCCATAAAATGTTCACAGGAAACAATCGAGAGAATTAGCCCAAACAGACAGATTCTCATCAAGCAAAAGGTTAGTTGGTCAGATAGTCTAGAAGTTATAGTTTCACAGTCATTAATGACCTTAAGCAGGAGTAAGGGCTTTAACATTATAGGACTTTTGGAACTGCATCCATGAAGTGATCATGCAGTTTCAGTGACAGCTCCATCAAGAGTGAGGGACTAACAGTAGAGAATGTGCATGAAACCTCAGAAATGCAGACTGCATAGAGAGTCTGATTGTACATTCAGAGTCAGATAATAACTTCTGGAGGAAATGATGGATGGTTTCTAATGCATCCAAGCATTATGAGCTGGGCAAATTTGTATTTTGAACCAGGTAATTGTGAACTTTGCTGACACCCCTCCACACCCCACCCTGGTGTGCAAACTGAAAATCAAACCTACCAAGAAATATATACTTCCCCAAGGTCACGCAGGAAGTGGGGGAGGAAGGAACAAAGGAAAGAAGCTAAAGACTCCTCTGGGGGTTCTGTGGAGCACTTATGATGACTCTCTTATCATTAGCTGAACAAAGCATTGCACTAATAATCTTATTATCACTCAGAAATCAATGAATTATGAAATCAGGGACTTCAGGGGAAGACAGAAGCACTTTATGGTAACACTAAAAAAGTACCTGAGATTCTGAGATGCTAGGATTCTCGGAATCCTAAATTGTTAGTGGAATCCTAGACACTTCTTTAGTGCTAACATAAAGTAGTTCCATATCCCTTCCCCCTGCACCCCAAAGTCCTGGAGTCCTCACTGCTAACTTCTTAAGTCAAACCTGTTAAGTGCCAGAGCTTTCTGAGAATGAGTTCATGACTCCATGTCTGTTACTTAACAGATATTGCAATAAGGTGCATGTGTGTGAAACAGGCACCACATGTCAAAAATGCAGACAGTGCTTTTACATCACCTCTCATCATCCCAAGCAAAATGGAAGACAGTTTACTTGCGTGCAGCACAAGCTAATACACACTCATGCAGAAGTACCTTCTTCTGTGATCACCGGTCTTACTTGCAGACGAGTGTGTAAGGCAGGGATGGGCATCCCCTGGCCCAAAAGGGTTAATCCAGCTCCTCAGGCTCCCCAATCTGGCCCATGAAGGAGACCAACCCAGCCATATCCCTTTTCCATTACCACACCCACTTGCCTTTGATGCTTTTGTCCATTTGTTCTTCTTTGTCTTTCTTGGATTGGCAGAATATGACCTGTGGTTTTCCTCTGCATTTCTCCTCATCTTGACCTGCTGTGCTTCCCATGTATTTTGCCATTCTGGAGCACTTCATTCACCTCTGGAGCCCTGATGCAGCTCCAGAAAAGACAGCAGTTCTCCAAGAGTCCCATTGGATCATGGCTAAGTTCTCCGGCTGCTGCTTCCCACTCCGGCACGAATAGCACTCAGTAGATGTAAAAAAATTCAGGAATTATGGATTGGTGCTGAGGGGAGTAGACCTTGCTACTTTCTTACTTCTGAATATAATTATGCTTTATGTTTTCTTTTTCCAATGTTGAATGGTGGGAGCTTCGCCTTTCTTTTTAGTTGGCTTTCTTGGTGGTACCATACTTACTTCTGAGCAGTTCTTCTGACTGGCAATGGGGCTTCTTTCTGAGGACTTCTCTACATTAAGCAAAAATACCACATTCTTCCTGGGGCTTTCTTCTTCCTGAGTCTTCCCGGGTTTACAATGGGCTCCTTTATATGATGAATACATGGTTTGGAATTGAAAACTTCCCTTCTCGGCAATGCTCTATATGTTCAATGAAACAGTGCCATCTAGTGGCTGAATTATTGCAGTACACCAACATTACACACTGCTGATAGGGTGTCATTGAGGTTTATTACAGCTTATCTCTGATCTTTTTGAAAGTGGGATGGGGGGGGAAGCATGCTTGATTGGAGGTTGACAATGTCGTGTAAAGGACCAGTAAACTTCCGTGACTGACCAATCACAAGCGTGCAATAAATCACTCATGTACTGAAACTCTAAGTAGACATGCACAGGATAATGCTGTGCTTTTCCGAGTGGCAAGTTTGGGTTTTGATTTTGATTTTTTGATGTAGCCTGCATATCTTGAATGGTTACATCTCTATGGGAAGTTGTGCTTTTCTGAGTGGTGCTTCTGGGTGTACTTCTGAATCACAATGGGCTTACTTCTGAGTAGACATCCACAGTACTGTGCTGTGCTTCTCTGAGTGAAAATGTTGAGTTTTTTTGTTCTGAATTGGTTTAAACTTGTTGGATGTGAATATTCTGCAACACTTTTTCTCAGTGGTAAGAATCCCATTTTTGGCCCTGCCCACTTTGCCTTTGGCCCCACCCACTGCTGGATTACAGCCACTGAGATCTTTCCCAAATTGGAATTCGGACCTGAGGCTGAAGAAGGGTTCCCTACTCGTGGTACAAAGCACTACAGCCTCAGTTGCTAATTGCTGAGTGCCCTAACACATTATTTGATATGTTTTTTTAGTGATGTACATGCAAGTGTAAATAAGTCCCAAATGGCACCACGTTTAGAAACTTCACATATACATCATCCCATGTAGGCTCTTTGTGTAAAGATGGCATTCTGTCTATGGTGACCAGTTATGAATCACCAAAAAAGAGGAAATGCATCAGCAAACAAGAGAGCAAAAGAGGACACACATTTGCACAAAACCAGCATATGCTAATTTATATGTATAGATGCACATTTAGAAATAATTATTATAGTTTAAATAGAAATACAGTATGTCAAATCATAGTGCAGAAAACTGCAACCAGGTAACCTGTGTGGCTGCCTGGTTAGCCTGCTGTGCCAGTCCTATCTACTGATGAGCAACAGTTCTGTTGGTTCTTTAAACTGGAATTGGTCAAGACTGCCTTTCAAATACAGGACACTTTCAAATAGAAGACTGTAAAACAGGACACATGGCCACGCTATCACCTGCAAGCAACGTGACTCATCGCAGGTGACTATGACAGTGGTTATTTAAAGCTTGCCTTGTATTTCTCAGTTTCCCCCAAAAGCTTTGATACCTGGGGCACATTTTTGTCTGGATTTAAAATTGGAGTCTATAAAGGTGTGTATACACACACACACACACACACACTCACTCACACACTGCCTTTACACTCTGGAGTGCACTTGCGTGGGAGTAAGCAGTCCAAACCAATTCAGCAACTTTTGATCTCTTGGCAAAGATTACTTTTCAGCTGTTTCTACCACAAGGATATTGTGCATGTCCTAGAGAACTGCAAACAAAGACAAGCATGGGGAAGAAATGGGTTAAGTCTGAGACCTCCCTGTCTGTTCCAGACAGACTTCTGGGTTCCCCTTGCTAATCTCGACATAAAGCCCCTTCGAAAAAAGAAAAGAAAGTGTAACAAGCCAATTTTAAATCAAGGGTGACTTGATACCCTTTAAAAAAGGCTCTTCTTGAATGAAATATTATATAATACAGCAGCAGCAGAAAAAATGCAGTGTTACATTAGAAAAATGACAAATTGCTTAGGTTGATGCATTTCTTCACTGCTTGACTTCAGTATAATTACCAAGAAGGGTTTGAAAATCTTCATGCTCCTCTAACCTTTTGTTCAAGGCATTTCAACATTCCGCAATGGCACTGACCACATTCTCTGTAGGCCCTCTGAGCTGTGGGGCACCTCTCCCCCTGTTTTATTTATTATTACATTTAAATCTCACTTTTTTTGTTGCTCTTGCATGGAAACCAAGGCAGCTGACATAGTCCTCCTCCTCTCCATTTTGTCCTCACAACAACCCTGTGAGGTGGGTTAGGCTGGGAGTCAGTGACTGGCCCAAAGTCATCCAGTGAGCTTCATGGACGAATGGGGACTAGACCCTGAGTCTCCTGTGCCCCAGTCCAACACTCTCGCCACTACATTGTACTGGCTCTCAGACAGAATCCTGTCATGGCAGAAATAGCCCAGAGACCTCCTGAAGTTGCCCACCCCTACTTTAATGGAACAGAAAGCCTTGTTATATGCCTTCCTGCCCTGGGGAAATCCAGTAACCAGCTTGGAGGCCTGAGGATACACAGCTGCCCAGGCAGGGGTTGTGACAACAGTTCAATGGCTCAGCGTTCTGAGCAGCCACACAGACAAGCCCCGGAAGCTCCTGACAAATCTGAAGTAGACTCAAAAATGTATACCTGTAGTTTCTTAATCATCTCCTATAACAATGGACACACATCCTCCTTGCAGTTGAAGGATAGCCTAGTAATGTTGCCCCAATGTCCTGCCCACTTCTTTGCCCAGAGCTTTCTGGGAAATCTGGGACTTTGCCCAGTGATTTCTGGGATTCTCCATATCTGTCATCTGTAGCATGGGCTTCATCAGGGAATTACGGTACTTCTTTGTTTCTTTGTCTCTCTCAGGATGAGGGCATTGCCTGTAGATTGGCAGAGGATGAAAGCTTCACAAGGCCTTCTCAGTCTGAAAGACATAGCATAGTGCAGCCTTCCCCAAGCTGGTGCCTTTCTGATGTTTTGGACAACTCCCAGCATTTCTGACCATTGGCCATCCTTTCTGGGGAGTCGAAGTCCAAAACATCTGGAGGACACCAAGACAGCTGTAGTGGCTGCATCAAACATGGTGACCTCTCTTGTGGCATACAGTTTAGGCATCATTGCATTAACCCTTACAGCTCCAATCCTTGCCCATTTCAGATACTTCATACCAATGCTGGCTCCAAGTTTTGGAAATCCTTAGGCTGATTGCCTTCCCCCATTTACACCCTGTCGACTCCTGAGATCTTCCGAGGAGGCCTTATTGGTTGTTCCACAACCAATGGAATGGCGCTAGGTGATACCACATATGTGGGCCTTCTCAGTAGAGGCACGTACCCTCTGGAACGCTCCCCCATGCATGGTTTGAGAGGCAGAAACTATGGCAAGCTTCAAACATACTTGTGGAAACATACTTGTTCACACAAGTGTTCCCTGACCTGTAAGGGGCTATGACCCTGCCCTGTTTTATTGTTGTCTTTGCAGTAATGCTTTTAATTATTTATTAATTTATATTGTTTTTATGTTGTATTATATGCGAATTTTAGTGTGCGATTTCTTATGTTAAGTATAGAGGAATTATAAATACATAAATAAATAAAAATAAAGATTCCCTAAATGGACCCCCTGCCAGAGTGGGCCCACCTCCTCCATCACCTCACTACTGTCACCACTGTCCATTTGCTTGCCCTTTGGGGCAATCCACAGACCTGTCCAGAAGGAAAAGGCAAAATGAGTAGAGGCTGCTGTTCACTCCTTCTTCTTGCTGCAGTCCACTACTTCTTCTTGCTGCTGTCATTGTTCAGTTGATTAAGAGGAGACAGGTTAACAGGCAGTGACATAAGGAGAAGGAGAAGCAGGATTACGGGGCTTGAGGGATTGGCAGTAGGCCTCCTGCTAGGTCGTGGGCAGGTGCCCAAAGATGCTGACCCCTGCCATTGGACCTGCTTCGTATGATCTGTTTTCACAATGGTGGCACAGTTACGCACACACACGAGATACAGGAGAGGTCTGCAGGCAACGTCTTCTATTCTCTTGCAGAGAAAACAAATTCAATCCAGTAACAACTACTTTTGTAAAATCTGATCCCAACACAGTTCCTGCACACAAATGTCGACACTCCCAATGATATTATTTGTCACACAAACTGAGCTTGTTTCTGGGATGAGGTAATTTGTTCACACACATTGTTCAAGTCCTTCCTTTCTGTGAGCCAGAATTCTTTGCATGTTTGAGCAAGAACGGCATATTTCTCTGTTGTTTTATTTTTATTTTTAACATGCGGCTCCTCCTTCTGCTTCCATGCCTGTAAGCTTAGCCTATTAGCAAACAAAGAGAAGATATATAACAACACTGTGTTAGAATGTTCTGTGATGCTGAGGTAAAATGAGAGAGAGAGAGAGAGAGAGAGAGAGAGAGAGAGAGAGAGAGAGATGAAGTGACTGAAGTGATTTATCCCATCTAAATTCAGCTGGCACATAATTGAGTTTAAACCTGTATGGGGGGAAAACAATGAAATAAAAAGGAACCCCAGAACTGACTCAAGGAATAGATTTATTTCCTTTTGTGGTCATTGTTTCTTGAAAGGCAATAGTATTGTCAAGAACAGAGAGGAAGCTGAAATATGCATGGAGGAACTGAAGTAAACCTGGAAGGCAAAGAGGCTAGTGGGGGCTACTATTAAGCAGTGAAATGGCCACCACAGACAGCTGATTCGGGGTGTCATGAAATGGCAGAAATATTTAATCATTTCATTTATTATTGTTGAATTTTTAGCACTAGGGAGGTCGTTGGGTAGCCTTGGGTGCCAGGGAGGGTCTTGACCAGCCTTGGGTACTATGCACACACTTTTAACTTGGTGGGTGGGGACATTTTCTGCTCTGTGTCAGGCAGCAAAATGTCTTGGGTGAGCCCTCTTAGGGGCTAATCAGGCTAAACATTTGCTTTCTCAGAGAATTAGGGATTTAGACTTAAGAACATAAGAACATAAGAAAAGCCACACTGGATCAGAGCAAGGGTCCATCTACTCCAGCATTCTGTTCACATAGTGGCCAACCAAGTGCTTGTGGGAAATTCACAAGCAGGACATGAGTGCAACAGCACCCTCCTGCCCGTGTCCCTCAGCAACTGTGTAAATAGGCATAGTGCCTCTGATAGAGCCTTATCCTCCATGAATTTGTCCAATCCCCTTTTAAAGCCATCCAAATTGGTGGCCATCACTACATCTTGTGGAAGTGAATTCCATGGTTTAACTATGTGTTGTGTGAAGTCCTTCCTTTTATCTCTCCTGAGTTTCCCACCAATCAGCTTCATGGGATGACCCCAGGTTCTAGTATTATGAGAGAGGGAGAAAAATGTCTCCCTATCTACTTTCTCCACTCCATGTGTAATTTTGTACACCTCTGTCATGTCCCCTCTTACTTGCCTTTTTTTCTACGCTAAACAATCCCAGCTGCTGTAACCTTCCCTCATAGAGGAGATGCTCCAACCCCTTGATCATTTTAGTTGCCTTCTTCTGCACTTTTTCCAACTCAACAATATATTTCTTTAGGTGTGGTGACAAGAACTGTACACAGTGTTCGAAGTGTGGTCGCACTATAGATTTGTATAAGGAAAGTATGATCTTGATAGTTTTATTTTCAATTCCTTTTCTAATTATACCTAACATGGAATGTGCCTTTTTCACAGCCGCCGCACACTGGGTTGACATTTTCATTGAGCTGTCCACCACAACTGCAAGATCTCTTTCTTGGTCACCAAGTGGATAATGTAGAATACACAGCATTACTTGAGCCTTTCCTAGAGAATAGGTTACCTCAGTTTGATAGACCACTCTTGAAATCTATCTGAGACTATTGAGCTTCTTCAGGTAGATGTAATTTTGCTCTAGACAGAAGAAATGAGAGAGGATAACCTGCATGTCAACCAGAAGTTTATTCAGTTTCATAAACATAAACTTTATAAATGCATCTGGCAATAAGCCAAAGTAGTTCCAAACTACTATAGAACTGGCAAAAATCCCACAAAAATCCCACTTGCTTTGCAATACTTACTACAGCCAGTTGTCTTATCCTATAGCAGAAAGCTATCCACAGGATGGTCAGAATTAATGTCCTTTTTGATGTGGATAGACAGAGCTAGGAATGGAACATGAATTTAACATAAATCCTGTCTCTTCTCTTCATCTTTTGTCCCTGTCCAGGGAGTGGTGTGACCATATGCTGTCCCTCTAAAAATCATCAGCGTAGATGTTTTCAGTAGCCTCCTGCAATTACCCATTTGATCAGTACTGCTTAGCTTGCATTTTACAAGAGCATTCTAGCTAGACAAAATGAATGGCACACTCACTGTTAGTGGCACAAGATGTATGTCATAGACTGGAATGTATGCATGTATGTATGTATGTATATATGTATAAAAGCCGCTTTGGAGAAAGTCAGCTTCTCAAAATGAAAATGACTGATGTTTATCTAGGTCATTTTTATGAGTTTCTATTTTGGTGCTTTATTCTATTTCTTTTAATTCCTGTATGATTTCCTCTGACCTGCAAGGTATAGGGTTGGCTCAAGGGGTGTACATTTATAGAGATTAGAATAGGGTGAAACCTGCAATGTCAGGAAACCCATGCCACCTCAGGGTTTTTTGCCAACTGCTGTTCTATTTGTAGAAATATGCCCTGCTACTTACTTGGAAGCAGAGATATCAAGAAAGTGATATTAAGAGCGGAAGCCAATTTACTCGACAAAAACATCCATTAACTTTATCACCACTGGATGCTGCAAAGTAATCAATTAACATGCTTCATTTGGGAATGACTAATAGAATTGTTAAATATACAGTCACTGAAGTCACTTGGCTAGGCTAAATATTAATACCTTTAAAAGGCAGGAAATGTGTTTTAGATAAATTGCTGATCCTCATGGCTTCCATCCCAGGCCTCTGCCCCCCTGCATTTGGCCTATAAGCTCACTGATCAAAATGCTTTCTGTTCTTGGTGTATTTTTTAAAAAGAACTTTTCATTTGATTCAGTGTCATATCTTGACATGGGCAAATCTCTGGTGTATGATGGTGAGAATGGTCTCAGTGGAGCAGTCATCACAAATAACTGACCTTCAGTGTTTCAATCCTCACTTTACCAAAGTGAACATAAAAAGATAAGAAAAGCCATGATGGATTAGACCAAAGTTCTACCTAGTCCACCATTCTGTGTACACAGAGACCAACCAGCTTCCTGTGGGAAGCCTACAAGCAGGACATGAATGCAATAGCACCCCCAGCAACTGATATGCATAGGCATACTGCCTAAGATATTGGAGGTAGCATATAGCCATCAGGACTAGTAGCCACTGATAGCTTTCTCCTGCATGAATTTGTCCAATCCGTTTTAAAGCCATCCAGGTTGGTGGCCATCACTATATCTTGTGGTAGTGAATTCCATAGTTTAACTATGTACTGTGTGAAGAAGTATTTCATTTTATTTGTCCTGAACCACCTGTCAGCTTCATGGGATAACCCCAGGTACTGGTATTATGAGAGAGGGAGAAAAATGTCTCCCTATCCACATTCTCCACACCATGCATAATTTTGCACACTTCTATCATATCTCCTCTTACTTGCCTTTTTTCTAAGCTAAACAGTCCCAGCTGTTGTAACCTTTCATCATCGGGGAGTTGCTCCAGCCCCTTGATCATTTTAATTGCCCTTTTCTGCACTTTTTCCAGCTCTGCAATATCCTTTTTAGGTGTGGTGATCAGAACTGTACACAGTGTTCTCAGTGTGATTGCACCATAGATTTGTATAAGGAGAGTATAATCTTGGCAGTTTTATTTTGAAAATGCTATGAAGACAAAGCGAATGGCGGCTGCAGGACGGCCGCCATTCGCAAAGCAGCGCGGATGGGAGCAGGTAAGTGCTCCATTTCACGTGCCTTTTGTGGGTTGGGGGAGGCAAGGACTTCGTCCTGCGTGCCTTTCGTGGGTTGGGGGGGCGGGGGCTTCGTTCCATGATGGAGATCTCACCATCTCACCGAGATCTGTCGCAGAATTCTCTAACATCCCTACATTTTCATCGAGCCATCCACCACAACCCCCAGATCTCTTTCTTGGTCAGTCACTACTAGCTCAGGTCTCATCATCACCTAATGCTTGAAGGTGGGATTTTTTGTTCCAATGCACATCACTTTACACTTGCTTATATTGAACTGCATTTGCCATTTTGAAGTGAGATCTTAACAATACAAATAAGTCATACCATGCTTGCCATGAGCCATGCTGAGATATGAAGTAGCAAAAAACCTAGGACTTGAAATTTCCTAGAAAATTTCCTAGTAAAATCCAATATAAGTCCTACTTAGAGTAGACCCATTGAAATGAGTGGGGTATAAGTTTGTCATGACTAACCTAACACCTATTCATTTCAATGGGCCTATTCTAAGTAAGGCATATTCTATTATGTGTTTTAGCTGATTGCTGAGAGCCTTCTAATGATATATTTCCCCTTTTCATTCTGAGCATTCAGGATGAATTCAATCTTCCTACATATTTCTACATCAGCTTTTCTTAAATTTGACTTTGATTCCTGGGTTTCATTTTTCACAAGTGTTTCTCAAGTGGAAATGTTTTACTATTGGAATGCAGTTGAGGTTCTGACCTAAACCCCATTAAAGCTGGTGGGAGTCTTTGTGCCAGCTTTCCCATAGATTGAGGACACCCTGAAATATTTTACCGATTAGCAGCTCTGGAAGCATTTAAAAGCTCATTGTTGCACCAAGCACAAAAGAGACCGGCTTTCTCAGGGTGCATTTCAGAAATGTATCTCTCTCCACTTTCTACCACTGCATGGCAATATCAGAAATTACCCCCTAAGGGAAGCCATGTGAGATAGCACAAAATTGAAGTGTCAAAGTGTTTCATACATTTGGATCCCCCATGAGCTGGCCATCGTATGAATCGCATGCCTAATGATGGCTGGGCAATGATTGGTACAAACATTTTCCTTGGTGAAATAAGCAATTTTCCACTAAAACCTAGACATTCTCTCTTCAATGTTGTCGCCAAGTGGGGATTTCTAGGGAGAGCATTTCATAATTGGGGGCAGGGAGAGACACCACTGTTAAGGCCTTTCTCTTGTTGCCATTCTATGAACCTCCCTCAAAAGAGGGTCTCAGATGTTGATCATAGGATATGAATAGGTTCATATATGGCCTTCCAAATCACAGGATGCAGTGGACACTACATACAGGGCAAACCCAAGATATTTGGCGGGGGGGGCAGCAAATGGTGCACACACATACAGCAAAGCACATATTACCCAAGCAATGCACCAAGTTATTTTTATAGTTGAAGCAGAAAATCCCACCAGTGCCTCTCCCCCTCACCCCTGTACAAATACAACAATAATAAATCCAATAACAATTTGCTGGCTTTTCATAACAACCACATTCAGCTGCCTCAGATCACCACTTCACTCTGCCTAATGGTAGGGCCAGGCCTGATTGCACGTCCTCTTTGTGTGAATAAGCGGCAAACAACCCCTGTCAACTGGGCCAGATCTACACCTCATGTCATATTGATACGAACCCATCATGGTGATGCTATATCCCTCTTGTGCATTTATACCTTGAAGCACACACAGTGACATCTGTTGCAGTATTTTGGATAGTACGGAATAAAAAGCAGGAAATAATGCCAGAAAAGCGGTATACGGAATACATAATGTGCCCCAGCAGTTAGCACTTCAATACCGATAAAAAGCACTAGTGAAGATATAGCCCTGGACACATGCCTAATCAAAGCAATTATCTTGACTACACCAGAGTCAATTTGTGAGAATCAGAATAGCAAGGGAAGAGTGCTTCATTTGAGGCTAGGATTTATTTCTCTCCCTCTCCCTCTCCCTCTGCCTCTCCCAATCCCACTCCCACCCACCCCCTCTCTCGTAACAAATGGCACAAGCAAGAACAATGCAGTTTAAGTAATTTGGTTAGGAATTACCTAATTAGAACAGTCAAAGATGATGATGGGGGATTAATATAAGCTTATTGTTATTCTAGACTGATAATTCTTGCACAGCTTGCTGATTTTTTTTTTTAACATAGGTTTCATTCAATTTTAGTGCAGAGAGGAAGAGGAGAGTTAGAATATTTTGGGAGCTCTAAAATTATATATATTTTCCTGCTCATTTAACAATGAGTGAATCTAAGTGCCAGTTGACATCCCTGGCAAAATAAATCTTCCACTTTATATTGTGAGCTTCTGCCAGAGAAACAGTCACCCCCTCTCACAAGGCTTCCCTACTCTGCCCTGCAAATAGACTTCAATAAGACAAAAGTCTAAGGGGAACTCCTTTGGCACTGAGGAAGTTGGTCATTTCCCACACATTGTATTCTTCTTTGCAGTCCATCTTCAGTTTCCCCACTCAACCCCACTGTTCAAGTGACTTCTGGGGGGCAATATTTTCTGTCTGCATTATGGTTACACACAGCAAGAACTGCTTTACACTTCCAGTTGTATGCAGAAGATTGATACATGCACTTGAAGGAATGAAACTCTCTCACATGCATTACGACAAGACATTTCAGGATTTGAGAGCCACTAGCAGGTTTTGTGGCTACCAAACACAGTAGCTTTAGTTCACAAGTAATTTGTCTGGCGTGTTGTTGTTTTTTCAGGACAGAGGCAATACATCAGCTTCATCTTACCTGTGGCTATAACCTCGGCAAGAACCCATGCTGCTGATCTCAGTTACTCTTTTGTTCAGGACAACAAGAGAGTGAAATCATACTTCAGAGACATTGTTTTTCAAGTGGTAGATTATGGGCTTCACTAGACATTATGAGAGACACAGACCAGCTGCTGCTCCATGTCTCTTTTCCCCCCCTTCCTTGTAACACCTAGATAAACACAACGCATGACGCGGTATTATTCCGCTATCCACTCCTGCTTCTCATCATTGACAGTCAGCCGTGGAAGTGGGGCAATGCATAGTGTGATGGGATCATGTACACAAACAGAAAGGTTGCGTTGGGCCATCAGCATTACTTCAGACAAGTGACTGTGCATCAGCTATGCTATGCTAATGTAGCTGACTAAAAACATTTCCTACTGCATCATTGTCTAAAGGTCCCCAGTTCACCTCATTCCATGTCTCGGTTCTCAAGGGGAGATATTGTATTGCACTGTGTTTCTAATGTAAGATAGGGGGGGCCTTGAAAACAGGTGCAAGAGTCAATCCTGGGTTCATACCTGAAACACAGAATGTTGCCCTCAACATGAACACAGCAATGCCCATCTCAGTGTCTTAATCTTCAAGAGAGATAACGTACTGTCTTTTATTTTGCATAGGGATGTCAGAGTATTCCGCCACGGATCTTGGTGAGGCTGAATGCCAGTGCATTCGGCCCCCTGAAATCTGTGGCGGAACGGCCTGCCCCCCCGCCCCCCGTGGATCCCCCCCGGGATGAGACTTACCTGGGGCAGATGTTCCGGGCAGCGGTGGCTCTGGTGGCAACTTCGGCGGCGGCAGCTGCGGCGGCTGGTCTTACGACTGGCTGCCACCGCCACCATTTGCAATCTTGTCATTTGGGTTTTTTTTTTTTTTTTTTACAGAGATGTGATAGGCTACATAAAGACTTACGTAGCCTATCACATCCCGGTTAAAAAAAAAAATGCATACGCAAATGGCGGCGGCTACAGCTGCCGCCATTTGCGTTCCTTATTTTTCACCGTCTTAGCCTACGTAAATATTTACGTAGACTATTATGGCGAAAATAAAGAGGAACGCAAGTAGCGTAGTGGGTGCTATCTGCGTCCCTTTCTGATTCGCCGATTTAGCCTACGTAAATATTTATAAAAATAAGGAACGCAAATGGCGGCAGCTGTAGCCGCCGCCATTTGCGTACGCATTTTTTTGTGTGTGTTTTTTTTACCCAGAGCCCTCCGCAGCCGGAAATCCGGCTGCGGACCGCCCTGGCCTGAGCCTGGCCGGCTGCTCTGCGGAGCCTCCATGGAGCACAGCCAGCCGTTGAGGATTCCGGGGGGGAGGACCGGATCGCCTCTCCCCCCAACATGAACATAATCCGCGGAAAGGTAAGTGACTTTCGTACATCCCTAATTTTGCATTTCCTACTACCTCCTTACAAATGGTTATGTGTCTGCAGGGGTGTGTGTGGTCAAGCTTGAGCCTGAAATGAAGAATATGAATTGCAGACTGACTTCTATACCAAATTTAATTTGAATATTTCAATGCATAGTAGAATTACTTCACTACATGGCTTGGGACCCAGTTATCTGAAGGAATGCCTGCTTCCACATCAACTGGCCAGTACAATGAGATTGTCGTCGGAGACACTCTTCCATGTGGCACATAGCATGCTGCCTTGCATCAAGTCCAAAATTCCAAAACTAATTTAGTGCTAGGAACATGCTGTCGTCTCCCAGACCAGAATGCTCAGAGAGGCCTAGAGATGGAAAATGAAATCAGGGAGGCCTCCAAACAAGGAAGTATTGTAATAATGGGCAACTTCAATTACCCCCCACACTGATTGGATTAATATATGTTCCAGCCATGACAAAGAGGCTAAATTTCTTGATGCCCAAAATGATTGTGCCCTAGAGCCATTAATCATGGAACCGACCAGAGGGGAGGCGACCTTGGATTTAACCCTAAGTGGTGTCCTAGTACGAGATGTAAATGTTGTTGAACCAGTTGGAAACAGTGATCATAGTGTGATCAGATTTAACATATATTTAAGTGGGAAATTGCCCAGGAAGTCCATCAGTCACATTTGACTTCAAAAGAGGAAACATCTCTAAAATGAAGGAACTGGTGAAAAGGAAGTTAAAAAGGGGAGTCAAGGGGATTAAATCCCTTCAGAATGCTTGGAGATTATGCAAAGCCACAACAATAGAACCCCAGCTAAAATGTATACCACAGGTTAGGAAAGGTAGCACCAAGTCCAAGAGGTTGCTGGCATGGTTGATGAACAGGGTTAAGGGAACTATTACAGAAAAGAAAGCTTCCTTCAGAAAATGGAAATCTTGCCCAAGTGAGGAAAACAAAAGGGAGCACAAGCTTGCACAAAGGCAGCACAAGCTTGCACAAATACAAGATGCAAAAAGGCATTTTGAGGAGCATATCACTAACAACATCAAGGCCAAAAATAAATAATTATTTAACTATATCGGAAACAGAAAACCAGCTAGAGAGGCAGTTGGACTATTGGATGACAATGGAGTTAAAGGAGAAGGCAAGGAGATTGCAGAGAAGCTGAATTAATACTTTTCATCCATCTTCACTGCAGAAGATATAGGACAGATACCTGTGCCTGAACTGGTGTTTTCAGGAAGGGAGTCTGAAGAACTGAGGCAAATAGCAGTGACAAAAGATGAAGTTCTCAACCTTATTGAGAAATTGAAAGCAAACAAATCACCGGGCCCAGATGGTATCCATCCTAGAGTTCTCAAAGAACTCAAATATGAAGTTGCTGATCTTCTAACCAAAATATGCAATATGTCCCTAAGATCAGCCTCTATACCAGAGGACTGAAAGATGGCCCATGTAACACCAATTTTCAAAAAGTGATCCAAGGGGGATCCAGGAAATTATAGGCCAGTTAGCTTAACGTCTGTTCTGGGTAAATTGGTTGAAGGCATTATGAAATATAAAATTAGTAAGCATATAGAAGGACAAGCCCTGCTGAAAAAGAATCAGCATGGCTTCTGCAAAGGTAAGTCCTGTCTCACTAACCTTTTAGAGTTCTTTGAGAGTGTCAATAAACATGTAGACAGGGGTGATCTGGTAGACATTGTTTACTTGGACTTCCAAAAGTCCATGATAACCAAAAGGCTTTTGACAAAGTCCCTCACCAAAGACTCCTGAGCAAATGTAGCAGTTATGGAATAAGAGGAGAGGGATCAGTAACTGGTTAAAGAACAGAAAGCAGAGAGTAGGAATAAATGGTAAATTCTCCCAATGGAGGGAAGTAAATAGTGGGGTCCCACATGGATCTGTATTAGGACCAATGCTTCTCAACCTGTTCATAAATGAACTGGAATTAGTGAGCAGTGAAGTGGCCAAGTTTCAGATGACACCAAATTATTTTGGGTGGTTAAAACAAAAAGGGATTGTGAAGAGCTCCAAAATGATCTCTCCAAACTGGGAGAATGGGCATCGAAATAGCAAAAGTAGTTCAATGTAAGCAATTGTAAAGTGATGCACGTTGGGGCAAAAAATCCCAACTTCATGTATAGCCGGATGAGATCTGAGTAAGGATGGCGGAGAATTCCACCACGGACCCCAATGAGGCTGGATTCTAAAGAATCCAGCCCCCCAGAGTCCATGGCGGAATGGAGCACTTACCTCCGCCTCCCTCCAGAATCCTCTTCGGCCGGATACTGCTTGCAGCGATCCTGTGGAGCCACCGACCGGATCCGGAGCACCAGCAATATGGCCGCCATTGCTGTATCACCGGCTGAAGGGGACTTTCTCCAGACGCAAATGGCATACGCCATTTGTGGTCGTAAAGGTCTTAGATTAAGCTAAATGCATCCATTTACAGCTGCATTTACCCTAAACTAAGACCTTTACAGCCGCAAATGGCATACTGGACACCATTTGCATCTGCAGTCAATCCCTCTCAGCCAGTGATATGGCAATGGTGGCCATAACGCTGGTGCTTCAGAGCCGGCCAGCGGCTCCATGGAATCGCCACAGAGCGGAGCTGGCCAAAAAGGATTCTGGGGGGAGGAACGGATTGCCTCCCCTCAAGGGCAGATTCCCAGCTGGAACAACAGGTAGGGAATCTGCTCATCCCTTGATCTGAGCTAGTGGTGACTGACCAGGAAAGAGATCTTGGGGTTGCGGTGGACAGCTCAATGAAGATGTCAACCCAGTGCGCAGCTGCTGTAAAAAAGTCAAACTCCATGTTAGGCATAATTAGAAAAAGGATTGAGAATAAAACTGCCAATATCATATTTCCCGTATACAAATCTATGGTGTGACCACACTTGGAATACTGTGTACAGTTCTGGTCACCACACCTAAAAAAAGATATTGTAGAGCTGGAGAAAGTGCATAAAGGGGCAGCTAAAATGTTCAAGGGGTTGGAGCATCTTCCCTATGAGAGAAAGTTACAACAGCTGGTATTGTTTCGCTTGGAAAAAAGGAGGGTAAGGGGGAGGCGTAATAGAGGTCTACAAAACTATGCATGGTGTGGAGAAAATGGATAGGGAGACATTTTTCTCCCTCATAATACTAGAACTCGGGGTCACCCCATGAAGCTGATTGGTGGGAGATTCAGGACAGATAAAAGGAAGTACTTCTTCACACAGCACATAGTTAACTATGGAATTCGCTATCACAGGATGTAGTGATGGCCACCAACTTGGATGGCTTTAAAAGGGGGTTGGACAAATTCCTGGAGGAAAAGGCTATCAATGGCTACTAGTCCTGATGGCTATGTGCTACCTCCAGTAACAGAGGAAGTAACCCTATGAACACCAGTTGCTGGAGAACATGGGTGGGAGGGTGCTGTTGCACTCATGGCCTGCTTGTGGTTCCTGGTCGACAGATGGTTGGCCACTGTGTGAACAGAATGCTGGACTAGATGGACCCTTGGTCTGATCCAGCAGGGCTCTTCTTATTGTTTTATGGTCTTATGTCCTAAGTCAGTTCATTAGTCCATCTACCTCAGCATTGTCTATGCTGAGTGACCGGCACCAGCTCTCCAGGGCTTCAGGCAGGGGTCCTTCCCAGGCTTAGATTAAAATGGCAGAGATGGAAGCTGGGACCGTCTGCATGCAAAGCAGGTGCTCTGCCACTCAGCTTTGTTGTTGCTCAGTCGTTCAGTCGTGTCCGACTCTTTGTGGCCCCATGGACCATAGCACGCCAGGCCTTCCTGTCCTGCGCTCTCTCCCGGAGGAGCATGCTCAAGTTCATATTCATTGCATCAGTGATGCTATCTAGCCATCTCATCCTCTGCCGTCCCCTTCTCCTTTTGCCTTCAGTCTTTCCCAGCATCAGGGTCTTTTCCAGAGAGTTTTCTCTTCGCATTTGGCGGCCAAAATATTTGAGCTTCAGCTGCAGTATCTGTCCTTCCAATGTGCACTCACGGTTGATTTCCTTTAGGATTGACTGATTTGACCTCCTTGCAGTCCAGGGGACTCGTAAGAGTATTCTCCCGCACCACAGTTCGAAAGCATCAATTCTTCGGCGCTCAGCCTTCCTTATAGTCCAGCTCTCACAGCCATACATTACTACTGGGAAAACCATAGCTTTGATTAGATGGACCTTTGTCAGCAAGGTGATGTTTCTGCTTCTTACTATGCCGTCTAGGTTTGCCATAGCTTTCCTCCCAAGGAGCAAGCATCTTTTAATTTCATGGCTACAGTCACCATCTGCGGTGATCTTGGAGCCCAAGAAAGTAAAATCTGTCACTGCTTCCATTTCTTCCCCTTCTATATGCCAGGAAGTGATGGGGCCATGATGCCATGATCTTCGTTTTTTTAATGTTGAGTTTCAAACCAGCTTTTGCACTCTCCTCTTTCACCCTCAACAAGAGGCTCTTCAGATCCTCTTTGCTTTCTGCCATTAGGGTGGTATCATCTGCGTATCTGAGGTTGTTGATCATTCTCCCAGCAATCTTAATTCTGACCTGTGATTCATCCAACCCGGCGTTTCTCATGATGTACTCTGCATATAAGTTAAATAAGCAGGGTGACAATATACAGCCTTGTCGTACTCCTTTCCCAATTTTGAACCAATCAGTTGTTCCATGTCTGGTTCTTACTGTTGCTTCTTGACCCTCGTACAGGCTTCTCAGGAGACAGGTAAGGTGGTCTGGTACTCCCATCTCTTTAAGGATTTGCCACAGTTTGTTGTGATCCGCACAATCAAAGGCTTTAGCATAGTCAATGAAGCAGAAATAGACGTTTTTCTGGAATTCTCTTGCTTTCTCCATGATCCAGCAAATGTTGGCGATTTGATCTCTAGTTCCTCTGCCTCTTCGAAACCCAGCTTGTACTTCTGGTAGTTCTTGGTTCACATACTGCTGAAGCCTAGCTTGTAGGATTTTGAGCATAACCTTGCTGGCATGTGAAATGAGTGCCATTGTACAGTAGTTTGAACACTCTTTGGCATTGCCCTTCTTTGGAACTGGAATATAAATTGACCTTCTCCAGTCTTGCGGCCATTGTTGAGTGTTCCAAATTTGTTGGCATATTGAGTGCAGCACTTTAACAGCAACATCTTTTAGGATTTTAAATAGCTCAGCTGGAATACTGTCATCTCCGCTAGCTTTGTTGTTACTAATGCTTCCTAAGGCCCATTTGACTTCACTCTCTAGGATGTCTGGCTCAAGTTCAGTGACCACACTATCATGGCTATCAGGGACATTCAGATCTTTCCTGTATAGTTCTTCTGTGGATTCTTTCCACCTTTTCTTAATCTCATCTGCTTCTGTTAGGTCCCTGCCTTTTTTGTCCTTTATCATGCCCGTCTTTGCACAAAACGTTCCCTTGAGATCTCCAGTTTTCTTGAAGAGATCTCTAGTCTTTCCCATTATATTGTTTTCCTCGATTTCTTTGCATTGTTCATTTAAGAAGGCCTTCTTGTCTCTCCTTGCCATTCTCCGGAAATCTGCATTCAGTTGGGTATATCTTCCCCTTCCTCCCTTGCTTTTTGCTTCCCTTCTTTCCTCAGCTACTTGTAAAGCCTCATCAGACA
Source organism: Heloderma suspectum (assembly GCF_057233095.1). NCBI lineage: Eukaryota > Metazoa > Chordata > Lepidosauria > Squamata > Helodermatidae > Heloderma > Heloderma suspectum. The sequence continues at coordinate 269,807,205 of NC_139458.1, forward strand.
GCCACTTCGCTTTCTTGCATTTCTTCTTCTTTGGGATGGATTGAGTTGCTGCCTCCTGAACAATGTTACGGACCTCCATCCATAGTTCCTCAGGCACTCTGTCTATCAGGTCTAATTACTGAAATCTATTCCTCACCTCCACTGTATATTCATAAGGGATATGATTTAGGTCATACCTGAATGGTTTAGTGGTTTTCCCTAGGTTCTTCAATTTAAGCTGAAATTTTGCAACAAGCAGTTCATGATCTGAGCCACAGTCAGCTCCAGGTCTTGTTTTTACTGACTGTATAGAGCTTCTCCATCTTTGGCTGCAAAGGACATAATCAATCTGATTTCAATATTGACCATCGGGTGATGTCCATGTGTAGAGTCGCCTCTTGTGCTGTTGGAAAAGAGTGTTTGCTATGATCAGCGTGTTGTCTTGGCAAAACTCTATTAGCCTTTGCCCTGCTTCATTTTGTACACCAAGGCTATGCTTGCCTGTTATCCTGGTGATTTCTTGACTTCCTACTTTAGCATTCCAATCCCCTATGATGAAAAGGACATTTTTTTTGGTGTTAGTTCTAGGTGGTGTTGTAGGTCTTCATAGAACCGATCAACCTCAGCTTCTTCGGCCTCAGTGGTTGGGGCATAGACTTGAATTACTGTGATGTTGAATGGTTTGCCTTGGATTTGTACTGAGATCATTCTATCGTTTTTCAGATTGTACCCCAGTACTGCTTTTCCCACCCTTTTGTTGACTATGAGTGCTACTCCATTTCTTCTAAGAGATTCTTGCCCACAGTAGTAGATATGATGGTCACCTGAATTAAATTTGCCCATGCTTGTCCATTTGAGTTCACTGATTCCCAAGATGTCAATGTTCAATCTTGCCATCTCATGCTTGACCACCTCCAGCTTACCTTGATTCATTGATCTGACATTCCAGGTTCCTAAACAATATTGTTCTTTACAGCATCGGACTTTCTTTTCACCACCAGACACATCCACAGCTGAGTGTCCTTTCGGCTTTGGCCCAGCCGCTTCACTCTTTCTGGGGCTACTTGGAAATACCCTCTGCTCTTCCCCAGTAGTATATTGGACACCTTCTGAACTGAGGGGGCTCATCTTCCGGCGTCATCTCTTTTAGCCTTGTAATACATTCCGTAGGGTTTTCTTGGCAAGAATACTGGAGTGGGTTGCCATTTCCTTCTCCAGTGGACCACATTTTGTCAGAACTCTCCGCCATGACCTGTCCGTCTTGGGTGGCCCTGCACGGCATAGCTTATGGCTTCACTGAGCTACGCAAGCCCCTTCACCACAACAAGGCAATGATCCCCTTCTTTTATCTGCTGCTTGATCCTATACTGGAGATGGTGAAGTAGTACTTTACTGCTGGAAGGGAAATAGAATAACTCTGAAATATTACTTTTTCCCCAGTGCCTAGGAAAAAGCAATACAAGATGCAAGGTAGGCTGTGTGGTAAGCCGCTGTACATGAGTGGCTTACCACACAGTAACACCTGCTATGGAGAGCAATTTCAACTGGGCTTTGTGTAGCAGCAGACATACGGTGTATAAATTGGTCCTTATGTCACAGAAGCCAGTTTAGATGGTTATCAAACAAAAGGGGTGTGTTTGTTAAGATTTATGAAATTCATTTTAATGATAAGCACAGATTTTTTTAAAACAGGCTAAATTTGAGTTTGGAGCCCTTAAAGAGACATTTCCATAGCAAGAATTTCCATCAGACAAAAATTATGAAGGTAGGGCTAATGTGGTGCATGGCGATGAAAAAAGTAGCAGGATTTGATTAAATAGTGGAAAGGGGATGAGAACCAACGAGAAGCAAAGTATTATGAGTCCTTGACAGGAAAAAGGAATTGACTCAATCTCACCCATTTCAAATCCTATCTGTTCAGCTGTTCATTCTGAGCCTTCAATTAATTGATTGATTAATTAAAATTAAGCACTTAATCTCTACATTTACATGTCATGACTCCCATTTGAGAACATTGTCTGTGCGCATCCATCAGAAGATTCTATCCTTTTCCAGTCACCATTGCTGCCCAAACATATTACTTTGTAAACAGGAAATGACAGTGTTGGCTCAGTGCCCTCGTATTGTAGCAACATTGCCATATGCCAGTATCATGCTAAATGTAGTAAAGATGCAACAATGTAATTATTGGGGACATCTGTCAGCAGTCTAGGCTACATCTGGGATTAGTATTTACAAAGACCTCTGTCAAAAAAAGGAGAAGCCAAGTCATATTTTGTTGATTGCGTTTTACAGGCTTTGTGCCAGATAAATGGTTTCAACCAGCTCCACCTACTTTGATGTCAATGAGGCTGTGCTGAACTTATCAACTGGTGACGTAGCTAAATATTTTTGGGGAAGCAAGCAATATATTTTGAGTATGCAATAGAGCAAAGGTGCTTCCAGGTGATCACTTCAAAGGGTTACGAAACCTTGAGCTGAACTGCAACAATGTTTCTTGATTTGATTCAAGTTTGTACCTATATATTAAATGAATTTATATATGTATCATCAGCACATCGGTTGGTGGATTTTCCCAACCATTCATGATTTTTTAAATGACTTTCTCTTCATTTAGACCTGCTTTTGATTATTGCGTCAAAGAAAATCTCTGCATTCTCTAATGTTTTAAGAACAGATAGTATTAGAACAGTTTCGCCTTTATAATTTGTCCCCAAACAGAAAGTAAATGCATCAGTCTTCACACTGAACTTCCTGGCTTATTAAAAGTCTAGCTGAAGCTCTTGAGTTCAGTCTAGATTTTGGGCTTTAATACAATACAGTGTCAGGATAAAGGTGGCTTCAAAAGAGCCACTATATTCTACTATTTATCGAAATCTCATACATGCAGTTGAGTGCTCAAGAGCCCCATTCTGAGAGCTTTATGGGTGCTGCAAACTATTTTTGAAAGACTACTAAAATGCCAAGAAGAAATGAAAGAAGGACAAATCAGTGTGCAGGAGATGATGGTTGTGAAAAATTGGCAATCACACTTTAATTTAAATGAAATAAATAAATAAATTTTGCCACTTGAAATATGAATACCAGAGCAAATTATGGTGAAGCTCCTAAGAAAGGGAAGCATCAAACTAAGTTCTAAGTTTATCATAGCAGAAAAATATGGATCAGAATAAAGTATTCAGACCAGCTAATCCCTATTATTAATATTTCAAAGTGGCAGAGTGTGTGTATTTAGTAGGTGCTGAAGACTATAAAGGACCATGAGAGTACTTGAAACAGTGACTGGTGGCAAAACACAATTTGCTAGCAAATTGGGACTGTGGTTTCATTTTAAAACAAGCACTTGCATCATTATAAACATTCTTGATTTTTATCGCAACACATTGACTTCAAACTAGGTCTCCTCATTATTGCAATGTTTCTTACTAAAAGCCTATTGCTTTAGACTCTCTCTCTCTCTCACACACACACACACACACACACACCCTTTAAATCTGCTTTGAATCTGGGGCTTATTCTCCTTTTGTTGTTAAAATGAGATACTCTAAAGTTTAGAGCTTTAAAAGTGAGTATAGCTCTGCAAGTCATTTTTTTTAACGTTTACTGCTGTACTTTCCAGTTTTGTCCCATAGATTACAACAGCAACCCCTTTCACCAATACTGTTTTGGAAGTCTAAAATATTTATGTCCAAAAAGGCTTTTAAAAGTATCCCTTTATAGATCTTTGATTTGTCATGAAAATTTACAAGGCACAATCCAGTTAGACATTCTGCTACACATACTCCACTGAAATGAAGAATGCCTCCAAGAATAGTGTTATGGCCTAGATCAGCAGTGGGCAACACGCAGCCCATGGCCATATGTGGCCTCTCTGGTCTTTTTTGCACCCCTTCCATCACTGGCAAATTTGCCATGGTGGCATGCGTGGCAATAATTGTTTTCTTGAAAACAAGGCACACAGGCAGCACCCACCTTGTTTGGAAACAGAATTGTGCTCCTGGCAGCAACTTCAGCAGGATGAGGGCAGGGAAAAGCCCTGGGGAGGTCCTGGGGGAGGCAATGTGTTCTTCCAGGCCCCCAGAAGTTGCCCACCCTGGTCTAGATGCACAGCTAATTGAATCAGCTATTCCATTTTTTGTATGCGTTTTTGAGATGTTAGAAATCTTTATAAAGGTAAGCTACAGTTTGGTCCATCCCCACTTACATCAATTTCATATAATAAAGAAGACGGAGTTCCAGAAGTCGTAGGCAATATGTGCACATGGAACCAAAATAAAAATAATTTCTAGATGATTTTAGATAAGATAATGGGTAATTATATAATATCATATTAGCAGAAAGTGGGTACAGTGCAAGGGGTCTTTACAATATTGTTGGGTATGCCATACCACTATATCTCTGATCTTGAAGTACAACCACATTAGAGAGATATCTTTTATTGAAGGCGTTTTGGTTCAAGCAGGCATGAAAAGTGTGAGCAACAGTCTATGTAAGATAAATTAATTTTGAAATGTGATAAAATGGGACAAGGACTTGGACTAGGTCTTGGATCTGGCAAAATGTACCATCAAAATTACTATGTGTAGGACTTGGGGTGTTTCCAGACAAGCCTTTTATTCTGCAATCATCCTGACTTGTTCATGGAATTTTATAGGGATCCAGGTGTTGTCATCTTCCATTTGTAAGGGCACAATCCGATGGGAATAGGTAGCCGTCTACGAACTCGGAGGTGACCACCTATCTAATGCAGGGCAGGAGAAGCACGGAGGGGATCATTCCCTCTGCGCTTCTCCTGCCCTGCATTTGTGACTAGACAGCTGATTTCAGCTGTCTAGCCATGGGAAGGCGGAGCAGGGGAGGAGGCTGCCAGATGACACATAGGATGTGTCATACATGCATTTCCGCATTCCCCACCCCAGAACGCCCCATTTTGGCCAGTCCGCACTCCTCTTCAGAGCTGTTCTGTGCTGCCTGCGAGGCAGCGCGGAGTGAGGGGGGAGGCTGGTTCTCTGGGAACCGACCTCAGAGCATGGGCTCCGAAGTCGGTTCCCAGACAACTAGATATCCTATGGCCGTCTAGCTGCTGACTAGCAGCCATAGGATTGCTCCCATGTTTTCCCATCACTTCTGTCTTTTCTTTCTTTAAACGCCCCCCCAAAAAACCCATTAAGGAGGAACAGCTGCACAACTGGACTGTGCCCATAAAGTAAGGCTAAAATAATAACACATTGACCTGATCCAGACCACAGTTTAGCATGACAAGAATGCACTGTAGTAAGGCTCCAGCTTGTACACTTCCCTCTCCCTGCACTTCTTCACACAGAAGGGGGAAAGACTTAAAGCTTCTCATCAGGGCTGGTGTCAAGAGTAGGCATGGTTGGCACCTGTGAAGGGCCCACACCTCAGCAGAGCCCCACTGACAAGAGCCCCCCGGACTTGCTCCTCTGCTTTACATTGCAACCTGCTTCTTTACCTGTCTGTCACTCTGGCCTAGACAACAGAGGAGGTGAAACAGGAGCCGTAGATTCCACTGTCTACTTGCTCTCTGCCTATCAAGCAAGTAAGTGATAGCAATGATTAGAGAGAGGATGATGAGCAATAGCAGCTGGTGGCAATTGTGGGCCGATTAAGGGTGTCTTGCCCACACACCCACACTCAATCACCACTCTAATCCTATAAACACAGATCCTAGGCTCTATCTATCTCCTTATAAGCCCTATCTATCTCTGCCCTACTTGTTCCCTATCTAAACTCCACATGCACTGCTCCCTGTTTATATATAACACACCATTTCACACACCCCTCTCACTCAGCCAATCATCACAATATGCAAATATAAGATATCTCCTATCACTCATACCACTCACTCTCTGTATCTACTTACAGAAAATACAGAGCCATAACATTAATGCATATATATATATATATATATATACATAGATCCATAACAGTATATACATACATACATACATACACACACATATACACACAGTTTGTCTGTGTGACATCACGCAGGCAAACTGAGAAATTAATTGCATTAAAAGAGTTGTATAGTGATGATGCTTCCTAAATTTTAAGTCATTCTAGAAGAGATGACAGAGTAATCAACTTCTTAAAAAATGGATTTGATGAGTAGGTCATTAGAGACAGAGATTTTAAGCATGGGCCCTTGCATTCTGGTGTATATACCTAATCCTGGTGCTTTTTTTATTATATTGTCAGTGTTCCTGCTGAAATGGCAAGAGATAGAAGATGGGGAGACTGGAAAAAACATAATTTTGTACCAAATGATTCATGTAGACTTCTGTCGCCAGTCAGCCCTTATTTTAAACAACATCCCATTGATGTTTATAATCAAATACTTATATATTCTTCTTAATGGTATTAGTAAGCAATGATCCTTTTGTCTGCCCTTCCTAAATATAAAGTCAACTGTTGTTCCACGTTGCCTCAGCTATAGGTAGAGAGGCCTTTGTTTATCCTTATCCTGGTAGTTATGAGTAATTTTCTACGTTTGCTGCAGCTACATTTACATTGGCAAGTTGAGAGATCGCTGTTTGCCAAGAGAAAACTCATATGGGGGGAAAGACATATTCCACATCAACATAGCTGATGCATACATTTGATAAAATGAATTGGACATTGTTCAGTCCCTTTCCCGATGTGGCTCTTTGCTGAGTGCTAGTAGGGGTGGTGAGACAACTTCTCTCGCCATGAAATCCTGAGAATATAGGGCTCAGCTCCCATGCAGAATGTAGATATGTATTTCTTTTCCATGAGCTCTGTTGAGCAAAGTTTCCTATGGACAATTTCCATTTGTAGAAAGAAACCTTAGCTACAGCACCATTTCTCTTATGCCAAGGGCCAGCTCTCTGGAACTCTCCTGTTTGTTTCATGAAACAGGCTTGAGGCTCCTGTCTAAGACAACTTTGTTCCAGTGAGTGAAATCCTTGGAAAACAATAAGTACACATTCTGGTAATATATTTCACTGAAATTAACAGCACTTTCAACTAATGTGTTTAGTCTTTAAATCTTTTAACAAAACCATATTCCGAAGGCTGGCTGATATGCCTCAAAGGTCTGCACACAGAGGAGCCTCTGTAAGCAGCCCCACAGAGAGATCAATACATGAGCTGGTGTGACTCTGTTGAGGTGGGCCATTTCCCGATGGGAGTGGGGCAACTGAAAAACGTGTCACCATGCTCACATGAAATGCCACTGGGAAGCAGAGTCTGTTAGTACAGTTCACCGGCAAATATCTTACTTCCTCCGTGTGCTTGGGTCACTCAAAATGGAAGGTTTTAGAGCAGTGGAAATTGGTGGATCTGCACAGCTTAATCTTGTTGATGTTCTCGGCTTTCCACTGCCAAGCTTGCTCTGCCCTGGTTCTGTTGGAGTCCTCACCCCACCCTACCCCCACTACACAGAAATCTGTCTGTATTTATGTGCTCGTTTTTCAAAGGTATGCATTTTTGTATCCATGCCCCCATTGACTAAAGTGTATTTCTGCGTATTTTAGAAATGTATCCAGTGTGTTTTTGTATTTTTTAAACGTGCACATGTTGAACACTTTTTTTTGTTTGTAGAACGCATTCCAAGCATGGCAATAATTTCTAGTCAGAATTGCTGGTTCCATGTTCAGTCAGTCCCAGGATATGCAGATCGAGTAAATCAGTAAAAACAAAAAACAAAACAAAACCCTCAAGCAAATTTCTCACCCATCCCCAGTCCTCACATTATATGTGTGTGCGCACGCACGTTGCTGTGTGCGTTAAAGAAAAAGAAATATAAATTACAGTAAATATGACAATTGCTGTTATCTTGGAAATACTTACGCATCACTTTGTAGTCGCTTTTGCGTGGTGGAATATTCATTTGCATGCATGCTCAGGTGGTGAGAGATTGCATTTACCACATCAGGGCAAACCACTGAAAAATAGGTTTGTCCAGGCAGAATGTATAGAGGGTGTTTCTACATTAAGCAAAACCCCCGCAAAAACCCACATCCTTTCTGGAGCTTCCTGCTTCCGGTTTTTTTGCGGGATTAGGAAGGGCTTCTTAACATGGCAGCCACCTGGTTTGAACTGAGGGAGTGCCTTCCTCCCTCCCTGGTGTGTGTGCAAAGGAGGGGGTGTCTTGTTTTTGGAGCTTAACTTCTGCTGTACTGTTTTCTTGCAGCCCCCAGGAAACCTCTGACTTACTTCTGAGTAGACATAAAATGTAAGATTGTGCTCTAAGTCTGCAACCCTTGGCACACTTACTTGGGAGTAAGCCACATTGAACTTAATAGGGTGCTCTGAAACAACAGAGCTCGTTGCTTCTGAGCTTGGTGGGGGATCAGATGTGTCTTCCTTCATTGCAGGGAGGCATTTTACCCTCTTCTCCCTCCAACTGAGAAGTGCAGAGGCAGAGTCACAATCAGCAGGCTATTCTTGCCCTCGCACCTGTCAAATCTGCTCAGGTCTCTTTCCATGCAACCCTGCTCCCATCCTCAATGCCTTCGCCATCCTGACCACGCCCCCAGCAACTGAAAACAAACGCCCACAGCAGGTAGACACAGCAGTTTCTTCCACTATGGAAGAATTTCATGGGGAGGTCATGGCATTCCTGTTCCATGGGCTGGAAAAAATACTACGTTTTTTGCATTTGGGGGAAACACAAGATAGGCAGGAGGAAATGGCGGGAGACACCCTGGATGGTAACGGCGTCATCTAAAGAGCCCGCAAACCTCCGAAAGAGAGCCATCTCAATAGCAGGATAAAAGCTCCGTGTGATGAACCCCCAAGTTTCACTAGGGCTGCCACCAGGGATAGGCATCATCGGGCACCTGCTGAGTCCCACACACCAGCAGGGGACCTGTTGCCTCCCCTCCACCAAGCCTCTGGCTCAGCTCCTTCTCCTCCTCCTTGTTGCTGTGCTGAATTGCTGTCCATTCAGTTGCCCTCTCCAAATGTGCAAGAAGTGTCAGGAGCAAGGAACAGCAGCTTCCACTTGCCTTCCCCTCTCTTTCTGGGAAATGGTACAGATTGAGACCCGAGGGAGAGGCAAGCAAATGGGAGAGGCAAGCAAAACCCCCAGGAGGGGCCCACTCACTATTGCCCAAGGGCCCCCCAAATCCGGGATCAAACACTGCCTCTCACCATAAAAGTGATGGGTCAAATATGGTGGTGTAATGGTTAGGGTGTTGTCCTGGGACTCAGGAGACCTGGGTTCTAGTCCCCACTTGGCTGTGAAGCTCACTGTATAACTTTGGGCCAGTCACTGCCTTTCAGCCTCACAGGGTTGTTGTAGCAGAGGAGGAGGAGGAAGACCATATGAGACACCTCGGGTTGCTTGCAAAAGGAAAAAGGTGGGCTATAAATTAAATAATAAATAGCAGAAATTATTATTATTATTATTATTGCATTTATATCCCGCCTTTATTCCTCTTGCAAGGAACCCAAGGCGGCTTACATTATCCTCCTCCTCTCCATTTTATCCTCACAACAACAACCCTGTGAGGTGGGCTGGGCTGAGAGTCTGTGACTGGCCCAAAGTCACCCAGTGAGCTTCCATGGCCGAGTGGGGACTAGAACCCGGATCTCCCAGCTCCCAGTCCAGCACTCTAGCCACTACACCACACTGGTTCTGCACACCACACTGGCTCTGCCAGTGTGAAATATATAATCTTACAGAACCTCTTCAAACAAATAAACAGATCAGGAATTAGGTTTAAGCAGGTGTGTAAACCTTTCTGCAGGGAAGACATATTTGCCTAAGGCCAGCAGCTTATCCCCTCAGAGCCTTTTTGAGCTTGGCTGTTTCCTGAGATAGTAAAAACTGGACTTTAAGCCCGCCTTGGGCTATACTTGCCACTCTATGTCTCGAGGCCCACTTCATACTTTCACGTTTCCAACCCTGCACCAGGTTTCTGGTAGGAAACTCAGAAAAATATGAAGGGTGGCTGAATGCTCCTGAAGAACAAAATAGACATGCACAAGAGAGCTGCAGTCATTTAGGGTTTCCCAAGTTTGGGGTCATCAAGTTTTCAGGTGCCTGTGCCAGCTCTGCACACTCTGAGATTACACAGGAAAAACTGAGGCATGCATGGCAGCATGAAAATGTAAAATGGACCTAGCAGCACAATCCTATGTGTTTACTCAGAAGTATTTCCCATTGACTTCAGTGGGCCCTGCACCTTAAGAGTCACAGAGAGACAGATATGGCCCCAGATCTTCTGATATGCAATGGAAAAGCTGGGACAGGAAGCAGTAAAAACCTCAGTGTAAAGCCAGGCATTCCACAGTAAAATATTCATGATATGCAGCACTGTCATTGCAAATCATGCGTAGCTTTCCGATATATTTAAACATATCGGAATAACTCCTTGATTCCCTTAACAGGAAGGTCCTTAGGATAATTGAACTCTTGCATACATAACATCTGCAGATCTCTTCCCTGCTGCAGAATGCTCTTGTGATTTCTCATTAGTGAGGTTGTCTGCCTTCTGCCACTAACAGACTTAAGTTCTTTCCATCTGTTAGAGACCTAATTGAATTATAGATCAGTACTAAGGGAGCAGGATAAATACTCTGTGCCAGCAACGTGCAAGCTTTCAGGAAGGTAATATAATATGGAACAAATTTTTTCAGAATGCAGTGGAATACGCAGAGCTACTTCCAAAGGAATTGCAAAGATTTGGCTGTATCTGTATCATAAAGATCTATAATATAAGACATCAAAAATGTACAGAAGGTAATGCTGCTGACACGTGAAGCTTGGCAACCTCTCAATGCAATGGGTATAACATTGTCAAAAAGAGGACATCACATTATGAAATAGGGGGTGAAAGGCTTATCATGGGCAAATGATTCACCCATTGATGACTAAAGTTAAAACAATACAGAGCTCGGGCAAAACAAATCAAAATCCAGCCAACACAAACTAAAAAGAATAGCTGGTCATCAATGCCCAGAGAAATTTCTTTTAATATCAAAATCCTCATCCACTTCTGTCATCTATTCCACAAACATAGCAAACTTTTTCTGTTTGTTTAGTACAAGAGGACTTATAGACATATGCCGAACAGTTCCAACAGTACCTTTTATTTACGCCAAAAATAAATTTCCTTCCACAGGTGCCTAACATATATTATTAACACAGAATTTCATTTTGAAATAACATTCAAAATACAGGCAACAAAAAGGAAGAACACACACAACAATGCAACAAGATCACTAATTAAAGGAACCTCACTGATTACAGTCCTTAGAGTATGCTTGTGGGAAAATTCCAGTATTAATTTATGCCTGCTGAAAGAAAGAATGATAGAATCCGGATTGATGCCAGCATGATATTTTACATGTCAACTCAGAAGTCCTATTGAGTTCAATGGAGCTAACTCCCAGTTAAGTGTGCATAACATTACAGCCTGAATCTCCTGTATTCCATTCAAGTTTTTGCCACGCACCTCTGTGGGTTAATTTCTTCAACCCATTCTTCAACATACAATTTAATGAGATTGTCATGGAGTAGTCAACACATGACGGAAACTTCAGCTAACAAGGACATCATGCTATACCTGCAAATGCTATGTAAAACAGCAACAACACAAGCCATGATATAGCTGACGTTAAGCACTTTCACTTCCCGGGCGGAGAATTTTAAGAACTTTTCCGCCAGAACAATGGTGCTTCCTATGCTCCCTAGGTGGATGGCTGAGGGGCCATAGGATGCTGTGGATGCAAAGTCCATACTTGGAAGCAGCTCTAGTGCAGTGGTGGAAAGGTCCACCATTGCTCCAGTGGCGGTAGGGCCAGAGTGAGGTATACTGGTGTTGTGTTGGGGGCATGTTGAAGCAGGCCATGGATTCACTGGATCCTGTGCCCCCTGATTCGTCCAACATGTCCAAAACAAGGGTCATGAACAGGGCCTGTCCTGGAGCTGGTCTAGCTGATTTCCCTCCCCATGGGCGTCAGTGGGAGGGAAATGAAGGGAAAATGGTAACACTATCCCATACATGCACACCTTCTGCCTGGGCCGACGCAGCCAAGGAAGTGGTAGTTTTTCCACCACAGATATTCTCTCCTTCCCTCCAGGATTGCTCTGTTAGGGCACAATCCTATGCATGTTTAGACAGAAAAAAGTCCTACAACTCCCAGCATTCTCCAGCCAACTTTGCTTAAGTGCTTAACTTTGGCTGCATAATGTATGTGGGTGGTTTGTTGTTTGTTTATCCCATAAGATAACTTCCATTTATACCCATTTTCTGACTGGTTCAACAAGTGTTCTGATCATAAGTTCAGCTATGTGCTATAATGCTATAAAAGATGCTATAAAAAGTGCTTGGCAACAAATGAGAGTGAGGGCATTTCTACACCAGCTTAAAATCCTGCATTTAAAACGGGGCTTTCTACTTCCATTTTAAATGCAGGATCATCACTGACTCCCTTTACATGCACTTCCTTTCCCCCCTCCCATTCCCTTCCCCCCGTATCTGAGTCTTCCATTATCTTTCATCTATCTAAAATTGCCACTTTAACTCTTTTCATGGAGGAAACTGAAGCGGAACACAACAGGGTAATTTGACAGCTCATGATCTGCGATCTATTTAAAAATGGAACAAAGGGCATTTAGTGCGGCAGGGTCATGGCGTCATGTAAAGAGCCTGCAAACTTCTGTGAAGGAGCAATCTCAATCTCAGGATAAAAGCTTTGTGTGATGAAGCCCTGAGAGAGTAAAAGTGTGCAATGGGAGGAACATGGGATATGGAATGGAAAATCTGGGACCAAGAAGTGGGCATGACTCAAGGCATGGATAACAGACAATAGTTATATATTGATACCTGGTTCAAAAGTTGCTCAGTGAAATGACAGAGAAGGAAGAGGGAAGATCTTCTAAATGAAGATACCTGGTGCATCATTTGAAATGTGTATGTGAATGTGACATCTCTAAGCCAGATGTTCCATGTGCTCTTTAGCTCAAGAAGCCTTACACATGAGCAAAAAACAAATGTGTTTCCAGGTCTAGCTCACCGTTCACTGCATCAGTGCCTCTTTCTTCATGTTTGTGTGTATTTTACAATAGTTGTTACCATTCCTATAAGTATTTTGCTTAGAGAGAGCTTATATAGAATGCAATTCAGGTTGTACTGGGCTCCCTGGCAATTAAAGAATATTTACAGTCTTCAGTGTGATTTATGTTGGAGATGTCAGGCTCTAACGGCTGATACTCTCCATATTTTTGGAACTTTTCAATGATTATTATATTTGGGAAGGAAACTAGTTAAAATTGAAGATATAATCAGTGGAATAAGTGGAATTCTGCTCATGCAATGTGGCTTTCCTGGCCCACCAACAGCCTCCCCCCCCCCAGTTGCTCCTGGAGCAGGGGTCAAGGGACCCTCTGAAACAGCATGTGATAGGGCAGAAGGGAGCTGCAGAGGATAGGGAAATAAAAAAAATTCTGCAGGGCTGCCTTGAACAAGCAGGAGTGCCTTTCCAGTTATAGAAGACATCTCTTAATCCAAGCCACTGAATTAGTTACATGTCTCTTTAGAGCTGCCAGAACTCATGTAGCAGTTAAAGGAAAACATAATACCCTTCTTCTATGATAGACTGGTTTTGTAAGATATGGTCAATAGTGTGTAAGAATAAAAGGAAAAGGAGAAGATAAATGTGTGGAAAATTGAATTTTGTTTATTAATCATTGGAACTGAAGTTTCAAGGTAATATATATTGATATTTTTCTCTCTTTAAATTGTATACACTTTTCCATATGTGGTTTAGATTTTTAAGAAGTAATTTATATTGTATTTATTGGGGGGGGCGTTAATTTGTTTTCCCCCCCCTTTGTACGAACAAATACTTTTAATTTAATTTTTAAAATAGTTGTTGCCATTCTTAAACCTGGTGGATAGAATGGAATAGACATTCAACAAGCATAGCTAGATAATGCAGCCATACAAAATGATTCATCTGAAGTTACCCATGCAAAACTGGGTGCTTATAGAAGGTAATCTAACAACCCCTTAAATACACCACATGTGTGTTGCTCATACAAGGCAGAAAGCAGAAGACAGCAAGGTTAAAATAAAACATAATTTCTATGCGGACATTTGGGTTACAAATGTGGGGCATGCAAAACCTGATTGAAATGTCACTGGTGAAATCAGTGATTGCCTTGATAACCTATATTGAAATGGAAAAATGTAGCTCCTGCTTATTGTTTAGATTATGCTGTATTAGAAATTGACATCTCTCCTATTTAAAAGGCTCCTGTTTAAAAGGCTTTACAATGCAACTGTTTATTTACTGTATTGGTGATAACATGGCATTGCCAATAAAATACCATAGCCATGTTGATACACAATAAACTGAAAGTTCACATTTTTCACTGGAAAAGACCTTGATGCTGGGAAAGACTGAAGGCAAAAGGAGAAGGGGACGGCAGAGGATGAGATGGCTAGATAGCATCACTAATGCAATGAATATGGACTTGAGCACACTCCGGGAGAGAGCGGAGGACAGGAAGGCCTGGCGTGCTATGGTCCGTGGGGTCACGAAGAGTCGGACACGACTGAACAACAACAACAACAACTCAGATCCTGAAACTTGCAGTGTTTCTCTTCTTATTCTATCTTTCTTTCTTTGAAAGCAATTGCTTTTTCACAGTCTGAGCATTAGGTGGACTCTAACATTTCTCCTATATTTTATGCATTCTGGTTCTAAATCCAAACAACAGATGCCCCATTCCACAGTAGCAACCATAGATCTGGTAAATATAATCTATTTATCACCCCTGGAATTCAATCCCCATAGACTTACATTGATTTTCATTATAACTTCCCAATGATAATCCCTCAGGTTTATGAACAGGCATAACAATATTGACATATGACATCATATGGTGACAGAATGCTTGTTCTACCTTAATGGGTACAACAACACTGATGTGACATCCATAGTAACTTCACAGTTGGCTAACTGGGCCTCATTAGAAATGACGAGAAGGAACCAGGCCACTCTTCAGATTATGGGATCCACCCCACCCCCCAATTAGCATGACCAACTAGAACCATTTTATATGAATGGTTAGGTCAAAAAGAGATTTATTTTCCATTAGGTAATTACAAATCCCTGATTATAGGCCGATAATCTTTTTCAATATATCGTCTTAACTTTGCCGCCTGCAAGAGATGACTGAGACTGATCCGTAAGGAATATGAGTTCCCCTACCCTCCTGTTTGGAAGTGACTTGTTTGTAGCACATGAATGCTTGGGTGTAAACACTGGTTATTATTTCATATACAGAATACAGTATTCAGGAACAGTGAAGAGATTGTTCTGACAGGTTTTCATAAGCAAACGTAATCCAGTTAAAAACATCATTCAAAATTCAGAGAGGATTCTCAATTAATTTTCATTCATTCATTCATTCATTCATTCTATGCTTCAGGATCCAATAACTTCTTATGGATTTGGGATCAGCACACATGGGGCACAATCAGAAGAAGTTAGTTGTAATTAATTCCACCTGAAAATCACACTGAAAGCAACGTGTTTCAATGTGCTTAGATATAACTAGTTTTTAAAGCCCCATTGATTTAGTTTAAGTCCTATTTATTAAGTCCTAGCAAGCATTGTTTACTGGATCGTACCCACTGACATCCCTTACTGCCTATATACTGGTGACATCTAGTTCATAGTCCCAATCCTGAATACCAATCCTGCTTTTCAGGGGTCACAGACCCTTCCCTAGTGGGAATCAACTAATAACATTATCAGCCTGCTACACATATTGGTATAGGCCACTGTGAAGGCAGAGACACTCCTGTGACTGATGAAGAATTAACTTATTTACAGCACATTCATAAGAATGTGTGCTCAGTTCCATTGATTTAAATGGGACTTACTTCATTAGTAAGTGTGATTAGGGTTGTAGCAGAGGTGTTGAACTGCAGTTATGGGGTCCCAGTCTGCCCCTCCAGTGTTCCACTGGTGGTCACACCCCCGTCCCCTGCACCCCTCCTCTTTCCCCCAACCACCAATCGTTTGTGGTTTTCTGGCTTTTACATGGTTTCCCCTCATTCTGAAAGGTTGAAATGCCTCTCCTAAGGCTTCGTTACTGGCAGGAAGAGCTTTATGCTAAAATATGCATATATGCAATATGCATTTATGCAAAATATGCAATATGCATTTGGGGGAATGTTGCCCCCACTCCTTTTGCCTTTGAACCCACCCCCTTTTCCCTTTTGCCATGCTCACTACTGCAATGCCTCCCCCCACACACACACCCCGAATAGCCCCTGGGCTGAAAGAGGCTCAACAGCCTTGGATTATAGTTTTGATTACAAAACTATCTGGACAAATCCAAAATGTACACATGCGCAATCTACAGAAAACATATATTTTAGAGTTGACAGGTTTCAGAGTTTGACCTCAATTGGCTTAGACCAATGGAACACATGGAAGACTCAGATAAGGGGGAAAGGGGAGGGGGGAAGGGAGCGTATGGAAAGGGAGTCCCTTGCGATCCTGCATTTAAAACAGAAGCAGAAAGCCCCGTTTTAAAGGCAGGATTTTAGGCTGGTGTCGAGATGCTTCTAGTCTTCAACCTCAGTTTAATCCACCCCTTCCTTCAGTACAGTCTTCTTGTCTCAGAATCTTTTTTAGAAGACTCATAGGATAGAGAGCAATAATCCTGAACCTGGTATTGAAAGGCAACGTTTACGATCTGTCTCTCTCACACACACCTGCGCTTTTCTTAAATGGCCAAGTGTTACCGGACTTCCCTCCCTGCTCCACTGTTTAGCTTCTAGGCTCTACCCCCTAATTCCTCAGGGCTGGATGGATTGGCAACTCATTATAGCTCAGACTCTAGAGTCTATGAGATGATGTGCCAAACTGTAGTAAACTCCTAATTCAGTAATGCTGGAATTAATCTTTGTGCCATAAAATGTTACATAAAACTTTGTGCCATAAAAGAAAAGAAAAAAAAGCGGCAGCACAGAACACACACACACCAATTAGAAAATGTAGAAAATATATTTACAACAGTTTTGCTTAGCAAAACATCCTTTACATGTGTAGTTTGCAGATTAGCTTCTGTATCTTTTAAATAATTTATCAGTCCTGAGCACAGTTTTGTTTAGGAATTAACTGAGTCTTACCCTTGATGAAAATGCCATTGTGCTCTGAAGGAAGAGTGATGTGATGGGGAAACCATGTCGGTAGGGGTCTAAGTTGTGGTCAGTTCACTCCCTAGACCCAAAGAAATAGAAAAGTCTTTAAAGAGTTTCCTTGTTTTCTTTTTTAAAATATAGGTTCTGGTGACTTATTGGATGCTGGACCTGGTTGGGAAATCTGAAGGAAGGAAGACATCCATCCTTTCACTTAGTTGAGTAAAACCACAGCTCATAATTCTTTCACAAGCTTATAGTAGGCAACCTTGTAATTTTCAAGCCATCTAAACCTCCAGGTCTGATTAGATTATAAAGTGCTTACGTATGTTTTATAAGTCAGTACATCAGAAACCGTTTTTCTGGTAGCCTCGTGAAAGCAAATGTGGTATTGAGAAAACACATGTTCTAGCAGTCCTTTATTGCACCTTCTGTATTTGCTTATTCACCAAACACTGTATCTCTTCATGTATCTTTCTCTGTTTGAGTGGCCTGATATGGAAAGGACATGCTGAGATGCAGCATTTAATTGATGGGTTTTTGTTAAAGATGGACAGCTCTAGATTTAGCAATCTAGAAAAGCAATCATTTGCTTGGATCTAGAGTGAAATGCAGACTATTATATCATAATTAAATTAATAAGGACACAATCCTATGCATATTTAGACAGAAAAAGGTCCTACATCTCCCAGCATCCCCCAACTCTCTTAAATGTGCATAGGATTGCCCCCTGGAGGGAGCAATCCTACCTGGATCGACAGTCGCCTACAAGCCCGGGGGTGACCACCTATCCAGTGCAGAGTGGGAGGAGTGGTGAGGAGCAGATCTCCTTCTTGCTCCCCCTGCCCAGCTTTTGTGGCTAGACAGCCAATTTCGGCTGTCTAGCTGTGGGACCTCGGAGTGCAGGAAGTGGCAGCCTGACAGCACATAGGATGTGTCGTACGGACATTTCTGACTCCCCCACCCCGGCACGCCCCCAGGAACGCCCCATTTTTGCTGCTCCACGCTCCTCTTCTGAGTGCGGAGCCATTCTGCACTGCCTACGAGGAGATGCGGGAGGGGGTGGAGGTCGGTTCTCAGGGAACCAAACTTGGAACGTGGGCTCCACGGTCGGTTCCTGGAAATTGACCTATCCTATGGCTGTCTAGCGGCCATAGGATTGCGCCCTAAAGCTCTTTCTAATGGCTCTATTATCCTTAACACTCAAGGGCTCAACAAAATGCCTTTCAGTCCTTGCCAAACCAAGGTGACCAAGAAATAGAACCCAGAATCTGGCTATCTTGATAGGAATTGGTTGCCTTTTGGTGGATAGGGTCAAAAGGGGGCAGGAAGCAGTTTTAAGCCCCATCCCATGGATGTCATTCAGTTCCATTAAAAAGTAAAGAATTGCGCTTGGGGACACCGCTATAATGAGAGTGAAAGATGCCAGGATCCTGAAAGGAGGCACAGTGTCTTCAGAATGTGCAGAAATGTGCTACACCAATGGGAGCCCATTGCAATCTACAAGAACTTCATAATGCCAAACATTTTGTTTGTTCAGTGAAGGTTTTGTGCTGATCCAAGTGGCTTTGCCTAGTCAGGGAAGTCCAATTTCTCATTAGCTTTGTTCAATACAGTGTATTCTGCCTCCTCAAAGGCAAGCTCTACCATTAGTCAGGGTGAGGTATAGAGGAAGCAAATTTTGAGTTGCAGTTAATGGGCAGCAAATAGTCAATTATTATTTTTCCACAGATGATGCCCCCATTGTTTGTGTAAAAATAATAGATTTGGGTTTTCCTCATTTGGATTTTCAGCCATTGTATTGTTTCAGACATCAGAATGTTGTGGGCCATTTCTGTCAACCTCTTGAATACTTTCCAGCTGCCACCTCAAAACAACTATACTTTCAATATAGCAAAATCAACTGTTTATAAGCATCTGGCTTTCACTAACTATGTATCTGAAATTATGGCACCTTTGAAATTAGGACTGTCAGATCAAAATTTCAAAAATAAGGGGCAATGTGTTCCTCCTGTGGAGCTTTATAAAGTGCTAATGTTTTGAAATAAGAGCTATCCATATGTTCATATGATGTTCTGGAAGAAGGAACAACCCTTCAAGATAAGGGCCATTACTTAAAATAGGAGACATCTGGCAACCCTGTGAGATATTTTCCTCTTGGAGCTATTATTACAAATCGGACAAACTGTTTTGAAGAATGTCTAATGAGAAATCTCATTAGACAATTAGTTGTATTCATTTCTTTATTCCTTTAACAGTTCTTCTCACCTCCATTTTTTTCTTAACCCTGTTCTAGTTCTCTAATTCCTGTCCCCATTACTCCCTGTATCCCTTACAGAGATTGCTGGAAACTGTAGTACTGCAGGAGTATCTGTAAAGAGGCTATGCTACAAAATCCAAGGGCAGATTCTGGGACTTTCTCTATATTAGGAGTGGAGAATGGGTGGCTCTCCAGATGCTGTTGCACTACAACTCTCATCAGCCCTCACCAGCATATCCAATGGTGAGGGATTATGGGAGCTAGCAGTCCAACAACATCTGGAGGGCCACACATTCTCCAGAGCATATCTAGACTCAAATTTCCCAATTCTGAACTGGCAACGGCCAAATTACATTTGGTGGGATGCTGCAGGTACAGTTAAAATATGAACGCTTAGCAGTTGTGAATAATGTTGATGCCTTTGCACAACTAATTTTTATTGCTGAAGCTTTCATAGAATTTAGAATATAGTCTATGACATTCTGCATTAGCTTAGATGACTCGATAGATATAGATAGACAGATAGAATCATAGAATCATAGAATAGTAGGGTTGGAAGGGGCCTACAAGGCCATCGAGTCCAACCCCCTGCTCAATGCAGGAATCCAAGTCAGAGCATCCCTGACAAATGGCTGTCCAGCCTCGTCTTGAAGGCCTCCAGTGTGGGAGAGCCCACCACCTCCCCAGGTAATTGGTTCCATTGTCGTATTACTCTTACAGTCAGGAAGTTTTTCCTGATGTTCAGCCGGAA
The DNA here is from genome assembly GCF_057233095.1 of Heloderma suspectum. Taxonomy (NCBI): domain Eukaryota; kingdom Metazoa; phylum Chordata; class Lepidosauria; order Squamata; family Helodermatidae; genus Heloderma; species Heloderma suspectum. Next base: position 269,827,354 of record NC_139458.1, read on the forward strand.
TCTGTCTTCCTGTAACTTGAGCCCATTATTCCGTGTCCTGCACTCTGGGATGATCAAGAAGAGATCCTGGCCTTCTTCTCTGTGACAACCTTTCAAGTACTTGAAGAGCGCTATCATATCTCCCCTCAGTCTTCTCTTCTCAAGGCTAAACATGCCCAGTTCTTTCAGTCTCTCTTCATAGGGCTTTGTTTCCAGTCCCCTGATCATCTTTGTTGCCCTCCTCTGAACCCTCTCCAGTTTGTCTGCATCCTTCTTAAAGTGTGGTGCCCAGAACTGGACACAGTACTCCAGATGAGGCCTAACCAGTGCTGAGTAGAGGGGAACTAGTACTTCCCGGGATTTGGAAGCGATGCTTCTATGAATGCAGCCCAAAATAGCATTTGCCTTTTTTGCAGCCACATCACATTGTTGGCTCATATTCAGCTTGTGATCGACAACAATTCCAAGATCCTTCTCGCTTGTAGTGTGGTTGAGCCACGTATCCCCCATCTTGTAACTGTGCATTTGGTTTCTTTTTCCTAGGTGCAGAACTTGGCATTTATCCCTATTAAATGTCATTCTGTTGTTTTCTGCCCAGCACTCCAGTCTATCCAGATCACTTTGAATTTTGTTTCTATCTTCCAAAGTATTAGCTATCCCTCCCAATTTTGTGTCATCTGCAAATTTGATCAGCATTCCCTGCACCTCCTCCTCCAAGTCATTCATAAAAATGTTGAAGAGCACTGGGCCCAGGACTGAGCCCTGCGGTACCCCACTCGTTACCTCTCCCCAGTTTGAGAAGTTCCCATTGATAAGCACTCTTTGAGTCTGATTCTGTAGCCAACTGTGGATCCACCGGATCGTTGTTTCATCTAGCCCACTTTGAGCTAGTTTGCTCATCAGGATATCATGGGGCACTTTGTCGAAAGCCTTGCTGAAGTCGAGGTATATGATGTCTACAGCATTGCCACGGACTACAAGGGAGGTTACTTGATCAAAAAATGAGATCAGATTTGTCTGGCAGGACTTGTTTTTGACAAATCCATGTTGGCTTCGAGTAATCACGGCATTGTTGTCAAGAGATAAAAGGATTGCACAAATTCATAGAGGATAGATCTATCAGCACCCATTAGTTGTGACAGCTGAATGGAGCTTCCATATTCAGAAGGAATATACCACTCAGTATGAAATGCTGGGTGAAAACGGGGTGGCCGTTACCTTCATGTCCTGGTTGTGAGTTTCCCAAAAGATCTTCCTCATTGCTATTGGAAACAGGCTGCTGAGTAAGCTTTATCTTGACATGCTTCTTCTGATCCAGAATGTAGCAGATAGCCATCATGACTAGTAGCCATTGATAGTTATCCTCCATGAAAATGTCCATTCAAAGTTGTCATCCTCCTCTAGTGGCAAGCCTATCCACCTGCCCCCATGTCTGGCGGGAACAAGGAGGAGGAGAAGGAGGGGCCTACATAGAGAGCCCCACCCACTAGGCAACATAGAAGGGGGCCCTGAATCTGGATCCAGCCCTCATTTATTTTTGTATTTATTATATAGGGCCTAAACATATACTAGTAATAAACTGGTGGTTTCTGGCTCTAGCTGTCTGCTGAATTGCTTTGGCTGACAATGTGGATTTTACTTCTGGGACTTGAGAAAGTTTTTAAGCATTTATGTTAGCACCCTAAGAGAGGAAGCTGCAATATTCTTGGCATGGGAGAAACCAATGGCATATGTCAGTTCGGCACAGACTCCATTATTTTCTATACAGTGACACTGAGATCAGCCTTTCCACTGGATATATTCAGATTTCCTTAGCTAGGCCTCCCTGTAAACTAGCTATTAAAACAAAATAATAATACCAAGGTATTCTTGAACAGACCTTGTAAAAATAAATGAACCAATTAAATTAAGCTGAAAGGTACGGAAAGGTGCTGAGTGTTAAACAAGCAAAGGGGAGGGAGGGGGAAATCTGTTAATCATTTTATTACTGTTTTTCTTTCAGCCAAAGTCTTTGGAAATAATGATAATTCCTTACAGCTGACAAGCTGCCGATTATGTGAGAAAGGAAAGCTGTTATTCCCAGCCACGGTTCTGACTTGTTTTGACTACTGGAGTTCTAGCTCAAAAACCCCATGGAATATGCTCTTGGGTAAGAAATTGAAAAAGTTTTATGTCTGTTTAAACTGTTTTTATACAGACAAACCTGAAACTTCAATGGAAATCCCTATTGTTTTAGCTTTGGGGATGTCAAAGGCTGAGCTCAAAGACTATGTGTGATAGGTGATAGCTGGTAATGTGCTTATTGCCTTGAGCTTTGTTCTATCGGGAGTTGGTTGCGTGGCCTGATAAGAGGCAATGTTCCATGATTTAAAAAGAAAAGTACTCCTCTTTCTGGTTGTCCTATGGTGACAATGATTAAGTTTATATATAATTTGAAGCTATCTGATATGCTGCCTTGGTTCATCTTTAGACATAATGAGCAAACCATAGTTTGGCTGTTGTAAACAGGCTTCAGGCTCAGCCATTCCCTTCCCGCATGTTCCAATTCCTTCCCTGAATTAAGAAAACCATAAATTGCCTTGGTGTCCAAATTGGGTGAACTATGGATTGCACAAACCATAGTTTGCCTCAAAAGAAGAAAGGACATCATAGTCCAAAAGTTTGAACTGGACCATTTCGGTCCACTTTGTGATCCATTGTGCTTATGCTGGGGGAGCTATCTTCTGGTTTATGGAAAAAGGAACTGTGTACTAAACTAGATAGAGAAATATCTCTAGGAAAAACAATAGGAAACAGGGTTGCTGAGGCTTCTGAGAACACAGATATGAAATAAGAACATAATAATAATCCAGATCTAATTGAGTAAATAATAGAGAGCATTAATGAAGAGATTAGTATTTAGCCAGATAATGTACGAAGACAATCATTTTCTCATGTATTTTTGTTATTTGATCTTAATTTATGTTATAAGCTACTCTAGTTTCTGTTTCAAGAAGAGCAGGGTAAAAATCTGCACACAGAAAACAAACAAGTATGTAAGAGAGAGGTTGCATTCAGTTGTAACATAAAGCCATAGTTTAGTGCTACATGAATGCAGGTGTGCTCCCCCACCAGCACAGCTGCAAGGAAGAGACCAGAAGCATTTACTACATTTTCAACAAACCTCAGTTTATCTTTTTGTATGAACTGGGAACTGTGATTTGTTTTAATGATGGTTTATCCAAACAAATCAGGAATGAAAAAAAGTTTGATCTTGGCTTGTTCAGTCAAACCACAGTTTGGTCTGGGTTGAATGAAACAACAAACTGTGATTAGTAGAAAACAGAAGCAAATGCTTCTGATCTTCTCTTTCTAGCTGTGCCATAGAAAAGGGGAGTGCACGAGCCCCAGGTTCATTCACTTAGCACTAGGCACAAACATGGCTATCTAGCTTTCAAGAGTGTAAGTAATTTGTAAAGAATTTTAAACAGGTTTTCACAAATAAATTCCAAATAGATAAAAACAAACATAACATAGCATAGCATAACAAAAATAACATAAAATAATTTGAGCAGAGAGCGTATACATAAAATAAAATAAATGGAAACCAAAATCTACAGCACATGCAATAAAATCAGTGTCATAAATGTAAATAAAGCAAGTTATGGACTGATGATAAGGCATGGCCTGGTGAACTCTTGATTCACCAAACTCTTGATTTGGAAAGGAGACTACAAATATTTAGAGGAACTTGAAACATGTGAACTGAAAAGTTATCCATGTATTGATACTGCCAGCATAAACGTTATCATCCTGTTCCAGAAAAGGCAATGTTGGTGTGAAAGCAACCTTCCCCTTCATCCTTTCACTGCAGGACTTAAAGTGCGTGTGTGAACAAGTTCTGGGTATGCAAGTCCTACTGCTGGGCTGGAGACCATGCGGACAGCAGCCCTCTCCATTTTTGATAGTTTCATTGCATTTCATTGATTACATTTCTATACTGCCCAATAGCCAAAGCTCTCTGGGCAGCTTACAAAGATTAAAAACCTTAAAAATACAATATTGCACATAATATAAAAACCATTGACATACAAACACATAAACAGACTCCCCCCCACACACACACACACCCCTAAACAATTTTAGTTCTGATCATGTGACTTGTAGGGTGGCTAGGTGTCCTCCTTTACAGATGACAGTCCTCTATTTTGGAGAACTGGCAGAGGGCAGTCCTCTATATGATGGTGTCCTCTGTTTGATGGGCTGTCCAGCCCAAGTCTGGTTTAATGTCAAAGAACCATAAGGAGGAAGAACTGGGCCTTGAGGTTGCCCATCAACAGTTAGCATGTGGACAGCAGACTGAGCAGGCACACAAGTTACCTGGTCAGTCTTCACTATGGTGAGATGTATTCTGTTTTTATTTAAATTAAATAAATATTATTTCTAAATTTGCAGCTCTGCATATACATTTGCATATGCAAATGTTATGCAGGTTGGGGTCCTCTTTTGGGGTGACACAATTCCTCTTTTTTGGCAATGTGTAAGTGCACACCCTACTGGTCTGGAATGCAGGGAGACTTAATCCAGCCCCCCTCATCCAAACAGATGTCTTAGAGCTTTTCCTAAAGCTGACAAATATGGGCCCCATCTGATCCTTGGGTAGCTGCAGGTAAATACACATGGACGGGCCACTGTTGTGCACTGCTCTGGATGGGGGCCTTTGTTTTTCCTGAGCTGTAGAAATACAAGCAAACATGAATTCTGAAAATGTGCTATAAAGCCCAAGTAAAAATAAAGAGGGAGGCCTCCTGGCAGAAGTAAATGATACATTTGTTAAAACTGGATCATGTGGGTAATAGTTAGAGGAAAACATTTAAAAATGAGAATGGCAGCTTCTATTGCTGAATGCTGATGTCAAATATTACCTACTTCACAGAAACATTTGGAGACCAGGACTTTCAGAAGAATATATTGGAGCCATTCATTTCGGCTTTCTAGGACAGGCTCCAAGCTGTGAATTGCTAGCACCTTAGGGATGCAGAGGCCTACGCCACAGATGGGAAAGGGTACGAAGAGGCCAGTCTTGCTAAGCAGTGCTTGAGAGGAAGAGAAGCCCACAAGCCCTTACTTGCGGGAGACCTGAGGCAGCAGTGAAAGCCAAGCACAACAGGAGTCAGGACTGCGTAGCTGAGTGCGGGCAAGAACTGCACAGTGTGGGCCACTGAAGTTAGCAGCCACACCTGCTCCGGATGCGCTTTATCAGTCAGTAGCTGTACATCTTCATGACTCCATCTGTCGCCTTTGTCCATTGCCACCTCGGGTCTCCTGCTCAGGACCAAAAGAGACATTACTTTAAATGTGTGTCAAGCAGCTATGTCTTTTCTCATTTTTACTCTTGGGTAGGCGCAGGGCCCTTGATCCAGCCCAGGCTGCTAGTGTGGGGCAAATGGGAGCTTTTGGGATACAGATCACCTACTCTAGAGTACAAATTTTAAAAGATGTAGCCGCTAGACACACATTTAAAGTAATGTCTGCTTTGGCCCTGATACTGCATGAGACTTCCATCCCCCTTGACCCCCATTGAGCATGGTCACCTTTTCTCCACTCCTTCCGACCTGTTGTGCTACCTCACCACCTGCTCCTGCTCTCCTAGGGTATCCTTCCAACAACCTGGTGCCCCTGGATGTTTTGGACTTTAACTCCCATAAGCCCCAGCCAGCATAGCCAATGGTCAAGAATGCTGGGAATTGTCCAAAACCTCTGGAAGGCTGGTTGGGGAAAGCTGCCCAAGGGGTATGAAAGTATGACCTACAAATACTTCTGCAGCAAGTTAAGGATTTGCTTAACTTGACACTTTCAAGAGGGCAATGCACATATGGTTATGGACAGTCCAATTCATGCCATAGCAGACCACACGAATAATTCGGTGTCTGTTTAGACACTCAAAACTTATTTGCTAGCCCCAAGTGACTGACGGCTTGTTTTACTATGGCATGCATTATCTTCCTTTGATCTTGCTAAAAGCAAGATGTTAGGGCACCATAAAGTATATAGTCATAATTTTCCTCAAAGAAGGATTTTTTTTCATTGCAGCAAGGAGATAAAACCTTAAGCATCACCTTAAACTTTGGCTTCTCTATAAATGCCTGTGTTTGCCAAAGAAAGACACATACCAGATTGTTTGCTGGTCTGTACTGCAATAAAGCACCCGGGCTCTTAGTTTTATCAACTGCTAGTATGCCTTTAACAAATCACAATTAAACATTAACAGCCTAGGGAGCAATGTGGAGGGAGTCTACCGGCCTTTGAAGCAGTATTTGCCAATTAAGCAAAGTCTGACATGAGAGTAAAGGTGGCAGGGATCCAAGCCAGGGAAATGAAAGTCAACCACTTCAGTGGCATTCATTAGCTCGACAGGCATTCTTTGTGTGGCCTGTTTCTTTACTATTGCCAAATCCACACCCTGCTCAGGAACTCACTAAGGTTCTGGGAAAGTTTGCTCAGATAAGCTTATTATGGAAATAACACTTTGTCACCCTTTACAATTTGCTTCTTGTTAAATTATCTTTTATCTGCTCTCTGGACTATTTGCCACCTCTCTGTAGGTACCATTCTGGAGGTGAGGGAGAGGGGAAGGTGAATGCTATTCCATTCGCTTTGGATTCCTCGATTTCCCCTAGCAGTGAAGACAACTTTATTTTCTTTTTCTTTTATAAAGGTCTTTAGGTGTGCAGTCATTGTATTTGTGCATTGATGCATTTTCATCCCTGTCAGCAGGACATCTGAACAACCAGGGTGGGCATGCCTAACAATGCATTTTACTTCATAGTGTAATCCAAAATACCCTTTGCCTCTGAAACCAGAATGGGTGAGAATGAGAGAGGTGTTATTCCAATGCACCCTAAGGCTGCATTCCTTAGGCGGAAAGCACTTACTACTACCTGACTAATTACTGATGTCCTGCCCCATTGCACCAAAATGCTCTGACACACCTGAGCATGCACTTAGCAGGTCCTCTGGTTCTACAATCTGCACCTTGGCATGTATCAGTGGGATAATAATTCAGTTGCCCCTCCTTTTAAACAATTCAGTACTGCCTGTTACATTCTCTCCAGCATTCTGAGGGACAGTATATTTTTCTGGTAATTTGCTGGTATTTTGCTGTCCCTATTTTGTTCTTTTGTGTCTTCTGAAATGCCTTGTTCAAATGTTTAGCATGAAATGGTAGAGTTTAGAATTCAGCTTTCTTCCCAGAATCTCTAGAAGTGAAATCTCTAAGGGCTCAAACTCATGCAGGTTTAAACAGAAAACGCCCTACAACAAAAAGTTTGACAACAAGCAGAAAAGGAGAGTGATGACAAGTGAGTGAGAGACAGTGTGTTTGTTTGCTTGTTTTCTTGCTAAGTCTCTGTTTGCTTTGAGAAGCCAGCCCCGTGTGGCACAGTCCCAGTATGTAAAATTGTTTAAACAGGGAGGGGAGAGGTATATATTTCAATGTGAGAATGGAAAAGTCATAAACTGGATTATAATACTTTGAAAGAATGGAAAACAGCATAATCTGGTTTATAACTGGAGAGCCAGTGTGGTGTAGTGATTAGAGTGCTGGACTGGGACTCAGCCATGAAGCTCACTGGGTGACTTTGGACCAGTCACTCTCCAACTACCCTCTTCACAGGGTTGTTGTGAAGATAAAATGGAGAGGGGGAGGAGGATCATGTAAGCCACCTTGGGTTCCTTGCAAGGGGAAAAGAGGTGGCACATGAATGTAATAATACATAATTAAAATTTAATAATAATGCTTTGTGAGAATGGGAAAAGGCATAAACTGACTTATAATGCATTTGCACAATGTTATGTATTTAAAAAAAAGTCGTGTGCCAGATGGCTGGCCGGCCAACTTTTATATCTTTAAAAGCTCCTCTGCACAATGTTGGCCCTGCCTCCAGTGACCCCTTGGCTCCACCTCTGCTGGCCTGCTTTCCACTGCACCAGTCAAATAGACCACAAGCTGCCACTGGCAGCTTCCCAAACTTGGGAACTACTCACCCACCATGCCTCCATCTTATCAGGATTCAGTTTCAGTTTATTGGCACTAATCCATCCCATTACCAAGTCCAGATGGCTGTTCAGCACCTCCACAGCCTCACCTGATTCAGATGACGCAGAGAAATAGAGCTGGGTGTCATCCCGTATTGATGACACCTCACTCCCAGTCCTCGGATGACCTCACCCAGAAGCTTCATTAAGATGTTATGGAGGACGGGGGGATAAGGTGGAATCTTGCAGGACCCCACAGCTCAAATGCCATGGGGTCAAGCAGACATCCTCAATACTGCCTTCTGAAACTGACCCTGAAAGCAAGAGTGGGACCACCATATCATTGTGACCCCCAGTCCCCCCTCTACAGAGCCAGTCCAGCAAGATACTATGGCCGGTGGTATCAAAAGCTGCCAAGAAGTCAAGGAGGACCAACAAGATCAGCCTCTCCCTGTCTGTCTCCTGATAGACATCCATCAGAGCAACCAAGGCTGTTTTAGTGCCAAACCCCAGCCTAAACCAAGATTGAAATGGGTCTAGTTAACCTGTTTCATCCTAAACAGCCTGGAGCTGGACCACCACCATTCTCTCAACCATCTTGCCCCCCAAAGGGATATTTGCAACCAGGTGATAATTGTTACAATCTTCTAGGTCCAATGAGGCTTTTAAAGAAGTAGCCTCAGAACTGCCAGGACTTCTCCCTCTCTCAATGTGGCATCAGCCACCTGGACCCACCTGGACCCACCTGGACAGTTCCCTTCAGCTTGATGTAAAAAGCCAAGATGGGAAAGGGTTAAGGTGGTTGGGCAGACCGCTCAAAGCACCTTGTGCACATCTGCGAGCTGCAACAACTGAAATGGATCCCACAAAACCAGACCAGATGGTGCTCTGAATGCATCCTCTGGAACATGTGGCCATCCTAGTTACAAATGTGTTCCTATTTCCATTGCTGGAACGTTGGAGAGTATGGTGTCCGGCTGTGAGGATCATGTCACTTATGCTCTGGGTTGCTAGGTTGCAGAGGCAGCTTCTAGTCCTGCAAAAGACTCTCCAGTGTGCTCCAAATGAATTGCATTGTAAGCGACATTGGCTTATTTGAATGCAGGAGGAGAGGGATCACTTTGCGGAAAGTGTTATCAAGCAGAGCACCATGGTTCTAATTTTGAAATGTACCTTGGCCCATTAGTAGGATCTCTTATTTCCATGTTTATATCGTTAGACTGTCCCTGAGGAGCAGGGAGCTATTTTAGCTGCATGGAACAAATAATGATCAAGGCCATGATCCTATCCATAAGACCCAGCCAGCATGACTGCGTTTATTATTACTGTCCCAAACATCAAGCTGCAGAATTTATTCATGACGTTAATAGCCCTTCCATCACTCTATCTCAAAGCATACTTTGCAAATAAGAGGTAAGTTAATTAATACAATCCACTCAGCAGGACATTATCTATGCCTTTATGCCAAGATTAGAAAGGCAGCATAGGTAGTATCACACCCCAGGCCCATTTTTACTTTCAAAAATAGAGCTGTCCTAAGTACCTAATTTTCTCTAGGTTAATTATATATGTAGCGGACAGACAATTAGTTATTTGAAATGCTAATATTTTTCAATTAAAGTTAAGATAATGGATTTACTTTGTCCTATGAACAATTGTCTAATGCTATTAGACTAATGCTAATCTAATACTAGTGCTGGTCAAATACAAGTGAGAAGAAACCGCAGTTAAGCCATCAAGGATATGGAGGCTGGTGGGTGGGCCAGAATAGGAGATAGCACAAAGTTGGCTAAAGTACCACTGCCTCTCCCACATGTTGCCTTTGTGCCCCCTGCCCATCACAACTGCTGTGGTGGATCCTCCCTCCTGGTCCCTGAACGCATTGTAATTCCCTCCCAAACACATCCTGGATCCTGAATTTAATCAACTCCTAATCCCACATATATCTCTGTTTAGAATCCTTAGAAACATAGGAAGCTGTCTTATACTGAGTCAGACCATGGGTCCATCCAGCCCAGTATTGTCGACACAGATTGGTGGTGACCCTGCAGAGCTTCAGGCCCTACCTGGAGTTGTCAAGGATCTACCCTGGGACCTTCCACATGCTAAGCATGTGCTCTGCCACTGAGCCATGGCTCCTCCTAGCCTCAAATTACAGCCCACCAATACCGGCAGAGAAGGGGGAGCAGGCTCTATTTGTTTAGGCCCCAGCCTCTAGAGTTCCTTCTGATGTTAATCCTGTTGGCCCTTGCCACAGCCGCATCTGCTCCTCTGCTCTCCCAGCTGCTTTGCTGCTGTTTGATGTCTTCCCAACTGGATCCCTCTTCAGGGATAGCAATACCCAGGAGCATTACAGGATAGAGGCTGGGAGAAATCTCTTGGATCCAGAGGCTGCATCTCTCTCTTTCTCCCCATCCCCCTCTCTGGTCATCTGTCCACACTGAAAAGGATGGGCTCCTACAATGCTTCCTCTTGAGTCCCAGTGGCAAATGAGTGTATGCTGTTGTTGCTCCATCTTGCAGCTTACCTTCTGGACTTGGCCTGGAAGAAGAGTAGGCAGAGAAGCAACAGTCTGTGCTAAGTTTTAATTTGGAGTGGAGGAGGAGGAATGAGATGAGGTGAGGTGAGATGAGATGAGATGAGGTGAGGCAAGGCAAGGCAAGGCAGAGATGAGGTGAGGTGAGGTGAGGTGAGGCAAGAGATGAGATGAGATGAGATGAGGTGAGGTGAGGCAAGGCAAGGCAGAGTGAAGCAGTGCAGTAGGGAGTACGCTTGTCATTTATGTATTAATTATTTAACTTAATCATAATGACTGAAAAGTGCCCCAAATCTGCTGCCTTGAAGCAACTTGCTTCAGCTCACTGCATTGTTGGATTGCTCTTGGCGGAGAGGGTCATTTTTCCATTTTACAAGGTCATAACATTAGGGTGGCAGCTTATGAATTGCCAAAAAAGAAGAAATGCATCACCCTCCCCCAAAAGACAACAAAAAGAGGGTGCAAATTTGTATAAGTTTGCACATGCTAATTTATTTGTATAGATGGAAATTTAGAAATAATTGTTGTAATTCAAATAGAAATACAGTGCATGTATTTATATATGTAATTTATTGAATCGATTTATATTCCACTGTTCATATTTAAAAATATCTCTAAATATCTGCAATATACAGTGGGGAAGACTGGGACCACATGAGCTTTGTGCCTTGCAGTCTGCTGTCCAGGTGTTAATGGTTGATGGGCAACTTGAAGATCCAGCTCATCCTTTTGAAGGTTCCTCAGATGTTCTGGAAGCTGAATGCCCTTTAAAATCAAAGACGCAAAGCAAAGAATATCTGGCAAGTGAAATCCAGCTACACAAGAGGAAAATGGAAAATAAGGGAGATGGTTTCATATAGTACTATGGACTTAAGATATTTGATTATCTTTTTATATTACTACAGAACTGTTGTGCACATGTGACTATACGCATATATTGAAGTGTATGCGGTGTGTGTGTGTGTGTGTGTGTGTACACACATCTCTGTGTGTGTGTCTGCCTGTCTACACACACACACACTTTCACAGATTTCTGATTATGCTCGAGGAATAATACAGACAACACTGAGAGAATGCATGGGACTGTAGAGTACATGCATGATTATGGCGAAGTCATGAAAAATTAGGCATCAAAGAAAAGGGCAAATTGAAAATTGAGGCAGCACCCAATGTGTGCAGAGGTTATTTACATAAAGCCTATGTGATTATCTTCTCTGCTGTTCAGTAAAAATAGTTCTTTACTTATAATGGAATATCAGCAGCAACACATGGGATTTTTGCTATCTCTGTTATGCAGGCCTCTTGTGAAGGGACTAAGTTGCCCAATTTGTACTATGAACTTTTGACCTTTTCTGTCTGCTGGAGAATAATATGTTTCACTGTTTCTGTTTTGCCCAACATAAACAAGTGTAGATGGAAAAGAAATATGTTGTATGTGAAATGCCCAGACTGGTTGTATTTCTTCATTGCTGGAATCTGAGAAGTAGACGGCATATTTTTAAATTTCTTGACTGTTGCAAATTCTCAAGCATTTGATTGCACCTTATTTTTTTACACTCCTCTTATAATTTATTTCCAATGGTTTTAATCAAAATCAGAGGTCTTTAAAAGGGGGTCGGGCAAGTGAAGGGAGGGCTGTCAACATCTCCTAGTCATGATCACTATATGCCACACCTCTGGGTTCAAAGGCAGCATGCCTCAGAATTAGGGATGTTGGAGAAATCTGCAATGGATTCAAATGTGTTCGGATGTCTATGCATCCAACCTCCAGATTCTGCAGCAGACTGGCTTTTTCTGAGTTGCGCAGGTTCTGTGGACTTGCAGGCTGGTCTTTTACTTTTGGCGGGGGTGTTATGCAACTTCACTTTTGCGCTTGCACACACTTGTGCAAGTAGAATGACATACTCATACATTCATTAAAAAAAAAATCCGATTCCACTAGTGAGCAGATGATGGAATCAAAGACGCCTGACAATCTGCAAAACACAGAATAGATTTAACAAAATCCATACACCCCTAGTCAGAAGGACCAGTTGCTGGGGACCACCTGTGAGAAAGGGTTATTGCCCTCATGTCCTGCTTGTGGGTAGGGATGTCAGAGAATTCCGCCACAGATCTCGGTGAGGCCGAATGCCAGTGCATTCGGCCCCCCGAAATCTGTGGTGGAATGGCCTGCCACCCCCCCCCTGCCACCCCACGGATCCCCCCCGGGGTGAGACTTACCTGGGGCGGATGTTCCGGGCGGTAGCGGCAGCGGCGACTGGTCTTCCGACCAGCTGCCACCGCCGCCATTTGCAGTCTGGCGGGTTTTTTTTTTTTTTTTTTTTAGAGAGACATGATAGGCTACATAAAGATTTATGTAGCCTATCACGGCTGGGTTAAAAAAAAAAACGCATATGCAAATGGCGGCAGCTACGGCCCCCACCATTTGCGTTCCTTATTTTTCGCCGTCCTAGTCTACGTAAATATTTACGTAGTCTATTAAGGCGAAAATAAAGGGGAACGCAAATAGCGTAGCAGGCGCTATTTGCATCCCTTTTTGATTCACCATTTTAGCCTACGTAAATATTTACGTAGGCTAAAACAGCGAATCAAAAAGACGCAAAAAGTGCCCCATACGCTATTTGTGGTCCCCTTTATTTTCGCCATCTTAGTCTACGTAAATATTTACGTAGTCTAAGATGGCGAAAAATAAGGAACGCAAATGGCGGCAGCCATAGCCACCGCCATTTGCGTATGCGGTTTTTTTTTGTGTGTTTTTTTTTTACCCAGAGCCCTCCGCAGCCAGAAATCCAGCTGCAGATGGCTCTGGCCTGGGCCTGGCCGGCTGCTCTGCAGAGCTGCCACAGAGCACAGCCGGCCGTCAAGGATTCCGGGGGCGGAGAAACGGATCGCTTCCCACCCCGTCGAGGATTCCGGGGGGAGGGACGGAACGCCTCCCCCCCCACCATTAACATAATCCGCAGAAAGGTAAGTGACTTTCGTACATCCCTACTTGTGGGCTTCCCATGGGCATCTGGTTGGCCACTGAGGGAAGCAAGATGAAGGATTAGATAGGCCTCTGGTCTGATCCAAGAGGACTCTTCTTACATTTTTAAGAGGTCCAATCCTGTTCACAGCAGATCTAGTCATATTCCTACAATGGCATTTCAAATATGTATCATGGACTGGATATCTTGCTTTGGCCGTATATTCTCTTGTGGCTCCCCCCACCCCTTGGGAAGTGTCTTTCCTTATTTCCTAAGTGCCATTCCCTACATCAGAATTCTCATCAACATCTGGTCCAGAAATTGTTAATGGAAATAACTCTAACAACACAGTTCAATACATAGCTACTCAGAAGTAAGTCACACTGAGTTTAATGGGGCTTACTCCCAGGTAAGTGGGAATGTAAGATTGCAGCCAAATGCTACAATTCTATATACTCATACTAGAAGTAACCCAACTGAATATGATAGGACTTCTGAGTAAACATTTTTAGTTTTCTAATTTATTATTACAAAAATTTCTTGATTGGATTAATAATGTAAGTAATGAGTTTGGCCTTAAAATAAATATCAAGAAAAAAATGGTGATAAGTAAAAAAAAACCTTTTACTGCATATTACGATAAATAATATGCCAATTAAGCACGTCACAAAATACAAATACCTAGGAACTTGGCTCAATGAAAGAAATGAACAAACAGAAGAAATAAACACAAGAGTGGAGATGGCGAGAACAGCGGTTCTTAAAATGAAACAATTATTATGTAGTCGAGACCTAAATCTTGCAGTAAGGATTTGGATGGTAAGTTGCTACATGTTCTCAATATTATTTTATGGAGTGGAGGTTTGGACACTTAAAAAGAACAATCTGAGGAAAATGGAATCATTCGAAATGTGGATATACCGATGCATGCTGAAAATACCATGGACTGATTGAGTAATGAATGAGGACGTACTATACAGAGTAAACAAACAAACAGATTTGGTAAAGACCATCAAAAGAAGAAAGTTACAATATGTTGGTCATATTATACAAGGCAAAAAATACGCCATACTCCAACTCAGTATAAAGGGAAAATGGAATGAAAAAGATCAATAGGAAGAGGACGAACATCATGGCTAAAGAATCTGATGGAATGGTTCAGCTGTACTTCTATACAACTATTCAGAGCAGCGGCATCGAAAACAAAAAATCTGTAATACTACCCAACCTCCGATAGGAGACGGCCCCTTTAAGAGGGACAATTTATTATTACATTTATATCCGCCCTTTTTTCCCCTTTCAAGGAACCCAAGGTGGCTCACATGGTCCTTGTCCTCTCCATTTTGTCCTTGTCCTCTCCATTTTGTGGATAAATTGCTTGGAGGTTTGATGTCTACCACATGTTCCCTTGATTCTTGCCCACCCTGACTACTGAAATCTGGGTTGGAGATATTTATTTATTACATCCCGCTTTTCCCTCTTGGAAACACAAGGTGGCTGATATGATCCTTCTTCTCTCCATTTTATCCTCACAACAACCCTGTGAGGTAGGTTAGTCTGAGAGTCAGTGAATGGCCCAAGTCACCCAGTGAGCTTCATGGCTGACTGGAAACTAGAACCCAAATCCCGGTTCAACAATCTAACCACTACACCACATTGGCTCTCCACATGCTTAGGATTGCCATATGAATTATTATTTTGAGATTCTAGGCTAGTCATCTTATCACTGTTTTAACTGTGTGATTTGTGCAAGATGACTGAAGAAGGGTATATTACAGTTTGGATCGAGAATCACAACAAACTCTGAGAAACATATTCAAAGCATTCAAATTCGTTCATTGTGTGTGTGTGTGTGTGTGTGTGTGTATGAATGAGCATTTTCAACTCCTGGTATTCCAAACCCTGACCTACAGAAGGCACTGCAAAGTGATATAGTGTGGAGAAAATAATTATTAGGCTAAGTATTCCCAGGATGTTTAGTTTTGTTTCAAAGTTGGTCTCACACTTCTGTTTTAGCGCATGCATCCCAACTGGTGTTAGCGTTGTTCGGATTGCATCATTTCTGAGAAGGGATGACTAGGCATCTCTAACAAAGAATTATCAGCACTTTCACAAAATCACAACCTTGGGAAAAGCCATGGGAGCTGAGCTGATTTCAAGCAGATTTGATATTTGCCACATTGTCGCACCTTCTGTTTCTTTTGAAGATAGTTTGATTGGAAGCTGTGCAAAATCACTCTCATCTGATCCAAGTCCTTGCCTAAAGGATGCTTCACAGTTACTTAGGTTTCTTTCTTTTCATTCTGTATAAGACCCTAATCATTAGGCCACTTTGGAGAGGAAAAGGAGCATGAGAGTAACCTGAGACGGACACAAAGTGGATAGATTTGCTAGCACAATTTCAACCCTATGTGGGATTTACAATACAGGCGTTTATCCTTTGGCCACCAGCTGCAGGAAATGTCATCTGTTATTTGGTAAGTAGTATCATATTGTAGAATGCATCATTGCCTCTCAATTATGCCATTACACATTGACTTGTGCTACTTCACACTGGGCTTCACTATTTGGCTAGCCTGAATTCCTGCGTAGGAAACTCACAGGAACATTTCAGGCATATGTGGCAGAACAGCTGGTTGTTCTAACAGCCCAACCCTGAGTGTGTCTTCTCAGAAATTAGTGACACTGATGTCACTGGGACTAATCCCAGGTTAGTGTACATGACCAAATCCTATGCAGTTTACTCAGGGGTAAGAGACATCACCTTGCTGACAAACATCCATATAATCAAAGCTATGGTTTCCAGTAGTAATGTATGGCTGTGAGAGCTAGACTATAAGGAAGGCTGAGCGCCGAAGAATGGATGCTTTCGAACTGTGGTGCTGGAGAAGACTCTTACGAGTCCCCTGTACTGCAAGGAGGTCAAATCAGTCAATCCTAAAGGAAATCAACCCTGAGTGCTCATTGGAAGTACAGATAGTGAAGCTGAAGCTCAAATATTTTGGCCACCTAATGCGAAGAGAAAACCCACTGGAAAAGACCCTGATGCTGAGAAAGATTGAAGGCAAAAGGAGAAGGGGACGGCAGAGGATGAGATGGCTAGATAGCATCACCGATGCAATGAACATGGACTTGAGCACACTCTGGGAGAGAGTGGAGGACAGGAAGGTCTGGCATGCTATGGTCCATGGAGTCACGAAGAGTCGGACATGACTTAACGACTGAGCAACAACAAAGTCCCACTGACTTCAACTGGATATACTTCCAAGTAAGTGCGCATAAGAATGCAATCTCAGACTCTTTCCTGACAGAAACACCGTCCCCCCACCCCACCCTGCAGCCCCCTGTCAATTTCTTCTTAGGGTTTTTGCTATTAGATTTCTGTGAATAAGACCATCACGGTGGGCTTGCCTTAAAGCAATACTGGGCCAGAGTCTTGGACTTGACAAAGGAGTGCTGATAGCCCAGGATATTCAGGTGAGGAGTCCCAATGGGAGCTAATTGTTCAAAGATCACTTCTTGATTCAAGACCACACTGGAATGTTTGGAATACTGGAAAACTGCAAAAACCGATCAAAGAAGTAGGTATCCGGCATACCTCCCACCCGAGCTAAGGATGGTATAATCTAGCTCTGTTTCTGTATGTTTGTGAAAGGGAACAATGAGGACAGACTAAAGCTATCAAGTTATACACAGAACAAGGCAGAGAGCTGGGTTTGGGGCTTTGCAAGCTCTGGAAAGTGGAGCCGCCTCTCTCTGATGTGAGGCAGTGGATTTGGTTGTCTGTTGGGGTGTTTAAGCTGTGCCTCCATCTATGCTCAACTGCTACATCTTCAAATCAACTAAAATATTACAAAATGGCTTAAGCCTCTGATATCCAAATGTTTTGGGTGACAACTCCCATCATCCCTGACCAGTGGCCATGTTGGCTGGGGCAGATGGGAGTTGTAGTCCAAAACCTCTGAAGTTTGTTCACCAGGTTGTTAACCCCAGCTCTAGAGATATCCTTCCAAAGGAAAATAAATCTGGTTAAGCACTGTGCCACGGGACCTCTTACTGCTCAAAGAGGTGGGGAAAGTGAGAATATGTTAGTGCTAGAGGAAGGACTAAACCTGTACTAACACCATGTAAGCTAACAGTGCAATTTGCTGTGCCCTCAGGGTAGATGTTGGTATCAGTAGCTTTGCTGTGGGCAGGGATGGGTGACAGGTTTACTGCAAAGGGATCAAATCATTTTGGGGGTTTGCCTTTAAAAATCCAGTGTCTGTGTTTTCATGTACAGAATAGAGCAAGCAAAGAACCTAGGAACACATTTTTGAAAAGAAAAATGATGGGACAGTGAGTACTATCAGTGGAACGACTACTTTAAAAACAATTAGGTGAGCACTCTTGCTGTCATAGTACAACAGGATCATCTCAGCTTATAGGAGATAGGGGTCTTTAAAGAAAAGAAAAAAGAAAAAGATTCACAGTGGTACAGATACAGAAGGGTATCATGAGTCACCAGCGAGGTCACAGATACTAGCCAATAGGTATACTTGGCAGTAAGTAAACCCATGTCTTGCTTAACCAGCACTCACAAGTTGCTATCGGTTTGGGGGATGCAGGTACAGAAAGCATGTCCCTAGTAGAATCAACCTTCTTTTAAACTCTGTGCTACTACAGGTTAATTAAATATGGTAGGTCTCCAGGACTTAGATCTGGTCAGTGGGCATGAGCCACGATAGCAAAAGCAAGACCTCCATGCCCAGGAGACTGGAATGGTGCTGAACTGATGGCCCATGGGCCCATTCCATCCCCCAGAACAATTTTATTGCCCCTTGTTAATACTGCCAATTTTAATTGAGGTAGAGTTTTAAAAAGAAGAAAAACATTCCCACAGTTTCACTTAGAAGGGTGGGTATTCACTCGGAATGCAGGGGAGGGGGACAAAGATATTACATATGTTGTTACATCTCTCATTTGGATCCTGTGTCTATGTATTTGTATGTACTACTGTGTCTAAGCACTTTATGTGCACTCTAACACTGAAGCTCTTAGCACAAGGAGGTGCCAACATTATGAGGCCCATTGGTGAGATAGAAATAATTTTATAAACAGTGTGAGAGCGAGAAAGAGAGAGTTCGCTGTACTCAGGCTATGGACTGAAAAACAAAGTGGCCCCTGTAAATGCAGAAGACAGCCACACTGATGGAAGGGAAGATTGCAAATAAACCCATGGTTTTGTAAGGCACAAAAGGTTAGAGTTGTAATTTGCTACGGTACACATTGTTAGCACTATTCTTCTCCAAGGGCAGCTGGATTGGGGAGTAAAATCCTTTTGGCTCTTAATCCATTTCCATTGATGTCAATAGGAAGTCTCTATTGCCTTCATTGAGAACTGAATCACAACTTTATGTTCTCTAAGATTTACTCTTGTTGTTTAGTCATTAAGTCATGTCCAACTCTTCGTGACCCCAAGATTTACTCTAGCTGTGATTAATGTAGGTAAAAAAAAATAAGACATTAAGGGTGCAATCCTATGGATAATTAGACAGAAAAACATACTACAATCCCTAGCATTCCCCAGCCAGCCATGCTGGTTGTAGGACTTTTTTCTGTCTAAATATGTATATGCCTTCTTACCTGGGAGTAAGCCCCATTCAAAACACTGTATGTTAAATCACAATCCTATGCATGCCTATTCAGCAGTAAGTCCCGTTGAGATAGATGGGACTTACTCCCAGGTAAGGAGGTATGTAGGAGGGCAGACGAAAGTTTCTTGGGCTTGAGTGTGCCTCTGTACAGGCAAGCATGCTCATGCTGGCAGTTTCAGTTAGCCTCAGCAAGACGTTGGTGCTTGCCTTGCTGAGAATCAGCCCATTTCGGTGAATTACCCACATGCAGCGTCTCCGAATATTTTCACAAATGAGTCCCCTAAGCTACGTAACAGCACATCATGAAAAATTAAGGACAAGTTCTACATTTGCTGTTCAGCTGTCAGCCACAAGACTCCTGTAAAATGAGCTGGATAATCCCTCTCAAGAAAGAAAAAGCAGGGGGTGTACATGCAATGAGGGTGCTACAGGCTGTAAGGAACATGGAAATTGTTTCTCTTACATAAAAACACTGGTTCTTGATTAAAGCCAAAACTTACATGCAATAAAAAGGGCAGTGTATCATGTGCGTTTGCTGTGATTTCATTTAATATCTAGGTAGATGAAGACACCCCTAAGCATTTATGTCTTGCTACCATTTTTTAACCTTTAGCTAATTACAGGACAATCCTTTACAAGTCATAAGGTTGACATGAAAGGAACCACTAATAAGATGCCTACTTCTTCCCATTAAAATTGCCAGATGCAAGTTGTGTTAAATCATTGCACAGAAGTTTAAAAGCAAAGTCATTTTATGGTGAAAAGGCTCTGGTCAAACGGTAGGGTTTTCCTTTATTTAAGATGGGTTTAAAAAAAATCTTCTCTTGCAACAGTTAAAATAAATTTATAATGGATGTTAACATGTGTGTTTTTTAACCAAAAAAATAGAAGGGTTGTACATAAATAAACATACATTCACCTGTTAATTTGCTTCTCCATGGTTGCTTAATGCCCTCTGGGTAATTTTGGTTTTTGTTATTGCAACAGTGCCTCAGACTGAATCCAAATATACAACTTTATGCAAAATTATATATCCATCTAAAATACGGCAGTTGCTGAAATGGTGAAATGAATGTGAAATGGTTGAATATATACTGTAATGAAAACTCATGTACTGGAAAGGAAATGGGAGAATTCATAAGGTGAAATATAATTGGCATTAAAATTTGCTCTTAGTTTGTGAAGTACAAAGCATTTAGATATGCACTTCCTTTTTTAGCAAAGAAGCGAAAAGAAAAGACCAGAATCCAATACACAGATAGACTTAATCCCATAAGAACATAAGAAAAGCCTTGCTGGATCCTCAGTGGCATTCAATTCATGTCTACTCAGAAGTAAGTCTGAGTAGACTTACTCAGTCTATTCAATCTCCACACTTTATGAACTCCGTCCTTCCCCCTGCCAAACGTGGAATGAGCATTGGGGAAAGAACATAGCTCAGTAGTAGAACACCTGCTTTGCATGCCAAAGGTCCCAGGTTCAATCCCCAGTGGCTGGAAAAGACTCCTGTCTCAGATTGTGGAGGGCTGTCCTGCCTGTACTCTTCCTTTGTAGCTTGGTCTTCCTTCCACTTCCTATATGTGTCCTTTTTTTGTTTTCAGGTCATCTCTAAGCTTTTTGTGAAGCCACATTGACTTCTTCTGTTGTCTTCCTCCTTTTTTTCTTTTTGGAATTGTTTGTAATTGTGCCTTTAGAAATTCCTTTTTAAACAAGCTCCCACCCATTTTGGACTCTTTTCCTCATTAGAGTCTCTTGCAATGGGACCTTACTTATTGTTCTGAGTTTATTAAAATCAGTTTTCCTAAAATCCAGGGTACGCATTTGGCTACACTTGGCTTTTGCTTCCTTTAGAACCGAGAACTCAAGTATAACATGGTCACTGTCCCCCAGAGTTCCTGTAACTGCTACTTTATCCACTAAGTCATCTTTGTTGGCTGGGATCAAGTCAAGGATAGTCGATCCTCTAGTTCCTTCCTCCACTTTCTGTAGGAGGAAGTTATCAGCAACACAAGTCAGGAATTTCTTGGAGGGGCCAAGTTTTGCAGAATTTGTCTCCCAGCATATATCAGGGAAATTGAAGACCCCCATTACTACTACATCATGCTTACTTGAAAAATTGGCAATCTGCTTTTCAAAAGTTTCATCCTTCTCTTCTCCTTGATTGGGTGGCTGGTAGTAGTCTCCGACCACCATGTTCCTTTTATTCTTTGCTCCATTTATTTTAACCCAGATGCTCTCGATGGGGCTACCAAGCTCATCCTCCTGTATTTCTGTGCAGAGATACGTATTTTTTAACATATAGTGCAACTCCACCTCCCTTTCTGTTCCTTCTGTTCTTTTTGAACAAGTTATATCCTTCAATTGCTGTATTCCAGTCATGGGAGTCATCCCACCAAGTTTCAGTTACCTCCCATATTAAGAGTTGAAGTTCATTCTGTTTGTTTCCCATATTCTGGGCATTAGTATATAGACATCGAAGACCATATGCTTTATAGTCTGGCTTTCTTCCTACATTTTTTGAAGACTATTGTTGGGTGCTATTTGAGCTGTTCTCTCCATTGTGGTGCAGAAGCCTTCGTCCATTGTTACCCCCCAACTTTATGTCTCCCCCCCTGTAGGATTCAGTTTAAAGCTCTCTGGATGAAGCTCTTCAGGCTGTGGCCAAACACATTCTTCCCAGCCCGTGCAACCCATCCCTTGCCAATGGTCCATCTTCTAGGAAGTATAGCCTGTGGTCCCAGAATCCAAATCTCTCTCATCAACACCACCTTCATAGCCAGTCATTCACCCAGAGTATTTTTCTTTCCCTTTCTATCCCTCTCCTAACTACTGGAAGGATGGATGAGAAAACCATCTGGGCCCCAAAGTTCTTGAGTTTCCTTCCCAAAGCTTCAAAGTCTGACATGATTTCTTCGTAGCTCCGCTTGGAGGTATCATTCATTCACACATGGATGAGAAGAAAGGGATACATGTCAGTGGGTTTTATGAGAGTAGGCAACCTTTCAGTCACATCTCGAATATGGGATGACACATCATTCCTTTAAATCAAGATAATATTGAACTAGCCAGCAAGACCAAAAACTGTGTTCACAATTCATAGGTATCCTTTCCCACATACTTGTAGACTCTGTTTTGCAAAATTCTGAGAGGTGTTGTATCTAGTATGGCTGCAGTGAAACGTACATATTCACATAAACAGGGTCAGCATCAAGGATAGGCATGGTTGGGCACCTGATGAAGGCCTACACCCCAGCAGGGACCCACTAACAACAGCCCCCTGGATTTGCTCTCCCGCCCCCCCATACCACTGCTACCTGCTTGTTCACTTGCCTCTCTCTCTCTCTGGCCCAGACAACAGTGGTGGTGAAAAGAAGGAGCAGGAGATGCCATGGCCTACTTGCTCCCTGGCTCTCTACCTGTCAAGCAAGCAAGAGGGAGCAATGATGAGGAGCAAGAGCTGGATGCTGGCATTGCACATACACATAGGAAAACAAAAAAAAACAGACATTAAAAAAAAAGAATGCTGTTTGCTTGAATTTCTGAAGATGGTTATGTGTACTCTTCCAGGGAAGTAAATGCAATCACGAGATCTGATACTCAGTAAGATCTTTATCACTGGACATGCTGCCTTACAGCTGTTAAAATGCTAGTGGCAATATTACAGAGCCACAGTTTGTGATGATGGAGGGGCTGTAGCTCAGTGGTAGAGCACCTGCTTTGCATGCAGATGGTCCCAGGTTCCATCTCCAGGTAGGGGAGGAAAAACTCCTGCCTGAATCCCTGGAGAGCTGCAGCCAGTCAGTGTCAACAATACCGGGCTAGATGGACTCATGGTCTGACTCAGTATAAGGCAGCTTCCTATGTTCCTATGATGTATAGGAGCATTCCCCAATCTGGTGCCCACCAGGTGTGTTGGACTACAAATTCCATCAACCCTAGCCACCATGGCTGATGTACAGTATACGATGGTGTTCCATTATAATGCTGTCCCATGCAGCAGCTGCAACTGCTGTTCATAATTACTTATGGCCAATAATTGCCCATGTCTATGCTCACAATGGGAGTGAAAATGGTTGTCTGAATGAAGCTATAGAGGTGTGAAATTCCATAGCATCAAGTGTGACACACAGAAAATGTACGGCTGCACTGACCGATTTTTCTGCTCCAGTCATTGTTTAAAATACTATCTGCTTCCATGGCAACACCACATGCCACATTTGATATCTCTAAGTGAGAATGTGTTGAAGGAAGATCAGTGTGCCATGTGTGGTGTTTTTAAAAAATATTATTGTATTCAAGCAAAAACATCCGTTCAGACATTTTTCCAGGTTTTATGCATGCTTGCCCCTGCCTGCCTTCTTTCTTTCTTTCTTTCTTTCTTTCTTTCTTTCTTTCTTTTTCATTTGTCTTGTGAAAATTTGGGGGCTTCAGTAGAAGTACAGGAAGTACTTTGAGTCGTTTGTTGTCATGGAAAGAAAATTATACTGCACTAAAAATTCAAAGAAAAGTGGCAACAGAGAGAAAGGTGGGCTGAGGTTGCAAGACTGACTGACCTCCTGCACTGGCATTAAGATTTTTAAGTAACAGAGATGCATGGAGTGCTTAAAGACTAACGATTTTATTGTGACATTAAGATTTGTCAATTGGACTCCACTTTCTCAGGTATAAGGTTTTATCCTCAATCGGTATTATAGCTATAGAGAGAGGCTATGGTGGCTGAATTTGCACAACATAACAACCCAGACTGTGAAATAAGCCACACAGTGTGGGTTGTTGTCCAAACAACTCATGGTGAGCCTGACAGATGATTGGGCTCACTGTGGGTCGTGTGTCCCCCCCCCCCCGCCTTTCTCCCTCGGTCCTCCAGCCAGCTCCACCTGGTATCTCAGGAGACTTGGTAGCAGAACCTGTTTTGTCTGCTGCCAAGTCCTGGATCCCTGCTCCAGACACGACCCTGGTCACAGTCAGAGCCTTGTTTAAAATTTTCTTTTATTTGTGCAAAATGGGGTCACAATAATTTTTTTGCATTTTTCGGGCCCCAGGAAATTTGCGCAAATGTCCCCTTCTTCTTCTTCTTCTTCTTCTTCTTCTTCTTCTTCTTCTTCTTCTTCTTCTTCTTATTTTTATTATTATTATTATTATTATTATTATTATTATTATTATTCTATCAGATTTCAGAGTTGCACAAGTGCACAGCTCCAACTGTCAAAAATATACAGGCTTGCCTTTCCTGGAGCCTTCCTGGAGCTGTCAAACATACAAGGTAACAGGCAAGACTAAACTGCATATGGGCTGGCTTGACAACCTTTGACAGTTGAGAGGTAGGGAAACGGTGTAGTGACAGCCCCTCCAAAGTGCCGTTTGGGCACAGTTGGAGGGGCTGTCACTGGCTGCCTGATGCCTCCAGCCCATGGTGGGTTGACATGTCCGGGTTCAGACAACATGCCAACCCAATCATGGGTACAACAACCCTAAGAACAAACAATGGGTTGTTGGGGTGGCTTGTTGCATATGCACAAGCCACCCTGCAGGAACCGGTCTGGGTTCGGACAACACAACAACCCACCATGGCTTGTCATCCATGGTGGGCTGTTGTGTCATGTGAATCCAGTCAATGTGTAGAACACAATTCTATGCACATTTACTCAGAAGTAAGTCGCACTGTGTTCAATGGAGCTTACTCCTAGGTAAGTGTGTATAGGATTGCAGCCTTAGGCAATTTATCAGTTAGATTAATGGATTACAATCCTTTTGAACAAATCAGAAATTGCTCCCAATTAATCAAGCAGAATACTTTTATTTTAAATTGCTAATTATTTAAATACAAAAACTGTAATGGCAGGAGGTACCATCTTAGAAGTGGCATTCCATCTTTTCTCTCACTCATGAGGAACTGCCTGTTCTAGGATGGTGCCTAGAATATATTGTGTGCACATATATTGCAGTTGCAATATATGTGCACACAATCTGAAAACAAGGGTAGAAAGACTTTTTCCCTTCAGAACCATTGCTTTATTCATATGCATAGATACACAGATAGAATATATGTATATACCCATATATACCTGCCAGAAGCCTAAAATCATCTTAAGAGACTCTGCTCTGAAGATGCCCCAGCCAAATAAGGTGAGGCAGTTGGCTAATAAGGAGAGGGCCTTTTCAGTGGTGGCACCCCAATTGTGGAAAGAACATCCCAGAGAGACTCACCTGGCACCTACATTGTGGACTTTTGACACCAGGTGAATACATTTTTATTCTCCTGGGCATTTTAGTTCTTTAGTTTTTGTTATTTTAAAATCTGTTATTGTATTTTTGAATCTTTACACTGCTGCTGCTTTTTTACTTTTTACTTCAGTTTTATACTGTAACTTTTAATTGTTATTTTAAAAACGTATATTGTATTTTATTGTGCTGCATTTTTTGGTTTTAATTGTCTCTCTCTCACACACACACACACTCAGAGAGAGAGAGAGAGCTTTGGCTATTGGGCAGCATAGAAATGTAATAAATACAATAAATACAATAAATAATAGATTAAGTGGATTCTAAGAACTGTGAAAACAGGGCTTTCCCCTCTGTCTCCTGACTACAGTCCCTAGTGCCCACCCCAAGCTGATCCTGAGGTTCAGGGACCCTTGGGAATGGCATGAGATATGGGCTGTGTTGGGGGGGGATGTCTTCAGATGGATGCGGTAATAGGCAGAAAGTGTGGGCCTCCGTTTGTTTGTGCACAAGTGTATTTCTGCTCCTGCTAGTCATCTTTGGAAGCCTACTCATATGATTAATAAACTAAGATTTCTTTAACTGGGTGATGCACACAGTTACTGCAGGTGGGGGCAGGGGGGGGCAGTTTTAAAAACTGGCCCAAAGGCCATGAAATACAAAGAATGGCAAGAAGGGTCATTACATTTCTGTGCAGACAAGAATGTATACAAGGTAAGATCTAAGCGGTCCAACTAAAACAGCACAATCACTTCTTATGCTGATTTAATCCCTAGAGATAATTACTTTCTGTAGTGGGAAAGAAAACCCCAATCTCAGTTGAGTCTAAACTCAATAAAATCAATTTTGCTAATAAATTCTAGTTCAGCAGTTTTATACTGGAGCTTCAGTTTGAAGGCTTTCGGCTACTTGCACGGCACAAACAAATCAATTCCTACACAACAGAACAAAGGAGACAAATCTGACAGAAAAATGGTAGCATTCAGTGGGAGTTGGGAGTTCACTTCAGTCTCTTTGATGCTGACCTCAAAGTCACATACTTCAGCTTGGGATGGAAGCCACCAGTTGTGGAAGGAAGTTTTAGTGCTTCCACGGCAACTGGAAACAAGCAAATACTCGATGGGGCAGGTTGGTGGTGCTCATGTAAGAGAGCTCCACTGACCCGTCCCAATCAAGAAATGAGTGTTTCCACTTGTTTTAAGTGCTAAATCACTGTTGTGCAAGCGGTGGGTCCGGGTCACACAACACAATCTGTGGGACCCACTGCTTGTACGACAAAATCAGTGGAGAGAATCAGCAGAGGCATAAGCATCCCATTAGATTCTGCCCAAAGAGTCATGGGGTGGGGGGTGGGGGTCTAAGATGAAACTGCTGATCTAGAACTCATTAGCAAACATTACTCTATTGAATTTGGACTCAATCAAGATTGGGATTGTCTTTCCCATCACAGAAAGTAATTGGCCCTCTTTAGGTGTTAAACAAGCATAGTAGGAAAGACAGACTTGTTCATTATTCTATTAATTCGTTTTATTTAAGAATGGATAAGCTACTTCTCTATTAAAATATTCAAACATTTTATCGGTAGTAGGTTGCTTTTTTTAGCTGGTATGCATTTGGCTTTGTCCTTTGTATTCCATGGTCTTTTGGTCATGATGTCTCGACTTAAATGCAAGGACAAGCTGTGGTTTATCATGACAAAAAGAGGAGCTGCAGCAAGTCTTGGGCTCACATGGTCCCTCCTCCCTTTCTCCACATAAGGAGAGGAGATCAGAACAGAAGGACCAAAAGAAAAGGGAAATCCCATTATCAATAGCCAATACTGCCTGGACAGAAACAGCAGCAAAATATTAAGAACTCTGTAGACACATCTGTAAACTCTTTGGGAATATTCTTCTCCAATCTCTTTTGCAGTTGTTCACATCATCCTGTATACCATGTGAAATTGTACTAATTTTTGCTTAGGAGAAACATTGGGAAACATCATCCAAAGAAACCCTCTTTTGACCTCCATCCTCTCTACACACATCCACAAGGACTGCTTATCTCCTTTTTACTTCATCCTCTAAAAATCTAAATATCTCTTCCCCAGTTATGGATTAATGATGGAGCATACTTACAGCTATGAAGTTCACAACACAAACGACTACAAGCCTATAATAACCACAGATATGATTTGCAATCGTTTTCCGTTGTTCACTTTAACATTGGGTTTTTTAAGGAAACGAACAATCCCACAAGTCAAGAAAATCCCAGTTTGTATATCCATAATCAGTCAAAGGGTGCTTCCGGACAGAGGGCTCCCAGCGCTACCAACCAGAAGGCATTGTGCAGCTATTCCACCTTTTCCTGATTGTCTGGATGCCCTGTAACATTCCGTGAATGAGGCAGGGCAATTGCACAGTCAAACCCTCATCTCGAAGCATCCGAAGTATGATTTAATTTTGGGGTCCTCAACCCCAGAATTGGGATCCTATGCACACCAATGTGCTCATGGACTCCTCTCTTGGCGCTCACCTGGCTCCCTGCCCCTCCTGATTTTTATTTTAGTTCTTAAGATTTTTTTAAAGTTAAAAATAATGTTTTTAACTGGGACACTGGCATACTGGAAAGCAAAATGCTGCCCTCCAGCGCCATCTTTATTTGGGTTCAAAAGAATGGCTTTGTGTTTTGGAGCTCAGAACCCACCTCTGTCTTGTACTTGGTTATTTGGCCAAGTACTTGTCTTTTAACCACAACAGTTTGCCTTCTAGGAAATGAGTGTTTTGTGACCAGCCATGTCCACCATAACACCCACTTTATGAATGGGAACAGCCATGCCCACTGTGGCAGCCACATTGTGAGAGTGCCCACAACACTCTCTCAAAATGCCCACTGACCCAAAAGTGTTGGGGACTCCTGAAATTTTAATTAAATAGTCCTTCACATTCCTTCCTACACAAAAACGTCCTGTTTGTTCTCATGAACATTAATCTG
Source organism: Heloderma suspectum (assembly GCF_057233095.1). Lineage (NCBI taxonomy): Eukaryota > Metazoa > Chordata > Lepidosauria > Squamata > Helodermatidae > Heloderma > Heloderma suspectum. The sequence continues at coordinate 269,855,685 of NC_139458.1, forward strand.
ATATTTTTCAGCTGATGTGAAAAATGCTACCACACGACACTTTGAGGGTACTTCCTTTTCAAGAGATGAATTAGCTGGCTGGCAGCCCCTTCACTGGCTACTCTGATCATTTTAAGGTTCTGCAAATTTCTTTTGTTTTTTGTTTGTGTTTGCAAAGAGACAGAGAAAAAACACCCAAACAACATTTTGACTTGAGCAGGTAATGTAGAAATAAGCACTCACAGGAATGCAAAACCTGCCTTTGTTTCAAGTCACTTAAAATGCTTTTATCTATAGATTTCCCTTGAACAAAATCCTGTTCAAACTGTATAAAAACCAAAGATAAATCTTCCCTTTCAGATTTCTCTGTGTTTTTTCCCCTTCAACTGAACTTGTGTGCACTGAAGAGAGAGCTGAGAATTCTTGCCTGCTTCAAGAAAACTTCTTTGAGTAATCCCTTGAGCTTCCCTACGGGGCTTAGATTTCCTAATGGATGCTTTGATGACAGGAGATAAGAGCCAAAGGTACCTTTATTCTCTTAGAAATTGCTCCAAATAAACAACCTTGATGATTAAGGCTAATAGAAATACCTGGAAGATTGATAGCTTGAAAGCACTGCTGAGTGAATGAATAACTTCCCCCTTTCGTTTCAAGAGCTAATATTTGCCCACATTTGCTGCCTTTTAAGAAAGTGCAACTTTTTTTGGTGCAGAGTGTTGGTCAGGAACAAACAGACACCGGTCGGCTAGTATTGGAATTTTAAACAAGAGTTTGGCTATTTCAGTTATTGGATTTTGCACAGGTCCATTTACTGAAATTCAAACAGAGCCCAAACCATAGTTGTTAGCAGAAAGTGCACACATATAAGCCTGAGCATGAACCAATTGTAAAATCTATAATGATGTGAATGGGTATAGTTCTATGGGCATTCTAGACAGGGGGTTTAAATTGCACAAAGGAGCAGTAGACATTCTATAATTCTATTCCCAAGAAATGCACTTGAATACAAGGAAGCTGAGGTCTACTCCCTCCTCTCTCTCTCTCTCTCTCTCTCATACATACATATACACACAAACACAATGCTGAATTGCCAATGCTGAATTTTAATATGGTGTGTTTCAGCAGCAGTTTTTGACTGTTGCTCCACATCTTGATGAAATCACTGTAGAGTTGATGCCAAAGAAAATGTTCAGCTGTAAGCATTTGGCAATGCAAGTTACCCTCCATGGAAACCGTGCCTTTTAAAACATCTGTGAGTATGGAATTTGCTGCACAGCCTATAAAAGGGCTGAAGAGAGTGAAACTCTCAGTCACACCTCATAACCCAAACGGTGCACAGCGCCACCAGCCTCTGGTCTCTGGAATGTAGGTTGTGTAAATTCCAGGGGAGGTGTTTCAGAGTGTGGATGCCATTGCCATATGATTCACTGCGCCCTTCAGAATATGATGTGGAACTTATCAAAAAATAAATAGCTATCTTGCTACAAACAATTGAACATATGAAATGTTATGTATGTATGTATTTAAAATATTTATAGGCCACCTTTCAAGACAGGAGCCCTCCCAAGGCAGCATACAACATGAAAATGCATATAATAAAATGCAATTTTTTAAAAAACAAAAAACTATGCGATAATAAAAGCGGGAAAAGTTCCACAAAAAGCAAACACTAGCATAAGACAGAACCTACAACACAATTACAGCTGTAACCCAGTCTGATAAAACATAATCAGGGGAATCATAGAATCATAGAATAATAGGGTTGGAAGGGGCCTACAAGTCTATCGAGTCTAACCCCCTGGAAGGCCGGAGTAAAGAAGTTTTCAGGGCCTTCTTAAAAGCCTACAATGATATGGCCTGGCAGACGCCTGTTGGCAATTTATTCCAGAGGTGTGGGGCCTCTGCAGAAAAGGCCCTCTCTTGTGTACTCACCCACCTAACCACCCTCATAGGTGGGCAAGTGAGAAGAGCCTCTCTTGCTGATCTTGAAGTGCCGGCAAATTTCTAATGATAATACACACACACACACACACACACACTCACACATACACCACATTGAAGTTTGGCATTCTTTGCATATAGAATGAAAAGGAAGCCCATTCTGAATGACTGCCTAAAGCAGCCTTCCCCAATGTGGTGGCCTACAGATGTTTTAAATGACAACACCCATCATCCCTGACCAGCTGGGGCTGATGGGAGTTATAGTCCAAAACATCTGGAAGACACCATGTTGGGGAAAGCTGGACAAAAGGAAGAAAATCGTCATCTGAAAAGAACTACTGGTGACATAGTCAGATCAATCTCCTTTTCCCTCCAAAAGTAGGGATGCTTGAGGAATTCAGTGTTTGCAAAGTCCTATATGAACAGACCTGATCTGCCCCCTTTTGGACTAATATATGGTTTGGAACATAGCTATCCACCAGATTTAACACTTCTCCGAATGGTGCGACACAGTTATAAGTAGGGCTGTGCACCACTTTGGCCCAAGGCCCGAACCCCGAGTCAATGTGGGCTGCTTCAGGCCACTTTGTGCCCCCTCTGAGGCGAAGCGGAGGGGGCACGAAGCGGCCCAGTGAGGGTTGGGGGCTCAGTGCACTTTGGCCCCCAGCCCCGCCCCCCTAGCTCCTCCAGGTCTTTATCTGAGCCGCCTTCTCCTCACCGCTGCCGCCTCTGCCACTGCACCATCCCGACACCTCCTGAGGCTTGGACATGCGGAGACTCTTCTTCCAGGGAGTCGCCATTTTTAGAATGGCAACCCCCTGGAAGTTCTAGGAAGTTGCCATTTTAAAAATGGCGATTCCCTGCAAGAAGAGTCACTGCACATCCAGGCAACAGGAGGCGGCAGAGGCAGAGGCAGAGGCGGCGAAGACAGCAGCAGCGGGCGCCGACAGAGAAAAGCGGCGCAACGGAGAAGGCGGCGGCAGCAGAGGAGGCAGTGGCCCAGATAAGGAGCTGGGGGGCATGGGGGGGAGCCCACTTGGGGTTCAGGGCTGAGGAGGGTCGGGGGGGGCCCGAATCTGCCCGAGCCAGATTGGGCCTGGCTCGGAAGCCCTTTGCGACTTCCGAGTCGGATCAGGGGATCCCTGCACAGCCCTAGTTATTAGCAGTTTAAAGGTGTCAAAATACAGATTTAAATACTGTATGTAATTTGAGAAAAAATACACATTTCAATATATTAAAATACATGTTTTGATGAGGGTGTTTTTAAAGAGAAAAATGCAGATTACTGTGGAAATGGAACAGGATTATGGGTAAAAATGTGTGAAATGGACAAGAGCTAGAAACAGACAGATTCACCTAAATATAGGGAGCCAGCTATGTCCTCCAACACCTCATCACTACTCCTCATCTGGCCCTAATGGTAGGGCCAGCTCTGCCCAACTGCACCTGATTCCCAATACACTTGTATGAACAATAATATATCCTGCCCAATTAATCTTTTTAGTCAAATAGAAGTTTTAAAAATTCATTAATCTAATTGATTAAATATTACAGCCCTAATTAATACACTGCAAATACCTAAATATATTATTTTAATCAGGGACCCCAGAAAGGTTTTTTAGGAGATGGGGCTCAAGTTGGTCAAATATTGAATTCAAATGCTAAATTCAAAAGGAATTTCACCTGTTCTGTTGATGAATATTATAGATAGGGATGTAAGAAAATCACTTACCTTTCGCGGATTATGCTGATGGTGGGGGGGAGGCGCTCCGTCCCTCCCCCCAGAATCCTGGAAGGGGGGGGAGGCGCTCCGTTCCTCCCCCCCCGCGTAATCCTGGCCGGCCGGCTGTGCTCCACAGCGATTCTGTGGGGCTGCCGGCTGGCTAGCAGGGATGCAAATGGCAGCGGCCATAGCCGCCGCTGTTTGTGTCCCTGCAGTCAGCCGTGATAGGCTACGTAAATGTTTACGTAGCCTATCACAGCTGACTTTAAAAAAAAAAAGCGCCTACGCAAATGGCGGCAGCCATGGCCGCCGCCATTTGCATTTCTTATTTTGGCACGTCTTAGTCTACGTAAACATTTACGTAGACTAAGATGGCAAAAATAAGGGGAATGCAAATAGCGTAGCGTCTACGCTATTTGTGTTCCCCTTATTTTTGCCGTCTTAGTCTACGTAAATGTTTACGTAGACTAAGACCTGCCAAAATAAGGAATGCAAATGGCAGCGGCCATGGCCGCCGCCATTTGTGTATGCGCGTTTTTTTGTGTTTTTTTTAAAGTCAGCCGTGATAGGCTACGTAAACTATCACTTTTTTTTTTTTTTACGTAGCCTATCACTTTTTTTTTTAAACCTAGCCGTGATAGGCTAGGTAAATCTTCATGTAGCCTATCACTTTTTTTTTTAACTGGAAATGGCGGCGGCTGCCGGTCGGAAGACCGGCTGCTGCAGCCGCCGCTGCCAAACCACCGCCGGAGCCGCCGCCACCAGGAAGATCCGCCCAAGGTAAGTCTCGTCCCGGGGGTGGCGGGGGGGGTGGCAGGCCGTTCTGCCACCGATTTCGGGGGGCCAAATGTGCTGGCATTCGGTCTCCCCGAGATCCATGGCAGAACTTTCATACATCCCTAATTATAGAATGATAGATGAACTCGGAGCTCACTGTATTTATCCTTCGCCTTAGGCAGCAAAATGTCTTGGTCAAACCTTGACTCTAAACCTTGACTCTGGGTGCTTCCAGATGAGACTTTCATCACCCTACCTAATTAACCGGAATTTTACAGACCGTCTAGATGACACATTTTCCTCTTTTAACCCTCCTGTGTTTTCCCACCGCTTCTTCCATCTTTTCTCCTACTGCAGAAAATCTGCTAAGGATAAAAAGATGGAACAGTTGTGGAATAGCTCGGAGCCCTCTGTCTGGAAGCACCCTCTGTCTCCCTCTCTCGTCTCTCCACACATGAGCTCTTAGCTCAGCTCCTCACTCCACAGCAAAGCTCTGCTCCTAAGGCTGGATCTACACTTACCACCTTTTATTGCTTCCAATGAGGTTTCACTGCCCGCCTTTCACATTAAGCAGTAGCTGCCTTGAACTGGAACCGGAATTTCCCACTTCCGTGCTCCCGCTTTCAATACCCTAATATCCCAGTATTTCCCCTTAATGTGCTCTGATTTTCCACCTTCGCTACCGTATCCGGTCGTAGCCCCCTCCCCCGCCTGTCCATATGCGGCGATGTTTGTATTTCTCTCCTGCCCAATCACAGCTCTTGACGGCCCCATGTCTTCTTCCGGCTACCGATCACATAGCTTCCTCAGCAGCCCGTTTCCTTAGCAACAAGCAAAGGGCTGGATGTGCACGCTTGTCTGATCTCAGAAGCTAAGCAGGGTCAGTCCCTGTCACTCCCTGCTTGGATGGGAGACCGCCTGGGAATCAGGCTTCCTGCACTGAGCAAGGGGTTGTTGTATCCCTTCAAATGAGATTAAGTTTTACCCCCTCCTATCCCCTGCTCTGGATGTTTTTTTTAAAAAAAATTCAGGTGTTATCCTTGCAGAATCGGGGCTTCTCCGTGATGTTTTTTTTTTTCTAATTCAGGCATGATCTTCAAAGCTTCCCAGAGAGAGGAATTGGAGGGGGTAAAACTTAGTCTCATTTGAAGGGATACAACAACCCCCTGCTCAGTGCAGGAAGCCTGATTCCAAGGCAGTCTCCCATCCAAGCACTGACGGGGACCAACCCCGCTTAGCTTCCGGGATCAGACAAGTGCGTGCAGGAAAACAGCACAGCACTCAAGTGTGAACTGAGCTTGCGCATTCAATGAGGCACTGCAACACGGAAAATGGGTGAGTGTGAATAATCACATTTTAATGCGAGAACATTTAACCTGACGGGACACCGAATTCATTGCGATGACGGGCGCAATGTAGATCGGCCCTAAGTCACAGCAAGCAAGACATGGTAGTCAGTTGCTGGGCCCTAGGAAACAGGCTGCACCTCTCCCTCTTTTTTTATCAATCAGCCTTTACTACAACAGAAGTTGTATGTTTCCCTGATCATCCTGGGCTGGGGAGCTCAGTCCCTCTGCCATTCTGGGGGAGAGGGGCTCTAGCCCCCTTTGCCCCTTTCTTCTGGAGTATCTGTTTTTGTGGATATCTATTATTCTTCACATTTTGTTCCCCTTCCACCACTCTCGTGCCCTTCCGCCAACAATGATCTAAGGGGCAACAGTTTGCAGAGTTAGTGATGATAAGATGAGATTATAGCAGCCTTGGCAACTGCTGTGTTAAAATTTAGAAGAAATCAGTTTGGTGCTTAGGGTTCCACAACCTGAGAGCCAGGTTCTGCTACTGGAATATTAGAATGAGTAAAATGGCTGCAAAGTGTTTGTATTTAAAATCTGAGGGAGCACAATACAGCCACAATGCAGCCACTGGCAAGGCTTTCTTTCATTCATTCCACTAAATGGACCTCCAGCACCCAGAAACAGGAAACACCTCTGCATGTTGACTTGAATGCAAGGCCCCACCATATCTCAGTAGAACATCTGTGAAATAGGAAAGTAGAAAGTGTATGAATGGGAAAGTTCCAGCTATGTGCAGGATGTGGTCTGTGGGTTGCCACTAGTGCTGTGAAGTTGTATCATCTTAGTGCACGGAACATGGAGGAGGTTGAGAAGGGGAGGGATTATTTATTGCACACCGGTAGCTGATGTCACAGGGGCAACATGTGGCCGCTAGCGGTGCTCATTTTAAAGAATGTCTCACTTCTCCCTCCAAATGTAATCTTGGCTATCCTATCCAATACATACAGCCTTGGACCGCAGCCAGTGAAATCTCAATCCAAGTGAGATCTCAGCAATGAACACACTGAAGCATTTCATGCAAAAAACAAACAAACTATCATTCATCTTCAGTTCTCAGGGTGAGTTTTTGTGTTATGGCCAGCTGCCATGAGAGGTTGCTTAGATGTGGCAGTATTTCCATGAGTGGTCTTATTCACCCTGTGGACCATCCTGATGACGTGAAAGTCCTACACTAGGGCTGGCTGCCATGTGTTGCTGGAATGAAGACTCTCCATGCAGTCAGAGCAAGTAATGGGGTTATCCATTCTCCCACACTGCCAAATGGAGTACTACAGGCTTCCATTTGGTCCCTCATGCTTTTTAATGTCTATGGGAAGCTGCTGGGTGAGGACATCTGAAGGTTTGGTCTTGGCTGTAGTGTTACCAGGATGCTGATGATGCTTGGCCGTACCTCATGCTTCCTCCAAGTAACCCCAAGGATGCAATGGACACCCTGAAACTGTGTCTGGAGGCAATACTGGAATGAATGAGGGCAAACTAATTGAAGCTTAACTGAGAGAAGATGGAAATACTGTTAGTGGGGAATTTAGCAAAACTGGATGGAGATATATGACCTGTTTTGGATGGGGTCACAGCCCCCCTGAAAGACTAAGTCTGCAGCTTGGGGATAGAGGAACCTCCTGGATGAGGTGCTAAAGCTGTATATGTGTGGGTGGCATCAATGGTCACCAGCTAAATCACCGTTTGCAACCCAATCTGGAGAAAGCAGGCTTGACTTCAGTTATGAATGTACTGGTGAAATCCAGACTGGACTACTGAAATGCTTTCTACGAGTGGCTGCCCTTATAGACAATTTGGAACCTTCAATTGGTAGATAGTGTCACTGCTACGATGTTGGCAGGAGCAAGGCGGTTGGATCATATAACACCTATCCTACACCAGTTACACTGGTTACTGACTTGCTTCTGTGCTCCACTGAAGTTGCTATTTTTATTTATTTTTCTGATTTATTAAAGTCATATCCTACCTCCCCCCACCAAATGGTGCTCAAGGCCATTTTTGACCTTTAAAGCCCTAAATGGTAATCTAAATGTCCATCTTCATGTTACTGACTTCTGCAATCTTCATCCTAGGCTCTGCTCTCTGGTCTTCTACTGCGTCCGACTTGTTTGGTGAGGAGCAGAAAAACGGCCATTTCTGCAGTGACCCCCATACTGTGGAACTCTCTTCTTCCTGGAGAAATCTAGCAAAAACAAAAAATGCCACCATCTCTCTCAATATTTAAGCATGCTTTGAAACACTCTTTATGTAGGACGGCCTTTTATGATTGTTTTTTTAATCTGGATGTACTAGCATGATTTCCAAGAAGACTTTTTAGCTGAGCTGTTTTATGTTACATCATCATCATCATATAAATAATATATATTATATGTTTTTTTATTCTATAACATAAAACAGCTCAGCTAAAAGTATGTGTAAATATGCCTCTGTGTGTCTGTGTGTGAATATATGAATTGAACTATGTGAACTCTCTATCTGGGACAGAGACCCTTTGTTCTTCATTTCCCTTTTGATTTGGAATTGGTGTTCAAGGCAATAAGATGTGAACATATTAATGGAAAAGCAATATTTTATTGTTGTTTTTAATTCTTTTTAATTTATTTGTTTTTATGTTATGTTTAAATTAAGATTTTGTTTTTAACCTGTACTTCATTATTGTTTGCTGCCTTGAGCACCATTTCTGGCAAAAAGGCAGGATATAAATTTAATAAATAAACACAAGGAATCAATCTGAACATTACTGAATAATTATGAGAACACTAGGATACACTACATTCAGAATGAAAATTCCAAATCTACAGTTGAAAAGATTCCTGATTTAGTGATAAACAAGTGGAAAAGAAAAATAATCTTTAGGATCAATCAACTAAAGACAGAAATTAGGGCATTTTTTTCTATTAAAAGGAAGAAGAAAACAATGGGATGATCTTGCAAAATGTAAGCATCTTAAAGCACAATCCTATACATGTCTACCCAGAAGTAAGTTCCATTCAGTTCAATGGGATTGACTTCCAGGTAAGTATGTACAGGCTTGCAGTCTTAAGTACCATTAGTATCAATAAAACAATTAAGGGCGTAGTCCTATGGCCACTAGTCAGCAGCTAGACAGCCATAGGATAGGTCAGTTCCCTGAGAACCAACCTTCATCCCCTCCCACGCTGCCTCATAGGCAGTGCAGAATGGCCCCGCACTCTGTGCTCAGAAGAGGAGCATGAAGCAGCGCAAATGGGATGTTCTTGGGGGTGTGCCAGGGCGGGGAGGGCAGAAGTTCCAGTACGACACATCCAATGTGTCGTCCAGCCACCTCTCCCCCCGCTCCAACTTCCCGTGGCTAGACAGCCAAAATCGGCTGTGTAGCTGCGAATGCAGGCTGGCTGAAGTGTAGAGGGGACGATCCCCTCCGTGCTTCTCCTGCCCTGCATTGGATAGGCGGTCGCCTCCGAGTTCGGAGGCGGCCACCTATCCCGATAGGATTGCGCTCTAAAGCAAGTAAAAGTAAATAAAATTGGCTGAGCCTTTCCACTCAGTCCAGTTGTCCAAGCTAAGATTCTTTAAGTTAGTGTGACAGGTGCAATTTTCTTGCGGGCAGCCACCCTTGGTCTGCTTGGTATGGTCTGAAAGAACATCTCCTAGAAAGTGCCCTTAAAAAATGAAACACAAAGGAAATGCCTGGTCGAGGTTTCCAATGCACACTAAATGATCATAAGTCTGGTGGGCAAGGTTGAAAGAGCTCTCTCTGTAACATTAAAACAGACTTTTAAATAGTCCTTTAGTTAGGGGAAGGGGCCATAGCTCAGTGGCAGAGTGCATGCTTTGTATGTAAAATGTCCCAGGTTCAATCTTTAGGATCTTCAGATAGGACTGGGGAAGCTATCCCAGGTTCACTCTCTAGCATCTCCAGGTAAGGCTGGGAAAGACCCTTGTGTGATGCCCTGGAAAGCCACTGTTAGTCAGTGGGCCAGTAGTCATCAACGTTTTCAGGCCTAGGACCCTTCATTAGCCCAAACGTACATTTAGGTACCACCTCTTCATCTTTCTTTTTACCATGTATTTGCACAGTGGAAGTGCTGTGCTGCTGCAACTCACCTTAGGTCAGGCTGCAAGCCAGTGATCGATCCCGACCCAGTAGTTGTAGACCAGTGATATAGACCATGGATGCGGAACAGCTGGCTTTCCAGATGGCGTTGGACTGCAGCTCTCATCAACCCTCACCATTGGCTCTGCTGGCTGGGAGTTGCAGTCCAACAACATCTGGAGGGTCACACATTCCCCACCGCTGATGTAGCCAACACTGTGCTCGATAGATTAACAGTCCGACTTGGTATTAGGTAGCTCTCTGTCTTTGTTCAATTGTCCTTTTAATTTTCATTGTGGCTCTAGATACGAAACCTTAATTGCAGCAAGGTTCCACCAGATTTTGCTTGGCAGCATGGAAAAACATATACATTACAGCTGCTAAGTCATTGCCCAACGTGACATTCAAACACATGAGAGATTTTGCTCAGAGAGCTAGGAGTTCTCCTGCTGTGCAAGAAAGTTTGCAATGCATCATGCTGAATGCACTGACAAAGTTCAGTTAAGGCAAGAACATCTTAAAGTAAGCAAGTAAAATAAATGCAGTCTGATACCTTATCCTTAAGCCACCTTATTATGCAAATAAAACAAAGTGAGGAAAATCCCTACAGCGCATGAGAATTAACACAATAGATTAATGCCAGAAACACTCCTCTCTGACAAGCTTACTTCGTGTAAATAACACTTACTAGTACATTAAAACATTCCATATGCAGGTGGTGGAACAGGGTTTTTTTTTGGTAAATAATTAACACTTTTCAAAGCTGTCTCAATTGCCATCAGCTGAAAAAAAAGTGTCAAAACCTTCAGAAATCTTAACATGTGCTAATAGAAAGGACATCTTTTGTTGTTAAAAATGAATTCATTTCAGATGAAAACTTTCTCTTTAAAGGATAAGAGTATCTCAATAACCTGGGGCTGCCAAGCTACCAGATGCAGAAGTAGTACTTAGATTGTGTTGCCCAGATCCTGAACAATGAAAACACCAGAAAGAAATAGATATTACTTTGGAAATGGAGCCACCACCAAAAAGGACAACTCTGTACAGAGTTTTCCTCCCTTTTCACTGACTCTCACCCTCACCCTCATAGGGTTGTTGTGAGGATAAACTAGATAGGAGGAGGACCGTGTAAGTTGCCTTGGGTTCATTAGAGGAAAGAAGACAGGATACAAATGTAATAAATAATAAATACAAATACTTCTGGTTACTGTTTCCCTGTCATGGATCAGGATGGGAAATCTGTGATGTGATGACATAATGGCATACGAAAGTATGCCTAAGTGTTATGGGAAGATAATGTTATGGGTCGAGCTAGAGTACAATCTAATCATTGTTGTGGATACTTTTCAGCTTGTGGAGTCTGAGGATGTGGATAAACTGCTTGGAGGTTTGATGTCTACCACAGGTTCCCATGATTCTTGCCCATCCTCGCTCTTGAAATCTGGGTTGGAGATATTTATTTATTTATTATTACATTTAAATCCCCCTTTTTTCCTCTTGAAAGGAACCCAAGGCAGTTATCATGATCCTCCTCCTCTCTGTTTTACCCTCACAACAGCCTTGTGAGGTAGGTTAGGCTGAGAGTCAGCAACTGGTCCCAAGTGGGGACTAGAACCCAGATCTCCTGAGTCTCAGTCCAACACTCTAACTGCTACACCACACTAGCTTTCAATGGGCCTCAGAGGTGGTTAATGCCTCTTTGAGGGATAGCATGGTCTCTACTGTCTTGAGGGAAGCAGTAGTGGGGCCTTGATTAAAGAAAGCCAATTTAGATCCAGTTGTATGGGATAATTCTCAGCATGTCTAATCTCCCATTCTTGGTCAAGGTGTTGGAATTGGTGGTAGCTTCTCATCTCCAGGCTGTGTTGGATGATGCTGGTTATTTAGATCCATTCCAATCCTGTTTCAGATTTTTATTTTTGCTCATCAGAAGTACTGCCTCATTTCAGGTCCATCACAGGAACAAGAACTCTGCTTTGCTTTGACCTCTGCTGGAGTGAGAGCCGCCTTCTTCACTTCCAGTAGAGAGTGCGGAGTTTGGCGTTTTTGGACCAGCCTTTCATTTTGGAATTACTGGTCTCCCATCCCAAATCATCACAGAGCAACACATAGCTCAGACTCTTCCACACAGGCCTCAAGCCAGAGTTTCACCTAATCTTGGGGTGAGCCTCCATGGATAGAAGAGGCTCTCCTCTGCAGTTTCTCCCCTGGTGTAGAGGGTGACGAGAACAAGAGAGCCAGCATGTTCATCTCTGCTATCCCTCCTCATGTGTTGGGCTTAAGTGTGTGCTGTGTCTACATGCCTTCGTCCTTGTCAGATCTGGGTAGATTATCAGTGTGAATGCAGTAGGTGACTTCAGAAAGGAGGGAGCCCTTGAATTCCACAGCCGGATAAATCCAATTCACGATATCCAGAGCCAAGCAGAAACAGCCAATACTGTCTTCTATATGAATGTTCCAGATGTCTGTGAAGAAATATCCTTGTCTGTCAGCCAACGTCTTCTGAACCACATGACTGGCATGCAGAGGAGAAATGCCATTCGAAAGCTGAAGAAGAAAGGGAAGATAACATAGCGAGTTTGGAGAACCCATGGCTTTTCTCAAGGCGGTACAGCCCACAAATTCAATCCCCTAAGAACAGCAAATAGATCTCTCAATACACAGCTAAGGGCCATAATTCCCCAATAGACCAAGGGCAGGGAACCTCTTTCAGCACAAGGGCCAAGTGACATTTCACAGAAGCTCTTGGGGGCTGCATTCCAGTGGTGGGCAGGGCCAAAGGCAAAAGTGGTGAAAGGTACATTCTCAGCAAAATAACAAGAATACCAAAAGATACCTGCATATTTTCGCTTAAGGCTCTTGCTGCCACAGTAACTAAGGGCTTCTTCACATGGAGGTTTTATCCTGCTATGGAGATTGCTCACTCACGGAAGTTTGCGGGTCCTTTTCATGACGTCGTCAACCTTCAGGGCACATCCAGAGGTATTTCCCGGTTATTCCATGTGAAAAAGATCCAGAAATAACGAAGTATCAAATTAAGTCGGATTGTTGCACTATTAAAATAGCACTAGATGATGCTGTTTCATTGAGTTCTATGGGACCTTGAAAATTTAAAACTCCCCCTCTCAGCAATCTCGTGGTCGCTGTTTTGGAGCCCACAGTAAATGCAGAAAGACTCCACAATGGGAGGACGGTGGGTTTTTTCTTTAATGTAAAGGCATCCTAAGGCTTAGGAGAGGCATTTCAACCTTTCAGAATGGGGAATAAACTGCACAAAAGCCAGCAAACCACCAAATGATAGGTGGTTGGGGGGAAAAGGGGTGGGGCTTCCTGGGGAACCCTGGGCGGGTCAGATTGGGAACCCAGGTGGGCCTGACTTCAACACTCCTGCAATAGACCAATTCTCACCAACATCTGTGCCCTATTTGCATTTCTGAAATGTCTCAGCTAGAACTGTAAAACTGTGCTATGCTGCAGATTTCAGACATTTGTTTTCCACCATTTGGTGAGCATCTTGCTAGTAAACAATAGTTTGCAAAATAGCCTGGAGCAACAGAGAAGCCAAGACACAAGTGCGGTTTGGTCTATAATGCTTAGTCTGTGGCATTCAGATGCCAAACCACATTTTAACCTGAACATCTGACCAAGAATGAGAAGAAGAGAGGTGGGATGATGAAGACCATAGGATCTTCACAACATTGTACAACATTGGTCCTGGCCTACCTCTGAAGCTGAAACTCCAGCTAGTGCCAACACAGGCTGAATTATTCAGCCAATTTGGACCTGTTGTTTTAAAAGCCCACCCTAACGGACTACAATTATTTTAGTCTGCTGACCCACATCTGAACTCTTGTGGCCTTTTAAAGTCCTGGACCAACCCCAAAAGCAGCACATGCCTAGTTCCTATTATGGAGTAATAATAACTTGCATCATTTTGTTTTTAAATCAAAGTACTTTTTGAATTAGAGGAACTTTTTTTAAAAAAAAGTGTTGGAAAATGTTAGCTTCTACCATTTGAGCAGCTTAAAAAAAGCACACCAGGCCAATCCCATTTTTCCTCCTTTTAAAAAATGTCTGAAACCGCAATGACTGTCTGCCAAGTTTAGGGCTGGAACCCATTTTTACTGCACTTTTAAGCCACTGAAAAACTAGATTTACAATGGAGGTGCTGACAGACCTTTAACTCTCACAGCTATTCTAATAGCTCAGCTGTATTTATTTTTCATTATACTTAAATATAATTGGCAGAGGCTTAACCATAGTTCAAGCTGATGAGAACCTTTTTCGTTTCAGCATCACTTCTGGAAAACTGGTTCCTTTTGGGATGCCCTTTTTATTATTATGTCTTTATTTCTTGGCTGCCTTTCATACCTCTCTGCTTGTTAGTGTGTCTGCACCACTGTATCTTTCAAAAGAGCATGTCAAATGTGTATGCTATTTATGTTTTTAAAATGGCATTGTTCTCTGGTTAGTAGAACCCCATCTTGGGGAAAATCCCACTTGCAGTTTTAACTTGTGTCAGGGCTTGCCAGTGCAACACGAGTAAAGGGAGTGTCATTGAGCATATGCAGAATGCTTTCCCTTTATCTCTAAGTAAATACAGTCACAACATTTTTGGATTAGGATTAAGGGATTTCTAGACAGAAGATTTGATCTCCAAGTAAGTTGGAGCATCAGGACATGACATTTTTTAGATCAGGACTGCCTACTAATATGACTTCTTTCCGGCAGCCTTGGCTGCTAAAAGCAAATGGGTGGGCAAAGCTCATGCCCAGAGCAAGGTGGACTTTGGGGTTTGTATCTTGCATGAGCTCTGCAATGATATTAGCATTGCCTGTATTGGCTTCTGACAAAGTAAGGGATGAGCAAGCTGTTGAGCACGCTACAATATTCAGAGTGCTAACTGGATGCTGGAAGCCTGGATGGATTGTCCATTTGGAGCTTGAATTGTCTAGGGGATCCTCTATAATACCTGTTCATACCTTTACATTTCCAAATAAACAGGCCACAAAGAGCACAGTCTGCCTGGAAGTTCTCTTGCTCAAACTGCATAGCCATGAATGAGAGCTCTACAAGAGCATCAGCATCAGCATCATCCCCTTTATTTCAAATTCAGATCTTCCCATGCTCATAGTGATGCAGCCAATAGGGCACCACCGTGCGCAACAGACTTGTAACCCCAAGGTTTGCAGGTGCTAAAACAATTTTTAGGGAAAAATGGGGGGTTGGGAACCCCAAAACAGCCCCATAAGGGATCAGTGGCATGGAATGTTGACTGACAGAGACAGAGGAACTGACACCTGGATAGGAGGTGGAATCAGGACTTTGCCTTATTTGGCCTTGCCCTGCTTGACTCTGCTATGCCTGTCTGAAATATGGACTTTGCCCCACATGGGCCTGCCTGATTTCTGCTTTGCCAGACCCTGAACTCTTCCTGAGAAACATCCCCCCTCCCCAGTTTGGGCCAGAAGCCTCACACTGCTGTGGCCTTCACTTGGAATGGAATATTTTGACATCCTTTGTTTGCATGTCTGTAGACATGCAGCCAAGGCCCATCCATCCGGAGAAAAAAATACCCTGCAACAGGACATTCTTCTTACATTCAGCGGTTTGTTTCCACAGTGATGGTTGAATTGTCCTCAGAACTGCCTAGACCAGCCTTCCCCAACCTGATAGCTTCCAGATGTTTTGGACAACAACTCCCAGCATTCCTGACAATTGGCCATGCTGACTGGGGCTGATGCGAATTGAAGACCAAAAGATCTGGAGAGTACCAGGTTGGGGAAGGCTGGCCCAGACAATTTCATAGAAACCTTATGTGTGCATGCATGCTGACTAAGGCTCTGCATGGTACCTGACTTACCCAGATATGTGGTTGGTTGCATGCGGTCACTGAAATACTCAATGCTGGGCTCCACTGAATGTCTGGGGTATTTGATCTGTCACAGTTAGGTCAATCATGCAAGTCATCACCTCATGTTGCAGTCATCGACTGATGAGCATGCATGTGTGAAACAGCACTTAGCTAGCCTTACTCTTGGTGCATGCATAAGAATTTTGTCTTAACTTGAGGTCAGCAGCATGGGCCAAATGAGACAGAGGCACAGTTCACACATAAAGAAAAGCCACCATGGGTAAATTTCCTTGTGGGGCTTCTCAGAGTGGCAACAGCTGTCATTTTGAATATTGCGTGGTGGGGGCATGCTGTAGCTTCTTGTTACATGCAGACCCAGCAAGGATGGTTGTGGTGGTGGCTGACAAGCTACCCACAACCCTAAAACAGCTCATGGGTTCTGGGTGGCTTATCAACCCCACAACAGCCCACCCTCACTAGGTTCACATGTAGCGAGAAGCTACAGTGTGCACCCACCATGAACCAAATATTCAGAATGGCAGCTCCCACCACCATGAGAACCCCCACGGTAAAGTTCACCCATGGTGGCTTCTTGTTACATACAAACCAGGTCAATATGGTAAATGCATGTATGTTACCAGCATTTTAACTGGGTCAGCCACGTGGAGTCATATTACTCCAATTTTGAAAGAACTCCATTGGCTGCCTATTTGCTTCCAAGCCCAATGTAAGGTGAGCAAAATTACTTTTAAAACCCTCAACAGCTTGGGACCAAAATACCTCAAGGAGTGTCTCCTCCCATGCTTTAAGAGCTTCAGTTGAGCTCCATCTCCAAGTGCCTTCCTTGGGTGAGGTATATTATGTGGTGCACTAAGCAGACAGCCTTTTATATGGTGGCAACCTGACTCTGAAATGCCCCAAATGGGTGCAACTGGTGTCAACATGACAATCTTTCTGGCACTAGGTAGACCTTTCCATTTGCCCTGGCAGTTTAAAGGGTTAGGTTGTCTCAGTCTTCTTGTAGTTTTTATACTCTCTTACTTCCTTTTGGTCTGTAATTGTTATGAAGGATATTGTTTTATTGTAGTCCGTATTTTCTTTCAGTAATGTTTATGTCTGTTGTACGCCTCCCTGGAACCCAGTGCCAGCTCCAGGTTTTTGAGGGCCCTTGGGCAAGACACCCCCAAGGGCCCCCCTCCCTCAGTGAGCCTCCCTCCTCACTGCTATTGTCGCTCTTGCTCCTCTTTCTCATCATTGCTATCACTTGCTTGAAGGGTAGAGAGCTAGGGAGCAAGTCGGCAGTGGCTTCTGCTGCTGCTCCTTCTCACCACCACTATTGTCTCGGCCAGGGAGGGAGGTGAGCAAGCTGGTAGCAATGGTACAGAGGAGGAGCAACTCCAGGGGACTCTTGTCAGTGGGCCCCTGCTGGGGTGTGGGCTCTTGGCAGGTGCCCAGCCATGTCTACCCTTAACGGCAGCCCTGCAGAACCCTTTGAATGTGGGACAGTTTAGAAATATCTTAAACAAACAAATAAAATATAATAATCATAATGTAATTATAATATACAATTACCTGTGAGGTTCTGTATTGCATGTCATCCATGACTGAGTGGTGGACCTGGTTTAGGGGCAACCTAAGCAGTAACTAAGCAGTCATGTTACACACCATCTTCAGCACATTCAGACTCGAGCCCTCCCCAAATTAACAATGAAGGAGTGTTTAGTTTCAGGTGAATTTCACAGAAAAAAGTTCACCTTGCCATCAACATTTGGCAGAAACCTTTTAAGGCAAAGATGCTACGTGCTCCTGGACATGTGTTCACAGGTACCAAGGTTTTATGAGGAGAGAGACAGAGATAGAGAGAGAGAGAGAAAGAAAAGGAGGCCTTTTATTGCTAGAACTGTGGACATTCTAGCCAAGAAAGAAAGAAAGAAAGAAAGAAAGAAAGAAAGAAAGAAAGAAAGAAAATGAGATAAAAGATCCCTTTTCCCTGCTGGCCTAAAGCCTTGTCAAATATTTTAGGAATGCTCCTCTCCTTCCAGCCGAGCTGGTTCAGTTTCACTTCTAGTGGTTTAGTGCCCACTGTCAACACTCTCGCAGTGACAGTTGCTATAGTGAATGAGAAAGTGCCTTGCCCAGTTTTGCCTGGAAACAAAAGGCAGCCTGTGTGCTCTCCGACTTGGCAGGAAGCCCCTCAGCACTGGATGATGTGTAGCTGTGCCCTGATTCCCTCCAGACCAAACTGAGCTTCGTGGCTACATTCCTACAAACAACAAGCAAGGACAGGCAACATCATTTTCCTCCACCATGGCTGCAGTGGGTTCGCCAGCTGTTCTTCTAGTGTTTTATAGACTCTACACCTGTTTAGCGAAAAAAGATGTGGGGAGGGGGGGAAGCCTCACAACCCACGTGCCCAGGCAAAAAAGAAAGCTGACGCAGATGTTCCCTTATCCCGATGTCACCTTCTCAGAAAAGGTGAGCTTTACAGCAAAATGAATGAATGAATGAACTGCACACACAAAGTATTTGTTTTCACGGCTCTGGGTAGGTTGTTTCAAAGAGGTTTCATTCCTTGGTGCCTTCTGCCCTCCACATCATGGGGCATATGGCTTTTTTCTTTCATTGGGTACTTCTGCACTGGGGTTCTGAAAGGAATACGAAGTCCATTTAAAGCAGTTCTGTTCCACCTGAAGTATATACACAGGCATTGGTATCACCTATAGCAGGGGTGGGCAACCTCAGGTACAGGGGCCAAATCCAGCTCTCTGGGATTGCCCAGATGGCCACACCTCTTTTCTTCCAATCGCCAATTGTTTGGTGGTTTCCCGGCTTTAAGCTAAAATACACTGGGGGTTTTGTTGTTGGTTTTTTTTGGTATTTTTGGCCTCAAGTCTTTTGCCTTTGATCCCTCCCCCTTTGACTTTGGCCCTGCCCACCACTGGACTGGGGACCTCTGAGAGCTTCTCCAGAATTGAATTTGGCCCTTGGCCTGAAAGAGGTTCCCCACCCCTAGCCTATTGGGATGTCACAAGCATTTAACAAAACCAGGCTTGACATTACCCTTTGAAAGTTTGTTCGCAGGATCGAGATGGGCAGGGCAAACAGGGGCCTGCTTGCCTTAATTCTGCAGGTGCTATGGCCAGTAATTCACCTTGGGTCGTGGGAAGGAAGGAAGGCAGCAGTGTCATCAGTACTGTTGGCTGGTGCTGCTATGGCCCTGGTTGAGCATTGTTCCCCACCAAGACTGGGGGGTGGCGGGAGGATCTTCACGACAATGGAATGAGAAGTGTGTTGGAGTATTATCCGGATTTTCATGGAATTGGCTTTGGTCCATCAGGGGCACATGAAGCAAGAAAAGCCGAGTGTAGCATACCATAAAAATCTGCTTTTCACAGGTCACACAGTGCTTGAAAGCAACGTACTTCTGGGTTGGGTGCAGGGAGTAGAACTGAACATCATCAACCCAGCAGGCACTGCTCAACCAATGAGAGAGGCTTGTTTCCCGTCCCTGTCCAGGCTCCCCACAGCTATCACATTATCATCCCTGACAGCATCTGAAGACTCCCCAACAGCACAATTTTCCCTATTCCAGCCAGCAGTCAGGGAGATAGAGCTCCCACCCCCTTTCCCCTTTTCCAGGGAGTAAATACAGGAGTCTAGCTGTTTCAGCCATTGACAGTCTGCAGCCTGTGTTGCCCAGTCATAAAACCCAAGTTGTATACTTCCAGGGAATAAATACAGCAGTCTAGCTGCTTCGCCCATTCTCAGTCTGCAACCTCTGTTGCCCGCTTTCCCCCCATTGAGAATCTGTAGTGTCTTTTTCCCATTGAGAAAATCAGAGCCGTGGTGTTTCAAGTACCAGCTACCTAGTGAGAGGAGGGCGAGGAGTTAGAGCCTGCAGCCCCAGTATTTTGCTGTATCAGTATGTGCTGCAAAGTCATGTGCTGCAAAGGACCTGCAAAGTCATGTTCTCCAAACGGTCCCAATCCACATCACCCTTGAAGACAGGCACTGGGACTACCAGTCCCAGAATCTCTGCAAGAAATTATATTATTCACATCCAGTGATGGGCTCACTGCGCCCTTGCCTTGCTGTTGCCTTCCCTTTGGGACCACAGTAGAAGGAAGTGGGCACTTTACAAGCACTTGAATTGTAAAAGAGCCAGTGTGGTGTAGTGGCAAGAGTGTTGGACTAGGAGCTGGGAGATCTGGGTTCTAGTCCCCACTCAGCCATGGAAGCTCACTGGGTGACTTTGGGCCAGTCACAGACTCTCAGCCCAACCCACCTCACAGGGTTGTTGTTGTGAGGATAAAATGGAGAAGAGGAGGATAATGTAAGCCGCCTTGGGTTCCTTGCAAGAGGAAAAAAGGCGGGGTATAAATACAATAAATAAATAAAATAAAAAATAAATAATAAGCGCACAGGTCAAGTGTTCACAAATGTTTGGCCTTTATGGCCGAATATACTGCTATTCACTCGCAAGTTGTCCTCTTTTCCCTCTTAGCCTATGGCAGCCCTAGCTGGCGGAGTTGATGGTGAGGAATCATGGGAGGTGTAGGCTAGCACACGTGGAGGGCCACAACTTGCCCACCCTGCCTATGGGTTCCAGAAGTGGAGTACTTCTCTCAGGTTTCCCTGCCCCAGTACCTTCTGTTCTCAGGTCAGCACTCAGCAGACACAAGTTGCATGATAAACAGTTTCCTTTTTATTAGGAACAATACGTGGAAACTTAGCTATCTTACATCAGCACATACAGACTTACACGCTCCACAAAAGTAAAAAAGTAAAAAACAAAAAACAGCTGTAACAAACAAGAGCTACACCCACTGGGATGGAACCGCACCAGGCATGTATCAGAGGGGGAACGTACATAGTATGGAGGTGAAAACTATAATCTGGTACAAGGGTGGGCAACTTCGGGCAGTCCAGGCACCAATTTTTCACCCCCCCCCCAGACTTGCCGCAGGCCACGCTCCTGCTGCTGCCGTGCTATCAAATATGGGTTTTTTAAAAAACAACAACAACACAAGCTAAATTTGTCCATTCTAAGTCTCCATAGCAATTTGCTGTTAAATTTCAGCTCAAACTATTCCTCCCCCCTTTAAAAAAAAAAAAAAGGCACAGCAGGGCAACAGGAATAGCTGTACTGCGGGATAGAAGGGGCACATGCAGCCTGCAGGCTGTCTGTTGCCCACCCCTGATCTAGTATACTAACTGAATCACAGCCTTTTCTCTTCAGCTCCTTCTACATTAATGTATCATTCAGTGCAATCCTATACATGTCTACAGAGAAGTTTGGGCCATTGAGTCTGCCTAGAAAGTCCCACTGATTTTGACAGATAGACAGACAGACAGACAGACAGACAGACAGATAGATATCAATCTAGTATAGCATGAATTACAAATCTGGCGAGGTGGTGTTGGTATCTTGAATAGCCTTGAGAGATAACAACATATCCAAAGCTACCAAGGAAGGGCAGTGCCTCTGTTTACGTGGCAAGAGTGTTTGCCCCTTGCATGGATTTATTTATTTATTTATTTATTTATTTATTTATTATATCTATATGCTGAATATTTTCCTAATATATATTAGGCAATATATTATGTGCCTAAAAGAAAATATCTAATATTTATTAATTAGATGTGTAAGTCACCTTTGTAACAAATCACGGAATGGTTTACAAATAAAAAAGTAACACTAGGAAAGTAACACTACAAACCCCAAGCACTAATAAAACCCGAATATGTAAACACTCTCTCTCTCTCTCTCTCTCTCTCTATATATATATATATATATATATATACACCTCCATACTATAAAACTCTAAAATAAGATTCTTCAGAACCAAACCAGCAGCAAGATTGTGCATACCAAAAGCTGTTCAGCAAACTAAACACTCAAAGGTCTCACCCAAAGAACCGGGTGAAGACATGTGTCTTAAGTAACAACAAAACAAGGCTATGGAAGGTGCCTGACTCAGGTCCGTTGTTCACACTGAACAGTGTTGTACCTATGGCACACACAATTGCTAAAGTCAGAAAGTGCAAAGTGACTCCAAGTTTATTGGGAGAGGGCCAAATGGAACCCAAATCTCCAAGAGCCAAACTGAAATTCTAGCACTGGGCTGTAATGAGTCCCATATTTTATTTAAGTCATTCACACTTTCCATGCTCACATGCAAGTGAGCATGCAAGTGGGGAGTCCTAAGTGAAACTCTGGAAGGGCCAAAACAAGCATGACTTTAAGTCTGTGACTGGCTGCTACGTCTTTCCCCCCCTCATTTTTATTCTAGAGTATGTGCAGGGGAGCCAGTCTGGATCTTACGAGCCCCCTAACATCCCCACCCCACCCCACTAGGATCCCAATCAAGATTGGGACCCCTGCGCCTACTCTAGAGTAATAATGAAAAACAAAAGCCATAGCTGCTAGACACAGATTTAAAGTCATGTCTGTTTTGGCCATTAGTGCAACTTACCTGGTGAAAGGGTAGTTCTGAACACCAGTTACTGGGGAACAAATGGTGAGGAAGAGCATCCCAGAGCCTTCTGGCTGGCCATTTCTGAACACTCGGCCGATAACATAACTATGTACAACTAAATATTCGTTGACGTGAGAGTGGGATCATGTCAGAGGGACTGCTCTCTGCCCTATGTCTATGCTGGTCACGTTCAACTGAACATGTGTTGGCTTTATATTCAGGGACAAGCCTTTGCAGTTCATGTGTGTGTGTAAGGCAGGAGGACCAAATCCATTTTGGAGCAGCTCTCAGGGGCCACATTTCAGTGGTGGGTCGGGGCTGAAGGAAAAAATGGTGGGGCCTAAACCCCCCAAATGCCAGCATCTTGTAGCTTCAAGTTCTTCCTGACAGTTCATGGCAGAGAAGGCTATCCATGGCGACTAGCCCTGGTGGCTATATGCTACTTCTAGTATCAGAGGCAGTATGCCTAGGTACACCATTCGTTGGGGAACATGAGCAAGAGGGAGCTGCTGCCCTCCTGTCCTACTTGCGGGCTTCCTGCAGGCAGCTAGTCCGCCACTGTGTGAACAGAATGCTGGTCTAGATGGACCCCTGGTCTGATCCAGCAGGGCTCTTCTTACATTCTTACATTTACTGAAGCCTTAGGAGTGACATTTCAACCTTTTAGAATGGAGGAAAACCTGCACAAAAACTGGTTGGAGGAAAAGGGTTGGGGCCACAGGAAGGGGGCATGGCCTTCTAGGGCCCTCCAGAGGTCCAGCTTGGGTACCCCTAGGGGGTTGGGCCGTGTCTCCATGACAATGGAAGGAAAAGCAAATGGAGGAGTACCGGATTTTTTCAAAAGGAATTAGCTTTGCTGCGCTTTGGTCCACACAGGGCTCACCGAGCAGGTCTCTGCACCAGTAAAAATCGCTTCACAGAATGTACTTCCTGGTGGGGGTGGGGATTGGAGTGAACATCATCTGACTGAGAGGGGCTGCTCAACCAATAAGAGAGTTTTCCCCCCTCTCCCCCTTTTTCCTTAAACCCCCAAAAGCCCAGATGCACCTGCATTTCAGGAGCAAGCCTCGTTGAGCATAATGGGAGTTACTTCTGAGAAGACACACATATGCTTGTGCTGGGAAAGGGGGGGAACACAGGGATGGGAAACCAGCTTCCTTTCTAACCAGATGGTGTGCAGGATCTCTATAACAAAGGTGTGAAGTAGTTACTTCCTAAGGCAATACACCAAACAACAGAGAATCGCAGGTTCATTAAAGTGCTGTAAAGGCTTTAAACTCTGTATTCAATTCATGGGGGTTTTTGTAAACACACACATATGCTTGTGCTGGGAAAGTCCAGGTTGGGGGGGGACGACACAGGGTGGGAAACCAGCTCCTTTTCTAACCGCAGGATCTCTGCAAGGAGGGTGTGAAGTAGTTACTTCCTAAGGCAATAAACCAAGCCATGGAGAATCGTAGGTTTGGTAAAGCACTTTACAGGCTTTAAGCTCTGTATTCAGTTCACTGGGATCTCTGTAAATTCTGATGTGGGCATTTAGGGGACAAGCCTCATTGAGCACAATGGGAAACACTAATGGTTTGTTCTGGGAAAGAGAGCAGTAATCACAGGGATGGGGAAACCAGCCCCCATTGTAACCCAATGCTGTGCAGGATCACTGTGATGGAGGCATGAATTAGTTACTTCCAAAGGCAATAAACCAAGCCACGGAGAATCGTAGGTTCGGTGAAGCGCTTTACAGGCTTCAAGTAATCAGTGCTTTGAAAACTGTATTTCAATTCAGGGGGATCTCCATAAATTCTGATGTGCACAAGCCTAATTGAGCGCAATGGGAGTTACTTCTGAGTAGGCACTAATCAGTTTGTGCTGTGAAACACAGAGGACAGCAAACACCCCTTGACTGGGGTCAAGGCACACTCCTGGGCAGGGCTAGCATCCCTGAAGTAAATGTGGGGATTGGGGCACACAACAGCTATACCATGGAGAACCTGACTTAAGGAAAAGAATTGAACTTTAAGCCGTCTCAGGAAATCTGTTTTTTCCCTGGTAAGCTCCAAGGTGGCTGCTGGATGGCCACGACGTCATGTATCCCTGACCTCAACACGCAGCCAGCTCACTGTTGGAGACACCCCCTGGATTTGGCTCCTGGGGCCTAGGATTTGGCATCCCCAGTCTAGAGTCTGAACTATTGAGCATATTGCAACCTCATCTGCAAGCTACAGGAAGGGGGCAGTGTTGCAATTTGCTAGTTAATGCATGGGAATTCTGGGCATAGCTAGCCTTAGGATCTCTATAACCTACAGTGTGGTTTCCTGCTCCTCCCCTTTCTTCTCCCCCCAGTCTCTCTGACTCTCCACCATTGCTGAGAGCATGTTGTATTTGCTCTCTCACTCCTGCCTGTGTAATGCAACACAGAATGGACTGAACAAACTTGTCTTGAAACCCTGCGCTGTGCCTGCATTTGTACGTGCAAGAATACTTGTGATAAAGCTAGTTTTTTTCTTCACCAAATAAAGGTGTGGTCTCTTTTTTCCAGCCTTGTGTGTGCATGTGGGACTAGTAAATGCTCATTCTCTTTTGTCTTTTGTTTTTTTTTCTCTGCTAACTGCCTTTTTAACAGGAGGCAGCAATACCAAATAATCCCATCATGAACATAGATAGCCTGAGGGCGGAACCTACCATGGCAATCCCTCTCCTCCATTTATGTGCACTCAGCTGTACAGTTATTGTCTGAAGTGTGCTTTGGAAAGACGATACTGGAACAGATGGGCTTAGGTCTGATCCAGCAGGGCCCCTCTTTTGTTCTGAATACTTTAAGCCATATAAAACAGGCACACATAAGATGATAGACACGTGTTGTTTTTCTTTTTTTAAAAAATCTATTCGTTGTTCTTTTATGGGTGTTCTTTAAAATGACCTTCAAACTATTAAACCTTTAGATAAAAATCTAAAGGTGGCTACTCACTTCCTTCCAGGCAATCAAATGATTTATCTAAACTGGAAAGATGCAGCTGACAAATTTACATGCTCTCTAGCTTCAACCATTGAAAAATACATTGTGCTTAATCCATATCGAAAGACAAAAGCTTCCCTATAAACTGATGAAAATGAAATTGAAAAGTAATATTTGCAGCGGACTTCAAAATGCATTCTTTTCTCCATGTGCCTTAAGACTATCCTATCATAATCAAATCCAAACCCCTTGAAGACTTCTACCGAAAAAAAATCCATGGAATTTTAATCCTCAGGACTGAGCTGCGTACATTTTCTTTCCTTGAACACTTATTTATGATGTGATTAATGAGTTTCTAGGATGAGTTGTGCTTTTGGGGCTCCGGTTTCCATTCACTGGTTATGAGAACACCCACAACATAAAAGGAGATCTTTACTGCTGCACAATTTCTAAGAATTGCATCTGTCTTAGTTACCTCAAATGTGCCCCTGTGAGGAATAGTAGCTTCAACTCTCATTCCTTAGAGAGAATATGAAACCTATAATAGGCACTTTCAGAATATAGATTCTCTATATTATATAATCTGTGGATTTTTTTAAATTCTGTGTCTTTCTTCCCTATTAAGAATTCTGAAAAATAATTTCATGGGTTCTTTGCATCCAGGTTTAGAAGGAAGAATCTTGGTCTGAGGATAAGCTGCTGTTTTAATTCATTAGCATTGTTGTTTATGTGGTTAAACAGTAAGCGACTATGAAAGTCTCTACTGAAGACTGGGGTATAAATCCTTGTAGACAACAACTGGTCTAGAGAGCATGATGCACTGGATTATGGGAAACCATCATAACTTTAGTGCAACCTTCCCCAACCTGGTGGACTCTGGGTATGTTGGACTACAACTCCCAGCATGCCCCAGCCAGCCAGGCTATTTATATGGGAGTTCTAGTCCAAGACATCTGGAGGGCACTAGGTTGGGGAAGGCTGCTTAAGTGAGGAAATGACAAAAAGGAACAAAGGCAGGAAAGCCAGAATGGCATAGGGCAAGGATGGGCAGAAGGTCCACGGGTAGATCTCTAGAGGATTTGCCGTAGATCAGCAATGCTTTCTGACCCCAGTTGCTTAACAAAAACAACAAAATTATTCTCTCACTGCCGCCACCACCACCCCTCAGATTATACTGCTGAAATGAAGAAAGCTGGGAGTAATTAAAAGTGGTTTGCATGTGTGGAAGGACTGTCAGCTAGAGTGGCCACTTCTAAATTGCCAAAAAAGATCAAACACAGCACCCAAAAAAGAGGACAACAGTTTGCATAGCATTTGAATGGTGATTTATATGTATAGATGCAAATTTTGAAATAATTATTATAATTTTAAACGAAATACACTTAGTACAGGACATCTCACCATAGTGTGGAAGACTGCGACCAGGTGACCTGCATGCCTTGCTTCCTGTCCAGGTGCTGTTGATGGGCAGCTTCAAGGCCCAGCTCTTCCTTCCAGCAGTTCTTTATCTTTAAAATGGACTGGAGCCAGGCAGCCCTTCCAACAGATAGTATCTTCAGAACAGAAGACAGTCCTCTGGCAGCCCTTCAAATAGAGGACTGTCAACTGTAAATGGATACGTAGCCACCTTACTGAGCTCAGTTCAGTTCTGGTACTCAAAGCAAATTCCTGGGCTCCAAACTCTTTAATTCTAAGGGTGTGTGTATTCCACCAGGCTCCAGTTGGTAGATCTCAGAGTTCTAGCAAAAAACAAAGTAGATCCCACAAAATCTCCCCACCCTTGGGGTAGTGGATAGATTGCTAGATTTAGAGTGTGGAGACTTGCTTCTATAAAATTTACTGGATGGCCTTGAGTGATAATCTCTTGGTCTGACCTACTTTACAGCTGTGTTGTGACAAGAAACTGAGACAAGTCCATGTTTACACAGCACTCTAAGCTCCTTGGAAGGATAACAGGATAAAAACTGATTGATTTAATTTTTAATCAACCCAATAACAAATGTTCTCCAAGTGGATTACAAACATTAAAAGACTAAAATGCACTACAGTTAAAAATATAAAATACAATGCGAATATTTAAAAAGGTTAAAATATAAATACAAGACAAACATGTGACATAGCTGTAGGTAAGTAATTATGTAGGTGGGTAGGTAGGTACATAGGTATATAGATGTGAGTTTTTGTTTCAGTGTGAGGGACTGAAGAAGAAAGAGCTGGAAGACATTATGCATAGGTATTTCCCCTTCATCTTTGATGCTTTCCCTTTATCTTCAAGCCAGCTCCAGACACTCTTGGATGAGACCGATTATCTGGAACCATTTCAGTCCGTGTTCAGGCCGGATTTTGGCATGGAAACAGCCAGAGGGCTCCTTCACACCAGGCCTTTATCTTGCAATTGAGATTGCTCCTTCATGGAAGTTTGAGGGCTCTATACATGACACGGTGACCTTGATACTCCTACACTAAATGCCCTTTGTTCCATTTTTAAATAAATCACAGATGAGCTATCAAATTACCCCATTGTTTTCTGCTTCAGTTTCCTCCACGAAAAGAGTTAAAGTGCAAGAAGAGGAGTGAGATCAATGAAAGATAATCAGCTATGGGGAGGAGGGGGAAAGGAAGTGTGTGTAAAGGGAGTCAGTAGTGATCCTGCATTTAAAACGGAAGCAGAAAGCCCTGTTTTAAATGCAGGATTTTAGGCTGGTGTAGAAATATCCTTAGTCACCCTGTATGATGACCTTTGTCAGGAGAAAGACAGGGGGAGCATGACCTTGTTGATTCTCCTTGATCTCTGAGCAGCTTTTGACCATGATATCCTTCTGAGATAACTGTCTGAGTTGGGAGTGGGAGGTACTGCACTGCAGTGGTTTCACTCCTACTTGGAGGGTCCGCTCCAGAAGATGGTGCTTGGGGAACATTGCTCGACCCCATGGATTCTCCCATATGGGGTTCCACAGGGGTCAGTCTTGTCCTCCAACATCTACATGAAACTGTTGAGTGTGGTCATCTGGAGATTTGGAGTGTGTTGTCATCAGTGTGCTGATGACACACAGCTGTCATGCCTCCTTCGGACTCCTCCGAGGATGAAGGGGAATGGCAGGCTCCAGACACAGGTGAAGGGACCAGCACAGAAGGAGCCTGAGCTCCCTTACCTCCTGTGGCTGTTCCATGCCCAGCTGCAGCCCCCCCCCCCAGGATTCAGAGGGCAAAATGCCACAGACCCCCACAGAGTGAAGGCAGCTGCAGGTAAGGGAACAACACAGGGGAGCCTTTGTCCGTTTAAGACAGAAAGGCTCTCAGAGGCAGGAGGACTGATTGGATACAGCTGCTTCCAGATGCAGCAGCTAAAAGCAGGAAGCAGGCTGCAGTAAGGCTGATGGAGAACAATGTTGGATCTCATGCTGGATCACACCCTCAACCCTGGACCTGACCCACTGCCTTGCTCATGTTTCCTTATGTGTTTTGGACTTCAGACTGGAAAACAAACTTCTCTTTGCCACATCACTTTGGAGTCAACTGCCCTGGTAAAAGTTCCCCGCTTCAGTTGCTTTTCCCCTCTCGCAGCCTTGGACGGGTTTACAACCTTGTTATCAGCCAGTGATTTATCACTGACAACTGCGGTCAGCTGGCAGGAGCTGACAGCAGCTCTTGTTGTCCTTTTCATCTTCATCAGGTGAGGCCGTGGATATGCTAGATTGGTTTCCAGCTGCAATAATGGACTGGATGAGGGCTAATAAACTGAAACTCAATCCAGACAAGACTGAGATGCTGTTAGTAGGCAGTTCTGTCTGGATGGAGGGTACTCAGCCTATTCTGGATGGGGTTGCAGTACCAGGATGAGGTTCA
The DNA here is from genome assembly GCF_057233095.1 of Heloderma suspectum. Lineage (NCBI taxonomy): Eukaryota > Metazoa > Chordata > Lepidosauria > Squamata > Helodermatidae > Heloderma > Heloderma suspectum. The sequence goes on from NC_139458.1 coordinate 269,884,667, forward strand.
TAACTTGGAGGTTCTCCAGGACACTTGACACTCAGGTGGTCTCAATGTCATGGTGTGCCTTCTACCAACTTCAGTTGGAGGCTCAGCTACAACCCTATCTGGCCAGGGATAACCTGGCTTCAGTTGTCTATGCTCTGGTAACCTCCAAGTTAGATTACTGCAATGCACTGCATGTGGGGCTGTCTTTGAAGATGGTTCAAAAGCTGCAGCTTGTGCAAAATGCAGTGGCCAGATTGATAATGGGGACCAGAAGGTCCAAACATGTAAGACTAACTCTGGCTTGCTTGCATTGGCTGCCTATATGTTTCCAAGCCCAATTCAAAGTGCTGGTTTTAGCCTATAAAGCCTTACGTGGCTTGGGACTGCAAAACCTGATGGAGCATCTCTCCCAGCTCAAACATACCCATACACTACACTCAAAATCTAAGGCCCTGCTCCAGCTGCCTACTCTGAGGGAAGCTCAGAAGGCAGCAAAAAGGGAGAGGGCCTTCTCAGTGGTGGCCTCCCAATTGTGGAATGATCACCTCAATGAGGCCCGCCTGGCACCAATATTGTTGTCTTTTCAGATCCAGATCAAGACTTTTCTCTTTTTCCAAGCATTTGGCAGCATGTGATAAGTTTTAATTGATCCTGGATTTGTTTTATGGTTTGGCTGATTTCTCAAAGTTGTTTTTAGATATATGTTGCCTTTGTGTATGCTGTCTGTGTGTGTTTTATGTTTTTAAATTTTGCATGTTATATGTTTAATGTTTTTAACTTCTGTAAACCGCCCAGAGAGCTTCAGCTACTGGGCAGTATATAAGTGTAAATAATAACAATGATAATAATAATTTTAATATGAAATGGGTGGCCACTTACCATGCAATGAGGAGGTAACCAAATAGGAAGCCAAGTGTCCTTAATATTTGCCTCTGTTTCCCACATCTCTTTTCAATTAGGGTGGTCATTGTTCTCCACACAGTTGTATGTGCAGCGTGTGGTACGTTGGGGAAATCTCCTCTGTGTTCATCCTTGGTGGCATGCAAAATGGTGGAACAAACTGATTTCAGGAATGGTTTATTTATGAGCACATCTTAAGCTCATGGAACCACAAGAATTGTGTTAACTAGACAGAGAGAAAGGGAGTATTTCATGTACATATGTAAGAAACATGAAACTTTTCTCTGGAGCGCTGATATACTTTTATTACAATGGAGGCCCTATTAAATGTTTCCTGCATGGAAACTGGTCCTCAGCAATTGCCCAGTGAACATGGCTGGCAGCATAATCTTATTACCTTAATTCTTGCTCTGTCTTCTTACCTCATCACCTCCTGAGTGTTCATTATCCCCCACGTATTACAGCCATTGCATTTAGAGACACACTTTTCCACACAGGGAGCAAAGCCTTCTTCTGCCTTTGTCCTGTAAAGCTTTGGGAGAACTATTGGAAGTAGAGTAAAAAAAAATAATTGTCGTAATTAGTAACACAATATTCTAAATGCTCTAACAATAATCAGATGGAAGTGGCTGGTTAACTGCATTATGGTAACACGATTATGGTAATGTGTTTCGGAAGCTATTCTAAATCATTTGATGCTAAGTACTTATAAACTAGAATAAAGATGTCTCCTGAATGGGTTTTTAAAAGAAACAAACCAGGTGGTTTCTATTACAGAAGGACTCACCAAATCCTTTGATCCAAAATTCTGACTTTAACTTCCTTTGAAGTTTTTAATGAGTTTGGTTAATTCCTCCAACCCCTGCAACCATCCAGCACACCTCTGTATTTTCAGAAACCAAAATAATGCAGAAATGGGTATCTAAGCAGCCTATTGTAGCCAGTCTTCAAGTAGTAAGAACTGAGACTTTCTTACAACAAGGGCTCTGCCTTTTACAGTAAAGTGTACATTTCAATACATATTTATGTATTTTAAATATTTTTATATTGAACTTAAATTAAAAATGTCCACAGTGATTTGCGCTATGTTGTAAACAGAGTAAAACAACAAATATCAAGAGAGCAACTACTGACAACAGTAAAGGGCAGCGCTAAAAATGACCAGTCTTCAAAGGCAGTCCCACAGACAATGCATCGCAGTAGTCTAACCTGGAAATTAGCAGAGCATTGATAATCAAAGCCCAGCTATCCCTGGGATAGCAGCTGGGGCACCAGCAGTAAATGGTTAAAGGTGCTCAGTACCATTGGCTTCTAGTAACAGAGCTAGATCAATGAGCACCCCCAACTATTTTTAGGGGGAGAACAAAGCCATTCAGAACAGGGTTGTACTCCATGGACAGACAAACCACCCAGCAACAGTATATCTGTCTTATCAGATTGAGCTTCAGTTTGTTGACCATAAACAGAAAGATACCATCACTGAAGCAGCTGAGAGATCCAGGAAAATTAGCAAAAATACACTCCTCTTGTTCTTCTCCTGGTGCAAGTCATTCATCAGAGCAACTAAGGTAGTTTCTGTGCCAAAACTAGCCCTGAAACCAGATTGAAATGGATCCAGATAATCAGTTTCATCCAAGAACATTTGGAGTTGCATAGGAACCACCCACTTGAGCATCTTGCAGAAGAAAGGGATACCTGACAATCATTTTCTTGACCAGCTCTTCCCAAGATTGTCCTGAGATGCTTTGGACTACAACTCCCAGCATTTCTGACAATTGGACTTGCTGACTGGGGAAAGGCTGTTCTGGACAGTTGGATGCATCCACAAAATAAAACTAAAACATTATGCTAATTTGTTTTTGCTGTTTTTCATCTCACTGCAGAATTTTTTTTTCTAGAGAGACATTTATTGTGCAGTCTTCATTCCTTATTCACTGTTGTTTATGGGTTCTTGAGACAGTGTTATGACCTACTGGTTCTGCTTCTGTTTTTTAAGAGTACTTTTGTGGGGAGGTTTCGAGCAGGGAAAATGGAGTATTATTTGTGAAAGTGAAAGAAATATACTTTCCTACTTGTGTATTTGGGTTATTCCGCTATAGCACAACACCTCCTAGAGTTTATGAAGTGGAAAAGCTGGAAAGGAACAGCTCTTCATGTAAAGCTCAGATCTCAATTCTGCAACAAAACAAGGGATTAACAGTCTGGTGTAGAAAAGCTCAAAGTTGCAGTAATTCCTGTAAAGTGTGACCCAGGGCACAAGCCATAGGATTGTGCCCTAAAACACTTTCACAAGGAGTGCTCAGTCCCTTAAAAGGGGAGGCATTTTACCCCCTTTAAAAATGGTCACTCTGAGTGGTGAGTAGATTTAGCTTGCACCTACCCACACACTTTCAAACCTATCTTCAGAGTCATGAAAGCTACACCTTCCTTCTCTTTTCAGAAGTTCTCCAGAAGTTGGATTATGTGCCCAATATGAACTTGTGTAGTATTTGTGTAGAACTATAGAATACCTACAGCTCTGGTTATGATCTGACCCAGCACAGAGATTGGAATGTAACAAGATGGCATCAGTGCCATTTCAAAATGAACAATGGTTAAAGGACTCTTGGATGTAGTCCCTAGAATATAACAGCTTGAACCCTCAAAGGTCTGCTGTGAGCAATTTGCTAGACATTTTACACATAAAGTTGCTTGTATTTGTGCCAATTTGGATGCCATAGTTCTGACAGAATCTGGAATAGATGGGGCTGGTGCACCATCTAGTCATGTTATGGATATCTTTCAGCTTGTGCAACCTGAGGACATGGACAAACTGCTTGGAGGACTGAGGCATACTACTTGCTCTTTAGATCCTTGTCCATCCTGGCTTGTGAAATTTGCCAGAATTGTGCTGGGTGCCTGGATCTCCAAGGTGGTCCATGACTCCTTGAGGGATGGTGGGGTTTCCACAGCTTTGGAAGAAGCAGAGGTGAGGCCCTTGTTGAAGAAACCAAATTTAGATCCTATAGTTTTGGATAACTATCACCCTGTGTCAAATTTGCCATTCTTGGGCAAGGTGCTGGAGTTAGTGGTGGCCTCACAACTCCAAGCATTCTTGGATGGTACTGATTATGTAGATCCATTCCAGTCAAGTTTCAGACCTGGTTATGGCATGGAAACAGCCTTGGTTGCCCTGATTGATGACTTATGCCAGGGAATGTATGTGGGGGAGTGCAACCCTGTTGGTTCTTCTGGACCTCTCAGAAGGTTTGATATCATCAACCATGGTGTCCTTCTGGAGTATTTATCTGGGTTGGCCTTAGGAGGCAAAATGTTAAACTGGTTCCAGTCCTTCCTAGAGGAACAATCTCAGAAGGTGATGCTGGGGGACCTCTTCTCCATCCCATGGTCATTAGCCTATGAGGTGCCACAAGGTTACATCTTGGCTCCCGTGCTTTTTAACATCTACATGAAACCATTGGGGGAAGTCATCCAGAGGTTTGGGCTGAAGTGTCATCAGTCTGCGGATGTTACTCAGCTATTCCTCTTGTCTCCATCTACACACCCCAGGGAGGCTGTGGAACCTTTGAACCAATCAGTGTCTGGAAGCTGTTTTGGTGTGGATGAAGGTGAACAAGCTTAAATTTAATCCAGACAAGACAAAGGTACTGTGGGCTGGGAAACCAACTACTCTGCATGGAGGCTTACAAGTGGTCTAAGATGGGGTTGCACTCCCCCTAAAAGACCAAGTGTGTAGTCTGGGAGTCCCCCTGGACTCTGCACTAACTGGGGAAGCCCAGGTGGCTATGGTGTCCAGTAATCTATTTTACCACCTTAGGTTAGTATGCCAGCTGCGAGCCTGTCTGGAGAGAATGGACCTTGTCTTGGTTATCCATGCACTAGTTATACCCAGGCTAGACTACTGTTAATGCACTGTATGTGGGGCTGCCTTTGAAGACAGTCCAGAAACTTCAGCTTGTGCAGATCACAGCCACTCAAGTGTTGGTGGGGGCAAGGCAATCAGACCATATAATGCCTAATACTGCACCAGCTGCACTGGTTACCTGTGCGTTTCTGAGCCCAATGTAAAGTGCTGTTTTTGACCTCTAAAGCCTTAAATGGTTCAGGACCAAATTACTTGACATACCACCTTCACCCATATCAGCCTGCCCACACCTTAAGATGAGCAACAGAGCCCCTTCTCACTTGCCCACCTTTGAGGGCAGCTAGGTGGATGAGTACACAAGAGAGGGCCTTTTCAGCAGTGGCCCCACACCTCTGGAATTAGTTGCCATCAGGGATCCACCAGGACCCATCATTGCAGGCTTTTAAGCAGGGCCTGAAAACTTACCTCTTTACTTTGGCCTTCCCTGATGATGTTTTATCACACTGGCTTGTAGCTGCAGTTGTGTTGTAGGTTCTGTCTTATGCTGGAGTTCGTTGGAGATTTTTTGGAACATGTGCTGTTTTTATTAGTGCATTTTTTAAAATTATATGCACTGTATTGTTGTACACCACCTAGGGAGGGCTCATATCCTGAAAGGTGGCCTAGAAATATTTTAAATAAATAGATATATAATTCCAGCAACTTAGATCTAAACTGAAAAGTTGTAGCATTTTAAAAGCTACGTATAGAGAGTAGAGCAACTGGAGGAAAAGGCAAACCTCCAGTGCAGTAAACATTAATGGCACACTGTACACAGGCTGTCAGTCTTTTTTTTTTTTTTCCCTTTCTGAGGCTGTTCATGCCCTGTATCTACTTTTGGTTTTGTCGCAGAATATAGATCTGAGCACTACATGAAAAATGTTTCCTTTCCTGCTTTTTTGTTATATAACCTCTAGGTGGCATTGTGATATGGTGGGATAGTGTAAATACACAAGTGAAAAAAGTGGTTTCTTTCGCTTTCACAAATAATACCGTGTGTTTCCTGCTTTAAAAAACTTGCCAAAAGTGCTGGTTAGACACAGAAGCAAAACTGGAGGGTCAAGATATCATCTACAGAACCCATAAACAACTGTAAGCAGGGAATGACAAATGCACAATAAATGCCTCGGGTAGAAAAGCTGTTCATCTACCACAGTGGAAAACTATTACAGAAAGTTATTCATGATTTTTTAGATGTAGTTCTAATGCAGGGGTGGGGGACCTGTGGCCCTCCAGATGTTGTACAACATCTCCCACAATCCCTGACCATTGGCCATGCTGGCTGAGGCTGATGGGACCTGGAGTCCAATATCTGGAGGGCCTCAGCTCCTCACCCCCATTGTAATCCTTGATTACTACCTGGCATATGGGCAGAATAGTAACCACTAAATATTCACATTTCTAACTACATATTGACTCTAAAAGTGTGAAAGCCAGTGTGGTGTAATGTTCAAATGTTGGACTGGGAAGACCAGGGTTCTAGTCCCCACCTGGCCATGAAGCCTACTGGGTGACTTTGGGCCAGTCACTGACTCTCCCCCTAACCTACCTCACAGGGTTGTTGTGGGGATAAAATGGAGGGGAGAAGGACTATGTAAGCCACCTTTGGTTCCTTGCAAGAGGAAAAAAGGTGGGATGTAAATGTCATAATAAAGGGGTTTTTTTTAAGTGCTCTCAAGCACTCAGTGCAATAAGGGTACAACTCATTGCATTGTCTGCCATCACAATTCAATGTGTCTATTACCAGCATGACCAACACTGGATACGAATGGACTGCAACATGTATCCCTGCGATTGTGGAAACATACAAATCTAGGAGTGCTGACAATGCTGACTGGTACAAAAAGGATCAGCTGCAGCTATTTAACGGTGCAGCACTCATGCTGCAAAAATTGTAATGCCCATTTTCAATAGGTTCTCTACATGCCTGAACATTTTCACATTCCCAATGCAAATGTGTCAGCAGGATTTTCTTTCCCCCTGCTACTAAAACATGATGAAACATTTCTCAATATTTTAGAGTATAAAATGGTTTTAGGAGCTGAACCAGTGCGTTTTTATTGAAGCTTTAATTTCCAATCCAGCCCATTTTCTTTCATCCTCCTCTGTGGTTTAGGAGATTCATGGTGTCCCTCTTCCCCCCGCCCCCCAGTAATTAATTTTTATGGCACTTTGCAAACTTTCACTCATGTTTGCATCTGGAAAGTACTGCTAATTTGGGGATAATAAGGTGGAGTTGTCTACATCAGCATTCAGTGCTAAGAAGACTAGATCCTTAGGACTCAGGACTTTGCAGAATCAGACATATGCCTCAGCCTTAAGTCCATATGTGTATTATCTGCTTAACTTTATGCAAGTGTTTTACACTCTTGAGTTAAAGAGAGGAGTATTTTTTTCTACTCAAGCTAATGTCACGCCTAAGTGCCTTGCTCAACTCTTGCGTATTCCCATTTATGAGATGAATTAAGGTGAGGATGTACTCAGTGAATTTCTGAATTTTAGGGGCTGAATTTCAAAACTAGGTGTTCAGAATATGAACTGTCCCAGTTTGGAAACCCATACCCCATTCTGAGCTAGGCTCAAGCCTCTTTGAATTCAGGCATGGATCACAATGGAGTTTGCTGTAACCAGCCGGCCTGCCAGTTCCCCTTCTCGAGAACAGGTACCTTGCCTGGGGATGAGAGAACCTGTTGCAGGGAGCACCTTAAAGGCCTCTCTTTAACTGTCCTTCCTAGCAGGGTGCATGGGACTTGTAATTTTGTATACTCCTGGTAAAATGCATGTAATGTACCTTGGCAGAAAATGAGGCTCTGGAGTAGGGGTGCAGAATCTTTTTGCACCCAGGGGCTACATCCAGTGAGGACATATACACAGAGAGAAACCCTTCTCCCACATACAACCCTCCCCCTGCACACACAGACACACACACATGTCTGTGCACACAGGGCTGGGGAGATTCAAACCTCCCCATCCCTGTCCACTCAGAACTAGGGACTGCTGAGATTGGGAGAAGCAAAAGCCACTCCCAGCCCCCAGTGACTTCCAGTGAAATTGCTGCTTCTCTGCCACTAATAGCAGCAGAAAAACAGTGATTTTGGAGGTGAGGTCACTGGGAGTTGGGAGAGGCTTTTGCCTTTTCTAGCCCCCAGTGCCCCTACCTCCGATGGTAGTGTTTCCATTTTTCCAGTAGGGGTGGCAGTAGCTGGGAGGGGGACTTCGAGGATTGCACAGCAGGGTTTAGGGGTCCCCCTGTGATGTGTGATGTCATTGCACCACTTCTGAGAACGCAGCTGGGGACAATCTTTGCAGGGTTCCCCCTTGCCCATTGCAACCAATGGATAATGATGTTGCACCAAGTCTAATCCATATTTCTCCTCATAATGATTGCATGTGGCAATCTTTAGCACTGAAATGATGTTCAAATGATGTTGAAAGGTGGAAGAAAATTAGCTTTACGGAGCTGTCACACACACACATACACACACACCATGCGAGAGGTGCTCCAGCTGCATATAATGAGTACTAAGCAGCATTTTTATGACCTTCTAGGCTACGTTAGACAACCACAGTTCTAACGTCTTATATAAGAATATGGTAGTGTAAGGCTTATTACTAAGAGATCTACCAGACCAATTTTGCTTATTTTTGTTTTAAACTGAAGTTTAAACAGTGCAGATGTGCAGAAAATTTTGAAACTTTGAAAAAGTTGGGCAGCTTGGGAAGGGGCATATGCCCCATATGTAACATACTGTCTGTATGCATGTATAATAATGCTTACTTCTGTGAACTCTTAGACTGCCAATGAAAGGACAGAATGTTGGGAAAGAGGCTGAAGAAAAGTCAGTTGGTGATAGTTAGAGGAGAAGAAAGAGATGCTGAGGAGAAAGCTGAAAGGACACCAGAGGGAGAAGAGAGAGAAAAACAAGAGACTAACACAGATCGATAAGATATCAGAAAAGGGGGGAAAGTTGACATGAAACAACAGAATCAATAGACTGGAAGAAAGTTGTGTTGTTGTTGTAAAACTAATTTTTATTGATTTTTTTTTAAATTCAAATTTTGAAACTTCAAAAAAGTTCAAAGCTTGAGCTTTAATAGCAAAACAGTATGTTTCTTGGCTCCACACCAAACAATTTTCTATTCCTCAATGGTTCAGTGCCAGTTCATTTGCTCTGCCCCAAACAGTGCATTATCTGACATCACATATTTTCACCCTCAAACTTCAAGAAATGGTAAATAATCTTTTTTTAAAAAAACACATTTCTTTTGTTTTGTTTTCACCTTTGCCAGTTTATTTTTAGTACATTTATTCTGAAAGTGTAAAGTTGTTCCAGTCACAAGGGAAACGGGCAAACATATTTTTAGACAATCATTCTCAGATTACTAGCCCCTGTGGTGACACGGGATTTACACTAGTAGTGGTAAAAGAACTTCTATGGAAGCACTATGTAAATGGTTCCCTAACATATGGTCCAACAACCTGCTCAAATCAGCCTATACTGCTCAGAAGCATCAGTACATGTACTTTTAGACTGTGTTTGCCCAATACATTTCCCTGTGTGAATCAGTGGATGTGCATCAAAGCAAAACCCTGTTGTCTATACATGCTCCATACCCAACCCACTGTCGCCTCATGCTAGCCTCCCATTCATATACAAGGATGTGGGGAGGCACTGGGGTAGGAATAATTGTAGATCCAGCAGGAATAGCAGAAGGAACAATGCTAGCCTGTGATAGCCTAAAATGCACCATATCAATGTTGCTGCTGGAGTGATGATTCCACATCTTCTCACGCTCCTCTGCAGATGATCAACAGGAGTTCTGCCTGCTCAAAAAGAACACCCATCCAATCCAAAAGCTCACTGTGAATCGTGGATTACATCATGCGGTGGAAATGCTAGCTAAGCTTTCCGTCACTGCTATGAGGCCTATACCCTGCAACTACAGACTTTTTCATTTATTCTTCCCTCCCTTCCCAACACTGCTGCCAAAAGGTGCTGATGATGAGCTCGAGGCAGTTTTAAAAAATTGAGATAAAAGGAAAGAAAATTCAAGGGATAGATAACTCTACATATATTAAACTGCTTTTTTTATTACAGATTGAGAGAGAGAGAAAGGAAAAGAAGACAGACGCAAAGTTTAAACAGTTTAACAAAGACCAGGCCCCTCTACGTTTTCTTTGCCTCAGTGTGAGAACTCCAGTGTCCCAATACCTCTTAAAGTATTTGATGAGAAACTAATAGCCTGACAGGCTAACACTTCACTTCCTTCCAATTAGGAGACTTTAACATCAAAGCCAAAGTCCTCCACTCAACAAGGGCTTACTTGAATGAATTATAGGAGAGAGTACATCCAGTAGTTTCTTGTTCTTTTTCCACCACCACTACCACCACCACCAAACCCACCCCCTCCGTTGTGGAAGCGCAGTTCAGCTTAGGCTTTAATAAGATGTTTGGGGTCAAAAGGTTTAGGTCCCTCACTGTGAGCACTAGAAAACTGTTGGAGTGTTTCAGTACGTGTGGGGTGTGTAATGTAACCAGGCAAAGCTGAAAATTCTGTTATGGAACATCCTGCATCTGACTTCGGCTGGGAAGGCTCCTGTGTGTTGTTAAAAGCAAAGAGTAAGGGAGGGTTGTTGTTTTTTAGTACACTATGGGTCTCACCTGTTTGCTGTTTCAGTGTGCTGGAACAAAATGCATACCATCATTTGGACGCAAAACGAGGGGAAAGGGTGGAAACAGTGGAGATCGCTTGAGTTGTAATATATTGGCTGGTTGTATAGAGGCGGACAGCATCGGTCTGACACTCAGGGTACATAGTGTGAAAATAATCAGTGCCTTTGTTTGTTCCATTGTGTTTTATGCATGCCTTGTAAAGGGTGACAAAGCTAAATGCAATCTACCCTATCCAAGCCACAGACCTGAATATATTTCCAAAGAAGAGAATCAGTTCATAGTCAACCCAGTGAAATTAGTGGACAGCATTATTAAGACATGTCAATGTCACGTCATGTCATGTCTGGATGTGTGAGAATTTCATTAAGTGAGGGGGGGGGTTAGAAGAACATATCAAAATGTGGACATTTCTTCAAAACAGGATGGAAAGAACTTGAGATTTTTTTTAAAAAAAAAAAAGTGTAAGAGAAAGCAAAACTGACAGATTCATCCATCCAGGCAGAGGGTCTTGAGTGCTTAGCTCTTAAAAGCCTGGCTTTGAATCCCTGTGTATTCAACCACGTTTCTAGTGTTGAAATAGGGTTGCCACACACTCCCCGCCCCCAGACAGGCTCTTCGTCTTTAACAGCGACATGGTGGGCAGGTACAACATAGCCCTCTCCTTGCTGAGAACAGCTGTACCTATTGAATTTGCCCAGTGCAGATGGGTGAGTTTCTGTTCTGTTTGTTCTTGATAACCACTTACCAAACTCCTCCAATGTCTTCATAAATGGGAAGGAAATAACATGGGAGTTAAAATCAAAACTGGATGTGGGAGAAAGCAAAATTGACAGACGCCTATTTGTGTCCCGTAGGAGGCTCATCCTTGCTGTGGAACATAACCTTCATGGCCTTTACAAAGGGAGGCTTGCCTTTGTATCTAATATTTAAGATATTTACCCTGCCAACCAAAAGATGCAGGAATAACAGAGTGCCAGATGAGGATCAATATAAGTAAATGCAAAGTGATAGACAGCAAAGCAGCAGCAGCAACAACAAATCCTGGCTTCCCTTGATGGGGTATAAATTGGCTGTGGATGCAGCCTGATGCTTACCCTGGGAGGGGATTGGGGTCTTTGAGCATTCTTCAAGAGGGATTAAAACAAAAACTGTCCAAAAGCATACTGAAAGGGCTGGGCTCCCTCCACTTGTCCCCAAAGCAGGGCAGGGGGACAACTCACTTTGTGGACCAGGACATGGATTGGAGGTGGCTCCCAGAAAGATGAAAGAGACCCACTAGGTATCTCCTCTGTCGCCTGACTGTTTTGTAAAGGAACTGCTAGTATAGTGGTTCTGGCAGCCAGGGATCATCAGGGATGTTTCCACCTGGGATCATGGGGGCAGTACTTCAGCCCACATGATCTCTGCTAAGAAAATACACAACCAGTGTCTCTACACTGGCAGCATCTTCACTTTAGAAATAGTACACCACTGCCTACATGGTTTTTTCTTATTTTTGTATCCATTCCCATTTCACTCTCTCATTCTTAAAACACACACCCATTCACAGTACTCACATGCAATATTCATATGCACACATTACAACATAGGCCGTTCCTGTGCCATTTTCATGCATCTGTAAAGTTCACACTCACGTTCCTAACAGTTGGTCAGCACTACTATAGTGTTGCCTTTTCTCTTCTTCACAAAGGGCTTTGTGAAGAAGAAAAAAGCAGGATAAAAGCCCCACGTGGGGCTTTTATCCTGCTATTGAGATTGGTTACTATTTTATCCTGCAATTGAGATTGGTTACTCAAGGAAGTTTGCTGGTCCTTTACATGACATCTTCAATCTCTGGAGCGACTCCTGCACTAAATGACCTTTATCCCATTTTTTAACAGATCAGAGATAATGAGCTATCAAATTACAGCGGGTTGAGTTCCCTCATGAAAAGAGGAAATCTCACAATAAGAGGAACTAGACCACTGCACCATCTAGTGGCTGTATAGTGAAACATACAGAACAGCGTGGATAAGGGTAAAAGGGAGGGGTGAAGGGAAGCCTGTGTAAAGGGAGACTGTTGGGATCCTGCATTTAAAACGGAAGCAGAAAGTCCTGGTAAAGTTGTGGGATTTTAGCTTGGTGTAGAAAAGTTATTTTCCCACCATTAAAAACAAAAAACAAAAAAGCTTGGCAAAACCATTATCATGGATTTGCTTTAATTTTAATTCCTCGGCTGTCTCTCTCTCTATGATCTTGGTAAACACCCTAAAAAATTATCCAAAGCTGGCATTAATTTTGATAATAAATATAAAATGATAATCTGAATACATAATTATTTTTCTAAGGATGTCTCATTCAACAAGATTCCTGTGGCTCCATTTAAGCAGCTAGATAGGCTGGAATCAGATTTTCACAGATTGATATTAATTTACTTGAGTGGGTGTAGCAAGTGTTGGTTAAGGGTATGATCAGGAAGTCTCCAGGTCAAATCTCACCACAGCCATGAGCTCACTGGGTAGTAGCAGCCGCTCAATGTGTAATACAGGGATCATCATACCAGCTTACCTTAGGTACAGGTAAGAATTACTGGGCAGGATCCAATTTGGCACTAGCACTACTGTAAATTACATTGCACTAGCATAAGCAACCACTAATGCAACACACCAGTGCCGTTGGCTGGTGTGACAAGTTTCCCCAGAAAACCCTTTGCACCTGCAAACACTATTAGCATTGTGCTAGAGATCACTTACATTAATGTAACATAATTTATGCTAGCGCTAATGCCAGATTGGATACTGCTCATTGGGATTATGTGAGAAATGGAGCCAGAGCCATGAAACCCAAGTGGAAAAACAGGAGCACTTTGAGTACGTAGGAAGCGTGCTATATAGATGTACTATTATCGTTATATCATTGACAAATGAGCCCGGATTCAGAAGCCATGAATATGTTGCTGCGGGCCACACAAAATCCCATCTCCCTTAGCCCCAAAGTTGTTAGTCTGTGATGTCAGGCCTTCCCATTCAGTCACGCTCTATCATGTGATTTGACTTGGATTCCTGCGTTGAGCAGGGGGTTGGACTCGGTAGTCTTATAGGCCCCTTCCGACCCCACTATTCTATGATTCTGTGACTCTATGTGTGTAGCTTGTTCTCTTTTCAGTTTTACTTTCCTTAGCTGTTCCAGTGGAGACTGGTGGCCCCAATGTCAGATTGGATGTGAATCTGCTCCAGGTTTCAGTCAGAACCAGTCAGAACTCTAGAGGACCTATCCAAGGTGTGGAAGCTCCTTTAGAGTTCTGACTGAAACCCAGAGCAGATTCACCGCCCCACTGACATCAGAGCCACCAGCCTCCACTGGCTGTTCCTGCAAATTTTTCCTCACAAATTCTGAGGCTGCTTAAAGTGTGTGGAGAAAGGGAGCTCCCATATTCTGCCATTCAGTCACATGTGTGGTTTGGCTTGCTGTTTGCTGGAGTGGTGGCCATGATCATGAGGCTGGGCTTCACGTAGGATGTATGGCATTAAAATGACCCCTAACGAATTCATTCTTTCCTAGGAGAGCAACAAAGTCATCCATGTAATCTTGGATGAGAAATCTCCCTTAAGTAGATATCTCATTCTGTGTATACAAGTTTTTGCATGTGTGCAATATCAAACTGCATCTTGGGAGCTGTCATTTGGAACTGCATAATGCATCATATCAGGCATGATCATGTGATGTACCCCTTCCTGATTGGTTGTTTCCACATGGCCTTTCTACACAATGTTTACCCATCATCACTGATAGGTATATAGAGGAGAGAGAGAGATTGATCAGTACATGGAGCTGCATACAGCCTATGTAGATGTTTCTTCGAACATGATTGGTTTGTAGAAAGAGTTCAAACGCCAGCCTTTCCCTAAATGGTTAAAGTGACATCCTCACATTTCCTCCTGAAAGAAACCAATCACCTCAGCGCATGCACAGACATGCCATAGCTTAAATGCAGGCTGCACATGCTCTGAAGCTGACACTCTATTCCAAAATTAATAAGGAATTCGTAAGACAGTGATCCAAGCTTGCTACAAGGGTGAGCATGAGTTTCGACCAAAGAGCTAACCAATTACAAAATTGGGCAGCATCCCTAATTAAAAACTGTTTTTTCAGGTGTTGAAAGATCTCTTCATTTTTAATCTAGGTGGACACCAAATTCACTTTCTTTTTTAATTTTTCTTTGTACATTTTCCTTTAAAATGTTCATACCCGCATGAGTCACTCAGTGAGAGGTAGGGGACCTTTTTCCCCTTGAGAGCAGCATTTCCTCAAGGGTAATCTGTCAGGGGCTGCATGCTGGTGGTGGATGGGGGCACAGCCACCCCTTTTCCAGCTCTCTCTTTCTGACACTTTTTCTCTCCCCCCACCCCACCCCACCCCACCCCACCCTGCCAACACCATAGAGTAGGCTGCCGGGCAAGGGATGGATTACTTTTGCCAGAGGTCTGAACCAATCACTTTCAGAGGGCTTTTGAAATTAGATGAGTGGAGGGCCACATCAAAGTAGGCTGAGGTCCTCAGGCTGCCCACCCCTGATTTTTATACATATTACTCTTTTTGCACAAACCCTATTCAGGTGTTCTTAATCACATAAGCAGGGAACAGGGGCTCACTATGTAGCCCTGTACTCCCATTGTTTCATGCACTACATAATCCCACCCCCATAAGCGCATAGGCCTCCCTGCTACAGCTGTTCACACCATATGCACAAAAGCCACTGGGGAGCCCTGCGTAATGCACATGGCATCAGGGGCGGGGCCGCAGCTCAGTGCTAGAGCACTTGCTTTGCATGCAGAAGGTCCCAGATTCAATCCCTGTCAACTCCAAATAAGAGCTGGAAAAATTCCTCTCTGAAACCCTGGAGAGCCACTGCCAGTCAGTGTTGACAATACTGGTCTAGATGGACCAAGGGTCCGACTCATTGTAAGGCAGCTTCCTGAGTTCTTATGTTCCTACATGGCACATCTCCAGTCCCCACTAGCGTGATCAGGTAAGAACAATTTTGAACTGCCAATTAGGGTATAATGAACGGCCGCTTCCAGAGTGCTCCAAAGGACTCACATTCCCTGAATGTGGGCATAGCAACAACAACAGAAAGGGGGAGGGGGGGGATGAGCCTAGATTGATTTTCCCACCCAAATACCTGTAACATTTCACAGCCAGACAATCAGGGCGGGTTCTTTCGATATTATTAATGTGTCTGTCATAAGTGCTTTAGGGAATTCAGAATAAATTAACATCATTATTTTAGAAGAGTTATCAGTAAATCTCCTTTCCACATTAAGCCAATGAAATTTACATAGAAATTGAAAAAAGCGTCTGTAAGAAAGATATCTAAGGCCTGGGCTTGTAGTAAAACATGCCACTGAGCCTGTAGATGTTTTTCTTGACTCCTTGCTGTGGCTGCGGCTGAACAGAAAGCTCATTCTGAGAATTATTTTCAGCATTTCCCAGTTAATCTTATTATGCCTCCACCCAACCCAAACTCAATTTGCCACTTCCCACCAGTAAGACACAATAATTCCCATGCTGAAAATGGGGGTCGAGGTATTCTTCTTGAAGGGGGCTGACATGATTTAATAATAATGCATCTTCCCATTTCTTAAATGATTTTTGAGGAACTTAGTGCTTGGCAGGAAGGCTGCGGAAGCACTGTAATGAAAAGAGACAGTTCATCCCCTGCCACGTCTGCTCCTCCGCTGGGTGCTCAGTTGTTTTTTCCCCTTTTATCTTTCTTTGCCTCCTCAAGGGCTTGCCAATATCCAGGAGCAAAAGGACTGGACTGCTATCTCACATGTTCAGCTGGTGCTCCATTTCAACAGATCAAAGATCAGATAACTTTGTGGAGTTGCAGCTAGTGTTACGGTCTCACAAATCGAAAGGGTGATGTACTGAAAATTTCCAGTAATTACTGGATTATTAATGTAGCTATCAAAACTGCTTGTGATCCCTCACTCCAGCTGACAACTGTCAGAAACAGCACACATGGGTTACACAATGAATTCTGATCAAAGAGAGCGCATGCATCTAGAAGGGGCAGGGGTGGGCGGGGAAACAAATGGAGGAAAACCCACTTTCAGGTAATAAACTCTGGAACTCTTCCAGCAAGTTAAGCACATTGTTTTAAAAGACTCCCATTTCTAGGGTGGTGTATAAGGACACAGATTTGAATCTGAGTTCAGTTTTTGGCTGGTCTGCCTGTTGATCACACGCAGTCTCCGGATGTGAACATCCTCCCACTGCAATACAAGGGATGGGGGACAAATTAACATACATGTTAATGTGAACTAATTGCACACTTGTGAACCAGTACACAAATCAAAACTCAATTATCCTTTGAAATTTGCTATGAGGTTGTCCAGTTTTTTAAAATGCATATGAAAACGTGCATATTAGGGAAAATAACATTCAAAAATACAAGTTTCTAGAAAAATCAGTTGCACACATGTGTATATTAGGCAACATTCAGCTGATTCATTGGCTAAACAAGCCACAGTACACGTCGGTGCATTTGCATTATCACCCAACTGGCCGCGGTGTATTGTCTCATCTGAACCTGGGCAGCATGGTGTGTTTGAGGCCTGTTTTTTGGTTGTTTGAGGGTTGTTTCCCCCTCAAACAAGCCAAGTGTTCTGCGTTCGGATGAGACAACAAGCTGCAGCTGGGTAGGTGATTATTCAAACTGAGCTCAGCATGTGCTGTGGCTTAAACAAGCTACCATGGCTTGTTCAGCCGATGATGATTGTCCGAACTAGGTCATAGTATACAAAAAGGCATGTATTGGGAGAACTGCACATGACTTTTCATGGGAATATTTTTTTTATTTTTTAAAAAAATTCTCAACATTCAGGATGAACCGAATTTAAGACTGGAAAAATGAGAAATTGAGAGAAACCAAAATCGATAGATTTGGCCATCCCTACATTGTACCACCATCACTCTGCTGCCCCCTGCTGTTACCGCTGCTCACCCATCACACTTTTGGTTTTTCGTAGACATGACTGTGGGACTTCCACACATGCTTTAAGAGCAGCTGTTTAGGATCTTTGGGGGAGGCCCTTCTCTTAGTCCCACTGCCATCAGAGGCACATTTGACTGGGGATACAAGAGAGGGCCTTCTCTGTGGGCCACTTCCAGGCATTGGATCCTCTGCTGCTGGAGGCTAGATGGCCCCCCTTTCTGGCAGGTGACTATGTTTCGGGCATATAAGCTGGTCTGTTGCTGAAGGGGGCTTTAATTGGTTGCGTTCTGTTTATTTATTTTATTGTCGTGCATTTAATTATGTTTAATTGTATTTGTTTTTATTTTATGTTTCAATTAAGATTTTGTTTTGAATCTGTATTTTATCATTAGCTGCCTTGAGCACCATTTTTGTTCGGTTTTTTGCAAAAAGGCGGGATATAAATTACAAAAATAATAATTTAAAAGATCATCTAAAGCCAAATGCACAGTGCTAAGCAGCATGTGGCTCACATAGCCCTTACATTGTTCCATTTTAACTGGTTTAGTCCAACTTAAATAAATGTAAATTATTTGTAGATTGGAGAAATTAAAGAGTGACCAACAGAAAAATAATGCCAGGAAAATCCATGGATAAATGTTGACTATGTTCCTAAATACAAATATATTTGCTTAGGATCAGGGTCAAAATCTTTATATGGATTTATCCATGGATTCACACAAGTACATAAATACAATTGCATGTCAGCTATGAAATACTGTTGAATATTACATATTATTACATATCTACAATTGTCATATACTGAAATCAAAAATATATTTTTTTTTTCAGAGACCAAAAATTAAGCTGATATTAAGTGAATATTCAAATATTCAGCATGGATATTCTGCAAATATTCTAATGCTGAAATGAATATTCACAAATATCCATCATTTGTCCAGTGTTCCCATTGAACCATTCAAATTTCAAACATGAAAGTTGAAATTCAAATTTGCATAATGGATGAGAAATTTTTACTTAAAAATTGGAATGTTTTAAAATTGTTGGCCTCTCTTGACTATTCCGAATTTTGCAGGCTTCATGTATGAAACCTCATTAAGCTTTTAACTATCAAACATTAATCACCATTGCATGTTTCTATAAATTCTGTCAGATAGTAAGTTGAACGTTAGCTACCAAATGTTATTATCAAAATGCCATAACGCGATCTTACCAAACATTAAATACTATTGTATGCCGACCATCCAATACCAATGTGGGAGTGTTGGCGGTCGCAGGGTGGGGTTATGTTACTAACTAAAATAGTGTTCTAGTGACAAAAATGCAAAAATAAGGTTTATTATTAATTAGGTCATGGCTGACTATGAATCTGATTTTGGCTGTCTGCTGTAATTTACCTGGGGGTGGAGATAATTGTCAGAGTTCCTTAAATCCTTTCTGTGGAACTTTTTTTTTTCTTTTTTAAATAAAGGAAATTTAGTAGCTAAATTTGTCATCTGCATACACAGAGAAATGTGACATCAGGTTACCCACAATCTAAAATCTCGCCATCACAGGGGTTGAGGTAGCTGTCTATAGCGCAAGAACTTGTTCAGACAACATCAGATAAGAGAAACAATTGGTGTATTCATACCTGCTTATAATTAAGCTATCTGTTTTTCTGCTAGTGCACAAAATATGTTCTTCAC
Organism: Heloderma suspectum; assembly: GCF_057233095.1. NCBI lineage: Eukaryota > Metazoa > Chordata > Lepidosauria > Squamata > Helodermatidae > Heloderma > Heloderma suspectum. Next base: position 269,903,792 of record NC_139458.1, read on the forward strand.
ACCCTGACACCAAGACAAATGTCAGAGGAAATGGGCTATAAAGTAAAGAGCGGCAGAATGGTGTAAAACTGAACTATCCCATTAGACTCACTCAGTTCAATAGGGGAGACTAAAAAAACACCGTTGGGGTAATTTGGATGGAAGTTCAAATGCTTACATATCACCTACCTTTTGTCACACAGATCTGTCCTTGCTTGTTTCAGTTGTCATTAACCAAATGAACTGACAAAGAATAAGAAAAGGCAAAAAGGCTGCAATCCCAGACATACTGACTTGGGAATAAGCTTTCTTGAACTAAATGTGGCTTAATTCTAAGAAACCCTTCCCCAACCTGACACCCTCTAGACATGATGGACAACAACTCCCACAATCACCAGATAACGTGGCCATTGCTGGAGCAGAAGAGATAATTGCTGCATATTTGTGGAAGACAAACCAAACCCCTGAGGAAGGAATTGTGTTCCTGAAACACATTGGGCAGACTAAGTATTGCAGGCACTTTGAGAATCACTTATCTCTTTGTTTTTGAGTGGCACAAGCATCTTTTCCTTTTGTTGCTTGTGTATACTGTTAAATTTCCTACATTTTGTTTCATAACACTGCTTTTTCCCTGGTTATATTAGGTTTTGAAGGCATTAACATGCCATAGGGGAAAACAACAACATGCCAATGGAAAAAACCCCAGAGTGTAAAAGGCGAAACTGATTTGGGTGCCAGTATTTTCACTCCTTGGTATTTGCAACTCTTTAAAAACAGCTAGGTATTTCTGGGGAGTGTCTAATTTTAATTTAAGGTCCAATCCTGCAGGGGTGCTTAACTTTCTCAGTTCCGCTGAATGATCCATCCTGCAGGTATTCAGCTTTATCCTGAAATCTAGACCGTGAAGTAGCAGTTGCGATGGCAACAGAATGCAAAAGAACAATAAAAAAAGATGTGTCCTGATGAAACTTCACAGCAGGCCTCAACAGAGCTTCACAAAACTGTAATTAGCATTGTGTTGAAACATCTTTCTTCTCTTTTCTTTTTCTGCTGTGAACAGTAGGCTGTAATCTTTGTGATTTCTCTTTTATATTATCTTTGACATACATTCTCTGTGTTCGTGTGTGCACAAACGCACACGCACACACCTGACTCAAACTCGCTTAAAATAGCATCTTAACAAAAGACCACTGAGAAACAAAATTGCAAACCCACCTACAAATGTTGCCATATGGAAATTACACCAGCAGATACCATCCTCGGAGGAATGCCAGAACCAAAGCCTGCAGCAAAGACCTTGGCTTTTATATAGCATGCTGAATAAAATTCAACAGAAGCAGTAAATAAAACTCTACATGGAAGCAGGGCTTTGCTTTTTCGATGAATATGATTGGTTTTAAATGGACTATGACCATAGGTTCAAAAGTGGCAGGCCAGAAAGTGATGGGGCTTCTGTTCTAGTCAGGTGTGAACTAAACTAGCAGGCATCACATTGGATCCTTTCCAGCTCTATTACCCTGCTGAACCCTCAAGGCAGGTTACTACCTAATCCATATAATGAGGACACTTCCTCCGCTGATCCTGTCCCCTTGCTAACAGCTGTAACAGTGCAGGTAGAGGTGTGTTCCACTGTAGTTGAGGGCCAAAGCACACATCACTTTTTTTAACTTTAGAGTAAGTGCAATCCTGATCTGGATTCGGATCCTAGCATGGCAGGTATGTGGAGCTTTAACCCTCCCCCTCCACCATCATATGGTTCCAGTCTAGATTGGGATGCCCCTGCCTACAATGTATATGGCCAAAATGAGATCCATTTACTTTAACAGATTACCATGGGCAACATAAATTGTGGGCACTTGAGGGCCAATCTGGATCAGACCTGCAGTGTGTGGGGCGGGGGAGGAAGTCCCCTTACTGTCCTCCCCCACTAGAGTCCTGATCCAGATCAGGACCCTTGCACTTACTGTAGAGTAAAAAAGAAAACAAAAAACAGTGTAGCAGCTACATCTTTAAAGTAACCTATGTTTCTTGGCAGCATCTTAATGCAAGATAAGTAATGCAGAATGGTAGAAATAGATAGATAGATAGATAGATAGATAGATAGATAGATAGATAGATGGTTTGCATGATCACTGCAGCACATGCTCATGGGCACCAGGTTGCAGATTCAAGCCCCCCACCACAGCCTCTCATGTTGTCCAAACCCTGTGACGGTCATTAACAAACCATCCCACAACCCTACAACAGGCCATGAAATTGTGTAAATCAGGCTGGCGTGCAACCAGCACACACAGGTTACTTAAAAAGCCACCGTGGCTTATTAACTGCTCTCATGTCGTATGAGCTGGCCCACAGAGAGACACTTTAAGATGCGAAAGGGATATGGATGTTCATGCAATCCTTATGACGGTCTTCCTCAACCTGGTGCCCTCCAGATGTGTTGGACTACAACTCCCATAACCCCTCAGCTTTCCAGGTTGGGGAAGGCTGCCTTATGATGCCAGTTTCAATCTAGGGTGGGCCGTGTATATTTAATAGCATAAGAAAGGTGTTTGGGGGTCAGGCACTGGCCTAGTACTATAGGGAAGAGAAAAAAACTGTTGTCTGCCAAAATTCCTTTTTCTACAAAAGCACAGGGGCTTTGTCATCTGTTGCATCTGGTCAACCTAAACCAGTATTTCTCAGACTGGGAGCTGGGCCCACCAGTACATCTCAGCCCACTTTCAGGTGGGCCTCAGTGCTACAGCCACCCAGTACCTTCAGCAAGAATTATGACTAAGGCTTAGCCAAAAGAGGGCATGGTTTTCACCAACACTTTTTGGCAGTGGCAAAAGGACCTTCTTTAGGCGATTTATCCAGGATTTCCTCTGATATGGGTGAAAGTATTCATCGATTCAGGAAGCAACACCCTCCCTCTCAATTCCTTTTGCTTGTTCTCACTAATATCATCACATAGCTAACTCCGCACAGCATCATGACAAAAACTTCACAGCTGCATTTTCAGCCAAAACACACTTTGAAGGCTGTCCCATGTAGATATAACTAAGGCATTTATAAGCATGGCCAGATCAGCCTTCCCCAAAATTGGGAACAGCTGGTGCCCCAGCCAAAGCTGGGCAAAAGCAGTCCTGGCCACCACTGCCTCCTGGGAATCCAAAAGAAACACCAGATTCAGAAGCACCCCCAGAGGGTTTCAAGGGGAGTGCTAGTGCAGCCAAATCCCAAACAGGACAAATTCTTACCACTGTTATCAGCCATCCTACCATCCAGGAGCACTCCTGTCTTGTCTGCAGTTTCAGTTTGTTTAAACAGCTATTGGATGCAAGAGACTGACAAGAGATAATATAAGCCCCAGATCCAAACTCTACAAATGATGGGCTACATTCAATGTTGTGCAACCGGACGTCTTCTCACACAGCGGGCGGGAGGGTGCTGTTGTGCTCATGCCCTGCTTGCAGGTTTCCCATCAACAGCTGGCTGGCCCCTGTGTGGACAGAATGTTGGACTAGATGGACCCTTGGTCTGATCCAGCAGGGCTCTTCTTATGTTCTTATGAACTATCCCTTCCCCTCCTCCCCCATACAGCCCCCCAAATCTGCTCTAGGGGATCCCCCAACTTTCTGGAGTAAATTTTGTGTGGTACAGGGGGCTATAGGAGGGAAGGAGGAATTGCCCCTCCCTGGTCTGCCGATGGAAGCCTTCTGTTGGCAGAGCAACGCGAGTTGGATTTCACCCATTAAGCCTTGTTTTTCCAGAGGGGAAAAAGATTTCCAGATCTTTTAAGTGGGGAAGGGCAATTAACAAACTAATTTCGTCCAAAGGCCATTGTATGCAAAGTTTTCTGAATGGTGTGCCACAGTTTTATCTGCTTCTTTGCAGTGCTACAAATTTGACTCTAGCGGGGACAAGAAGAGGAAGAGAAACAAGAGCATTTCAGAGACAAGATTCTTGAAATTTGTACTGACAGTCATTGCTAATTATCTGATGTAGGAAGTAAGATGTCTGCTTTGCCTCAGGTAGCCGTCTTTGCTGCTGCGATGAAGTACAAAAGATAATGATATCGGATTCCTGTAATCATTTCTAATGTACTCTCATCTCCATCACTCACCTTTTATAATCAGCAGGAAATCTCTGCATACCTTCCTTAAAAGGGCCTACAGCCTTGGTGGAAAGAGAGAGAGAGAGAGAGAGAGAGGGAGGTGTTCCTTGGTTACTGATTGATACACATAGCTGCAGTCTTGCTTCCAGTCACTGTGGAAAATTTGCTGCATCTTAGGGCAGACTACTATTGGCAGACTGTGTTTTTGCTTTAGCTTTGATGCACAATTTTAAAATAAATATTCTGTCCTCCATGTTAACATTTCTTCATGCATAGGGGATGCACTTTTCCTACTCAATGTACTTAAACCTTTAGCAATCAGGTGTTTACAACCAGGTGTTTACATATACATTGACCTGGTTTACACACAACACTAACCCATGGTTTATTTTACACATGGACTGTTGAATTCTGGGTTGTCGTGATGTGTGAAACCAGCTGTACTAACAAACCATCATTTATTAATCCTGAACGACCCAAAATTAGAACACAACTCTGGGTTTTTGAAACCATGGGTTGTTACATGTGAACCCAGAACAGTGGGTTGTTCATGGGTTGTTTTGCAGGCAAGAGTGGTAAAAAACAAACAAACTGCTCTACATGCCCAAGAACAGGACCACAAAGGTGTTTGGGATACAGGGAGGGAGCAGGTGAAAGGAAATAAATAACCCATGGACTGAGAAAACAAACCATGGTTTGTTTGATAGTCTGTCAGACAAACCCTGGGTAGGGCAGCAAAGCATAAATTAATAATGGACTAAATAAACCATGGGGTAGCATTATGAGTGAACCAGGTCAATGAATGACATTCCCCAATTACTATACCTCACTTCTCTCCATGGGTTCTATTTTCTTGCTGCACAAGGAAATAGAAAGAAACCTTAAAGGTATGCTGTAGCACAGCCTATCCTGATCTCCTGTCAAGTCTCATGCCATTAGTTTCTGAGTTTTTCCTACTTGTCTCATCCATATTATTTCTGACAGGTTTGCACACCTGCCAATGGAATGTGATCATTTAGTTTACTGGCAGGCACTTTTGTGTCTTGTAGGTTAGTCTTAGATTTGGCAGATATGAAAGTCTTTGGTGGGACAGGAGGGCTAAATCTCTGAGGTTTCTCTCATTATGCCCACACTCTTTGCATACCATTCACTGCCAGGATAGCTGCTTGCTGGTCAGGTGTTCCACTTGACAAGGAACTGGGACAGAGAGATGATTATCTTAAAGATATGAGAGTCACCTAGGCCTGAATGCCAAGCAGCCATTTCTCGCCTATCTCCTATTCTCACCTGAGAGTTAGTTTAGCAGCCATAGACTGTTTACAGCAGCCACAATGGAAGCCCAGGCTACCTTGACTAATTATATGCAAAGTTTCAGGCCTTCACCTATTTCCCCCTCCTCCTATCAGCTTTATGGGACTCCAGTATGTATTTCCAGCAATATCAAGAGGCTTTGCATAGGATATGAGCCAAACAAGGCACATTGTAGAGACCTCCTGAGACTATACCATTCAGAATACTAGTGGGAATCAATGTGTTTGAATGCTCTGGGCAGTTAACGTTCTGAGGAGAAGGGTTCTACTTTAGCCTTCTTTTTGACATGCTAACTTTCCATACGGAGGGACTACAGGAGGTTGTTGTTGTTTTACATGGAGAAACATTCAAACAAGACATCCCACTGATACAACAGTGGTACAGTCTGTTGAATCATCTATCCTAACGTAGTGTCCCTCAGCCCTAGTATTCAGAGGTTTTCATTCCAATGGGTTTTTCAACCGCCCTTTTAATCACTACTATTATAGAATCAAAAAATCATAGAATAGTAGGGTTGGAAGGGGCCTATAAGACCATTGAGTTCAACACCCTGCTCAATGCAGGAATACAAGTCAGAGCATCCCTGACAAGTGGCTGTCCAGCCTCGTCTTGAATGCCTCCAGTGTGGGAGAGCCCACCACCTCCCTAGGTAATTGGTTCCATTGTCATATTGCTTTAACAGTCAGGAGGTTTTTCCTGATGTTCAGCCAGAATCTGGCTTCCTGTAACTTGAGCCCATTGTTCCGTGTCCTGCACTCTGGGATGATTGAGAAGAAATGTTTAGCCTTCCTCTCTGTGACAACCTTTCAAGTACTTGAAGAGCACTATCATATCTCCCCTCAGTCTTCTCTTCTCAAGGCTAAACATGCCTAGTTCTTTCAGTCTCTCCTCATAGGGCTTTGTTTCCAGTTCCCTGATGATCTTCATTGCCCTCCTCTGAACCGTCTCCAGTTTTTCTGCATCCTTCTTAAAGTGTGGTGCCCAGAACTGGATGCTGTACTCCAGATGAGGCCTGACCAGTGCTGAGTAGAGGGGAACTAGTACTTCACAGGATTTGGAAGCTATACTTCTATTAATGCCGCCCAAAATAGCATTTGCAGCCACAAATCACATGGGGGGGGGGGGGTTGCAGCTGCATCACATTGTTGGCTCATATCCAGCTTGTGATCCACAACAATTCCAAGATCCTTCTCACTTGTTGTACTGTTGAGCCAAGTATCCCCCATCTTGAAACTGTGCATTTGGTTTCTTTTTCCTAGGTGCAGAACTTGGCATTTATCCCGATTAAATTTCTTTTGTTTGTTTCCAGCCCAGTGCTCCGGCCTACCAAGATCACTTTGAATTTTGTTTCTGTTTTCCAGGGTATTAACTGTAATAAAGATATTTTACATCACTTAGCAACATGAGATCAGAAGAGGACTTCACAGGAGTTGGGCAGTTGTTTTCTCATTTGCTATCTTTCAGTTGTAGGCCTTGAATGTCTGGAAGACTTTGCTGCTAGAGACATTGCAAACTAGTATCAAAGCAAAAAACAAAAGGCCTGAAGAAAATGAGATCACTTCATTCAGATAAAAATAAAGCACCCAACATAAATGTTCCTTGCTTTTTAGTGAAGTGTGATAGACAGTCAGGGCCAGAAATATTGGAACAAGGATAACTGTTTTGGCAGTTGGCCTCTGAACACCACCACATTGAAGTTGAAAGGAAACACACCCAGATGGGAGCGAAGTCAGGACTTTCAGCTGTAATTCAAGGGGTTTGACAAAAGTGGAGCACTAACCATTCAGGAAGTACAGCCAGTGGCATACACATACACCCATCGTTGGTGGCTCATAAGTAATGGAAGAAACCAACAGCATTTCAAACTTAAGGATCGCCTTTAATACCTGGATGAAAATCCTTGGCAGTCAATGACTGCCTGAAGTCTGGAACCCATGGACATGACCAGATGCTGAGTTTCCTCCCTCAAGATGCTTTGCCAGGCCTTTACTGCAGCTGCCTTCAGCTGCTGCTTGTTTGTGGGTCTTTCTGCCTTCAGTCTTGTCTTCAGTAAGTGAAAAGCATGCTCTATTGGGTGGAGATCAGGTGACTGACTTGGCCATTGAAGAACATCCCACTTCTTTGCGTTCAGAAACTCTGGGGTAGCTTTTGCTGTATGTTTTGGGTCATTATCCATCTGTAATATGAAGCAGCGTCCTATCAGTTTGGCAGCATTCGGCTGAAACTGAGCAGAAAGTATAGCCCTATACACTTCAGAATTCATCCGGCTGCTTTTATCAGCTGTCAGGTCATCAATAAACACCAGTGACCTGGTTCCATTGGCAGCCATACATGCCCATGCCATAACACTGTCTCCACCATGTTTGACAGATGATGTGGTATGCTTTGGATCATGAACTGTTCCTTTCCTTCTCCATACTTTTCTCTTCCCATCATTCTGGTACCAGTTAATCTTGGTTTCATCGGTCCAAAGAATCTTATTCCAGAACTGGGCAGGCTTTTTTAGGTGTTTGCTGGCAAAGGCTAATCTGGCCTGTCTGTTCTTGAGCGTTACCAGTGTTGTGAAGCCTCTGTATTTACATTCATAAAGCAGTCTCTTGACTGTAGCTGTTGACAATGACATGCCTACCTCCTCAAGAGCGTTCTTGACCTGGCTAGATGTTGTGAAAGGGTTCCTCTTCACCATGAGCAGATTTGGAACAGGATGTTCCAAACTGTTGTGTTGGCCACTCCCACTGTTTTTGCTATCTCTCTGATGGGTTTATTTTGTTTCTTCAGCCTAATGATGGCCTCCTTCACTCGCATGGACACTTCTTTGGACCTCATGTTGGGAGTTCCAGTGAACAGCTACCAAATGCAAATGTAACACTCAGAACCACCTCCAGGCCTTTTATCTGCTTGATTGGTCATGGGGTACCCAGGAAACAGGCCACACCTGGCCATGCAGCTGCTTGTCAGCCATTCATTCCATTACTTATGAGCCACCAACAGTGGGTGTGTGTGTATGCCACTGGCTGTCCTTCCTGAATGGTTAGTGCCCCACTTTTGCCAAACCCCTTGAATTACAGCTGAAAGTCCTGACTTCACTCCCATCTGGGTGTGTTTCCTTTCAACTTCAATGTGGTGGTGTACAGAGGCCAACTGCCAAAACAGTTATCCTTGTTCCAATATTTCTGGCCCTGACTGTACATTTCAAAATAAGAATATGGATCGACATTGATAAAACTGATGAGGTATTTATGAGCCACTCCAAATGGGTGTTGCATGAGAGGGAAATGACTTCAACCTTCTGAAATAATTTGCTACATTATAACAATAATAAGGGTTCAATCCAATGTCAGCCTTACTGACATTTAAAATAATGGACTTAAGTTAGACTAACATTGGATACAACCCTATGATTCCATTAAGTTTTCAAGTATACACTAAGTGACTCCAAAATTGTATTCTGCTACTGGGGTCATTCCATTTTTTTTTTTAATGTGGAAGGTCATGTATTGGACTAGCCAAAAGGTATCTGAAGTGAATCACAAAGGGAAAAATTAAAATTAAAATGGCCACTCCATCCCAAAGCATGGAGGCACCTTTTTGACTTTCGTTGCTTGAGGTATGAAGAAGCCTTAAGTCAGCCCATCCAAATCCACAATCTTCCATCTACAAAACACATCCCATCAACTCAGATAAGGAGACTGTTGGGTAATGGGGCTGTTGGTATGCCAACAGAAAGTTTGATCTGTTCCAAGAGCTCAGCACCAGGTACAAACACGGCACTCAACTGGACAAGGAACTTGGCAAGGGAGATAGTATCCCTGTAGGGAACAGTGAACCCCCTCTGCAACCACTGATGGCAGTATTATATCAAGAACCTGGCCTGGGGAGGGCCACACAGCAGGATGCCTTCCAGGTTGAGGTGATATAGGCCAGGTTGTCTTCCTCATCCAGCATCATGTTGTGAATAACAGATGTTTTATTGTGGAACATCCTGGCATTCAACAGTGGTGCCCCAAGACCCAATGGTAATTTGGCACGGCAATTCAGGTCCCTATGGCTGCGTGATGGACTGGAAAAAGGAATAGCCTGTCAGCCAGCCTTCCCCACCCTGGTGCCCTCCAACATGGCCAATGGTCAGGAATGCTGGGAGTTGTAATCTAAAACTTCTGGGGGGCACCAGGTTGAGGAAGGATGCTCTAAGCATCATCCCTCTTCAGCTTGGACAGTCCATATTCCTTGTGCATCATTGTCTTGATTGGGTCACTCCTTTGTTATCCTCCTTTGGAGATTTTACCACAGAATGTCAATACATGGCTCCTCCTTTTCTGGGTGTGGAGAATGTGGATAAGGAAAACAATTCTCCCTCGCTCATCCCATGGGATGATCGCTGATCCCATGGGATCATCCCATAAAGCTGATTGGTGGAGATCCAGGACAGAGAAAAGGAAGTACTTCTTCACACAGCGCATAGTTAAACTATGGAATTCGCTACCACAGGATGTAGCGATGGACACCAATTTGGATGGCTTTAAAAGGGAGTTAGACAAAATCTTGGAGGATAAGGCTATCAATGGCTACTAGTCCTGATGGCTATGTGCTACCTCCAGTACCAGAGGAAGAATGCCTAGGTACACCACACTGGCTGGAGAACATGGGTGGGAGGGTGCTGTTGCACTCATGGCCTGCTTGTGGGTTTCTGGTCGACAGCTGGTTGGCCACTGTGTGAATAGAATGCTGGACTAGATGGACCTTGGTCTGATCCAGCATGGCTCTTCTTATGTTCTTAGGTTCTTACCGATTTCTCTGTCAGTTGTCAATGGCTTGTTTCTTTTTAATGAATGCTGTGGCCTCCACATTCCCCTAGGCATGCATGTACTGATGGGAAAAATGCTGAGATTTGTCAATTCCTCTAACATCCATTTAGGATTATTGTCAACATTTATAAATCCATAAGCAAACCATTCCCTTGAGACTAATTCTCTTTGATGGTTAGTGGAGCTAGGTCACCCAGCAGGGAGAAATCTTGTTGGTCTATAGTGGAGATGTGCCAGCTTTAATGTATTGTTGCTATTAGTTATATCGTTGTCACTGAGTTGCTGCTGGGATTAAAAAAACAAACAAACAAACACGCCTTTGGCTTTGTATGTTGGAGAAGAAAAGCATTAATTCTTCCTTTGTGTACCTCCCCACACACATTCACTTGTGTACAAAATGCCATCACAAGGCATTTTTTGTTAACAGTTTAGACTTTGTGTATTGTTAAAATTATTTGTTTTGTTTGTTTACAGCATTTTTACCACCCTTTAAAGCTTTCATTTTGGCTTACAAATAGCAGTAGTGAGACAGTCCCTGCTGTCAGGCTTACAAACAAAAAGACATGACATATGAAGAAAAAGGGATGGGGCAGGAGGAGGAAAAAAGCAAGTTAGGGTGCAATCCTACTGAGACAGACGATCGCCCCCGACTTCCTCTGAAGTCAGAGGGGACTGCCTATCGAATGCAGGGCAGCTGAAGCACGGAGGAGAGGATTCCTTCTGTACTCTGGCTCCCCTGCAGTTTGCCTCAGACGGTCGATTTCAGGCGTCTAAGCACAGCTTCAGGGAGGGGGCAGGAACGGGGCTGGAGACCACATAGGAAGCTGTCTAAAACAGCTTCCATGGTCTCCTCCCCTCCCGGTCCCCAGGGAATGCCCCCTTTTCACCCTGCCCATGGTCCATGTTACAAGCACAGACAGTCATGGAGGGACACACCGTGGTTCTCTCCACCCCAGCTATGAAGGAGGAAGGTGGTGGGAGCACGGTTTCCTGGCTGAGAGCTCGTACCGCTGTCTATGAGCTTGGAGCTGGGAAAGTGAAAAATCCCATCTCCCCCAGATGCTGTCTAGGGGACATAGGATTGCTGTCTTACAGTTCTTCTAAAGACCATGGGATGGGAATAGTTCAGATAGCCTGATAGAATGGCTGCCGCTAGGTGACAATTGAAAGAGGGGCAAAGGCAGCTGGTCTTTCAAGAGATGAATGGAGTAGCCCTGTGTCTCTTCTCTCCCTCTGCTCTGCAGCCTGATAGAATGAAATATCCTCTCCAGAGCAATTGGATAAAATGTCTTGCCTTGCCTTGCCTTGCCTTGCCTTGCCTTGCCTTGCCTTGCCTTGCCTTGCCTGCCTTCCTTCCTTCCTTCCTTCCTTCCTTCGCTCCACCTCCTCCTCCTCTTTCTCCTCCACCTCCTCCATCTTAAAAATGATTGTTTTTATTAATGTACAAATGTATGCATTTAGCCAATTGGTTGATTGAGTAAAATTTATTTAATTGAGCAATAGACATACCCTCCATATGAGCTCTGCTGAAAAGCTTTGCCTCCATGGCACCACTGTGTGCAAAGCAACTGTGTCTTGGCTGTGTCCATCTACCCCAACGTGTGCAGCACACACATTCCAGCACCACAACTCCATGGAGCCCAGGGCCCAAGGATCACAGGGCCCTGGGCTCCATGGACAGTACAAACATGTAACACGGACTTCCTTCCACACACATGCCAGGATCACATACCATATGTATCATCTCACGAATCATGAAAGAAACGTTCTGGAATTTCATTTTCTTCATTTCTGAAATTACACCACAGCCCACACTAGGGCTTTTCCACAATGCACCAAACATCACCCCCCACACACACACTTTTTGCTGTTCTTGTTTAATGTAATATCCACCCTAATGACTATTTTGTAACCTTTTGGTTAGTCCTAAGAAAGATAGTATCTAGTTTTAAAATTTTAATTTTGTTCTTATGAACCAAGGCAGCTGCAAACATTTTATAAACAGATGGATTCACTTTAAAGCATTTTTTTTATGTTCAGTCCGTGATTATTAGGGTGCTTCTTCTGTCCCACCAGCTATCCCTCCTTCTGGCCTAGGCACAAGGAACTCTGTGACTGGCAGTTCTTGAGAGAGCATGTAACATAGGGAAGCACAAGCCATTAAGATCATCCTCAGCGGCCCTTCTCCGTGAGGCCCTGCCAAAGGAAGTGAGGAGGGTGGCTCCTAAGAGGAGGGCTTTTTCTGCTGTGGCATCCCGGCTGTGGAATGAGTTCTCTAGTGAGGTTCGCTTGGCACCTACATTGTATTCCTTCCAGTGCCAGGGGAAGACCTTATTTTCCCAGGCATTTTAGCTTTCTAGACTTTTAGCTTTGCTGTTTTAAATCTGTATTTTAAATCCCTACATTGCTGCTAGGTTTTACTCTGGTTTTATTCTGGTTGCATATCACAAGGCTAAAAGATATGACGCCGGAAGATGAGCCCCTCAGGTCGGAAGGTGTCCAATATACTACTGGGGAAGAGCAGAGGGTATTTCCAAGTAGCGCCCGAAAGAGTGAAGAGGCTGGGCCAAAGCCGAAAGGACACTCAGCTGTGGATGTGTCTGGAGGTGAAAAGAAAGTCCGATGCTGTAAAGAACAATATTGTTTAGGAACCTGGAATGTCAGATCAATGAATCAAGGTAAGCTGGAGGTGGTCTAACATGAGATAGCAAGACTGAACATCGACATCTTGGGAATCAGTGAACTAAAATGGACAGGCATGGGTGAATTTAATTCAGGTGACCATCATATCTACTATTGTGGGCAAGAATCCCTTAGTAGAAATGGAGTAGCACTCATAGTCAACAAAAGGGTGGGAAAAGCAGTACTGGGGTACAATCTTAAAAATGACAGAATGATCTCAGTACGAATCCAAGGCAAACCATTCAAAATCACAGTAATTCCAGTCTATGCCCCAACCACTGATGCCGAAGAAGCTGAGGTTGATCGGTTCTATGAAGACCTACAACACCTTCTAGAACTAACACCAAAAAAAATGTCCTTTTCATCATAGGGGATTAGAATGCCGAAGTAGGAAGTCAAGAAATCACTGGGATAACAGGCAGGCATGGCCCTGGTGTACAAAATGAAGCAGGACAAAAGCTAATAGAGTTTTGCCAAGAGAACACGTGGATCATAGCAAACACTCTTTTCCAACAGCACAAGAGGTGACTCTACACATGGACATCACCAGATGGTCAATATCGAAACCAGATTGATTATGTACTTTGCAGCCAAAGATGGAGAAGCTCTATACAGTCAGTAAAAACAAGACCTGGAGCTGACTGTGGCTCAGATCATGAGCTGCTTCTTGCAAAATTTCAGCTTAAATTGAAGAACCTAGGGAAAACCACTAAACCATTCAGGTATGACCTAAATCATATCCCTTATGAATATACAGTGGAGGTAAGAAATAGATTTAAGGGATTAGACCTGATAGACAGAGTGCCTGAGGAACTATGGACGGAGGTCCGTAACATTGTTCAGGAGGCAGAAACTCAATCCATCCCAAAGAAAAAGAAATGCAAGAAAGCAAAGTGGCTGTCTGATGAGGCTTTACAAGTAGCTGAGGAAAGAAGGGAAGTGAAAAGCAAGGGAGAAAGGGGAAGATATATCCAACTGAATGCAGAGTTCCAGAGAATAGCAAGGAGAGACAAGAAGGCCTTCTTAAATGAACAATGCAAAGAAATCGAGGAAAACAATAGAATGGGAAAGACTAGAGATCTTTTCAAGAAATCGGAGATCTCAAGGGAATGTTTTGTGCAAAGACGGGCATGATAAAGGACAAAGAAGGCAGGAACCTAACAGAAGCAGATGAGATTAAGAAGAGGTGGAAAGAATACACAGAAGAACTATACAGGAAAGATCTGAATGTCCCTGATAGCCATGATAGTGCAGTCACTGAACTTGAGCCAGACATCCTCGAGAGTGAAGTCAAGTGGGCCTTAGGAAGCATTACTAACAACAAAGCTAGCGGAGATGACAGGATTCCAGTTGAGCTATTTAAAATCCTAAAAGATGATGCTGTTAAAGTGCTGCAGTCAATATGGCAACAAATTTGGAACACTCAGCAATGTTGGCCACAAGACTGGAAAAGGTCAGTTTATATTCCAGTTCCAAAGAAGGGCAATGCCAAAGAGTGTTCAAACTACCGTACAATTGTGCTCATTTCACATGCCAGCAAGGTGATGCTCAAAATCCTACAAGCTAGGCTTCAGCAGCAGATGAATTGAGAACTACTGGAAGTACAAGCTGGGTTTCGAAGAGGCAGAGGAACTAGAGATCAAATCGCCAACATTTGCTGGATCATGGAGAAAGCAAGAGAATTCCAGAAAAACGTCTATTTCTGCTTCATTGACTATGCTAAAGCCTTTGATTGTGTGGATCACAACAAACTCTGGCAAATTCTGAAAGACATGGGGGTACCAGACCACCTTACTTGTCTCCTGAGAAACCTGTATGAGGGTCAAGAAGCAACAGTAAGAACCAGACATGGAACAACCGATTGGTTCAAAATTGGGAAAGGAGTACAAGGCTGCATATTGTTGCCCTGCTTATTTAACTTATATGCAGAGTACATCATGAGAAATGCCGGGTTGGATGAATGATTCACAGGTCAGAATTAAGATTGCTGGGAGAATTATAAACAACCTCAGATATGCAGACAATACCACCCTAATGGCAGAAAGCAAAGAGGATCTAAAGAGCCTCTTGTTGAGGGTGAAAGAGGAGAGTGAAAAAGCTGGTTTGAAACTCAACGTTAAAAGAACTAAGATCATGGCATCTGGCCCCATCACTTCCTGGCATATAGAAGGGGAAGAAATGGAAGCAGTGACAGATTTTATTTTCTTGGCTCCAAGATCACCGCAGACGGTGACTGTAGCCATGAAATTAAAAGACGCTTGCTTCTGGTGAGGAAAGCTATGGCAAACCTAAACAGCATAGTAAGAAGCAGAGACATCACCTTGCCGACAAAGGTCCATATAATCAAACTATGGTTTTCCCAGTAGTAATGTATGGCTGTGAGAGCTGGACTATAAGGAAGGCTGAGCGCCGAAGAATTGATGCTTTCGAACTGTGGTGCGGGAGAAGACTCTTACGAGTCCCCTGGACTGCAAGGAAGTCAAATCAGTCAATCCTAAAGGAAATCAACCCTGACTGCTCATTGGAAGGACAGATACTGAAACTGAAGCTCAAATATTTTGGCCACCTAATGCGAAGAGAAAACTCCCTGGAAAAGACCCTGATGCTGGGAAAGATTGAAGGCAAAAGGAGAAGGGGACGGCAGAGGATGAGATGGCTAGAAAGCATCACTGATGCAATGAATATGAACTTGAGCACGCTCCAGGAGAGAGCGGAGGGCAGGAAGGCCTGGCGTGCTATGGTCCATGGGGTCACGAAGAGTCTGAGATGACTTAACGACTGAACAACAACACATGTTATACTGTGCTTTTAATGTTTTATATATTTTATACTGTTTTATTGTGTGCTCTTTGGTTTTAATTTTTGTGAACCGCCTAGAGAGCTTCTGCTATTGGGCGGTATAGAAATGAAATGAATGAATGAATGAATGAATGAATGAATGAAGTCTCAATAGCCCTATGCAGGCATTTAGCCTGATCACATGAGACCCCCAAATTAGTAAGGAATGTGGAGGCCCCTGTAAGTTCCACCCCCAGTGTCTCCATCCCTCAGTCCTTGACCTTCCCACACTGAGGTCTGAACGGGGTTCCAGTCTCATCTGCATGATCAGGAACCCTGATAAAGCAGGGTTCCTGATTGTATGGAGGCTTCTACTTGCATTCATGTGTGTGGAGGCTTCTACTTGCATTCATGGTACTGCATGTAGAAACCCCATTCAGGCCTCCCCCTCAACACAGGAAGGCTGATGTATGAGCAGGTGGGGACAGGGATGTCACGAGCGGGACTTGCCTGTGTGCCCACATCCCACCCCCACCTTTTGCCCTCACTAGTAGTGTTTGCAATCCTGAAAGCAAACTGGAGTGCATTTTCTCCCCAAAAGTTCACAAATTCTCAAACTTGCTTTCATGTTCGCAAAATGCATACTTGAAAAATGTACAACTTTCTCAAAATATGCAGATTTCCCCAAATGCACAACTTTCTCAAAATGCCCAAATTTTAAATCACCCACGCTTTAGGGTGGGCAGAATTTGTGCAATTTTGGAAATTTGTGCAAATTTGGGAATTGTTTGCACAACTTTCATGTTCCATAGCTGTTAGTTTTGCACAATTGTCCTGTTCATGCAAAACAAGGAGTGGTCATAAAGGCAAGCACAAATTGAGCAGATGAGGAGTGAGCTGATGTTCAGAGATGGCATATGGAAGGGTCTCCAAGAGAAGTGGGTAAACTTTTATGGGAATCTGAATTCAGTAAAAGCCAGCCCCTTAGTAGTGACCGATTATTGTTTTGTACAATAGCCTCCATTTCTGATGTCAGTGATCTAGCCAGCAAATCAGAAAATTACTTAGTGGCTGAACCCACCATCCTAACAGCTCTCAAAACAGCTCTCAAAACAACAACTACTAGTAGTCAAGATGCTCTCTTTCAGACCATCCGCTCTGCCATGAGTTCTGCATATGCTCTGGAACTCAAGACTCTACTTAAGTAGGTAACAAGCTAAGTTAAACCAACTTGATTTTTTATTTTAGAATTGTATGTATGTGTGTGTGTGTATGCGTGCGTGTGTGACTGTTGCCTTCACTTGTTTTTCTCCCCCCCACCCCCCCGCCAATATGCTCCTTTTTATATTTGGATATTTGGCTACATTGTTTTAAAAGGAAATTCTCACTAAACTCTTCTCCGTGCGAAGGTCTGCACCCTTACAAAACTACCATTTGTGTGTTTAGATTTTTGACATGGCTTTTGTTGAGTTCAGTGTTTCTGGGCTTTGGGGAAGGAAATCCAAAGCCCCTTTCTCTTGATTTCTTCCTAGGGCTGGAAGGAAAAGGGGGATCCTTGGCAATAGGACTCAGAAACTTCTCAAGCAACTGGGCAGACTAGGGGGTGTCAGGAGGTTCATCCTGACTGGTGGCAGCCTATCAGTCATTCTTTTTGGGAGGGGGAATTCTCCTAAAGAAGGGGCCCACCAATGAGGGAAGTCACTCACACACACACTCTGAAACAGATCCAAATTACGTAAAGAAGATCCATAATGCAATGTAATACACTGAGGGAGAACCTACCTTGCCTTACACTGCACATAATGATACTTACTTCTGAGGCCCCAATTTCTGATGAATTGCAAGTCTCTCTAGCAACTCCCATTGCAGAATCCATTGCAGACTCCTGGGTATTAGGATAAGTGAACATACAAAGAGGAGGAAAATCAATCTCACTCTGCCGATAATGGGCTGGTGCAGATGGTCACCGAACACCAGGGGCTCAGCGACAGACATTTGCTTGAATATGGTAGTGAATTCCCTCAGGAAAATGAACAAATAGAGAATGCTATCTTGTTTGCCTGAGGAATTGGCTGTTCTTGTTCCAACATCCATAAGGTGTCCCGCTCTCTCTTTATTTCTTACTCCGTGAAAATATCTGGATCTTTACTAGCTTAAGGATGTCCTGAAAGGTGAAGCATAAACAGAAGCTTCCCCATGTCAGTTCCCTCACGAGGCCAACGTTATTTAGTTTTATTTCTTTACTTATGACTGACTTCAGCCACAAGCCAAGCTTCTTTCTTGTGGTTACAAAAGAAACTGTGTGTGTGGGGGGATCTCATTCTGAAAGAGTACAACATAAAGTGTGCTTATGAAAGGGTTGAGGATGGCTCCACTATATATGCCATTTCACCCCATTTACCTGAGAAACTGAATTTAAGAGTTTCTGTTGTGGCTGACTGGAAGGGCTCAGGGGCTTTTATTTATGGGGAGAGCTGTAGCTCAGTGTGACAGAGCACATGCTTTGCATGCAGATGGTCCCAGGTTCAATCCCTGGCATCTCCAGGTAGGACTAGGAAAGACCCCTGCCTAAAACCCTGGTGAGCTGCTGCCAGTCAGTATTGACAATACTGGGCTAGATGGACCAAGGGTCAGTATGAGGCAGCTTCCTCTGTTTGGCCCTGAACATTATGTTTCAGGTGTCTGGGCAGTAAAGGTCATGAATCAGGGTTAAGGAAATGTGACCAGGTCCAAAGTTATATGATCACAAAGTCTATGTATCATCAGCTTGCTGTGAGTACTGTGACTATGACACAGCTTGCCTTTGCATACAGTCCTGACTAGAATGGGATTCATGTCTCAGTAGCACAGTGAAGAGAAAAACCACAACCGGCACACCTTACAGATCAAGGTGTAGAACTGATAACACAGAAGACAGTGAGCGCTCATCTAAATGGCAATTGACTGATTGATTGATTGATTGATTGAAACTAGTGCTATGTCAAAGATTTCAGTTCTTCCAATTTTGGCATTTCATGGGATGGAGAGAACAAAACCTCTGGTGAAAGAGGCTGTGACAGGTGAGAATTTCAGAGAATTTTCTACGTGGAGTTGGGGACAGGGTTTCCATATACCTTTTTAAGTGTAGGTGGTTGTTCTTTCTATTTTTTTATTTTTTTTAAACACCCCCTGCACTTGCAGGAGCCCAGTCAGGAGTTCTTCCTGAATGCCTATTGGAGAGGGAGAGGTCACATGGTCTCCTGGGAGTTCAAAAAGAACTGCCAGGCTGGAGAAGAGGCTTGGGGTTCTGCAGGTGCAGGGGGTGTTTTTTAAAAATAGAACGAAGACCCCTCAGGTATCACCTACACTTAAAAAAAAAGGTGTGTGGAAACCCTGCCCCCTCCCCAAGGAGAAAATTCTCAGAAATTCTCCCCCTCTCTGAAAAAGAGGCAGAAGAAACAATGCCTCTTTGAAAGGGAGAGAAACAGTTCCTGAAAGTAGGGGGCAGGATTCAGCACAGCACTAACTGAAACATTTTAAAACCACCTTCATCCTTATACATACCAGGGCAGTGAAGAAGTATAATTAAAATAATGCACAACACTAAAACATCATCACCATCACCACCACCACCATCAAAACAAAGAAGGCAAAAAATACAATACAACAGACAAAATCAACCAAATAAAATGCCTGGGTAAACAAAAGGCTTTTTTGAAACAATGAAACAATGTTGCAATATTAGCACCAGTCTCCCCTCCTTTGGAGGAGGTGGGCGGGTAGGATTCCATAGCTGGGGCACCACAACTGAGAACGTTTGTTCCGTTGTTGGCACATAATGTACTTCTGTTTGACCCATGTTGTTATTCCGGTTACAGACATTACCAATATGGTATGAAATGCAAACATGTAGAAGCTGCCTTATACCAGGAGCTTTTCTACATGAGGCTGTTAATCCGCTGCATCTACTTTCGGTTTCGTTGCAGAATTGAGATCTGAGCACTACATGAGGAGCATTTCCTTTCCTGATTTTCCAAGACATAACCTCCAGGTGGCACTGTGGTATAGTGCAATAGCACAAATGCACACAAGGCAATCACACTTTATTTCACTTTATTTCCCTTTCACAATTAAATGCTGCATTTTCCCTGCTCTAAAGAAACTCACCGAAAGTGCTGATTAGACACAGAAGTAAAACTGGAGGGTCACAACATCATCTAAAGAAACCATAAACAACCATGAGTGGGGAACAACAAGCACAAGATAAATGCCTCATGTAGGAAAGCCTCAGGTCTTACTATTTTTCCATCTAGCACAGCATTGTCTACTTTGACAGGCAGTGGATTTGCAAGTGGCTCTCCATGTAGGTGGGGCTTTTTCCTATCACCTGCTACCTGATTCTTTTTCCTGGAGATGCCAGGGATTGAACTTTCTAGATGCAAAGCATCTGCTCTACCACTGAGCCATGGTCCACGTGGAAGCAACTCCCATCCTGCAAATACTATATAAGATGTATTTCTTGGGAAGGGGAGCAGAAGTGCAGAGGAAAACAAAATGTACACCATTTGGGGGCAGTTCATCTGACAGAAAGATGAACTTTAACAGCTGTTGCTGAATAAGAGTGGGAGAGTTGGAGAGAAGCTTGTCAAGTGAGGAAACGTGATGACTGATTTTTCTGGCATGTGAGTTCTCTGAGCAACCAGATCAGGAAATGAGGTCACTTGTATACAACTTGACTTAGAAATAACTGCTTGTCAGCTCATCAAAGTGTGCGGTACAAATAGCACTATTCCCATGACACTGGTGGGGATTAATCTCAAAGGAAGGGTTCCATGAATATTTTCACATCTCTGGCAAGGGTCGAGGCAAGTTAATTAAAGCTATTTGCCGTGTAGGGACCGTTTTAGTTTCTTTTCACCCCCCTGGTTACTGCCAGCTTCCCAAAGTGCACAGCAAGCAAAGTCTGGGCACTTAAGAAACCGATCAATAAGCAAGTATATGTTAGGGAGTCTAAAAGGCTGCTAAAAAAATAAATCCCTCAACAAGGTGTGCTGAATGTGAGAAAGGTAGAATTTGAGGGAAAGCTTGACAATTCATAAGCCCTTATCATATAATGGGATAACTATTCGTGTTGATATATAACTGACTGCCTCTGCTTTTCAATGTTAATTACCTTATGTTGGGTTTGGCTCTGTCTTAGGATAGAATCCAGTTATGGATGTCATAGTGCTGCCACAGAAATGGTCTCCTTCCATTGACTTCATTTAGTCCCCCATCACGTCTAGTGAAACTTACCATATGATTCTGTGTCAACACTCTGTGCATTTCCTTGTTCCACATCCAAGCTTCCACATCCATTAGGCATTCTGCCTACCACCATGACCACTCCACAGCTCAGGACTATTCTACCTGAAGGAGTGCCTTCTCCCCTATGTTCCTGCCTGACTGTTAGAGTCATCTTCAGAGGTTCTTCTCTGGGTGCCACCACCAAAGTGGTGCGACGGATGGCTACCAGAGAAAGAACCTTTTCTGTAGTGGCCCCCATCTGTAGAATACCCTTCCCATGGAAACCCACTTGGTGTCCTCACTGCATACAATTAGGCACCAGGCCAAGGCCTTCCTCTTCCATTTGGCATTTAATTTCAATATATCACTCTGATTATTAACTATATTGCTGGCTCTTTAATATTTTTAATGTTTTTGTTGTATTATTGTATTGGTTATATTACTGTCATTTTATTTTGGGCTTCTTTAATTGAAAACCACCTGTATTGCCCCAGCCGTGGGCTTCAACCTCTTAATTTAGACGTGCCAAGATTGTGATAAATCAGACCCAGATTTACTTACAAGGAGTATTTTATTGAATAACTTACAGCACACAGGCGTACCCAATGATTGGATCGGACAGCTTCTCTGAACACCGAGCCATGGGGTACAATGGGTTTTATAGCATACATGTTAGCAATGAGGCGGCATAACAGCAGCAAGCACCCCCTAGCGTTCATTCCCAGCATAGACAAACAGCGTTTGGTTCTCAGCACAGCCACCTGCAGCTTTAAGATAAACAAACGTTGCTTCCCAGGCACATCTTGATATCAGCCTTTTGACTTATCTCAACATGCTCAGAGGCCTACCAGCAAGGGAATTGCACCAATAATGAACTTAGGCAAGAATTATGGATCTCTAGGCCCCTCTACCACTACAGGTGACTTGGTTATGCTCCCGGGGCCAATACACCACCCTGAGGGCATTTGTCAACTGAGCGGTATATACATTTAATAAATAGATACCACTAGGTACTCTGACATTAGACTGAATGAGGTGGTTGCCTCAAGTGGCAGAGGGAGGGGCCATAGCTTGGTGTGATAGAGCACATGCTTTGCATGCAGAAGGCCTCAGGTTTGATCCTCAGCTTCTCCAGGTAAGGTGAGGGAGGATTCCTGCCTGAAACCCCTGAGAGCTGCTGCCAGTCAGTGTCGACAATACTGGGCTAGATGGACCAATGGTCTGACTCGGTAATGGCAGCTTCCTATGTTCCTATGTTCATCCTGGCCATTCCCGTCCTCCTGAACCGGTAGCGAGGCTCACTTGCTGCTAGCCTGGGAGAGCTGTCTGCCTCACCGAGTCACCTTCTCCCCATCCTTCTCTTTAACTCAAAAGCCCGAAGTAGACTACTGTTCTCCTTACACTTGGTTATCTCTGTGATCAACAGTAGGGCTGGCCCTGCCAGGCAACAAGGCTGCATCAGAATTTAGTGGTGTAATTTAGAGGGATAAACGAAGGCAGAACCTGATGCTAAATGGGGCAGCAATGCTTTTTAAAGTGTTGGCCCTAGCATGTTCAGGTGTGCCTTTTAGCAACAAAATTTGGGGGCTGGCACAGATCAGTAGCATGCTTCTGGCCATTTCATCTGATGCCCAGGTCTCTACAACAAGGGCATGTAGGTAGCTATGATTCAGATGCTGCAGTTATGAGATTCCCTATCCTTGTAGAGCCATCAAAGCCAGAGCCTCACATCTTCCAGGAAAGGAGTAAAATGTTCACTTAAGGCGTTTCGGCTTGGATTTTAGTGCTGGGCAAATTTGGTGGAAAATAAACAGATAGGTGTGTCTAGCAGCTATGGCTCCCCCACCCTGTGTTTGTTTGTTTGTTTGTTTGTTTACTTTAGGGTAGGTGCAGAGGACCTGATCCAGATCAGGACTGTAGCATAGGGTAGGGGGGCTTTTACATTTTGGATCAGGCCCCTTGTACCCACTAGAGAGTAAAAATGAAAATAAAACATAGCTGCTAGACACATGTAAAGTAATGTCTGTTTTGGCTCGGGATGTTCATAAGGACATGCAGCAGAAACATGACAGACATTTCCTTACATCCAGATTCTAGCATTTGCAAACAGGAAGCTTTGTAGACACGTTGGGCCAGTTTGCAAAACAAGCCACCATGGCTTGCTTTAAGCCTGGGCATGCCAGCATGTACCGGGCGCCATTTCCCTAACTATCTGCCTGGGTGAAGCTTGTCATGTTCAAACCTGGGCAGCATGACTTGTTGAGGGGGAAACAAACCTCAAATAACCCAGGGGCTGTTGTAGGGTTATTTCAGGGTTGCTTCCCCATCAAACAGGCTTTTATGCCTGTAATGTTGCGTAGATGACAGCCTTATGGCTGCCATTTGCACAGGAATCAATTTCCAGAAACAAAGGAAGTCACCAAAATGGCGACTCCCTCGAAGAGGCCAATGGTTGCCAGCACATATCTGGAGGGTCCAGGTAAGGTGCAGGAGACTTGAGCTGATGGACAATGGGGGAGGGGGCTGGGCAAAGAGGTGGCTAGGCTTCCAGATCATTCCAAAGCACTTCAGAGCGACCCAACCATCTTGGGGTTGCTTTGGGCCAGTCCTGACCAGCTTCAGCTTGGAATTCAGCTCTTGAGCCAAGGTGATGCACAGCTCTATTATTTAAGCCACCATAGCTTGTTTTGATTGTGTGAACAGTCATTAAAAGGTAATCAGATGTACACAGTTTAGTTGGGCACTTCTGCATACACACCTTTGGCATATAATTTTATACTATGGTGTTTTACACTGTTCTTCTGTTACATTGGACTTCAACTGGTGGAGCATGGCCTAAGTTGGTTACACCCTCATTTAAGTTGGGTTACACCACTGCACGGTCACCATTTTCTCTGTGTGTGTGTGTGTGTGTGTGTGTGTGTATGTATGCATATATATATATATATATATGAGAGGAGGGGAGAGTAGGAGAAAGGAGGGGGATGGAGAGAAAGAGAGAGAGAAGGTGGAGAGAAACTGAAAAAACAAATGGAAAAATAAGTATAAAATAAATATATAAATAATTAAAAGCAGGTCTCACATTGCAGATTGGGTTAATGGTGGATCTAAAAAAAGTGAGAAGTTACTCATCTAGCACAAAGTTGTCTTTCCAATGAAACAATATTCCCCCTTTAAGTCAGCACATCTGTAGATATTACCAGTAGCTTTCATTTCAGTAAGTTGTGGCTATAAGCAGGGTGCTTTCAATATAAAGGAACAAAAGCCTTCCAAAAGACTAGGTTATCTTAATAGCAGCAAAAGTTCCTTTTGTCACTTTCTATCATGATTCACTTTTAACCATAGTAATGTTTGCTGGGAACATGGAAATGACCCATATTTTGCAGAAGTTCATATTCGGTGCATCCAATCTGTAGTCCCTCGAGAAGCAAGGGGGAAAAAAAGAGCAAGTCTGTATTGCAGCTGCCAGTTTTAGTGATCAAGCTCATCAAAGAGCTGCCCAGCCAGATCTAGTGTCCAGATAAACATGGTATTCATGCTAACCATCTGCCTATGGGTCAATAGGGACAAAAATTTAAAATAATTACCCCTAATGAATGAATATACAATGACGCTCCTGTGTGAGGTAGAGTATCATCAATGCACATACAGACATAGAGTTTAAAAGAGCAGTTGTTCTTTAATACGGGCACTTTCAGCTACTTTTTAAAATTACTAACATTATTTTGGTTCTCTGCTGAGTATGTCAACAATAGCGCTTGTTTCAAAATTCTCACAATGGACTTTTCTAATAATAATGATCACCATCTGATAATTCCATCTTGATCGTGAATGGTTAGCAGTCCTCGCAGATGTGCCACGGGTTTCCTTCCACTGTGATAAAGACAGGGAAAATATTAAGGGATGTTAACATACTATGAAGACATCTATTCAATACTATGCATGTTTGCTCATAAGTAAACCCCACTTGAGTTCAATATCTGATACTGTGGAAAGTGTTTAGTAAGAATTCAGTGTTGTTGTTTTTTAAAAAAATATCCATTGTATTTAAGAATCCTTTATAATAAGTTGGCTTAAAATGAAATCTTAATTTAATATAAACTTATTAAAGCCTTCACTCAAAACCTCTTAAGACTGAATACTTAAGGCCTTATGAAGTACATCGTGCTAAAGTCTGTTTTTTCTATTTTAAAAGACTGAAGCAGAGGCAAAAATATCTGCCTTTTGAAGTCAAGCATTACTTATAGGACAACTAGCCATGAATTATACTCATTATTAAATTACAAATATTTAGACTCTGTCATCCAAATACCATCAGTGCCTCATGGAGAAACACTGGATTGCTCAGTAACTACCAGCTCACGCTTCTGGAAGTTTCTGGGCAAATAACTCTTCAGGTGAGTGATCTTGCTTCAGGTCCTTACATGTATAAAGAGAGAACCAAACAAAACTCCATAATACTGCAACAGCTTCACTGTCTCTAAGCAGATATCAGTTCTATTGTGGAAAAGTCACAAGCCCTGCCCTGCACAATAAAATATTTTGGATTATGCTCCTAGGTTCTAGATAAATACCAATATTTTAAAAATTGTTATAGCAACCAATTCATAGGCATGCTTGTTCAGGAAATCAATGAACTGGAAAAATGATTTAAATCCATCACCCCAGAAGCATCTTATGCCCACATACAGCTTCATCGCCTATAGGATCTTCATATACACAGCAGGCTCTCTATTGCATGAGGAAACAAAAGCAAGATACTTGTTAATGTCAGCAAAGTCATAATTTCATACCAGATATTTTTTTATCCATCTGTTGCCAGAATGAAAACCATACCTGCAATCCCTAGGCGTTACCAAAAAATTCAGAGCACCCCAACTCCCTTGATGAAAGTGGATTACACATTTTGTCAGCACTTCCATAACGTTACACCAGACAGCATAGATCAAAAACGTACATGGAGAGTCACCCAATTCACCCCCTGTCCACTTTTACCAATATGTAAATCCAATAGGATAGAATTAAATTATTTCCGCCCCAATGTTTCAAAGAAAGATCTTCCTGATCAGCACTTAGATTTCAGTCTATACCATTCAATTGAGTTCAAGGTTTCTAAACCTGCTTTAAATGCAAAATGTTTGGCTTAAACTGTGTGTGTGTGTGTGTGTGAGTGAAAGGCATCTGGAGCATTTGACCTTTCTAGGGCTGTGTAACTGCTACAGAACTCTAAAAGGGCCAAATTTAGCTTGCAATTAAGTTAGATTTGTCTTTTTTGGCACTCCATAAACTCCAGACATTTTAAAAAAAATAACTTTGGGGTGAGGGGTGCCTGGTAGACTGTGGCCAGTGGAGGAGGTCTGGGGGATGAAAATGGCCCCTAGACCTCCCAAAGTTGCCCACCCCTGCTGTAGAAAAATATTGGTTGCTGGTGAATTTGGGCTCATGAATGAATTAATATGGTAAGGCTGGCTTACTGCTAGATTC
Organism: Heloderma suspectum; assembly: GCF_057233095.1. Taxonomy (NCBI): domain Eukaryota; kingdom Metazoa; phylum Chordata; class Lepidosauria; order Squamata; family Helodermatidae; genus Heloderma; species Heloderma suspectum. Next base: position 269,930,195 of record NC_139458.1, read on the forward strand.
CAGGGGGCTTTCTTCATGTGGATTTGCTGTGAATTGGGAGCATTTTGAGGTCGCTGGTGGTAGATAACGTCATGGCCAACCTGCAGCCATCCCAGAGGTTTCCAGTGGAAAAGCCAGATTTTCTGAGACTACTTTTACTTCGTTTGATTTCTTTAATTCGGGTTCTCTGCACTTCTGGTTCTGTGTGCCCCTATCCTCCACATTTCCTTCAGCAATGTGTGTGTCTTTCACCTGGCCATGACCTCACTGAGCCTTTCCAACCTTCAGAATTGCCTTGCACTCCCATTTCACCAGTAATTAGCCAGATTACTGGAATGGGGCAAAATGGCAGCAGGGGGACAGTCTCTCAGGGCAAGACTTCAGATGCTGCACTTGAAAACTGGGGATTTTGGCTTCTTCGGGGAAATCTGCACACATGGGGGGAAATTAGTTGCTCTCCATTCATAATAATGTAGTAGCAGGGGGAGCCTGGAAATAGGCCAAAAAACAAGCCTCTCTCATTGGCTGAGCAGCCCCTCCCAGGTTGATGACGTTCAGTTCTACTCCTGAACCCCACTCAGAAGTATATTCCTTTCAAGCACTGTGTGACCCCTTAAAACTGGATTTTAAAGGTACTTATCTTGCTTCATGTAAATATGAGGGGTTTTATATTATGTTTTACTGCGTTATTGTATTTTATGGTTTTAAGTTTTGCTTTGCAAACTGTCCTGAGAGCTTCAACTATTGGGTGGTATAAAAATGTAACAAACCAACTATGTTCTAAAACTGGTGAATATTCAGCTCCTCTCACCCACATGCTCTCAGCACTCTGTTCTTAAAAATCTGGAGTAGAGAAGCGAGTAGTATTTTGTTAATCACTGTGATAAAGATTCTCTGAAGGGCAGAGTATAAATACGTAAAGAAAATAAATAAGTGCCATCTCCTGCAGCTTCCCAGTCTTTAGTCCATTTAGTCCCGGGCCACTTTTCTCACACCCACTTGTATTTCTAGTGTTGGTACCTGCTTGTGTGAGTAAGGAATCTGGGTGACAAGACTATGAGGTGTCAGCCATGCAAGGGAGGATTCACCATATACACCCTTTGTTGTTTAAAGTGGTTCCCTTTTCCCCTGATTTCTATGGGTTGTATCCAATCTTAGTCCTGCTTAGAGTAAACCCATTGAAATGAATGGAATTCATGTTAGGCTAACATTGGATACAACCCTATATGATTGGATCTGTCACCACCCTTGAGTACAGCCCTACCTATCCATTAATTATTTCAAGAGCATGTGCTTCCAAATGAAAGAGCCTAAAACGTGCTTACGCTTTGGCTGGATTGTGCCTATAGTATGACCTGTGCTACCCTTAGCTTTGCAGATCTCCCATCATCAATGTCTCATTGGGAAATGTTAATGCATACTATTTTGTTGTGAGAAGCATCACCTTATGGGCTTTTCTACATGAGGCATTTATCATGTGCTCATCATTCCCTACTCATGGTTGTTTGATGGTTCTTTAGATGGTGCCATGACCCTCCAGTTTCGCTTCTGTGTCTATTCAGCACTTTCAGCAAGTTTTTTTAGAGCAGGGAAAGTGTGGTATTGTAAAAACCAAAAGGAAATGCTTTTTTTTTTTTTAACTTGTATGTTTGCACTATTCCATTATACCACAGTGTCATGTAGAGCTTATGTAGCGGAAAAGCAGGAAAGAAAACACTTCTGATGTAGTGCTTGGATCTCAATTCTGCGACAAAATTGAAGGTAGATACATCAGATGAACAGCCAATTCACAGCCCTGTGTAGAAAAGCTCTATATATTTATCTAAGTAGTACTAATATCTTCGTTTAACTTTAACATTTTTAACCAATGTTTACTATGGTTTACCTCTGCCTTATCCCAAATATTTCCAAAATGAAGATAATTCCTACTTAGAATTACACACACTCACAGCAATTGAACTGTATCCAATACATATAAGCCTATCATTCACTTCACACCTCCTGCGTGTTTTGCATATGCAAACTGCTACTCTGCCTTATTCATTCCCCCACAAAACGTGAACACTCGAATGATCAACGTTTTCAGCATAAGAATAAAGAAAGACTACTTTTTACGCTCTCCCTGGGGTTTATTCCACCATGTGTTCCATTGAGAAACTCAGCTGTCGAAGTGTACGGCTGCACTCCTTTGGGCCTTTGCCCACTGTTTTGGAAAATGAAAAACATGTGCTCAGCCTCCAGTAGCCGTAATCTTTATTCGCATTGTGTATTCATCTAGCTAGTACTTAAAGGGCAAACAGCATCCATGGCCAACACTTACTTGTTACACAATATCCAGTAACCTGGCCGTTTTCATGAAGTCCTCATTCATTCTTTGCCATACAAGCTGTTGTCTCGACAGCCCACCACAATGTTCGCCTGGTTTTCCTTGCTATTTCAGGTATCTCTGTAATGAAAGGGATCTCTTCCTTCTCTCTCTCTCTCTCCCCCTCTCCCTAGCACTGCCTGTACCAAACTGTGATTAAGCAGAATGGTGTATTTGTTTCCCAGCTGCTGGTATTCCTGTATTGGCATCGAACAGGATGCAGAATGCATTTCACAACGTGTCATGCTGGCTGCCCATCTAAAGCCTATTGTGGCTCAGGACTAATGCCCAGAACAAAAGGTTTGGCCAGTGTAGGCTTGGGCACCCTTCCATCTCAACAGATGGGTATCGGTGCAGACAATCAAGAGAGTATATTTGTTCATCAAATAAGAGTGTGGGGGCATTTTTTCCAACTGAGATGGTCAAAGCAGCTGTCTTCATGAAACATGTGTGTCTATGGTTAAAAAGGTCTATGGTTACAGCAATCTATGGATGCTTTCACACTTAGAACAGCAACATGGGTCAAAAGTACCCATGACACTAAAAGCCATTCATGGAAGGCTGTACAAGGATCTGCCTCATACTGATTCAAGCCAATGGTGCATCTAGCTCAGTGCTGTTTCCTGAGACTAGCGGAACCTATCCAGGGTCTCCGGCAGGAATCTTTCTTATATATGGCCCTAAATTCAGCCCCAACTGGGATTCTCATGTTCTGGTTGAGGAAGTTCCATTTCCAGCCTGGAACCAGGGCCTGTTGATCTCCTGTTCCCTACTTATTCCCCCACCCCCCAGAAATAGGGTTGAAGATGAGTTTGTCATGATCTTTTATTTTAAAAGCACCTAATTTATGTTTGGCACTTTTCAGGTTGTCTTTTTTTTTTTCATCAGGTGCACAATCTAAAAAAAAAAAAGTGAGACAAAAGGAGCAGGGAGTTGGAGGGGGAAAAAAACTTTGCACAAGCTGAGGAGAGAGTAAAAGAAGGGGAGAGAGTTAAAGAATTAACCTAGAGGAAATAAACCAAAAACAAAGCCATGTGGTACACTGAGAGGGAAATTGTATTTATTTTTTAAAAATATTTCTTGGCTGCCTTTCAGGGCAGAAGCCCTCCAAGGTGACTTACATTAATAAAATACATAAAAACAGTTGAAATATTAAAAGTGATTAAAAAAACACATAAAAATGATAAAACGACAATAAAAGCCAACAATAAAATCAGCAACAATGTTAACAGTAGCAACTGCAACAATAGCAGTCATATCAAGAGAAGCCAAGGTAAAATAATGTTTTCAAGGCCTTCTTAAAAGTCTGCAATGATGGAGCATGGCAGACCTCTGATGGCAGCTTGTTCCAAAGGTGTGGGGCCACTGCCATGAAGACCCACCTGACTGCTCTCATGGGTGGGCAAATGAGAAGGGCCTCTCTTTATGATCTTAAAGTGCAGGCAGGCTGATATGGGTGAAGGCAGTCCTTCAAGTGACTTGGTTCCAAACCATTTAAGGCTTTAAAGGTGGAAACCAGCACTTTGAATTGGGCTCGGAAAGGCACCGGTAACCAGTGCAGCTGGCACAGTATAGGCATTATGTGATCGAATCAGCTCACCCCCACCAATAGTTGGGTGGCCGCATTCTACACAAGCTGGAGTTTCTGAACCATCTTCAAAGGCAGCCCCATGTATAGCACATTATGGTAGTCCAGCCTGGATGTGACTAGTGTGTGGATAACTGAGGCAAGGTCCATCCTCTCCAGATAGGGCCATAGTTGGTGTGCCAACCTAAGGCAGTAAAAAGCACACCTGGACACTGCAGCCAGCTGGGCTTCCCCAGTCAGTTCAGTGTCCAAGAGGACTCCCAGACTGTGCACTTGGTCTTTCAGGGGGAGTGCAACCCCATCTAAGACCAGTTGTAAACCTCCATACGAAGTAGTTGGTTTCCCAACCCATAGTACCTCCATCTTGTCTGGATTACGTTTCAGCTTGTTCACCCTCATCCATCCCAAAACAGCCTCCAGACACTGGTTCAAGGGTTCCACAGCCTCCCTGGGATGTACAGATGGAAATGAGCAGTAGAGCTGAGTGTCATCCTCATACTGATGACATTTCAGCCCAAACCTCTTGATGACTTCCCCCAGAGGTTTCATGTAGATGTTAAAAAGCATGGGGGACAAGATAGAACCTTGCAGCACCCCACAGGCTAATGGCCATGAGGTGGAACAGAAGTCCCCCAGCACCACCTTCTGAGACCGCTCCTCCAGAAAGGCCTGGAACAACTTTAAAACTGTGCCTCCCAAGCCAGATAAATGATCCAGAAGGATACCATGGTCGATGGTATCAAAAGCCACTGAGAGGTCCAGAAGAACCAACTGGGTTGCACTTCCCCTATCCATTCCCCAGCATAAGCCATCAACCAGGGCGACCAAGGCTGTTTCTATCTCATAACCAGGCCTGAAAACTGATTGGAATGGATCTAAGCAGTCAGTTTCATCCGAAACGGCTTGGAGTTGTGAGGCCACCACACGCTCCAGCACTTTGCCCAAGAATGGCAAATTTGATGTTGGGCTGTAATTATCTGGAACCATAAGATTTAAATTTGGTTTCTCCAGCAAGAGCCTCACCACAGCTTCTTTCAAAGCTGCAGGGACCTCACCATCCCTCAAGGAGGCATTTACCACCTCAGAGGTCCAAATATCAAGCCCAGCTCTGGCACATTTCACAAGCCAGGATAGGCAAGGATCTAAAGGGCAAGTAGTAGGCCTCAGTTCTCCAAGCAATTTGTCCACATCCTCAGGTTGCACAAGCTGAAAGGTATCCATAACATGACTAGATGATGCACCAGCCCCGTCCACATCAGACTCTGTCAAAACAGTGGCATCCAAGTCAGCACGGATATGAGCAATTTTATCTGCAAAGTGTCTGGCAAATTGTTCACAGCAGGCCTTTGAGAGTTCGAGTTCTTGTGTTCCAAGGCCTAGACCCAAGAGGCCTTTAACCACACAGAAGAGCTCTGCTGGATGACACTGAGCAGATGCAATGGTGGTGGTGAAGTAGGATTTCCTACAGAAGTAGGAAATGCAAGAGATAAAAGATGAGCATTTAATAATTCCTTGAAGTCACACACACACACACACACATGCGCACACACGCAAAAGAGGCCAGCTGAATATTTTAAGGAAGAAAGCTTCAAAAAGAAGGGACACAAGAGAGAAAGAATAGCCCAAGAGAATGGAGGTTTAGAGGGGTGGGGAAATTTATTTATTTATTTATTAAATTTATTAATCGCCCATCTGACTGGTCACCCAGCCACTCTGGGTGAAGAAAGAAAGGAAGAAATAACATAGGTAGATAAGAAGGGGTAAGATCATGAAGAAATGTACAGGTTAAGAGAAGTTTAAACTTGATACAGACCAATAAAGGAAGCCAGTAAAGGGAAATGTTTAATGGTGTAACATGATTAAGCCATGAAGAAGCATGACCTGACATCAAGTTGTAGCAGAGTGACCAAAGGGAAGTAGAGCCACCATCAGTTTTTCTGAGAAGCCCGTTAGGCTCCTCACTCCATCCACTGTTGCCTGGCAACAGCCATTACATCAGGCTGTAGCAAAGGGAGGAAGAGAAGGGAAGCAGGGCCCCTCCACTGGCCCAGCTGAGAGACCAGCGATGTTTAGCTCCTCATGTCTTTGAACTGTTTTCATTCCAGCTGGTCATTATAATTCCAGCTGGTCATGATACAGGCCGGTTAGCTTATTGTCTGTTCCGGGTAAATTGGTTGAAAAGCATTATTAAAGATAAAATTAGTAAGCATATAGAAGGACAAGCCCTGCTGAAAAAGAATCAACATGGCTTCTGCAAAGGTAAATCCTGTCTCACTAACCTTTTAGAGTTCACTGAGAGTGTCAATAAACATTATTTACTTGGATTTCCAAAAGGCTTTTGACAAAGTCCCTCACCAAAGACTCCTGAACAAACTTAACAGTCATGGAATAACAGGAGAGTTCCTCTTACGGGTCAGTAACTGGTTAAAGAACAGAAAGCAGAGAGTAAGAATAAATGGTAAATTGTCCCAATGGAGGGAAGTAAACAGTGGGTCCCACAGGGATCTGTATTAGGAGCAATGCTTTTCAACCTGTTAATACATTATCTGGAATTAGAAGTGAGCAGCGAAGAAGCCAAATTTTCGGATGACACCAAACTATTTAGGGTGGTTAAAACAAGAAGGGATTATGAAGAGCTCCAAAAGAATCTCTCCAAACTGGGAGAATGGGCATCCAAATGGCAAAGGCAGTTCAATGTAAGCAATTGTAAAGTGATGCATGTTGGTGTAAAAAATCCCAACTTCAAGTATAACCTGATGGGATTTGAGCTAGCAGTGACTGACCAAGAAAGAGATCTTGGGGTTGTGGTGGACAGCTCAATGAAAATGTCAACGCAGTGTGTGGCTGCTGTAAAAAAGGCAAACTCCATGTTAGGCATAATTATAAAATGAACTGAGAACAAAACTGAGGCAATGTGAAAACTGAGCAGTGGCAGTTTTCACATTGCCTCTATAATGGGTCGATACGTTTGGGGTGTGGGGGATGCTCTACTTCCATATTCCAAAAATTAGTTAGTGTTTGGAATAGTTAATTAGTTAATTAGTTAGTTAGTTAATTAGTTAGGTAGTTAATTTTTGTGAACCGCCCAGAGAGCTTCGGCTATTGGGCGGTATAGAAATGAAACAAAAGAAAAGAAAAGAAAAGAAAAGAAAAGACTGCCAATACCATACTGCCTTTATATAAATCTATGGTGCAACCACACTTAGAGTACTGTATATAGTCCTGCTCGCGACACCTAAAAAAAGATATTGTAGAGCTGGAAAAAGTGCAAAAAGGGCAACTAAAATGATCAACGGCCTGAAGCATCTCCCCTATGACGGAAGGTTACAACAGCTGGGATTGTTTAGCTTGGAAAAAAGGAGGGTAAGGTGTACAAAATTATGCACGGTGTGGAGAATGTGGATAGGGAGACGTTTTTCTCCCTCTTTCATAATACTGGAACCCAGGTCACCCCATGAAGCTGATTGGTGGGAGATTCAGGACAGATAAAAGGAAGGACTTCTTCACACAGCACATAGTTAAACTATGGAATTTGCTACCACAAAAGGTAGTGATGGCGACCAATTTGGATGGCTTTAAAAGGGGGTTTGACAAAGTCCTCAAGAGACTATCAATAGCTATTGATATCCTTCTGAGTGGCTGTGAGCTCACCAGGTGCTCCTGAGAGCTCCAACTGAATTGGGGGTGTGTGGCCTGTGTAGTCCCAGCAGCTGTGGGCAGGAAGCTTCAGTCTGTTTCCCGCCTCCCAGATGAGCAGAGCAGAGCAGAGCAGAGCAGAGCAGAGCAAGCTGCTCCAGCTGGTCCAGGGACTGCAGAAGCAAGCAAGCTCCCAAAGAACAAGTAACCAGAGCAAGCAAACAGGGGGAGCAAACAGGAGTTGGCCAGAGGAGTTGCAGTGGTAGAAGAGACAAAGGAGACAGAGGCAAAGAGGTAAGTGGGCTGCAGGAAGCCCTGGGGACTGTACTTTTTCCTTCTGAGTGGCTGTGAGCTCACCAGGTGCTCCTGAGAGCTCCAACTGAATTGGGTGTGTGTGGCCTGAGTAGTCCCAGCAGCTGTGGGCAGGAAGTTTCAGTCTGTTTCCCGCCTCCCAGCTGAGCAGAGCAGAGCAGAGCAGAGCAGAGGAAACTACTCCAGCTGGTCTAGGGACTACAGATGCAAGCAAGCTCCCAGACAGTGAGCAACCAGAGCGAGCAAACAGGGGGAGCAAACAGGAGTTGGCCTGGGGAGTTGCAGTGGTAGAAGAGACAAAGGAGACAGAGGAAAAGAGGTAAGTGGGCTGCAGGAAGCCCAGGGGACTGTCCTTTTTCCTTCTGAGTGGCTGTGAGCTCACCAGGTGGTAGACGAGACAAAGGAGACAGAGGCAAAGAGGTAAGTGGGCAGCAGGAAGCCCAGGGGGCTGTCCTTTATCCTTCTGAGTGGCTGTGAGCTCACCAGGTGCTCCTGAGAGGTCCAACTGAATTGGGGTGTGTGTGGCCTGAGTAGTCCCAGCAGCTGTGGGCAGGAAGCTTCAGTCTGTTTCCTGCCTCCCAGCTAAGCAGAGCAGAGCAGAGCAAGCTGCTTCAGCTGGTCCAGGGACTACAGAAGTGAGCAGGCTCCCAGAGAGTGAGCGACCAGAGCGAGGGAACAGGTGGAACAAACAGGAGTTGGCCAGGGGAGTTGCAGTGGTAGAAGAGACAAAGAAGACAGAGGCAAAGAGGTACGTGAGCTGCAGGAAGCCCAGGGAACTGTCCTTTTTCCTTCTGAGTGGCTGTGAGCTCACCAATGGTAGAAGAGACAGAGGCAAAGAGGTAAGTGGGCTGCAGGAAGCCCAGGGGCTGTCCTTTATCCTTCTGTGTGGCTGTGAGCTCACCAGGTGGTAGACGAGACAAAGGAGACAGAGGCAAAGAGGTAAGTGGGCTGCAGGAAGCCCAGGGGGCTGTCCTTTATCCTTCTGAGTGGTTGTGAGCTCCTGAGAGCTCCAACTGAATTGGGGTGTGTGTGGCCTGAGTACACTCCCAGCAGCTGTGGGCAGGAAACTTCAGTCTGTTTCCTGCCTCCCAGCTGAGCAGAGCAGAGCAAGCTGCTCCAGCTGGTCTAGGGACTACAGAAGCAAGCAAGCTCCCAGACAGCGAGTGACCAGAGTGAGGGAACAGGTGGAGGAAACAGGATTTGACCAGGAGAGTTGCAGTGGTAGAAGAGACAAAGGAGACAGAGGAAAAGAGGTAAGTGGGCTGCAGGAAGCCCAGGGGACTGTCCTTTTTCCTTCTGAGTAGCTGTGAGCTCACCAGGTGGTAGAAGAGACAAAGGAGACAGAGGCAAAGAGGTAAGTGGGCTGCAGGAAGCCCAGGGGGCTGTCCTTTATCCTTCTGAGTGGCTGTGAGCTCACCAGGTGCTCCTGAGAGCTCCAACTGAATTGGGGGGGTGTGGCCTGAGTAGTCCCAGCAGCTGTGGGCAGGAAGCTTCAGTCTGTTTCCCACCTCCCAGCTGAGCAAAGCAGAGCAGAGCAAGCTGCTCCAGCTGGTCCAGGGACTACAGAACCAAGCAAGCTCCCAGAGAACGAGCGACCAGAGTGAACAGACAGGGGGGCAAACAGGAGTTGGCCAGGGGAGTTCGGCAGGGGAGGTCAAGGGGGAGGCCCCTAACATTTTTTAAAATTATTTGTCTTGTAACACACACTTCCACACCAGTGGGACTCTGCTTTTAACCTCTAGTGAGTAGAGGAGCAGGCACAGGCTAGTCTAGAACAATCACAAAGCTAGACACAAAAAGGGAAAAGAGGCTATGAAAGGACAAGACTCTCCAGTGGTGGTGACCTGCAAGGTTTGTGCAATGTTTGTTTTCTTGCCTGAGAACAACACGGCCTACACCTGCAACAAGTGCAAGTTGATCACGCTGCTGGAAGAAAAAGTAAGAGGACTGGAGCAGCAACTGTCAACCCTCCAAGGAATAAGAGAACACGAAGAGTTCTTGGACAGAGCAGTGGAACTACAGCAGCAAAGTGAAGATAGCCTTGTTGGCCCCTTCCAACCCTACTGTTCTATGATCCTATTGGTCCTGATGGCTATGTGTTACCTCCAGTACCAGAGGCAGTATGCCTATGTGCACCAGTTCCTGGGGAACATGGATGGGAGGGTGCCGTTGCGTTCATGTCCTGCTTGTGGGTTCCTGGTCGACAGCTGATTGGCTATTGTGTGAACAGAAAGCTGGACTAGATGGACCCTTGGTCTGATCCAGCATGGCTCTTCTTATGTTCCTGTGTTCTTAACTGGTTGCAGGTCATAATCTGAAGGCACATGAGACAGCCACCTTGCGAAAGCTAAGCAGGTCTGGGTGTGGTCATTGCTTGGAGGGGAGACCACCTGGGAACCACATGAAGCCACCTTGAGTTCCACAGTGGAAGAAAGGTGGGATATCAATCTAATAAATAAATAAAACTTTGTAGCTAAGAACTAGTGTCCAAGCTTGTTTATTTCCTCCACCCTCCCAACCACTTTTCCTTTTGTGTCATGTCTTTGAGATTGTAATCTGAGGGCAGGGGCTGGCCTTATTAAATTTTGTAAATCACTCTGGGAGCCAATTTTGGCTGAAGAGCAGGATAAAAAAACCTTGGAATAAATAAGAAAGAAAAATTAAAGGAAAAGAAGAGTTGAGAACAGAGATAATAGGTTTAAGCTGAGACACAGAAAAGCCAAAGAACAAAACATAATAATATTCTACACTAGTTAGGATGTGGGTTGGAATAGGAGTTTTAGTAGAGTCAGTAAATAAAAAAGGACATTTGGGGGCGGGGGGATGTTATAAAAGAGAGCCAACAGATCTCAGTAGAGTGGCTTTTTTATAAGCCAAAAAAGAAAGAGGAAGTTCAGGATAGCACCTTAATTTGTTGAAACTCTTAATTTGTTGAAAAGAGTGAAGGGTCATATTGCCCACTGAAAGAGACAGAAAAGACAAAAGTGAAGGTTTAGGAAGGAGACGCAATAAATTCCTACTTCTGCATATTAAATTTGAGATGATGATCTAACATCCAATTAGGAATTGTGGTAAGGCAATCAGAATTGTCGGTAAGAACAGAGGAGGAGCAGGAGGGAAGAGAAAGATAAAACTAGATATCATCGTCTAACAGTGATATGGAGTGTTTCCAGATGAGACATTTATGGAGACATTGCCCTGCCTCATGCAATTTTATTATTTATCTATTTATGTATTAATAATATTTATATACTACTTAATATAAAAACATCTAAGCAGTTCACATATAAATGATAAAATCACAATTAAATACACGTTTAAAAACACGACTAAAAGCAATTTCAATTTGCAATAACAATACGCATAGATTCAAAATACACAATTAGAAACCATTTCAAATGACAATAACAGTATAGAACAGTAAGATGGAGCAGCACATGATTCAGTGGAATTATTTACAAACCATAGAAAGCCTGGATGAACTAGTGTGTTTTCAGGAGGCATTTGAAACATACCACATTTTCTATCTCCCAAACTGCACGGGGGAGGGTTTTCCAGAGGATAGGTGCTGCCACCGAGAAGGCCCAACTTCAAGATATTACATAGCGACATCCTGTTGGTCATGGAACGACCAGCAAGGCCTCCTCTGACATTCTTAAAAGTTGGCTGGGTGTATATAGGGGAAGGCGGTCTGCTAGGCATCCTGCTCCCAAGTTGTTTAGCGCTTTGTATGTCAACAACATAACTTGAACATGGCTCAGTACCTAACAGGCAGCCAGTGAAGTCCTTTTAACACTAGTATTATGTGAACATAGCCGAGCGTCCCACCGAGCACCCTATCTGATGCATTCTGCACTAGCAATAGCTTCCGAACCAGGTACAAGGGCAGCCCCACACAGAGAACAATTCAGTAGTCTAATTGTGAGGTTACCAGTGCATAGACCACCATGGCTGGGCTGTCACTATCCAGGAACGGGTGTAGTTGGCACACCAATTGAAGTTTGTAATGAGCTCTCCAGGCCACTGAGGTCATCTGGGCCTGTAGTGACAAAGGTGACTCCACCCCCAAATTTTGTATCCCCCAAACTACATTTTATGGGGGTCCAGATGCCAGCGTCTTCAACTCATGACCTTTCCATGTTTTTCCATCACTTCTTCCATCTTTTCCCTTACTGGAGATAAGCCATTAAGAAAGAAAAGATGGAATAACTGCACGATGCCTTCTCACTGGTAGCGCTGGGAGCCCTCCATCTGGAAGCACCCATGGTAAGCCAAAAAGAAGAGGGTATAAAGGAAAGGGATCCAAGAACTGAATCCCTGGCAGAAAGAGGAAGCTGAGAAGAAAAATAGCCATTGACAGAGGTTTTAAAAGGATGATTTGTCAGATAGGACTGAAACCAAGAAATGACAGTACCACCAAATACCAAAGAACAAAGAGAACTAAGAAGCAGAGAATCATCAATTGCATCAAAATCTGATGAGAGACTGAGCAGAATAAGAATGTAAAAGAGCCATTGTGATTTAGCATATAAAAGATCATTACAGATTTTATGCAGAACAATCTCATAATGTTGGGTTCCAAGTAGGAATGTACGAAAGTCACTTACCTGTTCGCGGATTATGTTGATGGTGGGGGGGGAGGCGTTCCGTCCCTCCCCCCGGAATCCTCGCGGGAGGGAGGCGCTCTGTTTCTCCCCCCCAGAATCCTCCCTCTGTTTCTCCCTGGCCGGCTGTGCTCTGCGGCAGCTCCACGGAGCAGCCGGCCAGGCCCAGCCAGGCCAGAGCTGTCCGCAGCCGGATTTCCAGCCGCGGAGGGCTCTGGGTAAAAAAACAACAACCGCGTACGCAAATGGCGTCGGCTACAGCCACCGTGATTTGCGTTCCTTATTTTTGCCCTCTTAATCTACGTAAATATTTACGTAGGCTAAAACAGCGAATCAAAAAGGGACGCAAATAGCTCCCACTACGCTATTTGCGTTCCCCTTTATTTTTGCCGTCATTGTCTACGTAAATATTTACGTAGATTAAGAGGGCAAAAATAAGGAACGCAAATGGCAGCGGCTGTATCCGCCACCATTTGTGTACGCGGTTTTATTTTTTTTTAAACCCACCCAGCCATGATAGGCTACATAAAGATTTACATAGCCTATCACGTCGTGGTTTTTTTTTTTTTTAAACCTAGTCATGATAGACTACATAAATCTTTACGTAGCCTATCACGTCTTTCTTTTTTTTCTTTTTTTCTTTTTTTACAAGAGTGGAAATGGCGGCAGCGGCAGCTGGTTGGAAGACCAGCCGCCGCTGCCACCGAAGCCGCCGCTGGAGCCGCCGCCGCCAGGAAGTTCCGCCCCAGGTGAGTCTCGTCCTGGGGGGGATCCACGGGGGGGCGGGGGCGTAAGTGAGAGTAAGTGAGCAAAGTCAGGAGATATAGTTACTTGCTTCCTTTCTGGAGAGACCACATGGCACTTTCTGTGAGGCAGAGGAAGAAGTGGGAGGAAGGAAGAGGAAGGGGAGGGAGCAGAGAAGAGGAACTGATCAAGCTACAGGACATTCTCTATGGCCCCCTAGGGTCTGGAAACATGTGGAGTTGTTCCTATTATCCACCAAGGAGGTGATCAAAGAAGAGAACTGACAATGGCGACTAGAGACTGAGAATGAGAAGATTGGAGAAGATGAGAAAATTAATATTGCTTGGCCAAAAATGGAGTATATAAGTAGGTGGAAAGCACAAATTTATGCATAACGAAATGAGAAAGAGAGCCAACTGTATCCATTCTGGATGAGGTCAGACCTGGACATGGTCTTTTTACTTCTAGATTAGATTATTACAGTTACATTGATTATTACAATTCTACTTGGGGCTATCTTTATAGAGTCTGCGGAAACTCCGATTGGTCCAGAATGCAGCAGCAAGAATGCTGGTGGGCACTCACTTACGAGATCATAGTACACCTGCCCTGCAAGGGTTACACTGATTACCAATTTGATTCCAGGCACAATTCAAAGTATTTGAATTGGTGATGATCTTTAAAGCCCAACATTATTTACATCCAGGATACCTTAGGGACCACCTCCTCCCATACCAACCTCCTTGTGCCCTAACATCTGATAGAGAGGCTCTTCTCTATGTCCCAACTATGCTTGTGGCTCAAGAGAAAGGGACTTTTCTGTGGCTGCACCTAAACTGTGGTAAAAAAAATTGGCCACACCAGGCTCAGATGACCCCCAATGGTGTTTTGCTATATGGCAAAAATCTTCATGTTTAGGCAGCTGTTTGTTTTATTGGGTAGATACGTTTTTATCTGATGTGTCTGTTTTATCTGCTTCAACTACCTCTGTTCTTATAAATACTGTAGATTTTAATTTTATGGTTAGTTTTAATTATTGTTAGCTTCTCTGAGTGGTGTGTAAATTCTAGAAGGGTGGGATATAAATTTTTAGTATAAATAGATAAATACATTTGCACCAGTGAGGTTCAGCAGTTCTCGCACTGAAATGAACACAGCTTAAGAAAGGAAACAATTAAGGGTGATGAGGAGCAGAGTAAAGAAAACAAAATGAAATGGGAGAATATGTCTAATGTATGAGAAAATACAGAACAAGGGTCTGGAGAGTGTGGCAGAAGGGATGAAAAATGTTTTGGAAGAAAGGAAGGAGAGAAATGATCAGGGTGGGAAAAAAAGGAAGAAGAAGATCTTGTAAAGGCTTCTAAACTCAGGGAGGAGAAGTAGAATGTAGCAGGTTAAAGATTATGGGATTTTTGTATTTATTTATTTAAAACATTTGTATCCCGCCCTATATCATTAAGATCTCAGGGTGGCATACAGATAAAATCAGTTTAAACAGTATAAAACAATAAGGGCACAATCCTATGGCTGCCAGTCAGCGGCTAGACGGCCATAGGATATGTCGGTTTCTGGGAACCAACTTTGGAGCCCGCACTCCGAAGTCAGTTCCCTGAGAACCAATGTTCTCCCCTCCTGCTCATAGGCAGCACAGAACAGCCCTGCACTCCACGCTTGGAAGAGGAGCATGGAGCGGCAAAAATGGGGCATTCCTGGGGACGTTCCAGGGCGGGGAAGGCGGAAATGCTGGGATGACACATCCAGTGTGTCATCTGGCAGCCACTTCCCCTGCTCTGCCTTCCTGCAGCTAGACAACTGAAATCGGCTATCTAGCCGCAAATGCAGGGCAGCTGAAGCGCGGAGGGGATGATCCCCTCTGCGCTTCTCCTGACCTGCATTGGATAGGTGGTCGCCTCCAAGTTCAGAGGTTACCACTGATCCCAGTAGGATTGCTCCCTAAATTAAAATTAAATTTTAATTAAAATCCAATTAAAATCTAAAACAATAAAACAGTTAAAACAGTGTGCTACTTTAGGGAATGCATTTAGTCCTCAAAGACTTTGGTAAAAAGCCATGTTTTTACTTGGCACTGAAATGAATCCAATGTACATGCCAATCGGGCCTCCAAGGGGAGGGCATTCCACAACCAGGCTGCCACAGCAGAGAAGGCCCTCCTCTCCCACATCCCACCATACTGTATGTCTCGCACTGGTGGGACACAGAGGACGGCCCCTCCAACAGATCTCAGTCCTTGGGCAGGCATATATAGGGAGAGGCGCACCTTCAAATATCAAGGCTATATCGTAGACCCACTGAAATTAATGGCGCTTTAAGTTAGACTAATATTGGTTACAGCCCAACTACTTGATGTAGGAAAAGGGACAGAATTAAGATGAGAGGAAAAAACTAAATACTGTTTAGAAATAGCCAGGTATAAGAAGTGACCAGCAGAACAAGGTGAGGAAGTTAAAGTGAGGGATGTCAGAGACATCCTCAATGGATTTAAAGGAGTTCAGATTTCATGACCCATGCGGATTCTGCAGACATGCAGACCATTTTTTTAAACTTTTAGGAAGGATTTGCGCAAATTTGGACTTGCGCTAATGTGCATTAAGGCTAATGTGCTAAGGAGGAGGCTGAGCATCTGCCCAGCCCTAGAGTACGCCAGTGCTAGAAGGTGGAAGCATAAGCCACCACTCAGAGGTGAGGCATGTGCCTCAAGACCCACAGCAACCAGTCTCCTTGAGAGAAAAGGTCTACTTGAGAGCAAAGATCTCCTCAGAAGGAGGCAAATGATGAAGCAAGACTAACAATTTACAGCTGGACCTGGGTGTGGGCTGGAAAACGTGACTATATAAGTTCTCAATTGAGGATTGCTGAAAACTGAAACAACACTTTTATTTTAGCTCCTTGCAGCCTAGGTTTTCTGAGCTTGCCTCTTCTTTGGACTGCTCTCTCATGTGGCTGATCCCTGGAGTTATTAGAGCATGGATCTCTGCACCTCCACCTATGCTCAACCTGTATATTTGTAAATAAATACAGATATTCAAAATGCAATAAGCCTCTAGTAATCTCATCTGAAAGAACACCAAACCCTGGTAAGAGCTGCAACCCTAGAAATTCTTAGTGTTTGGGGAACTGGGGTGCATACTTTCTTGCTACACACTATATAAGAATCAAGGTTCTGGACCCCATTGTTGCATCTGTTAACCCCTCAGCTTTGATCTCTTTCCCATACCTCACAGCTTCGCATTTCCTCTGAATATTCCCTGTATAAAAGTGCAGTAAATTTGATGAAAGCTTTGTGGATTTTGTTAAAGGTGCATGATTTGGGGGAGTAATATTGAGAATTGATAGAAATCATGCCCCAAATTCTTCTGTTGAAATTTGGCAGCGGTGCTAATTGTAAGCCCTTGGGGCAGAAATGTTGTTGCAGCTATGCTCTGTGCATACCATTATCTAGCACACCCGTCTCTTTTAATAAATGTTCAGTAGATTTAGCACTCTTTCTTCTTGGTAGTTAGTATACCGATAGCAATCAAACCCTATAAAGGGGAAAATATGGCCCAGTGCCATCACTAATTAAATGACATGCCAGCTACAATGATAATCTATCAGAATATCCATTCTGAGTATTTGTCAACTCATTTTGTCTTCAACCATAATCTTTCAATGTCAGCATGTGGGTTTTGCAGGGGGTTATACACAACTCTTCAGCAGTCTGAACAATCATAAAAAATAAGATGAAATATGAAATAGTAATATGTGGCCCTACTGATATACAGTGCCAGCTTCAGGTTTCTGAGGGCTCTTGGGCAAGGCCCCTCAACGGGCTACCTTCTCACTGCCATAGTCACCAGCTGCTTGTTCCTCATCCTTTCTCATCATTGCTATGACATTCTTGCTTGACAGGCAGAAGTGCCTGTGAACCAGTAGGCAGTGGCATCTCCTGCTCCTCCTTCTCACCGCCACCATTGTCTGGGCGAGAGCAAGAGGCAAGCGAACAAGAAGGTTGCAATGGTGAAGAGGAGGAGTAACTCCAGGGGGCTCTTGTCAGTGGGGCCCTGGTGGGATGTGGGCCCTTGGCAGTGCTCAACCAATCCTACCCTTGACACAGATCATGGTGATATCATTTCTATGACAGCCATCCAGAACCTTGTGCCCTCCAGATATTTTGGACTACACTCCCAGAATTCCAGACCATTGGCCATGTAGGCTGGGGTTGATGGGAGTTGAAGTCCAAAACATCTGGAGCACAATAGTTTGGGAAAATGAAGCCTAAATGCGCATAACTACATTTGCCCATATTCCTCTCCTGTTCACATCCCCGCTCCTGTCTAACAGAGCAGAGACCCACCTTTTGTTTACATTGCTCTGTAAGTGCCCACGTGCACCGATGGTGATATAATCAGCACCATGGTATCTTGTTGAAGGAGCCACTCCCTCAAGTTTGAGTCTCCTTTCAAGCAGAAATTAAGATGTCACTTGGACCAGTTTTGGATTCTCTCCCCCCCCCCCCGGTGTGTGTGGGGGGAGAGGGGTACTACTCTCTACTTCCAATCCAACAATATATCTTCAAGTTCAAATCTATTATATCAGAGTATCTGATATGTGGTGCTTGTCCCAATCAGAAATGGTACATACAGAACAACAGTGAGGAGGTTTATTTTAGAAACAAAACAAAAGGAAACTTCAAAGTCGTCTTGCAAATCTCCACAAAGCTTTGGCTCCTGTTCAGTTCTAAGAATGGAGAATGGTCCTCGTTAGTTTACTGGTATTTAAAACACAAGTATAATTAAAGAGGCAACAGGACACCACCCAGGGTGATTATTTTAGAATTAAAACTCTGCAGATTAGAGAGAGCCTTTTCTCCATGTCTCATCAGCAACATGAAAAACTCTCGGCAGCCCCTCATTCTGAAAAGACCGTGGAGAGGAAGCCTAATCTTGTGGTAAGGCGTGGGGGTTGGATACAGGAGATAGACTCTCATTTCCTGGCTCTGCCACAGATATCCTGTCTGACCCAGGCTAAATCACCTAAATTATGTGCCTTTGCTCACAAAAATGCAGATTGCAAAGCTCTATTCATCTCTCTTGCAGCCTGATCAGAAATATGTAAACCAGGAAGTTTTACCTTCCAAGGGACGGGCCATAGCTAAGTGGTTAGGGTGGGCACTTATGAATAACCAAAAAGGAGGCCAAAAGAGGACAATGATTTGCATAAAATATGCACACGCTAATTAACACATATTGATACAAACAGTGCAATCCAAGTAATACCACCCACCATCTATATACTGATGCATCTGGTCCTTGAACACTGATTCTTCAGGTCAGCCTGCCTGTTTCAAAGCTGGCTTATATCAGATGTGGTTCCATCATTTACTGCATGCCAACCTTGTCAGCTGAAGAGCTCTGCCACAAGACCCATAAGATACAGTTTATTAGGGCTACTTATTATTGGTTCAAGCATCACCTGGTCAGATGATTATATCCAGTAAAATAAATTGGAACATTAAAATAGGGATTTTCCACATGAGGCATTTATCATGTGCTCGTCATTCCCTACCCAACAGTTGTTTATGGGTTCTTTAGATGATGGCATGACCCTTCAGTTTCACTTCTGTGTCTAATGAGCACTTTCAGCAAGTTTTTTTAGAGCATAGAAAATGCAGTATTATTTGTGAAAGTGAAAGAAAGTGCAGTTTCCTCTTGTGTATTTGCACTCTTCTGCTATACCAGAGTACCACCTAAAGGTCATGTAACGGAAAAGCAAGACAGGAAACACTCCTTGTGCAGTGCTCGGACCTCAATTCTGTGACAAACCCCAAAGCAGATATGGCCGATTAACAGCCTCGTGTAGAAAAGCTCATAGTCCCTGAGTGAATAAGGGCAATTTCCTTAGTGGCTATGTGCAAGGAAGTGGAGAGCACAGGTGTTGCAGGCAGAAGGTCTGTGTTCAGTCCTGGCAATTCCAGTTTAAAAGGATCAGATAGCACATCATGGGGCAAGACCCCTCTCTGCCTGAGCCCCCTGGAAGGCAGCTGCCAGTCAGAGCAGATAAAACTGGGCTAGATGGACTTGGTATAAAGCATCTTCTTATGTTCCAAAGTGGAACGCTTTTAAGTCACACTGATTTCAGTGTGAAGCCAATCCCGTTGCTGTCCATGGGAAAGCATCCATCCCACTGAACCCAATATCAAACAAACAAAAAGTGAACACCATGAATGACCAATGAGCAACGCTGTGACTTTAAATTGTGGTTAAATCATCCAATCATCATTGGCATTTTTGACTACTGTCCTAGCCACTACCAGTAGGCAGAACAGTGGTATAGTTGGGTATCTAATACCAATGCATACTCCATTTTGTTTTTCCCAACACCCTTTCCCCTGCTTGGTAACATCCCTTCAACATCCAGCCCTGCCCTGGGCTTCTTTATTTTCCCATTTCTGACTTGAACCCTGTGTGGGCTACAAAAAGTCAGTGCAGGAAAAGTCTGGTTGGTATGTGTAGGGGAACAACACAACAATTAGTTCATTTAAAGCGGCGGGGGGGGGGGAGTATGCCAGTCAGTTCCTGGAAGTTGAAATAAGGTCAACCATAAAGTAGAAGAGGCATTTGCGAGCCAGAAACCAGAAGACAAATGTATGCTGAGATGAGCCCAGATCAGGAGGGATCTGGCCAACACAGCTGCAGCACTTGAGTCTGCATAGAAACAGAATCCGTTTGCAAGTGACTGATTGGGGTAATGCTAGCATACAAGACCACATTTGAAATAACTCCAAAGACAATAATGAAGTATCATTTAGCTGAGCAATTTATTCCACTGGTGGTCGCAATTTTCTCTTTGAAGTGTGCCTCAGCCATTGCTGTTAAAGCCATTGCAGTGGCTTTAACGGGACTCATGTAGAGGGATGGTACCATCCTGCAGCTTTGCTCTGCTCTTGCAATGCTTCCTGTAGTAACCCGTTCACTCCACTGGCATCCTATTCCATGACCCCATCCACTTGAGAATGGCCTCTGGCTGAGGCCCCTTTGGAAATAAGCCATTTTCTGGTAGCCCTGTTTAGATGTAGCTGGTCAGGGGTCCTTGTTTTTGTCAGAGGAGGGCGAAGTCTGGGGAAAACAAATGTTTGAAAGGGGGTATATTTGTTGCCCAAAGAGAACTGCTATGAATTCTTGGTGCGCATTTATGTCAGCCAATGGTCATATAACTGCAAAAGCTGAATGACAGGCCAGGACCAACAATGTTCATTCTACAGTGGTGAGAATTTTTACTTATCTTTTGACCTCCTGCTAAATGCTCACTCTTCATCACTGTTCCCATTGCAGTAGAGATCACAACCTGATTCCCCCCACCCCACCTCCTTCTCTGGGAGCCTTCCTGTCTAGCTATCACTGGAGAGTTCACCCCTAAGATATTCCCATTACTGCTGAGAGTGGATGCACACAATAGTGCTTTCCAGGTCCACCCACTTCCACAGGAAATGTCATGAGAAAAATGTTTTCTTAGGCCTTCCCCATTAAAATGCTATGAGAATGTGAGCTATCAATTTTGCAGTTTTATAGCATTTTGGCTGGAAGTAATGTGAGAATGTTTGGTTTCTCTCTCCCCTCCCCCTTTCCTCTCCCATTATTTCCAGCAGAAAGATCCTGAGAATATTGTTAATGTAATACTTCAGCAATGGAAAGAGTTCCAGAATGGATGTGGCCACAGAATACTAAAACATGCCTCCAGTTGACATAGGGGAGATGTACAACCTGTCTTTGCTGTGATGTTAATGGAAATAGTTTAACATGAAGTCTTGTTCACATCTGAGTTCACTGAAACCCTGATTGATTGAAATAGCCAATTCATTTCCTCTACGCCTCAAGACATACGCCTGGTGAAAGAATCCAGATTAGGGTCTATTGCCATGATGGCATGTGTATAATTTACACACAGTTTCTGGCTGCCCGTTCTCTGTTGTATTGGACCACATATGGAGGAGGAACTTAGCTGCAGAGTAGCACAGACAGAATGGTGAAGAAAAAAAGGCCATTTTAATAGTAGTAGCAGTAGCAGTAGTAGATTTATATTTCTTAGGGCACAATCCTATTGAGATAGACAGTTGCCTCTGACTACCTCTGAAGTCAGAGGCGACTGCCTATCCAATGCAAGGCAGCTGAAGCACGGAGGAGAGGATTCTTTCCATGCGCAGGCTGCCCTGCTGTTTGCCTTAGACACCCGATTTCGGGCGTCTAAATGCAACTTCAGGGAGGGGGTGGGAACGGGGCTGGAGACCACATAGGAAGCTGTCTAAAACAGCTTCTGCGGTCTCCTCCCCTCCCTGCCTCTGGGAACGCCCCCTTTTCACCCTGTCCACGTGCTGTCTTACGACCACCAACAGGCTTGGAGGGGCAGCCGCCACAGTTCTCTCCACCCCGGCTACAAGGGGGAGGGGCAGGGAGCAAGGTTTCCCAACCATGAGCTCATAGTGCTGTCTACGAGCTTGGAGCTAGGAAACTGAAAAATCCTGTCTCCCCCAGATGCTGTCTAGGGGACATAGGACTGCTCTCTTAGATGCCTTTCCATAAAAAAAGACAAGTTACAATAGAATTAGATGATACAAAATTTAAAACAGCTACAACAATTATCCATTAAAATAAAATCAATTAAATAAAACAATCCCATAAAACAACTAAACATCAGTGAGAATGATTCAACTGATTCATTGAACAGCCCATTATATGCTATCAAATGCCTGGGAATCAAGGACACTCTTAATCTTGTGCTGTAAAGACAACAACGTTGACATCAGGTGGGCTGCACTGGGGAGAGCATTTCATGCGCGGGGCACCACTGAGAAGACCCTCTCCCTTGTTGCCATCCTCTGACCTTGCTTGGAGAGGGATTCTAGTAAAATCAGAAATGATAACACAACCAACACACTTTATACACAAGCAAGCAACAAAGAAATCCTGCACTTTTACATCAATCAATCAATCAATCAATCAATCTTCGCTTTAAACCAGAGGCCATCACAAAACAGAAGAGAAAGAAAAGCACAAATCCACAATAAGAGGGTCAAATTAGATACTCTTCACCACTAACATGATTATACATAATTCTGTCTAATTTTAAAAGCGGCATTTGCAAATAACGAAACTTCATACATAACACATTTGTTCTGATCAGTGAAAAGCATGCCGATTTTCTCAAAATCTGATATCTCAGGGCAAGAAAGATAAAACTGGATATATAGAATCCTAGAATCATAGAATAGTAGGGTTGGAAGGGGCCTACAAGACCATCGAGTCCAACCCCCTGCTCAATGCAGGAATCCAAGTCAGAGCATCCCCGACAGATGGCTGTCCAGCCTCATCTTGAATGCCTCCAGTGTGGGAGAGCCCACTACCATATATATATATATATATATATATATATATATATATATATATATGTATATGTATGTATGTGTATATGTGTGTGTATATATATATATATATATATATATATATAAATCAGCATCCTATACAAAGGGCAGTGTAACAAATAATGGCAGATACACCCACTTCTTCGCACACACGAACACAGAGACATTGGTCCCATGGAACTTTAAGGGTGCACTTTTACATGTTGTTTGGCAACTTACAAAGGATCCAAAGGTCTTGAGATCTCTTTGCCAGTTCACTGGGACATTCCCACCCATATTCTGTATCTTGCTGCTGGTTTTGGAGCTGCATTGGACACTGTTCCAAAATGTCCTTTGACTTTAGGGAGTGGATTTTCCCAGGTGCTGTGGTAGGAGGAGACTTTGTGGCTCTTTGATATCCACTAACTGTATGTATGCATGAAATGGGGCTGATGTTTGATTATGGCCTTCTAATCACCTATTGACCACCATGTCATGCTTCTCAGGAGTAACATGATTTTGGAGCAGAAAAAAGGTGTCATCATATGATATTGTTATGCTCTCCCCACTTCTCCAAGTGGTGAGAAGCTCCAGGGATGCAGCATTTATCCAGGTTCCATTTCCTTCAGAAGGAGGACACTGGAGGCTCATGGCATTTTGGAATATTTGAGTTTATTTACAAATATACAGACTGAGCAGTCCAACAGGTGGCCCAACCTATTCCTCCCTTCAGATCCCAGGGAGAGGCACCCCAGATGTTCTTAGCTCACATGGTGCCCAAAAACTCTGCTCAGTTCTCTTTGTGACTCTCCAAGTAGGTATTGCTGTCCTCTCAAGTGCGCTTGATACTGTTTCTTTTCACACAGAGACCTAGATTACATCATCATTTATGCGGGGCGGGGCGGGGGGGGGGAGTATGGGCCCTAACCTCTTCTCTGCTTAGATTTTCCTATTCAGCACATCCCAGTATTGTTGTGTACCAAGAAGCAGTCATCTAACAAATAGCTGCCACTGGAACACCCCTCCTGAATTTCCTGGACTATGAATACTCCTTTGTCTACTCCAAGATTCTGGCCAGGTTGTTGTTGTTCAGTCGTTCAGTCATGTCCGACTCTTCGTGACCCCATGGACCATAGCACGCCAGGCCTTCCTGTCCTGCGCTCTTGCCTATCAAATCACAGTGATAGCCCTATTCAAAGAAATCTTATAGGAAACCCATAACAGCATATTGATTACACATTGTCTGTCTGTCTGTCTATCTAATACACATTGATCTTGCAATAAAGTGCAAAAGTTTAAATTCAATACTTGCTTTCGGAATAACCTACAGTTACTAGCTTTGGCTATGAAAATAATACTCCTGTTTTCATATTAATTTACAACATGACAGAGGACCTTAGGAAGCATTTCTGTGGGTGTGTTTGTAAACTGCTTGTAATCAGAAAGAATTTCTCAATAACCAGAAGATGGCACTGCACTGTAAATTAGTTAAAGCAATTGCTAGCAGGAATGGAGCTTTGAGAAGTCCTTCTTTTTTATACTTTCTATTTAAAAAATGAAACAGAGTGAATTATTTTATCATCAGAAATGCACTTTAGGAATGTAAAGCAACAGAGCTGAAAAACGAAATCTAGAAACTTGTTCCCCATATGTACAAATGCGGGGGGTGAAGTGATCCATTGCCTGATGGTGCCTTTGTGTGGAAGGATGTCTCCATTTATAGAGATGGACTTTCTCAGATCCTATCATTTCCCCAGGAAAACTGTGCTGCCATTAGTAGCTTCAGAGAATATTGCCCTGTGATCAGGGTATTACGGTTTCCCAGTGCTCCAATGTCTCAATGCTGTTGCTGAAAAAACAGCAGTTATCACATCAGTGAGCATGACTGTTGCACCATTTTGCTGTGGGAATGACACTTTTCTTAGTATCACAGGTGTCTTTTTGAGGATGCTCACGACCATCGCTACAACATATATGACCCCTACCTGAACACCCCATTTGTTTATTGAAATTCTTCCTTTTTTTTTTTTTGCTGTTTAAATCATTTTAAATTTTGTATGTTAACCATTTTGGGAAAATGTTTTATTATAATGTTGTATCTGTGAGCTGTAATTTTTGTGAATTGTTGTGAACTGCCCAGAGAGCTTTGGTTACTGGGCAGTACAGAAATGAAATAATTAATAAGAAGAAGAAGTTCCCCTATATTTGTGTAGTTTGGGCCTTTACCTCTTACTTCTTTGACGTTCTGCACTCTTTCAATCCAGCACTTGTGTGCATATCTCCCAGTGTATGAGAGTAAACACCCTCTGCTATCTTCTACATCAGGAGTGGGCAACCTTTTTTTTCTGTCGTGGGTAATCTGTTGGGGGCTGCTTGTCAGCAGTGAGCAGGGCTGAGGCCAATGGGAGGGGGCAGAGCCAGAGCCAAACATGCATGGGTCAGCCCTTTTCTTTTTCTCTTTCTGACATTCCCTTTTCTCTCACTCTTGTCAAAGGTCTGAACTGATCACATGCAAAGGGCTTTTGAAATTAGGTCAGTGGCAGCTGGTGGATCGGATTTTGGTGGGGCTGTAAATTCACTCCGGATTTCAGCCAGAACTCTAAAGGAGGTATTCAAGGTGCTGAACCCATTTTGGGAATAGGGTTCAGCACCTTAGATAGCTCCTTTAGTGTTCTGGCTGGTTCTAACTGAAACCCAGACTGGATTCAGAGCCCCACCAAAATCGGAGCCACCAGCCTCCCCTAAACTAGGCCAAGGACTTTTGAAACTAGGCAGAGGGCCACATGTCCCCTTGCTCTACATGAAGCTGTCCCTACCTGTCAGCCAAGGTTTAATGGGGTATCACTTGCTGTGGATAGCACAAGTAAAATGTTAAATGATGGTTTTAGTCTGACCTGAAAGGGCTGGAATGGCCCTGTGATTCTTTGGAGTTAGGCCATGTCTACACAGGAGCTTTTTGCTTCTGTTTTCAAGCATTAGAGCAAAGCCACATGACATTAGGGGTGTACAATAATTTCGTTCCCGTTCACAAATCATGCGGACATGTCCCACGCATGACCCTGAACGCCAGCAGGACCACAGTTCTCTGGAAATTTTCACAATTTCCCCAAATTGCGTCCCTGTTCGAAAGTACGCACTTCCAAAAATGCACCATTGTGTTAGCCTATGGGGGAATGCACATTCTAAATTGGGAAAATGTGCACTTTTAAAAATGTGAATTCTTCATGATAAAAAATGCACATTTTTCCAGATAGGGGGGAGAGGTGAAGATGCTTGCATTTGGGAATGTGGATGATGTGAACTGAGCTTTGAGGAGGAATTTGGAGAAGCTCAACGAGCTCAAACATCACATGTGCACCCATCCCTGCTTGCCATGTTTCCTTCCAAAACGGTTCATGCACTGCAATACCAAGTGGTGGCTGATGACTCCAGTTCTGGACAGGCTCAAATTCCATTTTGAGTTTTAGTTACAACCAGCCAAAGCTCGAAAGGTGCTATCCAAGATGCTGAACCTTATCCCCAAAATGGGTTCAGGACGTTGGATAGCACCTTTAGAGCTTTGGTTGGTTGTAACTAAAACCCAGAATGCAATCAGAGCCCCTCTGGAACTGGAGTCACCAGCCACCACTGGCAATACCATAAGGAAACAAAGCATCTGGGACTGGGCTGCCAGTGGAGCAGTGGGTGCATGGAACAGAAGCTGAGCTTGGTGGCAATGAGCTAAGGCTGCCCCACCGAAGAAGTGAATTGATTATTATTGAAGCCTTCATAGCTTCAAACCTGAATATGGCACTTGAACCAATTCTGTAGACCCTGATGATAGATTGCTGCATGGAATCAGCATGTCACTGAATGCACCAGGCCTTGCTGAAGTCTTTTTCCACATAGTTTGGATCCTATATTTCTAAGATGCTTCCCACCCCCCTAAGTCAGCCTCCCACTACCTGGTGCCTTCCAGATGGTTTGGACTTCAGTACCCATCAGCCTCAGCCAGCATGACCAATGGTCAGGAATGCTGGGAGATGTACTTCTCAAACATTTGGAGGGTGTCAGGTTGGGGAAGGCTGCCCTAAGTGATGTCGCAGTCCCCAGGATCAAACGTCCCAGTACCATACATCATGTTTCCTTTCAACATTGTGTCTACGTGAGCAGTTTTAAAAGGAAAAATACTATAGCATGTTGGACCAAAGCTCTGATGGCCGCCAGGGACAGCCAAAGAAAGCAAGGAGGTAATGATGTTGGAGGAAAATAGGCCAAGGGTCCACGCATGTGATTACAGATGGACAAATGTGCAGTTTTTATTTCTTGCACATTCAAACAATTTTTAATCTCAGATTCTTTCTAGCCCATTTATGAAGAAATCCACAAATTCTGGTAAGTTCTTTTCAAACACAAACTGAACAAAATTTTCACCCATCTGCACCAGCCAAATTCAGTACATACAGCTATTCCTAGCATGGAGAGGACCAGGTTGTCCCTGCCTGCCATATAACTGTTAAAGATGAGGAGCCTATTAGAGAAAAAGAGGTGGCAACCCTAATTCAGCACCTGAAACATGGCTGAATACACAGGGCTTCAAAGTCAGACTTTTAAGCACTAAGCACTCAAAGCCCTCTGAAGTGCAGGGCCCTCATCAGGACAGTTCTCATAGCCACGGCCACAAAATGCACACAGCCGTGTCAATTCATATCAACAAACCAGTCCGTGCAGTTTTCATCTCCATCAGGAACGCGTCTCAGTTGCTACAGCAGGGATTGCTCACAACAATATATCACTACAAGTGGAGGCTGAGGCTGAGGGCTCTGATGTCAGTGGGCCTGTAAATCCACTCTGGGTTTCAATCAGAACCACTCAGAACTTTAAAGGAGCTATCCAAGGCGCTGAACATATCTTGGGGATAGGGTTCAGCACCATGGATAGCTCCTTTAGAGTTCTGACTGGAACGCAGAGCAGATTTGCGGCCCCACTGACATTGGAACCACCAACCTCCATTGATTGTTACTAGGAAAACCCGTTTCTCTCCCCAGCGACTGTGAGGACTGCAGCTAAACTCAGGAACGGGCCCTGCTGTCTCGTCCCTGTGAGGCCTGGCTCCGCTACACCACTGCTGGATAGGGGTGTATGAATTACTCACCCCGTTCTGGTGGGGCCGTCCGCTGGGGGGGTAGGTGATCCGTCCCTCCCCCCAGGAATCCTCCCCGGCCAGCTCCACTCCGCAGCAAGCCCATGGAGCCGCCAGCTGGGCCCTCCCACAGCCGGACTTCCGTCTGCTGCCAGGCTGCAGCCGCAAATGGCAGCTGCCATAGTGGCCGCCATTTACATCCCTGCGTTAGCTGTGATAGGCTATGTATATATTTACATAGCCTATCATGGCAAAAGGCAGGGACGCAAATGGCATAGCGGATGCTATTTGCGTCCCTGCTCTTTGCCGTGACAAGCTACGTAAATACTTACGTAGCCTATCACGGCTAAAGTAGGGAGGCAAATGGCGGCCGCAGACTGGGGCAGCCATTTGCGGCAGCAGACCGGGGCAGCGGACAGACCGGACGGCCGACAAAAGGTAGGGTCCATCCCGGGGAAATTTCGCGGGGTGGCGGGGGGGGATTGCTCCGTTCCGCCACGGACTCCAGGGGGCTGGATTCTAAAGAATTGGAGTCTGTGGCAGAATTCTCTAACATCCCTACTGCTGGATGGTTAAATCTATCTGTTTCACTTTCTCCCATATTTGACTTATTTAAAGCTCAAGTTGTTTCCACTTCATTTATGAAGACAGTTGCAGATTTTGGTAAGTTCCTATTAAAAAAAGGAGAGGGGGGCTGAATGAAATTGTCACCCATCCCCATGTGTTTTCAGAGCGTCCAGTGTGTGTGATGATTGAAGTTCCAGTTTTAGCACAGAGCTACTGATGCTGTTTCTCAGATCTGCCTCTTAAAGGTTTACAGCTTTCTCATTCGGATAGGACTTGGTGACAGCTGCTTCAGGGGAGCATTTTCAGGCATAACAATAGATCCCGGGGGAACCTTTGTTTAATTTTGCACAATGTATTCTAATAACGTTGTGGGAGACTGGGGTCTCCAATATGGGCACCAATGTGCTCATGGGCACCAGGCTCCCTGCCCCTCCTGACTTCTTTTTTCTTAAGATGTTTTTAATTTTTAAAAAATTAACTGAGATGCTAATGTGCTGCAAAGGAAAGCATTGCCCTCCAACACCATATTTGGGTTCAAATGAGTGGTTTTGTGTTTTGGCACTCAGACTCCACCTTTGCCTTGTACTTAGATTCTTGGGCTGGCAGAAATCTTATGAATGGCCAAGCCCCTGCCATGGCAGCCATCTTATGAGAGCACCCACAAAACGTTAAAAAATTCCAAATGTGCCTGGCAACCCAAAAACGTTGGGGACCCCTGTAATAACAGAAAATGGGTCTGGTATCATTGCTTTGGAATGTTCAAGTGAAGAATTAGGAGGCCCATGAGTAAGATGTGATGAATGTGTACACACTAACACAAATGTCTCTGGCAGAGGAAAAGCAGGGAGGAGGCCAAGCTGATCCCATCCCACTCTTAGATTGCTCAATGATGAATAAACAGGATGCCTTTAAATTGCTTCACTTCTCATTTGCTTCCTTCCATTTGCTCCTCCAGGACTACTGATCAGGATAACTACTGTTCTCTATTTTGATTATTCTGAGGCTCAGACAAGGATCTCATGGATTCTAAAATATGCCCTCTACCTTTGAGAAGGAACACAGAGGACACATCAGCAGAATACGAGGCTTCTTGTATCTATCTCCTTAAATTATTTATATCTAACTGATCCCTTAGACACAGCATACTTTTGACAATAAAATCAAATAAAGCTAAAATATATCATATCAGCTACACATATATATTCATGGTGTAGGAGGGTGGGCATGCAAGGGTGCCAATAGGACCAGACGGAGCTGGGAAGGCTGTATTTAGGGATGTCAGAGAATTTCGCCACGAATCTCGGGGAGGCTGAATGCCAGCGCATTCGGCCCCCCGAAATTGGTGGCAAAACGGTCTGCCCCCCTGCCCCCCCCGGGACGGGACTTACCTTGGGCGAATCTTCCTGGCGGCGGCGGCTCCGGTTCGGCGGCGGCAGTGGCCGGTCTTCCGACCGGCTGCCACCACCGCCATTTCCAGTAAAAGAACAAAACAAAAACGTGATAGGCTACGTAAAGATTTACGTAGCCTATCACGGCTAGATTTTTAAAAAATACCGTGATAGGCTACGTAAATGTTTACGTAGCCTATCACGGCTGATTTAAAAAAAACAACACACGCGTATGCAAATGACGGCGCCATACGTGCGTGTTTTTTTTCTTCTTTTAAATCAGCCATGATAGGCTACGTAATCATTTACGTAGCCTATCATGGCTGACTGCAGGGACGCAAACGGCGGCGGCTACAGCCGCCGCCATTTGCGGACCCGGCCAGCCAGGATTCGGGGGGGGGGGAGGGACGGAGCGCCTCCCCCCCACCTCGAATCAATTTCGTTAAAAGGTAAGTGACTTTCGTACATCCCTAGATGTATTCCCTCCTGGTAAGGTCATATGTGAAAAGGTGCTTGGGGGCTCCATCTGACAGCCACAGGGGTGACCATGACCTTTGCCTTGTCCCAACAGAACAGTGCAGTCTCTGCAGTTTGTTAACAGAGGCTATAGGGGACTGTTTAAGTTGGACAAACAGGTCATCAAACAAGTGGGGAAGAAAAAGAGAGCTATAGTTGGGAAGAACCTCTAGGTCTGTCATTTAGGCTTCCCCTTTGGGATTTCAGTTTTTGAGGTCTTGTGGGGAGGATTCATACAGCATTCCCCCTCCACTGGTTGCTTGTCCATGACCTGCACCTCATTTGAAAGCTGGGGCCGCAGCAAATGGGCTTAAAGGGAGCTGTTAACACAGCAAAGGTCCAGAAGAGATAGAAGGCTTTATGTACACTCTGCACTCCTCCTCTTCCTGGTCCTCTGCTGGTTCACTGCTTCCAGTCAAGTCTTTTCCCTCCTCCTGAGTAGACCCCTGGCAATAGAGCCTTCTGGCAGCCAAACAGGGGCTTTTCCAGCGATTCCAGAAAAGCACCAGGAGCTTTCCTACACAAGGCATTTATTGTGCACTTGTCATTCCCAACTCATGGTTACTTATGGGTTCTTTAGACCAGGGGTCCCCAGTGCGGCACCCACAGGCAACACTGAGCCTGCAGGCACCTCCAATGGCCCCCGCAAATGGGTCCCCTTTTAAAGCTTTTAAAAATAAAATTATTATTTCTATTTTTTAAAATATACATACATGGATTTGTACGCTACACATGCAGCTTTCTAGGAATTATACATGGGTTTCAACAAAAGTGGACCAAATATCCAAATAAGTATCCTTTTGAAGGTGGCGTCTATATGCCACCTGTTCATACATAGGAAGTGCTGTAAGGTCCTCAGTCCATTGCATTGTGTGGTGCAGTGTTTAATTGTGTCCATGCGGCGGGTGAAAGGAACAAACCTGAGACACCAATTTAAATGGGTTATTAAATCAGCCACAACTGTATTAATTTTTGAATAGAATTGGTGGAGGCATAGGGTGTGGATCCCACCATCAGGCAGCCTGACTGCTGTCTGATTTTCCTTCCTGGCTCGCGTGCCGGGAGCGTTGGTGGGTGGAAGGGTCAGAGGCCCACCACGGCGGAGACTGCGAATGTGAACCCTGTCCCTCCACCCTGGATGTGGCATGCTTGCAGCCACCGTGCTGGCTTGGTCTTGGTGCCACACCCACCCAGATCCCTCAAGGGGATCCTACTGCAGGGAAGCGGGGAGCCCACTCCCACCCTTCCTCCCAAATTGATCCATCCCAATGCCTATCACAGCCCAGAAAGTTGTGACATAAACCACACAATTCCACTAAGAGAACACACATGTAAACAGTTCAGCCTGTTTACACACGGACTACTCTTGCAAGGAGGAAGGCGAAAACCCTGCGCCCTCCCTTTCCTGCCAATGAGAAGGCAGGTGAAATTCCTTCCCAGCCCCGTCAACTGGCGGCCAGCTTCTGTCCACTGCGAGATCTACAATTACCCGGTGCAGGTGGGTGGGGAAGCTGGTGACAGCAATGGCACCAGCCAACACACGAGGCTGCACTCTTTGAGGAGCCAGGCGGGCCAGCGGGAGAACTGCCTGCCGCTGTTCCTGTTCAGCCCCTCTCCTCATGGCCACCCCCCAGCCCAGCCAAACAGCCTTTCGACTGGCTGGGCGCAATCAGGCTGCAGGGAGGCACCGCAGCTGCTGCTGTGCAGGCTCCTGCCAGCTCCCTTCCTTCCCCTCCACAGGACCCGCGCAGGCCCACAATGGCAGCTCCCCAGTAAGCAGGGAACTCAGTTTATAGGAAGTGAGTGTTTATCCTTCCAGTGTTATAACGTCCATCTTTTAGCTGTCAAAAGGGTGCAAAGAATCCATTTACACTGACCATGTGTTAATGTAAATCATTTAGAAGGGCGTGTACATCAGTGAATAATAAAGACTGTTCCAGTACAAAATCAGGGGGCAAACTTAAACAGCTCCATGTACATTATGTGATGTCCATGCTCATCTATTAGGACCATGTAAGGCATTGAACAGTGGGTTCTTTGACGTTGCCACCACACACTGAAGAAGGAAGTCATTTTGAAATTTAAAGTTGAAACAAGAACGTTGCCTCTTCAGCAGTCTGTGGTGAAAACAGCACAGATTCCCTTGACTAGTCTTAGGCAAACCCATAGCACACTTGAGTTGTCACTTGAAGCCTTTCAAGAATTATTATGCATAGTGGTCATACCCTTATCTATCTATCTATCTGTCTGTCTGTCTGTCTGTCTGTCTATCTATCTATCTATCATCCAGAGGTCTGTCAAAAAAAGGGGAAAAAAGCAATTCAGAACAGTGGTCCTTGGTACAACAAAGTGTAAGAGCCACTGGATAGTGGACATGGTCCTGGAAGATCTGGGGCCCAATTCTACCTCTTCTATAGACTTCTTGTGTGGCCGTTGCCAGATTATTTTCTTTTGGCTTTAGTTCCCCGTAATGGCAACTTAGGTTGTTGTGAGGGTGACTGAATAAACTGCTTTGTAAAGCACTGTGCACTGAGAAGAGTCCCGCTGGATCAGACCCAAGGTCTATCTATCTAGTCCAGCATCCTGTTTCCTACAGGGGCCAACTAGATGCTCACAGAAAGCCCACAAGCAGGACACATGGGCAACAGCCCTCTCCCACTGTTCCCCAGCAACTGTTCTTGAGAGGCATACTGCCACTGATCCTGGCCATAAATTTAGCCATCATGACTAGTAGCCATACACTCCATGAATTTGTCTACACCCCTTTTAAAGCTTTCAGTGTTGGTGGCCATCAGCAC
This sequence comes from Heloderma suspectum, assembly GCF_057233095.1. Lineage (NCBI taxonomy): Eukaryota > Metazoa > Chordata > Lepidosauria > Squamata > Helodermatidae > Heloderma > Heloderma suspectum. The sequence goes on from NC_139458.1 coordinate 269,963,208, forward strand.
ACCCTGTGCAAGTGAATTCCACAGTTTAACTGAGAAGTATATCCTTTGGTCTGTCTTGAATCTCACATTATTCAGCTTCTTTGGATGGTTCCAGATTCTAGTATTGTAAGAGAAGCGGGGGGATCTCTCTATCCACTTTCTCCACACCATTCATAATTTTATTGTTGCTGTTCAGTCGTTCAGTCGTGTCCAACTCTTCGTGACCCCATGGACCATAGCACGCCAGGCCTTCCTGTCCTGCGCTCTCTCCCAGAGCATGCTCAAGTTCATATTCATTGCATCGGTGATGCTATCTAGCCATCTCATCCTCTGCCGTCCCCTTCTCCTTTTGCCTTCAGTCTTTCCCAGCATCAGGGTCTTTTCCAGAGAGTTTTCTCTTCGCATTAGGTGGCCAAAATATTTGAGCTTCAGCTTCAGTATCTGTCCTTCCAATGAGCACTCAGGGTTGATTTCCTTTAGGATTGACTGATTTGACCTCCTTGCAGTCCAGGGCACTCGTAAGAGTCTTCTCCAGCACCACAGTTCGAAAGCATCAATTCTTCAGCGCTCAGCCTTCCTTATAGTCCAGCTCTCACAGCCATACATTACTACTGGGAAAACCATAGCTTTGATTAGATGGACCTTTGTCAGCAAGGTGATGTCTCTGCTTCTTACTATGCTGTCTAGGTTGGCCATAGCTTTCCTCCCAAGGAGCAAGCGTCTTTTAATTTCAGGGCTACAGTCACCGTCTGCGGTGATCTTGGAGCCCAAGAAAGTAAAATCTGTCACTGCTTCCATTTCTTCCCCTTCTATATGCCAGGAAGTGATGGGGCCAGATGCCATGATCTTAGTTTTTGTAATGTTGAGTTTCAAACCAGCTTTTGCACTCTCCACTTTCACCCTCAACAAGAGGCTCTTTAGATCCTCTTCGCTTTCTGCCATCAGGGTGGTATCGTCTGCATATCGGAGGTTGTTGATAATTCTCCCAGCAATCTTAATTCCGACCTCTGATTCATCCAACCCGGCATTTCTCATGATGTACTCTGCATATAAGTTAAATAAGCAGGGTGACAATATGCAGCCTTGTCGTACTCCTTTCCCAATTTTGAACCACTCTGTTGTTCCATGTCTGGTTCTTACTGTTGCTTCTTGACCCTCGTACAGGTTTCTCAGGAGACAGGTAAGGTGGTCTGGTACTCCCATCACTTTAAGAATTTGCCACAGTTTGTTGTGATCCACACAATCAAAGGCTTTAGCGTAGTCAATGAAGCAGAAATAGACGTTTTTCTGGAATTCTCTTGCTTTCGCCATGATGCAGCGAATGTTGGCGATTTGATCTCTAGTTCCTCTGCCTCTTCGAAACCCAGCTTGTACTTCCGGTAGTTCTCGGTTCGCATACTGCTGAAGCCTAGCTTGTAGGATTTTGAGGATCACCTTGCTGGCATGTGAAATGAGCGCAATTGTGCGGTAGTTTGAACACTCTTTGGTGTTGCCCTTCTTTGGAATTGGAATGTAAACTGACTTTTTCCAGTCTTGCGGCCATTGTTGAGTGTGCCAAATTTGTTGGCATATTGAGTGCAGCACTTTAACAGCATCATCTTTTAGGATTTTAAATAGCTCAGCTGGAAGAGTGTCATCTTCGCTAGCTTTGTTGTTACTAATGCTTCCTAAGGCCCACTTGACTTCACTCTCTAGGATGTCCGGCTCAAGTTCAGTGACCGCACTATCATGGCTATCAGGGACATTCAGATCTTTCCTGTATAGTTCTTCTGTGTATTCTTGCCACCTCTTCTTAATCTCATCTGCATCTGTTAGGTCCCTGCCTTCTTTGTCCTTTATTATGCCCGTCTTTGCACAAAACGTTCCCTTCAGATCTCCAATTTTCTTGAATAGATCTCTAGTCTTTCCCATTCTGTTGTTTTCCTCGATTTCTTTGCATTGTTCATTTAAGAAGGCCTTCTTGTCTCTCCTTGCGATTCTCTGGAACTTTGCATTCAGTTGGATATATCTTCCCCTTTCTCCCTTGCTTTTCGCTTCCCTCCTTTCCTCAGCTACTTGTAAAGTCTCATCAGACAGCCACTTGGCTTTCTTGCATTTCTTTTTCTTTGGGATGGATTGAGTTGCTGCCTCCTGAACAATGTTACGGACCTCCGTCCATAGTTCCTCAGGCACTCTGTCTATCAGGTCTAATCCCTGAAATCTATTCCTCACCTCCACTGTATATTCATAAGGGATATGATTTAGGTCATACCTGAATGGTTTAGTGGTTTTCCCTAGGTTCTTCAACTTAAGCCGAAATTTTGCAACAAGAAGCTCATGATCTGAGCCACAGTCAGCTCCAGGTCTTGTTTTTACTGACTGTATAGAGCTTCTCCATCTTTGGCTGCAAAGGACATAATCAATCTGATTTCGATATTGACCATCTGGTGATGTCCATGTGTAGAGTCGTCTCTTGTGCTGTTGGAAAAGAGTGTTTGCTATGATCAGCGTGTTCTCTTGGCAAAACTCTATTAGCTTTTGTCCTGCTTCATTTTGTACACCAAGGCCATGCCTGCCTGTTATCCCAGTGATTTCTTGACTTCCTACTTTAGCATTACAATCCCCTATGATGAAGAGGACATCTTTTTTGGATGTTAGTTCTAGAAGGTGTTGTAGGTCTTCATAGAACCGATCAACCTCAGCTTCTTCGGCATCAGTGGTTGGGGCATAGACTGGAATTACTGTGATTTTGAATGGTTTGCCTTGGATTCGTACTGAGATCATTCTGTCATTTTTAAGATTGTACCCCAGTACTGCTTTTCCCACCCTTTTGTTGACTATGAGTGCTACTCCATTTCTACTAAGGGATTCTTGCCCACAGTAGTAGATATGATGGTCACCTGAATTAAATTCGCCCATGCCTGTCCATTTGAGTTCGCTGATTCCCAAGATGTCGATGTTCAGTCTTGCCATCTCATGTTTGACCACCTCCAGCTTACCTTGATTCATTGATCTGACATTCCAGGTTCCTAAACAATATTGTTCTTTACAGCATCGGATTTTCTTTTCACCACCAGACACATCCACAGCTGAGTGTCCTTTCGGTTTTGGCCCAGCCACTTCACTCTTTCTGGCGCTACTTGGAAATACCCTCTGCTCTTCCCCAGTAGTATATTGGACACCTTCCGACCTGAGGGGCTCATCTTCCAGTGTCATCTCTTTTAGCCTTGTGATACGTTCCATGGGGTTTTCTTGGCAAGAATACTGGAGTGGGTTGCCATTTCCTTCTCCAGGGGACCACATTTTGTCAGAACTCTCTGCCATGACCTGTCTGTCTTGGGTGGCCCTGCACGGCATAGCTTATGGCTTCACTGAGTTACGCAAGCCCCTTCGCCACAACAAGGCAGTGATCCATGAAGGGCCATACTTTTATACACCTCTATTATGTACATCATCGTTCATCATCATCATCGGTTATGATTAATAAATGCTTATGATTAATTATAAATGTTTATGATGATTACAGCTGGTATTGAAAGTTACTGAAAAGGTGCAGTCAACTAGCTATGCCTTCCCCTGTCTTTCACAAAACCCTTATTATCCAGTGGATCCACATCCTTATATGGTGCCTAGTTTGTAAACCAGATAGGTCTTGATCCATGTCATCAAGGTACTCATGATGGTTCAAAGGAAGAACCTTCATTATTTATTTGTTTGTTTATGTATTTATTTGTGGTGCTGGAGAAAAGACAGTAAGTAGCTGGAATATCAAGCTTTATTTTTTTTTTTTAGCAGAAGATGGGTAACCATGGATTGTCACCCCACCAGCCAAATGAAAGTGATCACAAACCTACTGATTCATAGACCGAGTTTGCACAATTATGAAGGCAAAATAGGTTACAGAGGCTTATTTTTCCTCCCCATGTGTGCTGGTTGCAAGCCACCTAATTAGCATAATTACCCTCATGGGGCACAGACTGTCATGACATCCAAGCCCAGCAGGGGTGGGTGGTTGGGGTGATTTACAGACCATCCTGAAAACCATGGCTTGTTGTAGGGTTACCGGGTCATGACAACCTGTGTCCAATGAGAGTAATTATGCTAATCAAGCCGTTTATGACTGCTATGCTCAGGGAAGAAAAATAAGCCACAGTGGCTTATTTTCCCTCCATGATCGTGTGAACCCACCCATAGTCTCAGTTTGCCTTGGTTGATCAATATGGCCAGTGAGAACACAGCCTCTCCTCATAGTTTGTGCCCTCCATTGCCCTCTAAACTAGAGTGATTGCACTTGAAACAAATAGAGAAGGCCCGCTATCTGGGTTCTTCATTGCCCTCTAAACTAGAGTGATTGCACTTGAAACAAATGCACACAGTAATCTGAACAGGCCGAAAGGATATCTAAGTAACCCCCACAACCAATATGCATACAGCAAATGGCATTATCAATAAGCCTAAAGACCTGAATTGCTTTGGAATTGGGCAGAATTTTGTTACCAACCTCTGTCAAAACCTGCCAGTCTAAGAACATTTTTGGAGTGCCTATTATTCCAGATGTGCTTCTAGCCTTCTGTCCACTTAAATAGAAATTATGCCTGGTTTGAAGGGGGGGAGGTAGAAAATTCTTAGAAGAAGCTGTATAGTATTTGATTACATAATCTCGATTACATAATAATTTGATTACATAATCTCGATTTCATATTTGGCTTATTAGGCCAACTAATTTTGTTGATTTTCTAAAAAGATATTGCTTATGTTATCTAAAGAGAAACAGTATTGAAGCAAAGAATTCTGTGATAGAAATACACAGGATTTCACATGGAGTCATAATCTGCTGTCTCGATATTGGCATTAATTTACCTAATGAGATTTCCTGCATTAATATAATTGGCTATAAAATTAGACCACATCTCAGCGAACGCTTTAAGTTCACCAGCACAAAACTTCCCACTGGATTATTATTTGCAGGCTTGTCAATCAGATGCTCACCGTTCCTTTAAAGTTTAAGCCTTATTAACCTACACACTGGATTTGACTGATGATAGGCCATAACAAACAAAGGGAACTCACTCTCAGGTTCCAAATCCTGTCATCCCAGTTCAGAGGGTCTCCACAACGCCCCCTGGAAGAGATGAAAGGATCACTCAGATGTCTGATTATTCAGACGCAAAATCTATGAGGGGACATTGGTTCAGGCTTTTTATTATTTTTTTTTAAGTTAGCAGAGTTCCCTGAGCAATGGAATATTTTTGTTTGTTTATTTGTTAATTGCTCTGTATCAATCTCAACACAAAGGTAGCATTGGTTTTGGAGCCCCAGTCTTCACGGGCGGTGTCAAATGCATGCTGGGAACGCCATATGCAAGATCTGGATTTAAGACATGGTTGGCAAAAGCAGCAAAATTCAAGCTGCACCATGCCAAGGTTGCCCAGATACGGGTAGAGAGCCGGAATGCTTTCAGTTGGTTCGCAGCATGGTTAGAGGATCTCCACAAATTGGTACTATTTTAAGTTTAAGGCCAAAAAGGGTTTCATCTTGGTGTTTCAAAGATTCATATACTTTCATTACAGATACATACATTGCTACATGGTGCTGTGTACTGCATTGCAGCCTTAGGTCCAGATGTTTGGTCAGTGGATTACTGGCATTCCCTCCCACCAATCCAGTAGGATCAGACCCAGCACCTTCCAGCATTCAGCCTGATCCTAGTCAGATGTGCTTGGCCTCTCATAAAAGTGCCTAAATCAAGCCTTCCCTGTCATTCCCTTTCCTTTAACATGCACTTCCCATAATTCCCAGCAACTCTGGAGAGCGTTAGGCAGGCGCAGCACCAGACTCCAGTGGGCCCTCAGAATAGTGCTGCTGATGCCTCCACCACCAAAGCCTCCCCCTCCCCACCAAAGCTTCCTGCCCACCAAAGCCTACCACCTGCCTACCACCCCCATAGCCCCTCAATCACCCACCCACCTGCTGCCACCACCACAGCTCCTCACACATACACCCCATCACCACCCTCCCTTCTGTCTCTGTATTGGGATTAATTTACCTAATGAGATTTCCTGTATTAGCATAATTGGCTATAAAATTAGGTCACATCTTGGCAAATGCTTTACATTCACCAGCACAAAACTTCCCACTGGATAATTATTTGCAGGCTTGTCAATCAAGCGCTCATCATTCCTTTAGAGTTTAAGCCTGTAGACCCAGCCCTCTCCAAAGGGGGGAGTGGCATCATACGGCAGGCTCCACCCTCCCAACCTACGATACCTGTAGAAAGCGCTGCCCGTAGAACTATGTGCAAAGGTTGGGGCAGAGCTTGCTGCCACTCCCCCCTCCACATACACTGATTCTGCTAGATGGAACATCTGAAGAGTGCGATGGTAACTTCTTTGGCAGTAAGCCACTGTATCTTTTCCCATGCAGGTGAGAACGCAGTTTGGGGAGGGGAGGAAACTTTGATTACAAGCAAGCAGCTGGAAGGAAACAGGGTAAGCATTCACTTGCCCTGCTGCTCTTCTGCTTTTGTGCGTAGCCTCAGAGGCTGCTTTTCAATTAAAAAATAAAGTCAGGGGAACAAAACATACAACTACGTGTAACATGTCATTTCTCATGTATTATAGTAATAAATAACCCTGTGGCAGAGGTACCTACCTGAATCTATTGTGTGTTGCCTGCAGAGCCTAGGAGTGGATGTGAGCAGGCCATCTGCCTCCCAGTATTAGCCACATCCTTCATCCCAAGGGCCATAGCACAAGCTGTAGGATTCAGGGAAAAGAATCGGTGCTTTCAGCTGCAGGTGGATATTGTTCAGACATCATGTCTACCCACTGAGAAACAAAAGTGAGTAGACCTGGTCTACACATTTTTCAGATGCCAGGTCGACCTACCTTGACATTGCTTGGTCACCAGATCTACCAGAAAACCTGTTCTCTGATGCTATCAAAGCTTCTTTTCTTTAATGTGCAACAGTACACAAAATGTGGAATTCCCAAAGAATGCTGCTGCAGTTCAAAATTCAAGCCATGCAAAAGTTGTTAGCTAGTGTAAAAAGTGGCTGATAACAATGTGGAAAGTGAGTAGTCCAGGCTCCTCTAGAACCCTAAACCTGATCAAGCTGATAAACTCTGACTCATTTCTCTTCCCACTGCTAAAGACAATCCCCATAAACTCCACTGCTACTCTTTAAAGCCACCTTTAAAGGTACCCTCCAGATGTTTTGGACTTCAGCTCATCAGCCCCAGCCAGCAGTGCCAATGGTCAGGAATGCTGGGAGTTGTAGTCTGCTAGAGTTTTCAAGATGAAGGAAATCATGCCAGGCAAGCCATGTAAAGTTGTTAATGTTATTATAAGGGCACCATTGCCATACATTATCCAATCTGATATTCTTAAGACAGCTGTACTGCATTTGTGCATTTGGGTGTTTTTCCCCCTCTTGTTCCTTGGTATGTGTTTTTGTTTTTTTTAATACCTTATTCCAAATAAAGTTTTGCTGGAGTTCATGATGTTTCCTGAATATAACATTCTTCTGCATTAGTGCTGTTCCGTTCCCAGGATCTTGTACTACTTTGTGTAGGCTTCGGAGGGAGCAATCCTATGGCCGCTAGACGGCGGCTAGACGGCCATAGGAATAGGATATAGTGTTTTCCGGGTACTGACCTCATAGCCCACACTCCGAGGTCAGATCCTGGAGAACCAACCTCCTCCCCCCATTCCCTCACAGGCAGTGCAGAACAACCCCATCCTCTGCTCTTGCAAGAGGAGCGTGGAGCGACTGAAAAGGGGTGTGGCTGGGGGGGGTTCCCGGGCGGGGAGGGCAGAACTGCATGTACGATCCCCTCCATGCTTCTCCTGCCCTGCTTTGGATAGGTGGTTGCCTCCGAGTTTGGAGGCGGAAGCCTATCTCGATAGAATTGCAGCCTAAATGTCATGGAATGTGACACCAAGCAACAAAGCACACACAGAAGGAAAACGCACGAGTGTGTTGTAGCAGCAAATGCTACTCGTGCAAATTACAACCCCAACCCGCAGTGCACTGCAGCTCTCTGCCACCCCAACCCCGGAAATATTCCTGCAGATGCCCATGGTCATGGCCGGCCAGATAGGGCCCTTGAGTTGTTTGAGGTGCAGTCCTATGCATGTTTAGACAGAGAAAAGACCTACAACTCCCAGCTGGGAGTTGTAGAACTTTTCTCTGTCTAAACATGCATAGGATTGTGACCTTAATGTAGCAGGAGCAGGTGGGGGGGTGAGGCAGCGTGCTCGGTTGCTCATGCTTCATTCACAGCAGTGGAGATGTGTGAACTGGGCCACTGTATGTCTAGGCAAGGAAGAGAAAGAAGCAGGCATCCTTGCACGTCTGCCATGGAACACCTCTGTATTGTAGGGCATTCTAGGATGTATTGTAGAATTTGAGTGATGCACCTGCCACGCTTGTGGAGCTTAATGGCCTTCTTGCATGAACTGAGTGGGTCTTCTGATGGACCCAACGCTTCTCTGCAGTGACACATTAGAGGGAAAGATTGGTAGAGGAGGACAAGCTGGGTTTAAGGCTGTTTTCCAGTATTATTGATTTTCTCGTCAAGAATGTTTCTGGGACACTCCCCTCTCCCCCTTCCCAGCTTCCTGGGAATACCTGTGGCTGTGACCGGTTTACAATATTGCTGTTGTTTTAATTTGATTTTTAAGCTCCACCTTTACTGTAAAAGCTGATAACGATCAATTACGCATTGTAACTTTGCTTGGATTTTAAAAGATTCTGTGTTAACATGCAGTGAGAAATTGTGGAGATTGGTAAAGATTAAAAATGACTACTCTTATTAATACGTCTACTGGCTACTATTCAAGGTCACAACAGCAGAAGGTCGACCTAAGATAGGTGTGAGGGGGAAAAACAGTGCTGCTCTTACAGGTACATTTTTCTTAACAGGCGGGTCCATAATGGCCACCCAAACTGAGAGACAAAGTGAGAGGAAGTCTCAACCCCTGGATATTGAATGGACCAAAAAGAGCTCACATCAGATGTTACCCATCACATCTCCCCCTCAAGACCCGGGGGGGAGGGATTCCACATGGAAATCCCCCCATTCTTTGTGGTGATTTTTCACTTCTGTAATGTCCAGTCAGAGCTGGCATCAATGGTAGGCATGGTTAGGCACCTGCCAAGGGCCCTCACCACAGCAGGGGCCCACTGATGACAGCCCCCTGGACTTCCTCCCCCTCTTCATCATTGCAACCTGCTTGTTTATTTAATTTAATTACTTATTACATTTCTATACTGCCCAACAGCCGAGGCTCTCTGGAGACGTTCACAGCAATTAAAACCATAAAATACAACATGATAAAACATCATATAAAACTTTTAAAAGTTTAAAAGTACCGTGTAAAACTAAAGTAAAACCCAGCAACAGTGACAGCCCAGGGAAAGCCTGGGTGAAAATATGTTTAAAAGATGTCACACTTTCTGCCTCCTGAACTGCACGGGGGAGGGTTTTCCAGAGGGTCAGTGCTGCTACAGAGAAGGCCCGCTATCTGGGTTCTTCATGGCGACATTGCATTTGTTTTGGAATGACCAGCAGGGCCTCCTCTGATGTTCTTAAGTGTCGCTTGGGTAGATATAAGGGAAGGCATCCTGGTCCCAAGTTGTTTAGGGCTTTATATGATAATATCATAACCTCGTATGTGGCTTGGTAGCTAATAGTTCACCTGCCTCTTGCACTGGCCCAGAAATAGTGGTGGTGAGAAGAAGGAGCAGTAGATGCTATTGCCGACTTGCTCACTGGCTCTCTCCCTGTCAAACAAGCAAGTGGCAGCAATGGTGAGAGAAAGGATGAAGAGCAGTAACAGCTGGTGGCAATGGCAATGAGAAAGTAGAATAGCTGAGGAAGTGGGACCACTGGAGCCCTCAAAAACCTGGAGCTGGCACTGCATCTAGTGATGATTACCAGAATTATTCCTTCCCTTTTCCTTGGAGAATTTCTTTGCAAGTCTCAAATCCCCAAGAAGTCATTCAGCACTGGCTAGAAACATCTCCATGTGACAGGAAGGATTCTTATGACTTTCAGTGACGGATGTTGCAACTTTTTAAATGTTTTAATTGCTTTAATATGGTGTTTTATTCTTTTTTCTTGTTGTTCACCACTGTGATGTGGAGCAGTATAGAAATATTGTAAATAAATACATAAAATAAACTTGTTAAGTCACCATGTACACAGGCACTGCAAAAAGAAGTGATTCTCACGACCACTTTTTCAGGTGATATTAGGGTAGCCATCCAGCCTCTTTTACAGGATGGCACTTGTCTTTTCTCTCTGAGTGTCTAGTGTCCTCCTCTATTTAGGGGCTGGATCAGAAACACTTATTTTTTGAGATAGGGTAAAATATTATATTCAAGTAAACCTTGTTGCAAAGCCATTGTACCTGGATGAAAACACTGCTTGCTTGCTTGCTTGCTTGCTTGCTTTCTTTCTCTCTCTCTCTCTTTTAAAAGAAAACTGGTAAGAAAGCTAATTTCATTTTGAAATATTCAGATTTGCTAAAATGGCTGTCATCCAAAAGCAACTTAGCAAGAGAAGCCCTAAAAAGATAGTCGGGGAAATGCCGCGCATTTGCAGAGCATGGAATACAAAGCTTACGTTGTTGAAAAGGGTGTAATCAGCTAAGGAATGCCTGAGAAAGACCAAGGGCAGCAGATACCCAAACCTTGAACTTCCCTGCCTCAGTGCATTTTTGCATGCCTCCTAAAGAAAGAGGCAACCAAGGGAATTTATTAACTTTTAACTTAATTAGGTAGCTGCTGAGCCATTCTCTTGCCCTAAGATAGGCCATTTTCTTTTTAGATTCTTCTGAAGTCAAAGAGGAAAAGAAAACCTCCAAATGGCTGGAACTCCAGTGGGGATTTTCCATAGAAGTAATATAAACCTCTTATCTTTTAAAGTGAGATCAAGATGTTCTTTAGGGGAAACTACTGTTCACGAGACTGGCCTGCAGATACATCTGGGAGAATAATTCTTGTGGAATGTAGAGGCCTGTGTATCTATGTATGTATGCATGCATGCATTATTATTTCCTTGCTCCTTTTAGGAAATTGAGGGAAGCCTTTTTTTCAGGGTGAATTTGTTTTTTTGTGAGGTGCCTTTTCTGGAAACATGTTTACACATCAAGATATTGGGAAGGAGCAGTCGGCATGGGCAGTCCTATTCTCAAGGTAGGAGCGGTGCAAGCATGTAGAACCCCCAAAGCTAAGGACAGATCAAGCTGCATCTGTGTAGAGCCTCTGCTTCCAGTGCTCTAGGCCAGGGGTGGGAGAGCTCTTTCAACCCGACGATTCAATTCAGTTTCGGAGAAGCTCTTGAGGGCTGCATCCCAGGGGTGGGTGTGGCCAAAGGCAGAAGCAAAAGGGGCAGGGCCAAAAATATCAGCAAATTGTAGCTGAAAGCTTTTACTGCCAGGAACCAGGGCCAGCATCTACAGTAGGCATGATCAGGGCCCCGTCTACATGGCAGCACTTTCACCCTTCGCTCCATTGCAACTGCACAGCATTTCAGCTTCAAATAAACTTCTGCTGGGATACACTCGCGATTTACTGCGGGCTTCCCTAACAGACTCCACTGTGCCCTTTTTTTGGTCATTATACTTTAATGCGCAGCTGTGCAGTCCCGTGAGCGTGGGGGTGTGACACTTCATTGGCTGTTCTCTATTTTAAGGATTCTGTTGTGTCTTTCTGTTCCTCGTTAGGTAAAAAGTGGGTGCTCTGTGCTCCTTCATTTCCACGCCATCTGTTTATCAGTTCCCCAGCCTGAGACTCTCGCGATGGTTCACACTCACAAGCTTGAGCAGTACGTGCCTACCCACTGCTTCGAAATGGTGGCCGGAGAGAAGTTGGTCCTCCTCCAAGACCACTCCAGCCTTTGAGTCCAAAAGCAACCGTTGCAAAGATACAAAGCTGCAGAAATGTGTGAAAGTGTGATTAAATAAATGAAAATGCCTCTCTGTGCCTCTGTAACTGCGCAGCTGCAAAGGGATGGGGGGAGTAAAGGGGCATCACAGAGTGAACCAAGCACTACGCACGCCCACCACATGCCCACCGCAAAATGCAAAGTCAGTTTGGGGAAGGGGCAGACGGCTTGCAACTGCGGGAAACCCCCAGCAAACGAAAAATATTGCTGCAAAACGCCTCCCTGGAAATTCGCATTTTCCGGGAGAAAACCACAGATGGCTGCGAAGTGGCGACTGTGTCGTCTGTCCCAAGGGACCTGGACTAGCAGTCTCCCTGGAATAAAAGGCTCATGTAGATGGGGCCCAGGTGTAACCCACTGGTATATTTTTCTTTAAGAATTTTTCTTTAAAGCCCGGCCCATCTGAACTGTAATTAAGCCAGGCTGCTGCCTTGAGTGCAGCAAGGCAGTGAGGGTTGGGTTGGTCATTTGTTTTATCCTGTTCATTTTAATTTTGCTTTGTGCTTACGTATTAAGTATATATCTGCCTTCCCCAATCTGTTTGTTGAACAGCATTTGGAAGGGGTTTTTTCTTGCTGCTGGGAGAGTTGATGCATTTTTAGAGCTTAACAGCATTGTTTTATTAGTGTTTGTATTTTGTATTGTTATTTTTATTTGTAAGCTGCTTAGAAATGTCATATGAAGAATGGTATATACATTTTTATTAATAATATATTATTATTATTATTAATTCATCATCATCATTATTAACTGCTGAAAACCAAGATTGTGGGTTTAGGGAAAAGATCCAGGAAACAGAAAGGACAATGTGTGGCCACCCCGCTGAGCAGTGTATCTGGGGAATACATTTAATGAAAGACTGGACTGGAAAACCCATTCTGAAGCTGTAAAATTAACAACGGCAAGAACTATCCAGCAGAATTTGACATTCTTCCGCTCCCACCTCCTCCTCAAAAGGAGGAGAATTGAATTGAGACCTGCCCTACAAATATTTGCATGGAAAGCAGTTGCCCAAATATTGTATGGGTCTGAGATCTGGGGAGAGGGCACTACAGTTTCATTGGAAGTACTCCAGAATGGATTCTTAAAGAAAATTCTTGCATTATCCTTAAGTGTACCAGCAGCCCTGTTGAGAGCAGAGACAGGCCTATCTTCTACTAAATCAAGAGTAAAGAAGAGCGTGATTTGGTAATGGTGCAAACTAAAGGAAATGGCTGTTTCAAAACTCCCAAATACATGTTGGTACAAACCAATGAGATCAGAGAGTTGAGCAGAGATCTGTCAGGACCAAATCCAGCATCATTCAATAACGGTTGAGTATGTCACTGTACATGGACTTGGTGAACAGAGTACTTACTTGCACACACTTACAGGTAGGGAAGTGATTAATGGAGCAATCCTATGGCTGCTAGTCAGCGGCTAGACGGCCATAGGATATCTGGTTTTCTGGGAGCCAACCTCAGAGCCTGCAGTCCGAGGTCGGTTCCTGGAGAACTGACCTTCCCCCTCATTCTGCGCTGCTTTGTAGGCAGTGCAGAACAGCCCTGATTTACGTAGCCTATTACTTGAAAAACAGGGACGCAAATGGCGTCCGCTATGTGGATGCCATTTGCGTCCCAGCAGCCGGAAGTCCACCAGCAGCCGGAGCCGGCCAGGGCTGGCGAGGATTCTGGGGGGAGGGGAGGAATGGATTGCCTCCCTCCCGCGGACCCCCGTGGACCCAAGGTGAGGGGGTTTCGCACACCCCTGCGGCCCAGTTGCTAACAGGCCACGGACCAGGACCGGTCCCAGTCCATGGCCCGGGGGTTGGGGACCCCTGCATTATATGATTGAGAACAAAAATTTTAACCTACTGTGTGACTTAATCTACTGGGTAGTTAATACTCTGTATAGTAACATTCTTAATTCTAGATGAGTATGGGTTGTATCCAACGTTAGTCTAACATTCATTTGAATGGATCTACTCTGAGTAGGACTAACATTGGATACAATCCTCTGAGTGTATATCCTCTTAATTACTTGCAACAGCAGCTAAGAAAATTTGAGCAAGTATCTTGCAGAAAGTGTCCGTGGACTGCAAAGGTGATTCTTTATTCGGACTAAGCTAAGTCAAAAGTAATTACTGGATGATTTTATGAAGGAGTCATTTTCGGTATGCTTTTTATGTTAAAATAAAAACATAATGGGGAAGCTCAATTACATCTTTGTTTTGGACTTTTTTACCTTGTTTGTATTGTTTGCAATGTACAATGTAGCTTCCAGCAATAAAAAAACTTATACTGACATCTGAATCAGAGCATAGTCCTTTGTTGAATGTTGTGCATCCAACCACTCCTCATTTCTTGACGTAATGAGAAAGCTGGGTTTGAAATCTTTTAACTTTGGAGGAGTTTCCCCAGACTGCTGCTACTAAGGAAATGCCTATACAAACATACGGAGCAGAAACATTCAATTCTTGTAATCTCAGATTCACTGCTAAAGGAATGGAATAATAAGTCCAATCCATTTCAGTGACCTGGAAGTGAAAACAGTCTCCTTCATCCCATTGGTCCTTCCTTGTTACATTACCTGAAAGTAAATCTAAATAGTACATCTCATATTTTTCACAAGACTAGAGCTTCAGCTTTTGGGATTAAGTGAACAATTGTCTCTTCCTCGCCTTACCCCCAGACAATTCCTTCTTGTTCATTGGAAACATTATGAAGTTTGTTTCTGTCATCTTCCTATTTCACTACTTTCCCCCTTGTCGCTCCATCTGTGTGTGTGTGTGTGTGTTTTTTTACTTATGTGCTTTCTTCCCTTTCCTTTCTTCCTTTCCTTTTTTTTCTACAAAAAGCTCCTCTAATCAGATCCTGCCTTCTCTTTGTATTGGAATTCATCATCATATGGCACTAATTCAGGCCTGTAATATGAATAAGGTTTGGTATTTATCATACCTGCTCCAAAGGAAGTGCCTTTAAAAGGAAAAGCATCAAGAAATTCCCTGCCCTTCACTTTCTCCTCAACCTTTAACCTTTTAATCAGTAGCTGTAACCTGAGGAGATCACACAATGGAAAGTTAATTATGAGGTCATGAAGATGAAAGACTCGGACTTGCCTTTCTAAAGGTACTTTACTTTAAAATTATCCATGATTTACCTGCATGAAAGGAAAGGAAGTTCCTAAAGATTATTCTAGTTGAGGCAGACTTTTCAAATCATTCAAATACCAACATTTCCCAATGGGAAGGGAATCTTTTCAAACAGCTTGTTTGTTAATTCTTATGAACAAGGCAATAGGAGGGAGTGCTTTAATTTGGCACTGTGACCTGAGATATATATTGGGGGTGGGCGTGGGGAGTGTATGTACACATACAGAGATATGATAAAGGACATGAGGTCATGCAGAACTTGAGGCCTGGTTCTCAGATGGTCATGTTCTGCGGCTACAAATGATGCTCACCAATTTAGACAGAAGCAAAAGGCAAAAAAAGGCCTTTCAACATGTGATTTTTATTTTAATGGTGAGGCATTGAATTAGAGAGTCATGTGCATGACTGGTTTTAGAAATATAGATATTATAAGGAGCTGCCTTCCAACTCACTTAGGTCTGTCTAATTGCCTTATACGGCATCAGTCTCCAGAGTTTCTCTGGAGTCCTTCCCTGCTTGCTACCTGACAACCTTTAAATAGAGATGTTAGGGGGATGAGCCTGGGATCTTCTCTGAGCAAAGCAAATGTTCCACCACTGAGATATGACTCCTTCTCCCAGGGCCAATGTGCATGTGAGACTGGCAAAAAAAGAAAGGAAGGAAAAGAAACAGCAGCAACCTTTGCCATTCTAGGAGCTTTCTACTGCTGATTGAAACGTAACCTGTATGGTGGCTATATGCGTGCATTCTAGAGCCCCCAATAGGTCCTCTGGTCAAAGAATACATATCTAAGCTATGAGGAGACACTTGTAACTGCCTCCTATTGCCAGAATATGAAGGTTTGAGCCAACGAATATAGCCATACATTAAATTGGGTCTTTTTAGTACACTATCAGATAGAAAGTCATCCACTTTTCATTAGATCATTTAAAAAGTGAGCAACAATTCACTCTTATTGGTATTTCTGTGACACAAAACAAACACTTTATTTCTTCTACTTTTGGTTTCTCCACCTTGAATGTCTAGCACTGCATATAACCCCACCCATATTCCCTCATGCAGGCAGTAGGCATGTGGTATGTACTCTATGTGTATCATCAGCAATGGCACAATTCCAGATCTAAATATCTGGATGACAGGTGCTGCAGTCCACGTTTGACAGATGGTCAGCAGAAGCCCTTTTTTGGCTTCCATATGTTATTGCCTAGACATGGAGATTAGAACACTAATCTTCTCCACTGCCTCATCCCTTTCACAGAGAAGAGATCGAGGGGATACACAGTACAGGCCACTTCCAGACTTCTTTTTCAAAGGAATTTAAAGCAAACTCCATGATACTGGGTCTGAACAAATGAAATATGCAAAATCTTCCTGTTTTTAGCAGATTATTTATTAGCTTCTGCCTTGTTTGGAAGTCACCAATAGACCTACAGAACTTAGTCCACCGTTCAGTGTTATCTGAACAACATATATAGGGAGCACAGGGGACATATGCCAGGCCTGTCCCAACATCCCTTTATGTGCAGGCCCCGCCCCCAACATCCTCCACCTTCCCATGTTGAGTGGGAAGGTCTGAAGGAGACATCTACACCCATTTGCTTGAACGTGATTAGAAGGCTAGGCACCAGGGCTGATGTCAAAGGTAGGCATTGTCGGGCACCTGCCAACAGGGACCTACTGACCAGAGCCCCCCTGGACTTGCTTCTCCTCTTCATCATTGTGACCTGCTTGTTCACCTGCCTCTCGCTCTGGCCCAGACAACAACTTTAGTGAGAAGGAAGAGTGGCAGGTGCCACTGCCAGCTTGCTCCCTGACTCTCTGCCTGTCAAGCAAGCAAGTGGCAGCAGTGATGAAAAAGGATGCGGAACAATAGCAGCTGGTGATAATGACACAGACAAGAGGGAGGGGAGCCATTGATGGTGTCTTGCCCAAAGGCCCTCAGAAACCTGCAGCCGGCACTGCTTTGCACAGTTGAGAATCCTGATAGAGTGGAGTTCCCAGTCATACAGAGGCTTCTACTTGCATCAAGCAAACACATGGATATTGAGGTCGGGGGTGGTGTGTGTACCCTTGTGCCTCCTGCATGTGTTGCTGTTTCCTTGTCTAGTATAACACCTGAACAGGGCGTATATCTATCCATGTCCAAATTTGTGTGAATGCTGACAGTTCCAGACGAATTTTGAGAATGTCTGAAAACAGTTATATTTTCCCCCTCCCCCTTTTCAGACACATGCACTCACAATCACTTTTACGTGACTTTGTCAACATTCACTGGTATATCTCTGCATTTTCAGACATTTGTCTGGAATTCAGATTTGAGACATTTAGACTGCAGTCCTAAACACACTGAGTAAACATGCATAGGATTATATCGTCACTGTCATAAATTTGTGGTCAAACAAATTAGTCCTAGCCATGTCCCCATTAAAAACAAAGTGAGGTTTTTAAAAAAATCCACTGATTTCCAGTGCCTACGAGCTTTTCTACACAAGGCTGTTCATCCACTGTTAATCTGCTGTATCTACTTTCAGTTTCTTTGCAGAATTGAGATCTGAGCACTACACAAGAAAAGTTTCCTTTCCTGCTTTTCTGCTACACAACCTCTAGGTGGCACTGTGGTATAGAGGAATAGCACAAATACACAGGAGGAAATCACACTTTCTTTCACTTTCAAAATTAAATGCTGTAATTTCAGTGCTGGTAGACACAGAAGCAAAACTGGAGGGTCACAACTTTGTCTAAAGAATCTATAAACAACCATGAGTAGGGATTGATGAGTGCACGATAAATGCCTTGTGTAGAAAAGCGCTTAGAGTCTGCCACTAAATGATTTGCTAAATTTAACCAAAAATCCATATAAATGTAGGTTGTTATCTTGTCACAGGCTGTATTATTCTTCATATCAGATTAAACTGACCAAAGTCTTCATCCAGTAGCCAAAGTAAATGCCCAGCACTGGCCCTTGATCAATACTTTGTTCTAACTGAGAAAGAGATAAGTAGTGATTTTACCATTTATAATGGGGATATCATAATGGGGGTATCAAAATCTAAAAGATGCAGCCACAGTCCCATTACAAAGGTGTTTTTAGTGGATGTTTTGGAGAGTATTGCATTGAGTGTTAAATTGTCTTAGGGGTTAGTAGGTTTTGATTTGTTTTGGTTTGTTCTGGTTTTATGTGTGTACATTTTTTCTGGATCCCCCCCCCCGATTTTTATTTCCCACAGGCAGTTTTAGTTATATCTGTGGGTGTCTAGTTTTATGTTTTGTGTGGTTCCTTTTAACGGTTTTGTGTGTTTCAGTGTGTTGTCTGAACTGTAGGAGATTTTTCAATGTGGCGTTCCCCGGCTGGGCTACTGTCTTTGCCAGTCCTGGGACGAGCATTCTATAGTGACAGTCGCTCAGCTGTTGCCTTGGAGACAAGGCCCATTGGCGCCATACCTCTTGGGCTCATCAATTCCTAGCCAAGTATTGTGGCATAAGGAAGCTGTTCAGGCCTCAAGCCTTGATGGAATAAATCCTGGAGCCAGTCTTGTGGAAGTTTCCTTAGCCAGACGTTCAGGCACAGAACAGCTGTCTTCATAGCCTTCAGAAATCTCTCATCGATACATCAGATCTAAAAGAACAGTTTGCAGTTAGCTCTCAGTCATAATCAATGACAACCATGTAGGAAAAAAACTACATTTACCAACTGAATTGTTTGGAATGACTCTCACACAAAAGGCACTCAATACATACGTAAAGAAAATAACGTTTAAAGTTACAGATGGTATAGAAAGTTAAATGGCCCAGAAACCTCAGCTAGTCCAAAATAGGGCAGCAAGATTGTTAATACGGACTGGCCAACGAGATCACATTACGCCAGTACTTTTCCAGTTGCACTGGCTGCCAGTCCATTTCCGACCCCAATTCAAAGTGCTGGTATTAACATTCAAAGCCCTTAATGGCTTGGGGCCAGGTTATCTCAAGGATTGCCTCCTCCCATATGTACCCGCCCAGGCCCTAAGATCATCCTTAACAGACCTTCCCCATGAGCCCCTGCCAAAGGATGTGAGGCGGGTGGCTACCAAGAAGAGGGCCTTTTCTGCTATGGCACCCCAGCTGTGGAATGAGCTCCATAGAGAGGTTCACCTGGCACCTACATTGTACTCCTTCCATCACCAAGTGAAGACCTTTTTATTCTCCTAGTATTTTAGGATTTTAGTTTCCTAGTTTTTTAGCTTTGGTGTTTTAAATCTGAATTTTAAATCGTAGCATTGCTGCTAGGTGTTATTCTGGTTGTGCTGTTATATTGTGGTTTTAAGCTTTCATATTTTATATTGTTTTATGCTAAGCCGCGGTGGCTTAGTGGTTAAGACGCTGAATTGCAGACCGGAAGGTCAGCAGGACAGCAGTTCGAGACCCGAGTGCTGCGTGATGGAGTGAGCTCCCGTCTTCAGTCCCAGCTTCTGCCAACCTAGCAGTTCGAAAGCAAGAAATTGCAAGTAGATAAATAGGTACTGCTTCGGCGGGAAAGGTAACAGTGTTCCGTGCACCTGGATGTTCAGACATGCCGGCCACATGACCACGGAAGTGTCTTCGGACAGCGCTGGCTCTTCGGCTTAGAAATGGAGATGAGCACCACACCCTAGAGTCGGACGCAACTGGTTGGGGACACCTTTACCTTTTTTTTATTATTGTTTTATGCTGCGCTTTGTGATTTTAATTTTTGTGAACCGCCCAGAGAGCTTCGGCTATTGGGCGGTATAGAAATGAAATAAATCAAATCAAATCAAATCAAAGGGAGCTTCGGCTGCAATTTCTAGTCACTTATCTGGGAGTAAGACCCACCCCACTGAACTCAAGGGGATCTACTTTTGAGTATATATTGGATTTCACTGTAAGAGTCATTTCTTACATTGAAAGGTATATTTCATTTGGATAATATTTTTAATGTGTTGGCTGTAACTTATACTTTGCAACCAATAGCTTCTTCGTTTTAGCAAATCATGTTTTTTATTAGCTTAAATCCTAATTTCTAAAAGAAAATAAATTGAGGGCCAAACTACATTTTATATACAAATGCATGTAATGAAGCTCCAATGGCCATTTTTATAAGATGACACACAATCTTTAAAACAGCCTTTCCCAACCTGATGCCCTCCAGATGTTTTGGAATATAACTCCTAGCATTCCTAACCCTTGGCCATGCTGGCAGGGGCTGATGGGCATTGAAATTGAAAACATCCAGAGGGCACCAGGTTTGGGAAGGCTACTCTATAAGGCAGTGGTAGGCAACGTGGTGCCCATGTCTGCCCTCCCCCCTTCAAAATGCCTCCCTCCAAACATTCTCTCTCTCTCTCTCTCTCACTCTCTCTCTCTCTCTCTCTCTCTCACACACGCACACACACACATACACATTTGTGTGGAATATTCAGTTTTCCCTTTTGATTATGGTTTGCAATCCTCCAAACCTGGTTTTCTTTTTTCAAACGGTCAGAGCTGCCAATGAATTGAAAAGTCATTTGAATGCTGTAGAAGCACACGATCAAAATGTGCTTTAAAATAAGAATGGAATAACCTAAGAATTAATTGCCTTGCTGAATCGGACCAACGGTCAATCTAGCCCTGTTTTCTGCCTCTGACAATGGCTAGTCAGATGGCTGGAGAAGCTCATAAGCAGGGCGTGATGGAGACAGCCACATAGCAATGGGAGATATACTACCCCGGTCCCTAAACACAAGGTCCCTTTTTTTCAGTCAGTGTGGCAAATAAAGTAATAAATCTATCATCTATAAATGCAGAGATGCATTGTACAACCCACTGTGTTCATTTTCAATATTTTCTCTGTGTGTGTGTTTCTGAGGGTGGGATGAAATTTTAGAATGTCAAGGCCTTGTGAAGCAAAGAGAATATTGTAAATGTTTGGAAATGGCTACACTGTAATCAGAGTAAAATTATTTGGCATTTATGAAATGATATGTAATTTGGGTTTGTCAGCCTAAATCAACTGAGTTGGTTTGGGGATGTTCCGCATTAAAAGCTGCAGCTTTTAAAACTTCCCATTGTGTGGCAAGTCACATAGTTCCTGACTGTTCTTGCTCCATGCCCTTTTACAGGGAGGGAGTGGAGCTCAGAGGCAGAGCAGAGGCTTTGCATGCAGAAAGCTCCAAGTGCAGTCCCTGGTGTTTCCAGTCAAAAGGTTCAGGTCATACAACCTGTAGGCAACCTGCTACCCTCCACAGGTTTTGGACTACAATTCCCATGATCCCTGTCCATTGCCCATGCTGGCTGGGATTTATGGGAGTTGTAGGCAAATGAAAGGAGAGTCCTTGGACTGAGAGGCTGGAGAGCTGCAGACTCCTGAGGTGGATATACTGATCCGATCCAGTATAAAGCAGCTTCTTATTAGGGCTGAAACCCGAATGAGTCGAAGCGGGCTGTTTTGGAGGTGCCTCCGTGTGGTACGAGGAAGAGCAGAATAGCAATGAAGCATCCCAGAGCGAAACAGCTTGTATACGAAATGCCTCGTATGACTCGGGATTCGTTCTGAGTGACCCAGACAGCCTGGCGCCAAAAGTATCAACTTCAGAAAGTTCAGCAAAGAGTTGAGGAGGAGGAGGAGGAGGGAGGGAGGGAGCTTTGGCAAATGGAAACTCTAGTGGTCAAATCAAGGCCAAACGTAACCCAGCAATCTCCAATCAGAGACAGTGGTGGAGGAGGGGGGAAGATTGAATAACTGGAGAAAAAATGCTGTGTTTCAGAGACACAGATCATTCTGGTGGTATTACTTAGCAATATGAGAAGTGAGAAAGCCCCCTCCCCCCAGCCCCTGCTCTGCTGACTGGTTCCTCTGCCTTCGCTGCAATCGCCATGTTCTTAAAAAACATGGCAATTGGAAGTCTATGTGCACATAGACTTATAGGCAAAAAGCATGCAGGCAAAAAGTGCTGTGAATCACGCACATAGGAAGAGGCAGTGAGGCACACGTCCCCGCTGCTTGCTAGCTGTCTCCCTGTTGTGAGCAGGAGATGGCTAGTATTCCTTGGCGGTGTTTCCACCAGCGATTTACCCCCTCAATTGACAAGGTAGGATACCCCTTCATTATAGAGATCCTGTGGGTTAAAATGGGGACTGGTTTCCATCTTTGTGTTGGAAGAAAGTGAAACAAGGATCCATGAAATCAAAAAGGGATCCTCATGATTTCATATGGTTTTTAAAGGGGAGGCTGCCAAAACCACCATCTAATCACAGAGCACATCTGCCTCCATGGACTGAAGCAGAAAACTAACAGATCCGCCACTCAAGGGTGCAGCCATGGTGCAAAAACAAGGATCTGAGGCAGGGATCCTCTGGATTTCATATGATTTTTCCACACTATTTGAGGTGAAGCAGAAGATCTGGGATCTGCTGGGAAGCAGCAGATCTGGGATTTTTAGTGTGCATATTTGGACAAAGATGAGTTCTATGCTTTGATTCAGGGGTTGGGCAGGGGGGACCCAATGTAAAAATTCAGAGGATCCATATTGAATTGGGCATCTTATCCATGGCTTTATAACATGGTGCTACGAGCCCTCAAATCTATGGTTTTTGTCACTCAATCTGTGGGCACAGATGTGCTCTGTGATATGATAGTGTTTGGGGGTATCTTTCTTCTAAAAATCATGAGGATCCCTAAGGATCCCTGCCTCAAATCCAATTTTTTACACTGTGGCTGTACCCACAAATGGCGGATCCATGATTTTTCTGCTTCAGTCCGTGGAGGCAGATGTGCTTTGTGACTGAATTGTGGTTTTGTGGGTCTTCCCTTTAAAAATCATGTGAAATCAGGAGGATCCCTTTTTTATTTTTTGGATCCTCATTTTACCCAGTCCGCTTTGTGTTTACTGCTCTCTTTCCCAGAACAAGCATATGTCTGTCTACTCAGAAGTAACTCCCATTGTGGTCAATGAGGCTTGCTCCTGAAATGCAGGTGCATCTGGACTTTCAGGGGAAAGGAAAAAGGGGGGGTGGAGGAAGCCTCTTTTACTGGCTGAGCAGCCTCTGCCAGTCAGATGGCGTTCACTCCAACCCCCACCCCCACCAGGAAGTATGTGAAGTGATTTTTACTGCTGCAGAGAACATGCTCCTGGAGCCCTACACAAACCACATCGCAGCAAAGCTGATTTCTTTTAAATTAAAATCCAGTGCACAGCCCTCCTTCTTACGTTCATATAGCCAAATGCAAAAACCTGCTGCATCAGCTGTCAGGTCCCAAGGGATCAGGCCCCCAAGTGATCATCTAGCCAGCATTGTCTACTCTGACCGGCAGCACATTTCTCGGTCTCTGGCAGAAGTGTTTCCCATTATCTGCTACGCAATCCTTCTAAGTGGCGATATCCTGGATTGAACCTGGGACTTTTGGCATGCAAAGCACAGAATTCATCTTTGAGCTGCCCTCCCCCCCCCCCACCTTCCCATCACACCTCTGCCTGCTTTTCCATGTCAGGTGATATGCTGATGCAATGAAGAAGATGTGAGAAGAGATCTGTGAGAAAGGCTCTGAACTCACAAATGGCAGATGGCTCATGAACAGGTTAAGTGTTAACTTTATCGTGATAACTGCCTCCTGTAACTTCCAGGAGAGGTGATACTAGGAACCTTACCGGGATTCTTCTTTTTGGTAACCATATGTGTCTACTTTGCTGTTTCCTCTACTGGAAGTAATGTCTGAGGACAGCCTTCTGTCTTGGACTGTCCTCTATTTGAGGCGCTGTCCAGTCCAAGCCCAGTTTAAAGTTAAGGACCATGAAGAGAGAGCAGAGCAGGGGCCTTGAAGTTACCCATCAACAGTTAGCAACTGGACAGCAGTCTGAACAGGCACACAGGTCACCTGGTCACAGTCTTATCCAGTATGGTCAGAAACGTTGTCTTCTTCTTTAAATTCTAGTAATTACTTCTAAATTTGCATCTATACATATAAATTAGCATGTACAAATATAATGCAGATCTGTGCCCTCTCGTGTTCTCTTTATTAATGATGCATGCCCTTTTTTTGACAATGTGTAAGTAGCCACCCCTACTTCCCTGCCCTGTATGTGAAATCTTTAGTATTGTATCTCCTTTAAAGTGTGGTACAGCAGAGGATTATGGGGCCGCGGTGGCTCAGTGGTTAAGACGCTGAACTGCAGACCAGAAGGTCGGCAGGACAGCAGTTCGAGACCCGAGTGCTGCGTGACGGAGTGAGCTCCCGTCTTCAGTCCCAGCTCCTGCCAACCTAGCAGTTCAGAAGCAAGAAATTGCAAATAGATAAATAAATAGAAATTGCAAATAGATAAATACCGCTTCGGCGGGAAAGGTAACAGCGTTCCATGCACCTGGGTGTTCAGTCATGCCGGCCACATGACCACGGAAGCTTCTTCGGACAGTGCTGGCTCTTCGGCTTAGAAATGGAGATGAGCACCGCACCCTAGAGTCGGACACGACTGGCTGGGGACACCTTTACCTTTTTACAGCAGAGGATTATGCTCGGCTGCCACTCCATCCTTAGGCATCTACGAAGCATATAGAGATGTAATCCTAAATCAGCCTCCTCCAACCTGGTGCCCTCCAGATGTTTTGGACTTCAACTCCCATTAACCCCAGCTAGCATGGCCAATGGTCAGGCATGCTAGGAGATGTAATCCCAGGTTGGGGGAGGCTGGCCTAAAGTAAGAGCAGAGTTGTATGGTTTGGGGAAGATGTTGAACCGTTACTTTGCATCTGGATCCGGTTGGTGGACCCATCCTTCTGGGGTCATTTGCTTTCAGCTACATTGACTCATGGGGATTTCTGGGCACCAGTGTCAGCTACTGAGGCTCTGAACCAAAAAAGGCCATGTAAACCCAAATACCATATTCTGGGACAACACAATGGTTCACTTGCAATTCAAAGCACATACTGAATGCCTGTATAGAATCATATGATAGCTTTAATAAAGTCCAAATAGTATATACAAGTTTCTGATAAACCTGTCAGGGTGGACACCGAGCCCATAGAATCCCAGAGTAGTTCTGATTCTGAGGAAGAGGGGTCGCTCCTGGGAGAGGAGCACGCTCATCTTTCCCAGGGCCAACAGCTGACAGAGATTCCTCCCACCGGCATTCCTAGCTTAGATAGCAGTCCTGGGAGTGACAGAGCGCGGGAAGCAGACTTGCTGGATGCGCAACGCCGACGCAGAGAGCGGCGCCAAATGGAGGGCGTGGAAAGGAGGCGTAGTGCCCGGTTGGCACGCAAGCAACGGTTGCACCCAGAGGATCCAAGGGAAAAGGGGAGGGACTCTCCCTAGCCCTTAAGTTCAGGGTCTGCCAGTGATTCCCTTTCAAACGGGGACCAACTGTTCCAACTTAGGGCATAGGTACTCTGCTGCTCATATCTAGTTGCTAACAGTAGAGTTGTTAAGTTGTAAAAGAGGAATAAAGCTTTGAAAAGAATCCCTTTGTCTGTGTCTGGACTTGGCTACTGGATTAGACTGAGAGAGGCCTCCAAGGAGCCCTTGACATAACCGTCAACTGTGTGGTTGGTCCAATGACCATTTCTAAGGTGCTTACCTTAATCATGAGCACACTCCTGACAGTAAACTTGTCCATGTAGCCATGAACTAGGGGATCTGGCATAATTTTAAGCCCATCCTCTTCATTAACAGTAGTGATTTAAGCTTAAATCCCATCTTGTTGATGAAAATGGAAAGGATACTGTGCTGCAGGGAAAGGACAGCTGTCTGGCACTGTCTGTGAGATTATGTCCCAAGGGGCGGGCAGGCTTCAGGATTGCTGAATCTATTATTTTTACAAAAAACCCAAGGTCCACCAACCACAGCCAGATGCAAAGTAGCGGTTCAAGGGGTGGGGCCAATTCCCTATGGCACCCCATGAGACAGACACTGGAACAAACTGCATACAGAAGTAGAAATCTGTATCTGAGTTACTACATTCTGGGTTGAGATACAGGGCTCAAATTCACAAATGGAGAACCTCTGGCCCACAGGCAGATATGGCTCCTAGGGCTCCCCATCTAGGCATCCCACAACCTTCTTCTGCTGTTATCTCCCTTCAGTGATGAGTAGTAAAAGGAGGGTATTTAAAGGCAATTAAACTTTAGATGCCCTGCACAGAAGTGAGCTATATTTTGCAGGCATGAAAACTGCTGCATAGAACTGAGCGGTGCTTTTGCAGGCAACGGAACTGTTCCACTTACTCCTGAGTAGATGTGCATAGAACCGAGCTGTGTCTTGTATGCTTGAGGCAAAAATGTCCAAATGGGTAAGAAGTACATCTATCCTTGGCCTCGCCTCATGCCCTCAGCTCCACCCACTGCTGGAATGTGGCCCTTGCGACCCTTCCAAAATTGGAATTTGGGCCCTGGGCTGCAAAAGGTTTGCCACCCCTACTCTAAATTTAGCTAGCAGAGCTGCACAAAAATCTGAAAGGCAACCAATACTCACATCGTACAAGTGAGAAAAACTCAGGCTGTGAGAAAAGCGATACATACGAGACCAATTCTTAAAAACAAACAAACAACAACAAAAACTTGCAGTTTCAGTTGCTAATTCAGAAACACCTGCTGATCTTCTGCAACTCACTCAAGGCTCTAACAGTACATCTTGCTCCACTTTCTGCCCCCATCCCCCTGCCCTAATATATAACCCAAAGCAATGAAATACCATATACTTTCATTTCATGACCAAAAGGAAGCAGGAAACACTGAGGACATTCTTGCATGTGATTTCTGATCCAGCAACAAGGATTTCCATTAAGGTTTGAAAAGAACCACACACACACACATCTTAAAGTTGATTCAGAGCCAAGTATGTATGAATGAGCAATAGCGGAGTTTTAACAACCATGCAGCCAGACATCCAAATTCTGGATCATTGTGAATAGAAGAACCTCGTCTCCACATTTAGCATAGAACTTCAGCATTCAGTAACTTAAAAGGTTTAAATGCTATTCCTTCAATGTCTTTGTCTTTCAATATCTTCAATATCTTTTCAGATATCTTTCATAAAAATACACTCCACATTTGCCAGCAACGATTCAAGTTAAATGAACACAAGAAATGTTAGATGAGGCTTTATTATACTGTTAATCCTTGCTGGGAGGCTTCCTGAATTGTTCAAGGGTAGTATTGGGACTGATGATAAACTAATTTGCCATGGGTCTTAAGTTCATGTTATCTTTTCTTATCAGCCTAAGGGTAGGTCAGCTGTGGGTGGGTGGATGGGGAGAATTAAAAACACTGGAGAAACCAGAGTGGGCAAAGTAGGTAATTCACATTTTACCATCTGAGTATCACTTAGCAATTTCCTTTCCCTGAAATAGATCATTTAATGGTTCATTTAATGTTTCAAAGCAATTCAGTTTCTACCATTGTATAACAATAAGATAATGTATCACACCAGGGTTGCATATCCCTTTTGATTCTAGCATCCCTCTGCTTGCATAAACTTGACCTTTTCAGGAAATAGATAGATAGATCACAAGACTGACACATGCAAACAAACAACAGACCTGAGATCATTCCTTCATGCATTGATCCTAATCAAATCATTCTTAGGATGCTTGCCGGAGTGAGCTGTACTCCAAAAGAAAAATGTTTCAGGATTTCCATATCGATAGTTACAAATATTGGTTACCATAATGCCTCGGGGCTCACTTGCAAGCCAGGATTGCTGTAATCATGTCAATAATCCTCGATCAAAACATTTGAAATCTAGTGTTCTGTTCTGAAACAGTGTTTCAATGGGCTTCTTCACACGGAGTTTTCATCCTGCTATTGAGATTGGTTACTCACGGAGGTTTGTGGGTCCTTTACATGATGTCATCAACCTCCAGGGCGTCTCCTGCACTAAATGAACATTTTTTTATTCCATTATTCCGTTTTTATTCCTTTTTAAAAGATCAGAGATAATGGGCTATCAAATTACAGCACTTTAGTTCTGCTTGAGTTCCCTTGTTAAAAGAGGAAAACCTGAAAAAAAAGGAGCTAGATCACAGCACCATATAGAGGCTGTATTATGAAACATATGGAAGACACAGATAACGGGGGAAAGGAGGGGGGAAAGGCAGGGAAGGAAGCACGTGTAAAGGGAGTCTGTCGTGATCCTGCATTTATAATGGAAGCAGAAAGCCCCGTTTTAAATGCAGGATTTTAGGCTGGTGTAGAGATGCAATAAATCAGTACAAATTGCAGCCAACATTTGTATGGCACATCATCTCTCCCCCCCCCCCCCTCACACACACACACAATGTGATTATAAGATGGAGACCGAGTTTCTGTCTATTCCCTTGCAATCTGGTGTAGAGCAGTGGCTAGGCCTAAGGGCCAAACGATATATAGCATGGGAAATCAGCGAAGATCCACCTTCAGACCTTCCTGCTCAACCCAGGAATGTTTGGGTAGAGCCAGCGCATGCAGGGACGTGTGGGGCAGGGCATGACCACATTTCCCCTTCACAGGTACAATTTAATAATGCTTGAACAGGTCTACAGTCTTAAACCAAAATCAGGGGCCCTGAAGTTAGTACTGACACTTTAAAAAATTGTTGGAGGTTCTATTCATCGATCTTCTATCACATCACATCCTAAAAGTGTGAGTTGTGAGCTCAGAAGTCTGTGGCTTGAATCTCAAAATATCACCCCGTCTCACCCACAATAATTACCAATTTTCTTCAAGGGCTAATGAGAAATTAACAGCGAAGGACGAGAAAGAATGGGCAAGTCAGTGTGACTTGGGAAAGAGAAAGAAAGTCAGGTGGGGAAGGAAAGAGAAAATCTAATTTCATAATGTTATTAATACACATGTGAATTGCTTCCCCCCGCCCCTTCCTAAACACCTGAAAGGTACAGAGCATTTTTAACAAATTGAACAATGTTCTGGCCTTCTTTTCTCCAACTGGAATCCTTTTCATTCCTAAGGGAGGAAGAAGCCAGCCAACCAATCCATTAAGTTATACAACATAATGTGAGAAACTGATACTAATTAAAGGAAAAGGAGGCTGGGGCAAAACGTGAACAGACAGCTCATGTAGATTATCCTCCTGCTTTAAAAGAGGCTCCATCCAAATCACAATGTGCCAAGGAAAGAACAGGCAACTTCATGCTGGCAACTCAAGAAGGCAAGATAAGACATCATCACCCCCATTCCACCCATACTAATCCCTGCAGAGCACAGGAGGGTGGGACCCTTTGCAAAGTACACTCCCACTTTCTCAGGGCAATGCTGAGGCCTAACAAGTCTAGCCAGTAGGTTGGCCCCTTACAAATCACCAGAAAAGAAGAAATCCATCTACAAAAAAGAGGACACCAATTTGTATAAAAATTTGCTTATGTTAATTTATATGAAGAGATGCAAATTTAGAAATTATTACAATTTAAGTAGAGGTACAGTACATCTCAACATAGCGTGGAAGACTGTGACCAAGGGACCTGCGTGTCTGCGGCTCAGTCTGCTGTCTAGTTGCTGTGGATGGGCAGCTTCAGGGCCCAGCTCTTCCTTCTGAGGGTTCTTCGTCTTCAAAATAGACATGGTCTGGGCAGCCGTTCAAACAGAGGACTGTCCTCAACACATGACTACCCTACACCAATGCCATATGTGCATGGACAGTGTGCTGTATGACTGACCCTGTAGCAATCATACAGGGGTTTCCCAACAAAGAAAGCAACGTGCAAAGGGGTTTGGGGTTAGGAGGTTTAAAAACCACTGACAAACTAGCAGTGGCTGAGGTAAATAGGGAACTAAATGAATAAGTTAAAAAGATGCGTGCCTTCCAGATATTGAACAAAACAAAGCTTTCACAGCAGAAAAACTCGATTTATATAAAACAATGTAACAAAGAAAGTTATGGATTTATCAGTTATATATTATAATTAAAGTCTTCATGCATTTAATTAATAACAGTCCTAACTTTTATTTCTCGGCCTCTCATTCCTAGCCGCCCCTCCCCGAATTGCTTTTTAACTTAGGTTCTCGAACAAATGGTTCTTTTCAGAGCCTCAAAGCTGATACATTCTCTGGAGAAATGCCAGTGAGATGTTAAAAGATTGGCATAACTAGCTATTGTCATTTTATCAAGACAATGGGATTTGAGCAAAAGGGAGGTAGGAGTTCTCCATGCAGAATTTAGCCACTTAATCCGGCCTTGTGAGCTGGCATGATATCAACAAAAGAAAAGAACCCAAATTACCCAGCTCTGCTTTTTTGGCAGATTTCACCACTGTCAGCAGGCCAGAAGTTAATTCCCTCATATTCCTTGTTTGCCACCGACTCCGGCAGGCCTTGCTGAGCCAGGTTTCCTGTGTAAATCTGTCAGCTGCAATGATGCACAGCGTGAAGTGGCACAGAAAGGACATGCAAAGAGTGTGGTCCTTTCTCCATCAAGTGCCTAGAAGTCAGTACTGGCGCTTTTGCTGCCTTCCCCTTTAACCTGATGGATGATTTTCATACAACATGAAAGAGATTTATGTTTCTCTCCCTCTTCTCCACCCCCACCCACCCCCCCGCCCCAAATGCAAATTCTTGCCAATAACTGAAGATTGCTCTGAAGATTGTTGTTATATTCAGCTCTGTGTGTGGGAGCCCTATATCCCTTCTGGCAAGTGACAGAAACTTCCAGCTGTTCCGGCATCTTGTGGAGAGAGAACACTGTTGTAAGGTATGATATGTTAATAAGGCAGCTGACGAGAGTCAGTCATCGAAACGGCACCGGGGGAGACGGAAATGTGGCATCAATTTGCTAGGCCGCAAATGCCTCTTTGACGAGTCACAGCGCATGACGCTTTGAAAACGTAGGCCCGACCTGAGCTCTTGGACGGATACTGTGACATATGGTGAAAAACATGCCCACTAACAGTAGCCGTATTAGCACATAAGACATCCTTCCATTTTAAGGACTGAAAAGGCAGAGGCAGCACTGTGGGAGGGAATGATTTGCCTAGAAAATGTTTGCCATTTTAACTGCTTTAAAGGGCAGTTAATCTCTCTATGCCTCCCCCACCCCACTCTCATTTCCCTTCCCTTCACAATAAATGTTGAGAATGATCCAGCTAAAGTGAAGGAATTCGAATGTCCATTGATTTCACTGGGAGAGATTTAAATCAGTGGAGCAGTGGCTAGGGCTGGAGCCCCAGCAGGGAATGACTGCTCAGAGAACAGCAGGTGATGGGGTCAACAGCAAGCAGGCCTGGTGTGAGTACCTGGGCTGACATGGGCATGTTAGGGTCCTCCGGAGCTGATGCTGGTTGCAACACCATCCTTTCTTTTTATTTATAAAAAACATTTTATAGCCTGGGGGCACCCGGCTGGGTGTGTACGTGGTTACAGATGCACACCCTCTCTCTCATTTTCTTGCTTAACTTTTAAAATATAATGGCCTTTTCTACAACAAAAGTATGCTTATTCCCAGGAGATGTGTTTAGCATCAAGGCAGCAGAAGCAAACTCAGTTATATTCCTGTAGTCATGGTGGTGCTATGATTTAAGTGAGTTTAAAATGCAAAACTATGCATGCTCAGAGTTTCTTTCTTTCTCTTTCTTTCTTTCTTTCTTTCTTTCTACTAGCTCTGACAGTTTCTCTCTCTCTAATGTACCAGGAATATAGAAACAGTTGTAAAGTAGCAGGGAGAGGGGAGAGAGAAATGTTAATTGTGTGCTTCACAACTGAGGTAATACACTTGGCCATCTAAAGCCTCCCCCCACCCCAAGACCATTTAGGGTGCAATTGTATGCATGTTTAGACAGAAAAAAACAACATCTCCCAGCATTCCCCAGCCAGCCATGCTGGCTGGGGAATGCTGGGAGTTGTAGAACTTTTTAGGTTCTAAAACACCAACCCATATAGTACGATCTTCATCTAAGGCCGTCCTCCGGGAGCCTCCTCCGAGGGAGGCTCAGAGGGTGGCAACAAGAGACAGAGCCTTTTCAGTGGTGGCTCCCTATTTATGGAATAATCTCCCTGAAGAGGCCCACCTGGCTCCAACATTGTCATCTTTTCGGGGCCAGGTTAAAACTGCCCTCTTCTCTCAGGCATTTGGCAGCGTATAATGAGTCTCTTGATTGCCTCTGGCTGATTGTTTTCAATTGTTTTAGATATATGTTGTTGTTGTGTGTGTTATTTGTTTTATGTCATTATGGGAATGGTTTTTATATTTTATATAATGTATTTTAATGGTTTTTAATTTTGTGAACCACCTAGAAAGCTTTGGCTATGGGGCAGTATAGAAATATTATAAATGAAATGAAATAGGATTGTGCCCGAAGTCTTTTTCTCCCTTTAGTCCAGGGTCTAAAATTACCTAGTTGATTTAAATGAGCGTTTATGGGTGGAACTACAAATTTTGCCAGCAAGCATGTGCTGATGAAAATGCAGGATGGGAGTGGGGCATTTGCAGAGACAACTGGAAGGTGAAAGGGAGGAGCACTTAACTTGTATTTCTCTTCCCTGCAACCTCTATGCCAGGCCTCCCCGCATCCCAGCCACTCTTCGTTCCAGTCTCAGAATCAGCCGGTGAGGAGGCAAATGGCAGGGGAAACGGGTTGAAGGGGGAGAATCAGTCAACAAAGGTAGGATTAAACTTCTTTCCTGTCTTATTCCCTGCAGCGTCCCTCCCCACATTAGGAGGCAAGTTTGCCTTGTAATGCGTAGTTCCATCCCAAGTCTTCCTAGGTGAAATCGGTGTGATTTGGAAGTGTGTGTCTTTAGCTAGATCATGGCCCTTGCTTGCAGAGGAAAGCTGTATTATTAACTTATCCAGTTATTTAATGAAAAAGGCCTAGTTTCACTATATTTTAATTATTTATTTATTGGAACTATTTATACGATTTATCAATAGTATCCTTGCACTCTTTAAGGATTCAAAAGCGGACACTGTTTTGTAAGTGCATTAATATGACAGAAATGTCAATATTGAAAAATGACCTTGGCGTTTGTCCTGAAACAATCGAATCAGCCGCATTCCAATCTAGAGCTTTGCTTCTTTCTGAATAAATGACTCACCTTTTCACGGGGAGCCATGAAGTGCATCTTCTCCCATATATTGGGCCTCAAGTAAGGGAATGAAGGTTGCATGGTGGCAGACACCCGCTGCTAGAGTTATCCCACGGCACCGCTTTCAGACCAAGATTCATCTTTGTTTCTCTTATCTAGGTGCCTGACTAGGAAATGTGGCTGAAAAGCAATGCCAGTTTTTAGTCCATTTGCTTTCACAGTACCTGGGTTCTGCTTACCTTTCATATGTTTGACTTAGAATAAGCAATACTATATGTACCTTCAAGGTGAGAACAATCTGCAAGTACTGGGAATGAATCCAAGATTTAAGCATCAACAGAGATAGGAGGAAGTATGAGCTCCTAAGATGGTTTGGTACCATCCGCCCCGTTAACTCCTGGGTTAATCCTATTAGTTCATTATTTATCGTTTCCTTCCTCACATACGTAATCTTGGAAGATTTCCGAGCACATACTTACCTATGGGGTATGTGTTTACCTATGGACAGGGCACAAATGAATTGCAGTGGTTAAGCAAAATTAATTGCTAAAGCAATTGTATATACTTTAGAAGTGGTTACTTAGTTGTTTTTGACGCATATGTCTCCCCAGTGAGAAAGGCTCCTTGCCCCATACACTGACACAGGCCATTAAAATGTATTAAGCCACAATCTCTGTCCCTATAAAGCAACGGGTGGGGGAGCTCTTTCAGCCCAAGGGCCAAATTCAATTTCAGAGAAGTTCTTGGAGGCAGCATTCTAGTGGTGGGTGGAACCAATGGCAAAGGGGCAGGGGCAAAAGTATAAAACATACCAGCATATTTTGGCATAAAGCTCTTACTGCCAGCAACGAAGCCTTAGGAGTGGCGTTTTGACCTTTTAGATTACAGGAAAAAAACTGCACAGAAGCTGGGAGCATTGGTGGTTGGAGGGAAGGGAGCGTAGCCATCTAGGGACCTCAGGAGGGCTGGATTTGGCCCCCAGGCCTGAGGTTCCCCACCCCTGCTACAAAGAGTAGAAAAAAACTTTCTCTCTCTGAGGGAGTAAAATGAATATTTTAGATTAGGGAATTTATCCATTCCCTGTTCAGACATACTCAACCTTGTACTTTGCTTCACTTGTCCCTTCATAATCATTCACCTCATACAGCTATGTGATTTTATTCTGTCTCTGTTTTCATATACTAAAGGTTTTAGCTTTATGTTGATTAGAGATGCTGGCAAAGTTTTCCTGAGCTGGGCTTGGAGAAGAACTTCAGGGGCTCATTAAAGACCACCTCAAAGGAGAGGCAAACTTGACAAAACCCTCCAGCTTGGGTTAAACTCCAATCTGGAGAAGGATTGCCAGCTTCCCTCTCTATTCCTGCCAACCCACCATATCTCCCCAAAGTCCTCCCCTTCTCCTTACCAGGTCAGAACCAGCAGTGACAGCAGTAGCAGTGGCAATGTACAAGGGGCGGGGGGAGGAAGAATGTCTGTCCTCCCCACTCCCCAACCCCAGTGGCCCTTGGGATTTGTAATCTAAACATTTAAAACTGTTTCCTTCCTATTGGCAAAAGCTCACGGGCATCAGAGGAACAAACTCCTGTGTGTTTCTTTCCCCCTGCCCCATCAGAAGTAATGGCTGATCACAACACATAGATGGAAATTCAGGGATGAGCATTACTGACACTTTGAAGTCTGTCAAGTGTAAAAACAAACATGCCAATGTAAGCCTGTGTTTGGAGGCATGATAAAAGTAATATGGCACAGTCCATAGGTTTAAGCATGGCAGAATATCAAAGGAAAACACAGTTGGTCAGAATCCGGTAATTATTGTTTTCTGTGAATACTTGTTACATGCCACAGGACCAAAGAAGCTAGAAAAGTGTGCTGGAAATATTTTGGTGGGACCTTGCAGGATGGCATAGCCAACAGGTCTCTCTCTCTCTCTTTCTCTCTCTCTTTATTTATTTAGTGCCAACAGTTTGCAAGGCACTATATGGTCCCAGAGCATGGTCTAAGGGCAGGTGATATAGCCACATTGCTGAAGGTAAACTGGCCTGGATCTGGTCAGTGCCTGGGTAGGAGACCCTTGAGTTCCATTATGGAAGAAAGGTGGGTTATAAATGTTCAAAATTAAATTAAGGAACAAGCTACCAGTATACCAGTCTGGAGGATTTAGGATGCTTCCAGATTGATAGTTTCTCCCCAAATAGTACTTCTTTTGCAAGCCACAGACATGCTACGTGGGCATGCTTGAGACTCACATTCCACGCAGAGACCCATCCAATTTCCAGTCCCCTCTTAGTAGAGGGCCCTGCCCACCACTGGAATGTGGATCCTGAACACTTCTCCTAAATGGAATTCGGCCCTCAGCTGAAAGAGCTTCAACACTCCTGGTTTACAATTTAAAAAACAGAACACATCATGAGCAGGTTGGAATAAGTCTGTGGGAGCCATTTTCCCAAATGGCCACAAGCCATCCTCCTGCATAACCTATCTCATGAACCATGGCACCTACATTCATAAAATGTATGTCAAACTATTTTGGATGGTGTAACAAAGCCAATGCTAACAGCCCAAAGACTGTATCAGTGAACCTTTTGAACTTATACAACAAGGTATGAAAATTAATCTATTTTTATAATTCCAGGTTTGAAAAAAATGTAATTGGAAATTGTTTATTAATAATAATAATAACAACAACAAAGGTATGCAGGCAGTGTATTGTTATTAGCTAAACAAGATTACAAAAAATGAATATATAAATGTAAATTCATTGAAAGACATGGATTACAATGCAAGGTTTTGCAACTGACACATTTGAATATCTTTTGTGCCTTATTTTAGACAGCCACAAACTACAAGCAGTTGAGTGGAAAGATGTAGTATACTTTTTGTGAGTGATAGCATGCCATCAGTTTCATTCCATCCAGAAATCCATGGCTCAGATAGCTGAAAAGTGTCACCCAGCAGATTTGTACACTGTTATAACGCAAACAAGCAACACTATGCCCTAGACAGTGTCTGATGGGCCATAGGATGCGGTTAATCTCCCCCTCTGCTCTGAAGCTGGAAACAGAGGTTCAGCCTCAGAGGAGGAGATCCGGCTGTGGCTCTCCCTGCCCACCCCCCACCAGCTCCTCCCAGCCACTGCGGAAAACTCCACAGTGGCCCGCTCTCTCGAGGTCAGAATTCCAACCTCAGGTAGGGAGGAAATGGGTGTGTTGGGGGCAGGCCAGTAGGCAGAGAGGGGAGAGCTTCTGGATGTGCTAGATCCCATGACCTCCCAGCTCTCATCCCCATCCCTGGCAAAGAAAGCAAGTTTGACAGCCTTAAAAGCTGTCAAGCACAGTCTTATCAGAGGACGGAGAGGCAAAAATAGCCCTGTTGCTCCTTCTGCCCTGCCGCCAAGAGCCTGGAACAACATAAAATGGACAAGTGGCGCAGCTAGGTAGTTTTAGACCCTGGACCGGAGGCCCCCATGAGTATTTTTTCCTGCCCCACCACCTGCACAAGTAAATATATTGTGTGATGTAACCAGATCCTATGCGTATTTCCTCAGAAGGAAGCCCCACTGTGTTTAATAGAGCTTATTTAAAAGTTTTTCACTATTTTCCCTGGAGCCCCGTTGTTCCAGCCACAGACTGCTTCCTTATTGATTGCTGGGGGGAACTGTCCTTGTGAGCTCCCTTCTAAGATATAAGTGTGTGTGTGTGTGTGTAAGATAACACAAGGAGAAGAAGGGGGAGGCAGCCTTAGGTTATAAATCCCTTCTGCTCTTCTAGTCTCTGCTCTGGCAGCTAAGACTGGGGGGGTGGGCGTGTCTCCACCAACCATTTACTCCAAGCCGGCTGTGTGTTGAGGTTGTTAGGGATATATGATGTCATGGCCATCCAGCAGCCACCCTGGAGCTTGCCACAGAAAAACCAGATTTCCTGAGACTGCTTAAGGTCTGATTCTTTTCCTTAAGTTGGCTTCTCTGTGGTATAGTTGTTGTGTGCCTCAACCCCTGCATTTAGCTCTGGTATGCTAGCCCTGCCCAGGGGTGTGCCTCTCACCATGGCCCTGGTCAAGGGGTGTTTCCTGTCCCCCGTCCAGTGTTTCCCAGCAGTGACCAATTAGTGTCTACTCAGAAGTAACTCCTATTGTGCTCAGTGATGCTTTCCCCCCAAATGTGCACATCAGAAGCAACTATTTCACCCCTCTGTTAAAGCAATCCAGTGCAGCAACGGGTTAGAGGGCTTGGGGCTGGTTGCAAGGCTTGTCCCCCAAAAACGCACATTCAAAGCAACTATTTTGCCCCTCTGCTAAAGTGATCCAGCACACCAACGGGTTAGGAGGCTTGGGGCTGGTTGCAGGGCTTCCCTCCCTAATGTGCACATCAGAAGAAACTATTTCGCACCTGCATTAGAGAGAAAGAGAGGGAGCCTGGAGGGGGGGAAGCCTCTCTTATTGGTTGAGCAGCCCCTGCCACTCAGATGATGTTCACTGCAACCCCCACCCCACCCTACCCAGAAGTGAAGCAACTTAGAATGGTGCAATGCACACCCTTGTGGAGCCCTGCCCGGACCAAAAACGGCTCCTAG
Organism: Heloderma suspectum; assembly: GCF_057233095.1. NCBI lineage: Eukaryota > Metazoa > Chordata > Lepidosauria > Squamata > Helodermatidae > Heloderma > Heloderma suspectum. The sequence goes on from NC_139458.1 coordinate 270,000,797, forward strand.
AAAAATGCTGGTAAGCCACTCCTCCCTTCTCCTTACACGGTTGTAGAGACATGGCCTGGGATGGTATTGCAGATCTGTTCAAGGAGCTCTGCACTGTTATTCTGCACAGCAGCATAACTTCTCTGTGAAGGCTACAGAAGAACCAATAAAGAAAGGGATTCTGCTCTACCCCACCCTCAACTCTTTACAGCCTGTAACCTCTCTCAATAGAACGGATGGAGTAGAAGAGGAGCTGGTTGACCATTATACAGAATGCTGGTCTAGATGGACCCTTGGTCTGATTCAGCATGGCTCTTCTTATGTTCTTAAGAAGTTACAGTCCCCCAAATTTCACTAGTTTCTACCTAGAACCTTTAAACAAGAATGTTTAGGCACTCATCCAGTTTAACTAAACATATCCCACTCCAGCACTCCTACCTGCCAAATGAAACTCAGACTTATATATTCTATTCACCAACCACAGGAAAGACCTCAAAAGTTACTTAGGCTAGATTTTCAAGCACCTACAGCTCAAGCCTATGCATGTTTACTCAGAAGTAAGCCCTGCTACTGAGTTCAGTGGCACTTGCCCTTGTTTGCAAGACCTGCAAGGATCACTCTGCAGGGACAGGACATCAAGTAAGGTGTCCCTGGCCCTTGGAATGCTCCACTCCACTGTGGAAACCTCTGGCCACCCCTCCACAGAGCAACTGCTTGGGGGATGACAGTAGGGCTGGTGACTTTCCAACATGAAAGAAGCTATTATAGGGGGTGAGGAGGATTAGTGTAGCATGCCTCAGCACTTTCCCTCAAGGAGTGAATCATCTCCCAGTGGAAGAGCCTGGTTTCAAAGCAGCCAAGCATGTATTCTCTCCTCCCTCCCTCTCTCTCGGCAAGAGGACTTGGAATTGCCAGATTCCAGGGTGTTTCTTTCTCTGCCGTTCTATATGTTTCATTATACAACCACTGATGGTTGTGTAGATGGCACTGTGGTATAGTGGAGTTGCACAAGAAGACAAGAGTTTCATTCCACCATTTCTAAATAATACCGCACTTTCCTCAATCTAAACAAAGCCAGAGAAATGGTCACAAAGCATAGGAGAGGCCCTGGAGGATGGCAACGTCGTGTAAAGGACCCACAAATACTGTGAGTAAGCAATCACGAGTGCACAATAGAAGCCTCATGTAGAAAGGCTCCAAGAGAGACAGCAGCAAGGCCAGGGCAGCCAGCCAGCCTCTGGATCGGCAGTCCCCAAGCAGTCCTCCCCCATGGGTGGCTCGTGCTCTCTGAAGTCCCTGCAGTGGGGGTGGGCAAGTGCAGGCGTCCCAAATCCCTTCACACCGAGCACAATCCCCAGAGGCAGCCCAGCAACAGTCAGTAGGAGGAAAAAGGCTGGCTGGGGCTGCATGACAAGCAATCCCATCCTATGGCTTGGTGAGAGAGCTGCTGGCAGCAGCTGTCATCATCAGGCAGTGGCTGACTTGAAACCCACAGTGAGAGGATGTAGGAAGGGACTACCAGCCACTACTATTTGGAGCAGCACTGTGAGTTTTAATGTCCTCCCCACCTTTTTCTTGCACTTTAAAATACAAATTAAGAACAGTGGTACCATATTTACAGGGAGCATCAGAGAAGATGTGGATAGGTATGGAAGCAACGAGGGAAGATTCACTATTAATTGAACAAATTTTATTTGCTTGATTAATAGTTTGTTTTTTTTTTAAGAAAAGAAAAAGGGGGAAACAACATAGAGACACAATACACATCATTACAACAACACACACGGGGATATGCTAAAACACATCTAAGATTATAAGGTATCTACCTTTGGCTCCCCTTACACAACAAATGCTTATTATTGTTCTCTGCTTCTTATCTTAGCTGTATATCATGCATTGAGTTCACAGACATTATCTCATTTCTCTCCTAATTTTTAACAAAGAAAAAAGAGAGTAGACCATCTCTAAGATCAGAATCCACATACATATATATCATTTTTCTCTATTTCTTGTAGAAATTCTAAAAAAGGTTTTCATTCTGACATAAATTTAATTGTTAATCCTTCTTTAATTATAATAGTAAGTTTTGCCATCTCTGCCAGCTCCATCATTTTCGTGATCCACTCATTCACAGTTGGTATTGTTTCATTCTTCCACTTTTGTGCATACAATAACACTTTTGTGCATACAATAACCTTGCAGCCGTTGTCATATAGAAAAAGAGGGTTTCCCCCCTTCTCTTTTACGTGCTTGTCCATTAGTCCCAGTAAAAAAGTCTCTGGATTTAATTCTATAGTAGTCTTTAATATTCTTTGAACTAGAGACTATATTCGTTTCCAAAAAAGCTTTAGCTTTTTTACAAGTCCACCGTAGATGAGAAAACATTCCATCTTGCTCTTCACATGAACAAATTTTATTTGGAGGGGAAAATATAAAAGATTTGAAATGGGTAGGCAACCCCTTTTTATACGCTACATTAAAAATATGGAAAAATGGGAAAAAATAGATTAATCCTGGAAATACCACCATTGCTTCCATTTTTGTTGCATCCAAATTTTGCTTACATAGATAAACAAGAACAATATGCAAAATGGAAACAAAAGGGTTTTTATAGAATGAGAGATTTCTATGAAAACAAAACCTCTCTTACTGTAGCAAAATTGGAACAAAAGCTCCAGGGAATGCAAATGAATTGGATGCTTCTTCACCAAATAATTATCTTATTACAAATCCTTTAGTAAAAAAAAAAAAAAATACAAACTGCTGCTCCAAGAGGCTGGATCAGCAATCCTAGAGGCAGTATGAGTAAGGGAGGCCAGAGCAGAGGCTAAGGGTGTTTCTACATTAAGCGAAAAACCCACAGAAACCCATAAACTTTCCAGAGCGTCCTGCTTTTGATTTCTTTGCGGGATTAGGAAGGGCTTCTTTACACAGCAGCCACCTGGTTTGAACTGAGGGAGTGCCTTCCTCCCTCCCTGACGGGTGTGCAAAGGGGGGGGGGGAGTCTTGTTTTCATAGCTTAACTTCTGCTGTACTGTTTTCTCGCAGCCCCCAGGAAACCTATGTCTTACTTCTGAGTAGACATAAAATGTAAGATTGTGCTGTAAGTCTGCAACCCTTGGCACGCTTATGTGGGAGTAAGCCACACTGAACTCAGTTGGACTTACTTCTGAGTAGACATAAGATCGCCCTGTAAGTCTGCAACCCTTGGCACACTTACTTGGTAGTAAGCCCCATTGAACTTAATAGGGTGTTCTGAAACAACAGAGGACATTGCTTCTGAGCTTGGTGGGGTCGGGGATCAGATGTGTCTCCCTTTGTTGCAGGGAGGCATTTTATCCTCCCTCCAACTGAGAAATGCAGAGGCAGGAGTCGCAAACAGCACGTGATTCTTGCCCTTGTGCCTGTCAAGTCTCATCCTGACCACACCCCCAACAACTGAAAACAAATGCCCACAGCAGGTAGACACAGCGGTTTCTTCCGCTATGGAAAAATTTCACAGGGTGGTTATGGCACTCCTGTTCCGTGGGCTGGAAAAAATACCATTTTTTTTGCGTTTGGGGAAAACATGAGATAGGCTGGAGGAAATGGCAGGAGACACCTTGGAGGGTAACAGCGTCATCTAAAGAGTCTGCAAACTTCCGAGAGAGAGCCATCTCAATAGCAGGATAAAAGCTCTGTGTGATGAACCCCTAAGGGTATTTGGGGGTCCTCCTGCTCACTGGGAGAAGTAGGGCCTGGACTTCTGTCCTGGGGTCTGGTGTTAACCACACTTTTGGGATGGACAGAGAGCTCCGATGTCAGAGTCCTCCCATCATTGGGCTAGACACCATAGAATTGAATTCTAAGAGTGCAATCCTGTGCATGTTTAGGCAAGAAATGTTCTGAATACTGGTTGGGGGATGCTGGGAGTTGTAGGACGTTTTTCTGTCCAAACGTGCATAGGATTCCCCCCTAAGTGACTCTGTAGTGCGTGCAATGCTGGTGTTAAGTCACTGAGCGATGTCTTTCTGTTTGCGTACCAAAAGAATTGGGAGTTCATCAAAAGTCTTGTGTTGTGTCTTTGGTTGAAGTACTTGTACAATGTTTTCTTCAGCACTATTCAAGTCCAAATCTGAAGTACTGGTGTCTTCTCCAAAATGCTGAAGAAATGTTTCTGGCTTGTCATTCATTGCAAGGGGAAAAACTGTGGGCCGGGGGAGCACCAAACAAACCAACAAACCCAGAAGAAGCCAAAGAAGAAGCAAAACTTCAAAAAGATGCAAAAAAAAAAATCCTTCATATTCTTTAAAGTGCTTTTAAAGATACTAGACAATCCAACTCATTTCAGGTGGAGTCAGCCTTCCTTGGGGTCACAGAGCACTGAACAATCTTCTAACCTTGACAAAACGGAGATACTCTTCTCAAAACAACGTCTCACTGCAACATCTCAGAAGCTGGATAGCAATAGCTGCATCACATTCAATGTTCACTAATTTTAGAGGGATTGGACACAAACCTTCTCTGCCTTTCATGTTCTTTGATGGGAGTTTCAGCGTAACTATCAAAGATGAAGCCAACCTGCTGCATAGCACACATGTGAGTTCAATACTGCCACGCACTTGCAAACGTGTCTTCAAATCTGATGAGGCATCTGGCTGCTATTTTGCCTCATTCTAGACATAAAATTAACAACAATGCATGTCAGTGCACTCAGAAGCAGTGCACGTCAGTGAGTAGTCCCGGATTTCTAATGTTTTCCCCAGTTCTGACAACAGAACATGCTTTGCTGATTTTCTTGTGAAGCCATCACAGCTGAATAAAATGCTTCTGGCAACAGATCAAAATTTAGAAAGTCTGTGATTCTCCTCTTGCTGTTGCAGTGCCAATTATATTCTGAGGACTTAAAATGTTCTTCATATCTGTTTTGCTTAAAGTTTTCTTAGCAGGCCTATTGAGTGACGGAATTCATGAAATGAAATGAGCAACTTCACTTTCTTGACTGGCTCAGTGATATGTGTTTGTTTGTTTGTTTGTTTGTTTTGTTGCCAACCTAGCGTTTTGGAATTCAGTGTAACTTGCTGTGTCATTTTCCATGAAATGCAAGTCTCAAAGCTGCATCTGAATGAATGTTTTACTTAGTGGCAAAATTGTGCTATTTGGCTTCACTGCATGCAATGTAAGAATTCCCTATTTGAACTATGGCCGTGTTTCCATGACAACGAAAGGAGAAGCGAATGGAGTACTGTTTTTTCTTTGAGGAATCAGCTTTGCTGTGCTTTGGTCCATGTAGGACTCCACAAGCAGGTTCTCCACACCAGTAAAAATTCCTTCACAGAACATGCTTCCTGGTAGGGGTGGGGGTTGGAGTGAACTCATCTGAGTGGCAGGGGCTGCTCAACCAATAAGAGAGGCTTCCCCCCTCTCCCCCCTTTCTCCTTTCCCCAGAAAGTCCAGATGCACTCACATTTCAGGGGCAAGCCTCATTGAGCACAATGGGTGTTACTTCTGAGTAGACATACTTATGCTTGTGCTGGGGAAGGGGGGGGGGAGAACACAAAGATGGGAAACCAGCCCCCATTTTAACCCACAGGATCTCTGTATCGAAGGGTGGAAGTAGTTACTTCCTAAGGCAATAAACCAAACAAAGGAGAATTGGAGCCTCGAGATTGTGCTTTACTGCACCTAGGGAATTGGGCTTTAAAATTTCCTTGCGAGAGGGAGAAAGTCGGGGTATAAATGCAATAAATAAATAAATAAATAAATAAATAAAATGTGCCATGTCAGTTGAGGGGCATCTCTGTAAGTTCTGTTGTGGGCATTCAGAGGGCAAGCCTCATTCAGCACAATGGGAGTTACTTCTGAGGAGACACTAATTGGTTTGTGCAGGGACCGGAAATGCCCCTTGACCAGGGTCACAGTGAAAGGCACACCCCTGGGCAGGGCTCGCATACCCGAGGTAAATGCAGGGGTTGGGGCACACAACAACTATACCATGGAGAACCTGACTTGAAGAAAAGAATTGGACTTTAAGCAGTCTCAGGAAATCTGATTTTTCCCTGATAAGCCCCAGGGTGGCTGCTGGATGGCCACGAAGTCATGTATCCCTAACGACCTCAACACACAGCCAACTCGGAGTAAATCGCTGGTGGAAACACCCCCTAGATATTGATGAACCTTGACTACACTTGCATGCAACTCTTGGTTTGTATTCCCAGCCATTTCATGGTGTATTACTGTTTCACAGTAGCCTTTTTCAGCATTTATGACTTGCCAAAAGCTGTTGCAGATGATCAAAACCTCATGGTAGACCCATTCCCATTGAAAAACATATGTAACCTGCCTTGTTTGTCCAGTCTTTAATGCTCTTCTGGGATCTCTGTATCATTTGCTCCAACTTCATGTCAGGAGCCATTGCATGTTAAAAAGTCCTCGGTTTTGTTTCACAACAAAATGGCCTGCTTGGAACTTTTTGTAAATATCTGGATGATCAGTTTTAAGTTGCCACATGTTCTCAATGTACCATAATATGTAGATATATAATTAATGTCATATTTATGGAAGACTGGAAGAATACTTTGTATTGCCTGAAAGTGGCCTTCCCAGTCATCATCCCTATCTGAAGCAAAGAGGTTCTTCATAAATCCAACAGGATCAAGAAACCAATTCCAGTAAGCACATATTTGTGATTTCTTTTGACAAGCCTTTGAGAACTCTTGGAAACCATGGTTAATTCATTGATTATGGAAAGGACCACATCAAACTGTGCCTAGCATTGTGCAGAACTGATTTCCTTGAATAGCGTCCTCAAATGCTTCATTACATGAAGAACATCCAAATATTTACTACTGTCTGTCGCCATTCAAAACGCATCCCACTGCATACACTGTATTGCTTCAGCTAGCTCTCCACAGAGAGACCTCACATAATGTGTACTACCCAAAACTGAACCCATCACATTGATGCCAATGATTCCTGATTCCACAAAAGCATCAGTAACTCCACTTTCACAAGGGTACTTACCTGCAGAGTGCTGCAAAACCTTGGCTATATAAAAAGTCCCTACCATGAGAATCAGGCCATTAAACTCAGTTGTACAATTTAAAGCAATATCAGTAGCAATGTGGAAAAAAAACACCTCATCACAGAAGGGAAGTGCAGACTGTTTAAGCTATGCCAAAAAGCTGAGGAAGCTATGCATAACAGTATACATGATGGCTGGTTTTGTGACAGGGGTGCTTCCAGATGAAGTTCTTACCAAGCAATTGCCCTGCTTCGTTTACGGAATTTAATAGGGGCTGCCATCTTCCATTTGTAACCCTCTCAAGTTTTCCCACTATTTCTGTCTTTATTCTTTCCACAAAAAATCAGTTCAGAAGGAAAGACAGAATAGCTGCACAGTGTCTTTTTATTGGTAATTCTAGGAGCCGTCTACCCGGAAGCACCCAGGGTGGGGAATATATGGCAGGAATCCAACATGGATATCTGCAGAGGTGTTGAACCTCTTTTAGCCTGAGGGGCAAATTCCATTTCAGAGAAGCTCTCAGGGGCCATATTCCAGTGGTGGCAGGGCCAACAATACCAGCATATATTAGTTTAGAGCTCTAACTGCCAGTAACTAAGCTTTAGGAGAGGCATTTTGACCTTTTAGAAGGGGAGTGGGAGAACTGCACAAAAGCCAGAAAACCATAAAACTATATGTGGCAGGAGGGGAGGGGTGTGGCCATCTGAGGAACCCTGGAGGGCCAGATTGGGACCCCAAGTGGGCCAGATTTGGCCGCTGGGTCTGAGGTTCTGCAACCCTAGATTACTGGTATGTTGGCATGTGAAATTAGTGCCTGACATCCAGTGCATGAGGGTACAAGTATGTCATCGTCCTTGGAGCTGAAGCCTGCCTTCACTAGACTCAAAAGAAAATCTGTACCATTCTGTGCCTTTATTGTATGTTTGAGACAAAACAAATTCTCCTTTGCTGTGAATTGGTGAATTGCCATGTGTTGTAGGTGTGACAAATGGTCTGATCCTTTGGCCTGACAATTCCAGTACCAATCTACAGGGCCTGCATTGAACAGTGGTGCATGATACACATGGATACACCTAGATAGTTCCATCTTGGAAAGCAAAGGTTGGGTATATATCTATCACATAATTTCATATCTGATAGTGTTTTTAGGAGTACATATTTGTCATTTCATATGGTGTACTGCAAAACTAAGAACTTGGACTGAAAAAGCTTTATTTCACATTAATTTTGTTGCCTTGATGTATAGCTTCAAAAGGTTCACTGATACAGTTTTGGAGCTGTTACATTTGGCTTTGTTTCATCTCAAAACCTATAGTTTGACATAAATTTTATGGATGTAGGAGGTGATATGGTTCATGAGAACCATGCAGGAAGTGCTGCAGTAAGAAGGATGGTGACCATTTGGGAAAATGGCTTCCACAGGTTTATGCCAATTTGCTCATGATGTCTATCCAATTCCTTGCCCCACCCCATTCCAAACCATGTCTTCTGTGTCATCCAAGTGGAAATTGCCACCCTACTGAACTCTGTTATAGGGACAGTATTAGAAAGGCAGCAAGGGTCCTAACACCCTATTCTTGGCTGGTAACATCTTCCATGAGGTTCAATGAAGAGTGTTTCTAGCACTGAGCATGAGTTGCAGTATGACTTTCCCTTATTAAAACACTTGATTAAAATGGGTATTTTAAAACTCTGTAATTTTATGAACATACAATGGGTTTTAATCAAACCAGGAAGGTCAAGACCCCTGCAATTTCTAAATCTGCAAAAGAAAAGGACACTGAAGGTAGGTTTTCAGTGCAAAAAAGAAAGAAGTCACAAACATGAGAAAACTGCACTTTAGGGAAAATCTTTAAACAGCCATTTCATATCAGATTATTTTGAAATTTGGCCAGTTTATAGCACCCACTAGATAGATTCTGTGTGCCAGATTCAGGTGGTTGGGACAAATCAAGATTACAATGATGAGTAGAATGTTCATGGTTTCAAATGGTAGAATGTTGTTTAAACCTTGAGCCTTAACTGTACAGGCACTTCTCTAATAAAAATAGTAGGTTGTTCACTTCTAGATTGTTCATCTCTAATGCACATCCAGTTTCTTCCCAGAATTGTAATTTCAATCAAAGGCAGACATACCAGTAAATAGAACATGGGTTCAGTCATCAGCCTTGCCTTACCTTCCATATATCAAGTGGGCTGCCCACCCTTTAAAAATGATTTTAAAAGGCAATATGTACATCTATTCATTTATTGGTTCATCCTTTACCTTATTTTAAAAATGCAAATATTTTAAGAACAGTTGTAAAACTGCTCTGGGAGACAGGAGGTTATGATATCATAGGGGTTAGCCAGTAGGCTCCCTTTTCAGACATATCCGCATTCAAGCTTCACCACATTGAAAACTTGTTCGTTTATTTTTAAGAGCTCGCCTTAGAACAGAAGAAGTCTGTCTTTTTAGAAAGCAGTCAACGTACTTAGCAGTCATGCAGCAATATGTTTGTATGCAATTGTGCCATTCCACTAAATTTGTTTACCTGCCATCACTATGGAAAGGAGCTATCTGGAAACCCATTAACAATCTGTTTAGCTTGTAGAAATGTACAATGTGCCAGGGGAAGTAGAATTCTAGCATATACCACTTCATACTGCAGGTTGGGGGAGTTACATTTTTTAATATTCCCTTACATAAAAATGCACTTTGCAAGAATTAAACTAGGACACAAAAAAGATTTAGCATAGCCTATTCCCTGAAGTATTAATGTACCAGATACAGGGAACTTTTGACATGAAGGAGCATTTCAACCTGTGACCCTTTCCAGTCCCACTTGATGTTTGAAGTGGAAAAATCCAGACTTCTGCCACCTCAGTCTACCATTTTATTCTGCTTAACATGCAGGTTCTCCTTAACATGGATGTGATATTAGAGTGGCTTGGAATGTTGGGAACTGGCTTTTATAACTAACTGTTTGTCTATCAGTGCCAGAGTATTTTAAATCCACTTTGAGAGCATGAATCTGGAATGGTGTTTTTCTTTCTTTACTCAAGCGTGAATTTCCTCCTTCTTCATCTAAAAATTGTGTGTATTCAAGCTTTTCAGAAAATTGTGTCTTTTAGGGTTTGTGAGCCACTAAGCATTTTTCAGGATGTGTTCACTCACAAGTCATACCATACAGGGCAGCTTTCCCCTTTTGTATGAACTGGCCTTTTTGTTATGATAAGGGGAAAGGAGGAGCCCTCAGAAATGCATTGACACTATACATGTCAAACATATACCCTTCCAAAGTGTGCCATTTTTTTTTTTTACTTTCCTTTTTTAAAACAGTATTGTAGAGTCAAACAGCCACACCAGAAAGTGCCTCACTGTTGGTAAAAAAGAAAAAGAAAGAGATTGTTGTGGTAAAAAGGGAAAAAAAGGTAAAGGTAAAGAAATGTCAATGTGATTAAGCATCTCTAAGGCCTATTACTGACTGTCACATCCATTCTCTTCTTTAGGCACTTTGCCAGGGGAATGAAATTCTGCCCAGTTGGCAGCCCTACTCACCAGTCAGCCTGAAGGTTCAGGCCAGATCCCCTCAAAGTAGGGCATTGTGGCATTTGCCAGCCAGAACAGGATGATGTAGATGTCCACCTGAAGGGCACTACATGTCACTTTGGAATCAGTGCCCAGGCATCATTTCTCTGGCCCTGGTACGAACTTGTAACACATGCAGCTGGATTGCTGTCAGAAATAGCTTATAGGAATCATATAACAGCGGCTTTAAAGGAACTGCCCTAGCTGCCAATATGCTTCCGCTCCAGGTTCAAGGTGTTAGTGATGACATTTAAAGCCCTAATGGCTTGGGACCTCAAAATTTGAAGGAGCACCTCTCCTTGTATATATCTGCCCAAGTTCTGAGTTCTGCTGAGGGGGCTTTCCTCTATGTCCCATCGTTGGGAGCTGTACGTTTTGTAGAGACATGAGAGAGGACCTTCTCAGAGGAGGCACCCTGGTTATGGAATGCTCTTCCCCTCGGAGGACAGAGTGGCACCAACATTGGCCTCATTTCAGCACTAAGTTAAGGCCTGGCTATTTGCCCAAAATTTGGGGCCTTATGGGCTGTAGCTCGGTTGTTGATTTGCGTGCAGGCACTGTTGATTATCATGGATAGGTTTTATGTTGAAATTGTTTTTATTATTGGACCCTGCCCTGAGATTGATTGATTTAGGGCAAGTAAAAATATTGGCATGGTTGCATATTATATATATCCTGGAATATAGTGTCAGTTCATCTCAATGCCCTTTCAGATGCCTAACTCATTTGCTTGCACATCTTCTGGGACTACAAACCCTGTCACAGCACTAGCTTCACTGTCCCTTGTTGTTGTTGTTGTTCAGTCGTTCAGTCGTGTCCGACTCTTCGTGACCCCATGGACCATAGCACGCCAGGCCTTCCTGTCCTGCGTTCTCTCCCGGAGCGTGCTCAAGTTCATATTCATTGCATCCGTGATGCTATCTAGCCATCTCATCCTCTGCCGTCCCCTTCTCCTTTTGCCTTCAGTCTTTCCCAGCATCAGGGTCTTTTCCAAGGAGTTTTCTCTTCGCATTAGGTGGCCAAAATATTGGAGCTTCAGCTTCATTATCTGTCCTTCCAATGAGCAGTCAGGGTTGATTTCCTTTAGGATGGACTGATTTGACCTCCTTGCAGTCCAGGGGACTCGTAAGAGTCTTCTCCAGCACCACAGTTCGAAAGCATCAATTCTTCGGCGCTCAGCCTTCCTTATAGTCCAGCTCTCACAGCCATACATTACTACTGGGAAAACCATAGCTTTGATTAGACGGACCTTTGTCGGCAAGGTGATGTCTCTGCTTCTTACTATGCTGTCTAGGTTTGCCATAGCTTTCCTCCCAAGGAGCAAGCGTCTTTTAATTTCATGGCTACAGTCACCGTCTGCGGTGATCTTGGAGCCCAAGAAAGTAAAATCTGTCACTGCTTCCATTTCTTCCCCTTCTATATGCCAGGAAGTGATGGGGCCAGATGACATGATCTTAGTTTTTTTAATGTTGAGTTTCAAACCAGCTTTTGCACTCTCCTCTTTCACCCTCAACAAGAGGCTCTTGAGATCCTCTTCGCTTTCTGCCATTAGGGTGGTATCGTCTGCATATCGGAGGTTGTTGATAATTCTCCCGGCAATCTTAATTCCAACCTCTGATTCATCCAACCCGGCATTTCTCATGATGTACTCTGCATAAAAGTTAAATAAGCAGGGTGACAATATGCAGCCTTGTCGTACTCCTTTCCCAATTTTGAACCAATCGGTTGTTCCATCTCTGGTTCTTACTGTTGCTTCTTGACCCTCGTACAGGTTTCTCAGGAGACAGGTAAGGTGGTCTGGTACTCCCATCACTTTAAGAATTTGCCACAGTTTGTTGTGATCCACACAATCAAAGGCTTTAGCGTAGTCAATGAAGCAGAAATAGACGTTTTTCTGGAATTCTCTTGCTTTCTCCATGATCCAGCGAATGTTGGCGATTTCATCTCTAGTTCCTCTGCCTCTTCGAAACCCAGCTTGTACTTCCGGTAGTTCTCGGTTCGCATACTGCTGAAGCCTAGCTTGTAGGATTTTGAGCATCACCTTGCTGGCATGTGAAATGAGCGCAATTGTGCGGTAGTTTGAACACTCTTTGGCGTTGCCCTTCTTTGGAATTGGAATGTAAACTGACCTTTTCCAGTCTTGTGGCCACTGTTGAGTGTTCCAGATTTGTTGGCACATTGAATGCAGCACTTTAACAGCATCATCTTTTAGGATTTTAAATAGCTCGGCTGGAATACTGTCATCTCCGCTAGCTTTGTTGTTACTAATGCTTCCTAAGGCCCACTTGACTTCACTCTCTAGGATGTCCGGCTCAAGTTCAGTGACCGCACTATCATGGCTATCAGGGACATTCAGATCTTTCCTGTATAGTTCTTCTGTGTATTCTTGCCACCTCTTCTTAATCTCATCTGCTTCTGTTAGGTCCCTGCCTTCTTTGTCCTTTATCATGCCCATCTTTGCACAAAACGTTCCCTTGAGATCTCCAATTTTCTTGAAGAGATCTCTAGTCTTTCCCATTCTGTTGTTTTCCTCGATTTCTTTGCATTGTTCATTTAAGAAGGCCTTCTTGTCTCTCCTTGCTATTCTCTGGAACTCTGCATTCAGTTGGGTATATCTTCCCCTTTCTCCCTTGCTTTTCGCTTCCCTTCTTTCGTGAGCTACTTGTAAAGCTTCATCAGACAGCCACTTGGCTTTCTTGCATTTCTTTTTCTTTGGGACGGATTTCGTTGCTGCCTCTTGAACAATGTTACGGACCTCCGTCCATAGTTCCTCAGGCACTCTGTCTATCAGGTCTAATCCCTGAAATCTATTCCTCACCTCCACTGTATATTCATCAGGGATATGATTTAGGTCATACCTGAACGGTTTAGTGGTTTTCCCAACGTTCTTCAATTTAAGCCGAAATTTTGCAAGAAGCAGCTCATGATCTGAGCCACAGTCAGCTCCAGGTCTTGTTTTTACTGACTGTATGGAGCTTCTCCATCTTTGGCTGCAAAGGACATAATCAATCTGATTTCGATATTGACCATCTGGTGACGTCCATGTGTAGAGTCGCCTCTTGTGCTGTTGGAAAAGAGTGTTTGCTATGATCAGCATGTTCTCTTGGCAAAACTCTATTAGCTTTTGTCCTGCTTCATTTTGTACACCAAGGCCATGCCTGCCTGTTATCCCGGTGATTTCTTGACTTCCTACTTTAGCATTCCAATCACCTATGATAAAGAGGACATCTTTTTTTGGTGTTAGTTCTAGAAGGTGTTGTAGGTCTTCATAGAACCGATCAACCTCAGCTTCTTCGGCCTCAGTGGTTGGGGCATAGACTTGAATTACTGTGATGTTGAATGGTTTGCCTTGGATTCGTACTGAGATCATTCTATCATTTTTAAGATTGTACCCCAGTACTGCTTTTCCCACCCTTTTGTTAACTATGAGTGCTACTCCATTTCTTCTCAGGGATTCTTGCCCACAATAGTAGATATGATGGTCACCTGAATTAAATTCGCCCATGCCTGTCCATTTGAGTTCGCTGATTCCCAAGATGTCGATGTTCAATCTTGCCATCTCATGTTTGACCACCTCCAGCTTACCTTGATTCATTGATCTAACATTCCAGGTTCCTAAACAATATTGTTCTTTACAGCATCGGATTTTCTTTTCACCGCCAGACACATCCACAGCCGAGTGTCCTTTCGGGTTTGGCCCAGCCGCTTCACTCTTTCTGGCGCTACTTGGAAATACCCTCTGCTCTTCCCCAGTAGCATATTGGACACCTTCCGACCTGAGGGGCTCATCTTCCGGCGTCATCTCTTTTAGCCTTGTGATACGTTCCATGGGGTTTTCTTGGCAAGAATACTGGAGTGGGTTGCCATTTCCTTCTCCAGTGGACCACATTTTGTCAGAACTCTCTGCCATGACCTGTCCGTCTTGGGTGGCCCTGCACGGCATAGCTTATGGCTTCACTGAGTTACGCAAGCCCCTTCACTCAATATTCCTGGTTATTATGGTTCTTCTTGCTTTCCCTCCTGCTACCATTTGGTGCCACACCCTATTGGCTCCTCCTGACTGTGCATAGGAATGCCAGCAGGAACTCTGGGTCTTGTGGAGAGGAAATGACATGCAGAACTATACATCTCTGTCACTGAAATCACGAGTTTCTTCTTTTTCTCTCCCCATCACACCAATTTCTTTATTCTAGAGAAGGACCTGGCCCAGGTCAGCAACTCACTGTTCAGAATGTTGCTCATACTCTTCTAATACTTCTTACATGATCTGGATACTCCATATAGATCAGGGATGCACAACCTTCTGCCTTGGGGCTGCATGCGGCCCTCAGGCACTCCCTGTATGGCCCCAAAAGCTGGCAGGACCCTACCAAGTTTTCCATACCCTACAGCTTCCTGGCTTCTAGAGTCACTGTTTTCCTGCCTCTAGTAGCAGCAGAGAAACAACAATCTCAGTGGCAATTGCTGTGGGATGGGAGAGGCTTTCACCTGTACTCCACCCCCCACCAGCAATCCCTAGATCTCAGTGGGCAGGGAAGAGAGGTTTAAACCTCTCCATACCTGTGTGCTGAGGTGTGTGTGTGTGTGTGTGTGTGTGTGAGAGAGAGAGAGAGAGAGAGAGATGTACAGCCCCCGAACTGACACAGGATATGGCCCTTGGGGCCAAAAAGGTTGGGCACCCCTGATATAGATAGAAAGAAATAGGTTTGCATAAATAATCTCAATAATCTCAAGCATGACCGACAATTTAGGCGCAATATATTCCTCATGGTAATGGGCTTTCATCTGGGCCATCAGACCCCAATAAATTATACCGATTTGTCTGCCCCCACCCTGTGTTTGGACCCTGTTCACAATTCATAATGCTACAACACACGATCCCTGTGCAGGCGTTCAGAGATAAAAGGATGGTAGGGCTGGGGCATGCATGCAATGTCCCTGTCCTCCCTGCAAGGCCTGAAGGGGGCTTCTACTCATGTTCACTTGAACATAATAAGCAGAACCCACCACATGACTGGGTTGCTGATTGTATGGAGAGTTCTTCTTGTGTTCAAGTGAAGCCCCGTTCAGACTGTGCTGTGCAGCGCAGCAAGGTCAGGAAGAGGAAAAGCAGGGCCAGCGCATGTGGGGATGTCAGGGATGGGGCTTGCGAACATGCCCTACCCCCCCTTTTAACTCCCCCTCCCCCATGTGCAGGCTGAATAGGCCTACAGCGTCACAATGCCACTGGCAGCAGCACTTAACAATTATACCCTAACAAAGGTGAGCAAACAGTAAAGCATACGACCATGAGGATAGCTGGAAGAAAATGATCACTGATGCTCTGAATCTGCGGGTGCCTCTACGTTAAGCAAGAAACCCGCAAAAACCCCACATCCTTTCCAGAGCTTTCTGCTTCCTGGTTTCTTTGCACGATTAGGAAGGGCTTCTTTACACAGCAGCCACCTGGTTTGAACTGAGGGAGTGCCTTCCTCCCTCCCTGACGTGTGTGCAAAGCAGGGGGGGGGGGGAGTCTTGTTTTCATAGCTTAACTTCTGCTGTACTGTTTTCTCGCAGCCCCCAGGAAACCTATGTCTTACTTCTGAGTAGACATAAAATGTAACATTGTGTTATAAATCTGCAACCCTTTGCACACTTATGTGGGTGTAAGCTGCACTGAACTCAGTGGGACTTACTTCTGAGAAGACATAAGATCACCCTGTGAGTCTGCAACCCTCGGCACACTTACTGGGGAGCAGGCCCCACTGAACTTAATAGGGTGCTCTGAAACAACAGAGGACATTGCTTCTGAGCTTGGTGGGGGATCAGATGTGTCTTCCTTCACTGCAGGGAGGCATTTTACCCTCTTCTCCCTCCAACTGAGAAATGCAGAGGCAGGAGTCGCAATCAGCAGGCTATTCTTGCCCTTGCACCTGTCAAATCTGCTCGGGTCTCCTTCCGTGCAACCCTGCTCCCATCCTCAATGCCTTCATCATCCTGACCATGCCCCAACAACTGAAAACAAATGCTCACAGCAGGCAGATACAGCAGTTTCTTCTGCTGTTTAGAGAATTTCACAGGGAGGTCATGGCACTCCTATTCTGTGGGCTGGAAAAAATACCACATTTTTTGCATTTGGGGAAACATGAGATGGGCTAGGGGAAATTGCGGGAGGCGCCTTGGACGTTAGCAGCATCATGTAAAGAGCCCGCAAACTTCTGAGAGAGAGAGCCATCTCAATAGCAGGATAAAAGCTCCGTGTGATGACCCCCCAAATCTCTGGTAGCTTGTCATATGTTCTGGCACCGGTCTGAGGATGGAGGAAATAACTGGAACAAGACATTCATCAGTACATTTTGTGAACCGCCCAGAGAGCTTCAGCTATTGGGCAGTATAGAAATGAAATAAATAAATAAATAATACATGGGGTAATCTCCGAGGGTCCATATAAAGTTAGAAATACAGCTTGATCCAATTGCTTGCTTAGTTAGAAGGGGTGTGTAAGATCATAGATGACACCACGAGGTCAGTTTCCGGCCTTAACCCCAGAGCAAAGATGAAGGAGCTGAGAAACATGAAGACTAGTTTTTTCTATAACCCAGGTCTTCATATTTTTTGTAATATGATCAAGACAAGAGGAGGCCACTCCAATGTTGATTGCAACTACTACTACTACTACTAATAATAATCTATCCAAAGCAAAATAATACCTTAAACAAATAAGTTAAAAATTTGAGGAACAAATTTGTAATCTGTTTACCGTTAAAAATCATAAATTGTTCCACTGAATTAAAAGTATTTGTTGTTAATTCTTTTCTCATTGTTCCACTGAATTTGCTATTAATTATTTCATTTCTAGCCAGCTTGTATCATTCTTGATGTAACCAAAATTTGCATGAGTTAAAACCAATCATCCTGGTTAATAAAACACCTTTTGATCAGAAAAACAATTTGGACTGCGTTGGTTCTTTCGCACAACAGATGCTAAATAACAGCTTGTAACTGAGAGAAATATGCTTTCAAATCAGGACTTCAAATCTCTACCAAGATTACGTTTGCAGTGGACCTATGCCTTTTAAAATGAGTAAAGACAATTGAAACATTTTAATCTAATTTATCTTTGCCTTCATGAAAAAGACTTGTTCAAAAAACCTGATGACATTTTTGTTTGTTTTTTAAAGAAGCATTTCTATTTGCTTAACTTCCAATGATACTTTTCATCAAAAGACTATAAGGCATGTTCTAAGAACCTTTCCTGTGGAAGACACATTGGCTGTCTTCAATGGTCACTCTGTTGATAGCTTGATTGAACTGTGGGTGGCAGGTTGAGCTTGGTTATCCATGTGCTACCACACAGGTATCCTCTCCTACTACTGTTTGAGGTTCCATATGTCAATGTGGTCAGTGAAGGACTTGGGAAGGACTGAAGTAGAAGGGTAGATATCTGGAACATAATTATTGTTAATACAATCATAGTTGACCAATTGTGGCATAGATATTTTTAAAAGGCTATGAGTCTGGTGAAGATTGCCCTCTTTGACAGTACAGGGCAGTATCCTATGGGGCACTCTGATTTCATTGCATTCCTTTCTGCAAGTTCCACTGACCTGACCCATCCCAGAGCTTTGCTGACCTGACCCCATTTGGGTTTTTTTTAGAAGTCCCAAAACCCCGTTATGCAAGCGGTGGGTTCCATGAGTGCATGGACACAATAAGGTACTACCCACAGTGTCTGCCAAATGCCATTCAGCAGAATTGTTTCAGGTGGTCCTTGTCTTACTAAATCCAGTTATCCAGCCTTCCACAGGAATCCATTCTTCTCTTTAATCCCTGATTAATTTGATCATTTTGATCAACCACTATACCATTTTCAAACACGTCAACTGGAGTGAAGGCTGTAGCATGGATACCTTCCACCTTCAGGTACACATGGATAATATCAGATTCCAAGGCTCATGCCAGTCAGATTTATGATCTTGATAGGACACTGAAAAATTGCTTGTGGCCTTAGCAAACAATATACAATTAGGAGAGTAATGGGGAAAATTGCATCTGTGGAGCTCACTTCCAAACGACTCGATTAGAGTAAGGCTGTGAAAGTGATAGCAACGGTGGCCAACTGGACCTGCCCAATATGGGTGAGCATGGCCAGCCACACTTTTGACTCCTTTGTGCTGAAGACTTTCATGCCACAGCCCAAACTACTCCCAAGCCTCCGTTTCAAAAATGGTTTGCTATGCAGCATGGCGAAATGTCACTGCTGCTGTTCAAGAAACACAAATCAGAAGTCCCCTTGGGCACACAGAGCTAATCATGTAGCTCTAGTAGGAGTACAAGGAAATGCACTTACAAATAAACGTCAGCGAAAACAGACAGCATGTTGAACAAAGTTTTTTCTTTTTTAAAAAAAGTGGAGTTCACAGCCATATCAACTACAAGGTGACTCTCAGTAATAACCATGACATGTAACTCAGAATTGCTATGAAATTCCTCCACAATATTGAACAAACAGTTTCCCATGATATCGTCCTGAGCTGGAGCTGCCTTTGAAAAGCTCTTAGATTAGAAAGAATTTAAAAGGCTTCTCCACACCACCCACCACTACTTTCTTAGCCCTATTGTTGTTGTTGTTTTATATGGGATTGTAATGTGTGAGCTGGAAATCTGCACGATGCCTAAAGTCATGGCAGTGTCATCGTAACCACAATGGTATACCTATTACTGAAACAAGTAATTAATCTTGGGCTCAAGATTTCCTGATGGGAGCCTATTGACCCCCATACAATAGATGAAAGTATTTTATCCTGTGAGTTCCCCTTCTGACCCCTTGCCACCTTTTTTCATGTACTGTCTCCCCTCATACCATATTGAAGAATTCTTCCTTCATGCCAATATTATAGGCCTGTTTGACCTTCTGTTAGTCTCCCAGAAGGCTGGTATTTCTTACATTTGCTTAAGAAGATTATCTGATAACAAAGCATGAGAAAATGCTTTCCCCCATATGCTGAAATAGATGCATACTTCTTTCAAAAATGGAGGAAGAGAGTCTAATTATACTGTGCATGCTGCTACACAGATGAATATGGGATAGCTTAGCTGTAAAGGAGGAGAGATTTGTTCTATGACTGTGAACTTGAGAATTTGCTTTTGGAAAACACATACAAACTACACTACACACACACACACACACACACACACACGAGGGCTGCTGGTCATTTGGACTCTGGATCCAGAACACTGCTTGTATTTGAGTTTTCCTGAAATGTAATTGTGTGTTGCTAAACTAGAAGTTCTGAGTATTTGTGTGGTCTTCTATTGAAGGTGCATGTGTGTGACAGAGACCTAGTTTGTGTATAATGCTAAACTATAGTAACTGTTATGTACATGACCCTGCTCCCCCGTCCCTCTTTCTGCATGGCCGTGAGGATGAGATCAGAAGCATTCACTTCCACTTTCAACTAAACCCTGAAGGAGGGGAGTACATTCATGTAGCACTAAAGGATGGGTTAGTGTTACATCCAAACACACAGAGACAGAGAGAGAGGCTAACCTTCAACAACATCTGAAAATTAGAGTTCCTCCATTTTACCACAACAAAGTAGATTTGAGTTATATGAAAAAATACAGTTGAAAAAAATGATACATGTGTTTGAGGCTAAAATCTGCAAAACTGGAATACTGAATATTGGGGTTCTTATGAATCCTTTCCCAAAAAACCTAGCAGATATATTGAAACCCACCATGATTCTGTTGAATACATGTTCTGGAACAGCAAGATTTCTGTGTTTTCAGGTGTACATCAAGGAGCATTAAGCATTTTCACAATATCTGCACTCTCATGGCATTTTAACATATTGCACCATAGGAGCTACATTTTTGAGATATTTAATCTCTCTTGTGTCAAACCAGCTCATATCATCTTGTCAAATCCTGTCATTTCAATTGCAGCCTAGACTGAACAATGTATGAATGACAATGGTGAAGCGTTTCCTCAGTTTTAAGACTACAACATTCATGACGTAGTGTGACCAACAGCAAATGAGGTGCCCCCAAAATATGTGCATGCAACTTTTCAAACAACAAACTCTATGAAAATCTGCGATCCTTAATTGAAGAGAGCAGTGAATAATATGGAACACATGGCAGCACAAATAAAACTATGCAAAATTCAAAGAGGTGATGGTTTTTAATGGAGATCTACTGCTTGGGGGTCAAAAAGAAAGAAAGATGGGGAACAGGAATTTTCCTTCCACTAATTTTGCACATTGCTCTTATTGTCCCTTGGTCCTTATTAGTTAAGCTTTTATCATGCCATATTATTTAACAGCATTATTATCTACTGATGATACCTATTTTAACAAGCAATATGTATAATAGAAATTGGGATGAAATACTTTAAACTCTGCTAATAATGACCAAGTCAGCAATTTAGTGGCCATGTTTATACCATTAGGCAATACGTGATGAAAGTATGGATAGCAGATTATAAAACAGAAAAGATTTTGGATTTGACTTCTGAAGGGGCCCACTTCTTCCCTAGGCATGGCTGTATTGCACTGTGTTTTAAGGCTGCCTGTCAGCTTGCCTTTTTGTCTCAGTGTTCAACTAGGTAACTGGTCAGCGTGCTTTTGTGCACAACAAGCTTCCTGCACCAATTTCACTGTTGTGCTGAAAATGCTATTTACCCCAACGTGTCCACGGTCACATTTGGAGGCCCGGCCTGAGGCATTTTGCTTGCCCGCACCCCCCGCTGCAAGTCAAGGAAGGTATATTGCACCCAAGGCCTGTCACCTTGGCACCAGAATCGGAAAATCCCACCAGGGTCTCCTTACTTTACTGGTAGTAAAAATACAACAATAATAATAAAGTTAAGGCTGCAGTCCCACACTAATTTACCTGGGGTGAAGGCCCATTGAACTCAGTGGGACTTACTTTTGAGTAGACAGGTATAGAGTTATGCTGTAAAGAATGAACAATTTTCATGTTCATTACACCCAAATTAGCTGCCTCATTCTGCCTAATGGTAGGGCCGTCCCATTTGGGCATTTGCCCCAAATCCACCTATTTTGCTGGTTGCCACCTGCGCCAGGAATCTCTCATTGGCTGTGAGTTCCCATGACAGGGTTAAATATCCTCCTCTCATATTCCCAGCATCCCACATCCATCCTATACACCAGGCAGGAAACAAAGTTTTAGCATATTACGCAGGAGGCTGGTGGCCACTTGATATTTTTATGGTAAATGAAAAACCGTTAATATAAATGACAAGTATGTTGCAAGCATACATAAGCATATGAAAATGGCACTAAATATAAATGATTACAGAAGAACAGAAACATTAGTGGACACCTGTTAACACTACTTTAAAATTTTATAGGATAGTCACATGTCCTCTTTTACATAGGACGGCCCTCTGTTCGAAGGGCTGCCAGAGGACTGTCCTCTATTTGGAAGGTGTCCTCTATTTGAAGGGCTGTCCAGTCCAAGTCCAGGATAAGGAAGAGATGGGCCTTGAAGCTGCCCATCTGGATAGCAGGCTGAGCAAGGCACACAGGTTCCCTGGTCACAGTCTTCCATACTATGCTGAGGTGTACTGTATTTCCATTTAAATTATAATCATTATTTCTAAATTTGGATCTCCCTCCCTCTCTATCTTATGCAAATTTTGCCCTCTTTTGTCCTTTTTTGGGGGGACATGTTTCCCCTTTTTTTAGTAATTCATAAGTGGCCACCCTAGTTGTCGCTGTCCTTTGACAATGATAACCATCGACAATAAACCAATCATCCTTTCATGCCATGAGCTGGAACTCCAGGATTTGGTGCCAATTGCTTTCCTCTCTATTCAGTCCACAAGGTCTGCATAATAATAATAAAAAAATACCCTGCCTTGTTCTTATAGGTCTTCAGAATTCTGATATTTTTACCATCTTTGTTTATCACAGAACTCCTCTATTTTGTTCATAGCTTTCTTAAAGCATGAAGCTTGAAACTGGAAACTTTATGCAAACTGTTCTCGAGGGCAAATGCCAAGTTGAATGGAAAAACTAATGAGTCATGTTGATAGCTAAGAACATGTTGTGGCTATTGCTATTCTGCCAAGAAAATATTTCTGAAAATATAGCAGCTTCTACAGAAGCTTCCCCCAACCTGGTGCCCTTCAGATGTGTTGGACTACAACTCCCATGCTGGAGGGCGCCAAGGTGGGGAGGGCTATTCTACAGAACTGCTGATGCTAATGCCTTTGCCTTAAAAATCTCAAGAACTTCATTCAGAAGTTGTTGACACTCCTGAAAAGGGATGACCAACTTCTCTATTGTTGGGGGCCACTACCTTCTCCAGACAGTAGTCCTGGTTCTGGCCACTTCATGTATGGTCAGGCTTTGTAATAAAGCTGGCATCTCCCAATAATAAGGATTTCACAGATATGAAACACATGCAACCAAATGGTACAAAGTCCTCAGTTGGGAGGAGTGAATCTGATTGTTAATTATATCAGTCAGCTGAAATTGCCCTTTTCATATATATAGTGGTGGATCCAGGCTTAGTCATACTTGGACTAGACCCACAGAACTCAATGGAACTTAAGTTAATCCTGATTAACAAGTCCCATTGATTTCAGTGGGCCTGTTCAAAGTATGATGAAGTCTGGATCCACCTCGTAGTGGTGCTATCCTGATAGTGAGCAGTTAGGTACAGTACCTATCTTTCAATAAGCAGCTCTTAGCAAGTTGTCTTCCTGTTACTAACATACAATATCAGTATCCAGGACATACCAAGTGGAGATGGCTGTGATCATGTCCCACTCTAGCCCAACTATCCGATGTCTTCATTCCAACCATGTTCTCCAGACGTCATTTTCTGCAGTTCTGGGAAGTCATCAAAGCCTACATACACAGTTGGACTAATATATGTATCTCCTAAGAGGATCCTAATTGAATGAAAATGTCTTGCAATTACCTATATTTATTTAATTAATTGTGTCATCGTCCTTTCCTTTCTTTTCTTTTTTAAGAAAGAAAGAAGAAACATAATCATTTCCAGTAAAGGCATGCAGTTCCAACAGTGCTTTCTTGATTACATCTGTTAAGGTCATCCAGGCCAGATTAATCAATTACCTGGTTTTTGCATTACATTATTCAGGTTGAGCATTTGGGTGATACCAGGAAAATGTGCTAATAGAAGAATGATAACATCAATATCACCAGATGCTGAATATAGTATCAGTAGAATCATCATTCTTTAAAATTCCAATACCTAATTTTCTGAATGCAGTATCACTAGAATCATCATTCTTTAAAATTACAGTAACTAAATTTTCCTTTAGTTATAATATAAACCATTTTTTAAAAAATTCAGATGAAATTGTTTCAGTTATGCTATTTTCATCCTGCTGTTATTTTCTTGTCATTTTGTTAACTGATTTTTTGTTGTTCTTAGATTTAGTGTAGCCTTCCCTAGCTGGGCATCCCAGTGATTTTAAAATTGCCTGACCAGTAAGGTATTGGAGACTATGGAAATGGTTTTAACAGCCTTCATCAATTACAGCAGGGATCCCCAACTTTTTGGGGCTGGTGAACACATTTGGAGTTTTGAGACATTGTCGTGGGCATTCTCACAAAATGGCTGCCATGGGGTGGGCCTTCCCATTCACAAAATGGCTGCTGCGGTGAACATGTGCCAGTTGGTTCTAATACAGACTTCCTGAATACCACCAGTGGCTTAATTCACTCAACAGTTACGAATAAAAGTTTATTGTCCAGCACTCATAACCTTTGCAGGTGTCCATCTTCAGAGATTGCTGGATTCAACCAGTTTCCAACTTTCTCCCAGGGAGTTTTTGGCTGACCTGGCAAGCTGTTCTGCCAAGGTTCTGGTTGGTTTTTGTAACTCTGAATTGACAAGCATTGCCAACATGATTGATCCTAAGCCGGGTCTCCCATCAAATAGCTATGGATTATCTCCATGGTTTACTAGATAGCTGTTGGAAATGATTATATTGCAAGTAGTGAATAACTTGAAATAAATTTGACTAAACACAGCCTGGAACCCATTTGAAGCCCATTGCATGGCAGTGTGGCAGCAAAGAATTCTTACTTTTCTCCCAACTTTACATCTGCAGAATGGCATCAAGCAAAGCTGTTGAGGATAATGAGGAAGCTGATAGAGCTGGCTAGATATGGAACCATCTGTTGGCCACCGTGACATATTTGCAAGACATTTTGTGGATAAAGTCACTCACATTCTCTCTGAAATGGACACTGGGTTGGTGTCAGGTTCTATACAGGAAATCCCTTTTATACCTGTTGCAGTTGTTTGGATAAGTTTCGGTTGACTTCACCTGACCATCAGGACCATGGTATTTGGAAATTTGCCCTCTTGATGTTATCTGTCTTGGCTGCTGATGTCCAGTCAGGGAAGCTCTAACCAGCCTTGTCAGTTTGGTCATCAGGGCATCTTTAGCTGAGGGTTATTTTCCAGCTGTCTTCTAGGAGGTAGTCATTAGATTTGGCCAGTTACTAATCTGCCTTTTTTTGAGCAAGGGGGTTGAGGGGGTGGTGGGCAGCCTAGTGTTCTTGGATGAAGCCAATTATCTGGATCAATATGGCTTCTGCAAAGGTAGGTCCTGTCTCACTAACTCATTAGAACTGTTTGAGAGTGTCAACAATATTTGTTTGTTTGTTTATTTGATAGATTTATTTATTCAATAGTTTTATATACCACTGGCTATATTTAAAAATATCTCTAAGCAGTTTACAAGAGAAATTAAATACATTAAAATACATTATGATATCCATTAAAATACAATCAAAATGCATAACAATTGCTAAAACATATATATAAAACCTTAATAAAAACATTCAAACCAGTTTAAAAACCAGTACAATACCATAAATACAAACAAACCAGTTGGGCAGCACACTCCCTCAGGGGAAACCAGTGTAAAGAGATGGGTCTTTAATTGGCACCTAAAGCATGCTACAGTTGGTGTGTCCCAAATACCGGGGGGGGGGGAGGGCATTCCATAAGGTGGGTGCCACCATGTAGAAGGCCTGTTTCCTGGTTGCTGCGAAATGGCAATCTCCTCCCATTATCTTAATGGTCACGCAGGTCTGTACCGGGGAAGGTGATCTGCCAGGTACCCTGACCCAAAGCTGTTCAGGGCTTTATATGCCAACAGCAAGACCTTGTACTTGGCTTAGTAGCTAATAGGTAGCCAGTGCAGTTGCTTCAACACCGGTGTAGTATGTGCTTCGCCAGGCACTCCACTCAGCATCCTGGCTGCTGCATTCTGCACCAGCTGCAACTTCCGGACCAAGCATGAAGGTAGCCCCACATAATGCACATTACAGTAATCTAAATATGAGGTTACCAAAGCATGGACTACAGTAGCCAGGCTATCCCTGTCCAGGAAAGAGCAGAGCTGACATACCAACCTGAGTTGGTGATAGGCACTCCTCGCCATAGAAACCATTTGGGCCTCTAATGACAATGACGAATCCAGGAGCCACACTACATACCTGTTCTTTCTGAGGGAGTGCAACCCTGTCTAGAACAGGCAAATCCCCCAATTCCTGTACCTGGAAACCACCCACCCATACAGTCCCTGTCTTGTCAGGATTCAATCTCAGTTTGTTGGCCCTCATCCAACCAGCATGTGAGTAGAAATGATTTGGTAGATATAGTTTACTTGGGCTTTCAAAAAACTTTGGACAGAGCCCCTCACTAAAGAATCGCAAGCAAACTTAGCAGTCACGGGATAAAAGGACAGGTCCTCTTATGGATTGGTAACTAAAGAACAGAAAGCGAGAGTAGAAATAAATGGACAGTTCCCACAATGGAGGGATGTAAACAGTGAGGTCCCCCAAGGATCTGTCCTGGCACAGACGTTTTTTAACTTTGTCATAAATGATCTGGAGTTAGAGGTGAGCAAAGAGGTGATCACATTTGCTGACGACAGCAATTTATTTAGGGTGGTTAGTTAAAACAAAAAGGGAAAGCAAAGAGTTCCAAAAGGATTTTGCATGAAAATGACTAATGTGGTTCAATGTATGTAATGTGTAAAGTACAAAAATCCGAACTTCACATATAAATGTTAACCCAGTGTGCAGCTACTGTGAAAAAGGCAAATTCCATATAGGGAATCATGAGAAAAGGAATAAAAAATACCCCTTCCCACTGGATCAAAGGGCTGGATCGACTCCCCTATAAGGAAAGGTTGGGGTGCTTTAGCTTAGAAAAATGGCAAGTAAAGGTAGACATAATAGCATTGCATACAATTATGCATGGAGTGGGGAAAATAGATAGGGGGATTTTTTTTCTCCTTCTCTCATAATACTAGAACTTGGGGTCATCCAATAAAGATGACTGGTAGGAGATTCAGAACAGATAAAAGGAAGTACTTCACACAGTACATACTTAAACTATGGAATTCATTGCAAGATGTAGTGATGGCCACCATCTTGGATGGTTTTAAAAGGAGAGTATACAAATTCATGGAAGATAAGGCTATCAGTGGCTACTAGTCATCATGACTATATATTACCTTCAGTATCAGCAGTACGTCTTTGAATGCCAGTTGCTTGGAAACCTGAGCAGGAGGGTGCTGTTACACTCATGTCCTGCCATAGGCATCAGGTTGGACACTGTGGGAACAGAATGCTGGACTAGAGAGGCCTTTGCCCTGATCCAGCCTAGCCCTTCTTACATTCGTATGATCCATATCAATTTGATATCAGGTTCAGTAAAGAACTGAAATGCCCTTCATCGGTTGATTATCTTTGCTGGAAGAGACAGGGGTAGTGTGAACGTACTGATTTTTCTGGATCTGTCAGTGGCTTTTGACAGTATTCTGTGTGGGAGTACTGTTGGACCCAGCGTTGTTCCTAGGCTCCCCCTTGGTGACTGTTGCTCAGAGTGCTTTTCATCAGCTTTGGTTAATATACTGATTACATTCACTGCTGGAAGATAGAGAACGGATAATGTTTTGCTAACTTACAGGCTAGAATACTGTAATGGGGCAGGGGTGCAGCTAAGCACCAGAGCCCATGTTTTGCATGCAAAGGCCCCAGGTTCAATCCATGGTATGTCTAGGCAGAACTGGGAAAGACCTGGGGAGCTATTGCTAGTGAGTGTTTATAATACTGACCCAGATGGACCAATGGCAGTTCCCTATGTTCCTAATGGGGCTGTGTTTGCAAGAGCATCTCTACACCAGCCTAAAATCCCACATTTAAAACAGGGCTTTCTGCTTCCATTTTAAATGCAGGATCACAACAGACTCCCTTTACACATGCTTCCTTCCTCTCCCTTTCCCCCCTCCTTTTCCCTCTTATCTGAGTCTTCCGTATGTTTCATTGATCTTGCTCCTCTTATTGCAGCTTTTCCTTTTTCATGGAGGGAGCTGAAGCGGAATTCAAGTGTGGTAATTTGATAGCTCATTATCTCCTGTCTTTAAAAAAATGGAATAAAGGTCATTTAGTGCGGGAGATGCCCCGGAGGTTGACAACGTCATCTAAAGGCCCTGCAAAGTTCCGTGAGTAACCAATCTCAATAGCAGGATAAAACCTCTGTGTGAAGAAGCCCCAGATGGTTCATAAACTTCACTGAGTACAGAATGGGGTGGTCAACCTGCTGACGGGAGTGGATTGGTGCTCTCATATTTTGAGAGAGCTGCACTAGCTGCCAATTCATTTCTGTATTTTGACTTTTAAAGCTTGGATCATGATTATCTCATAGAACATCTTCTCCCATGTGAGCAGTCACTCTCCTGGCGTGTCAGATCTTCTTGTTCTAGATCTTCTGAAGAGGTTATGCTGGCTTCTATGAGGACCAGAGCCTTCTCTGTAGCAGCCCCAATATTCTGAAACTCCCTTGCAAGAGAGGTTGGTTTAACTTCCTACTGCTGTCCTTTCAGAAGCACCTGAAAACCTCTTTTTCAGCAGGCCTTTGATTTCTTTATTGTTGATGTTGCTTGCTTCTGCTTGCTAGACTAGTTTTCACTGTTTTATTAGGCTTGTATTATTATTAAATCTGTCAGGTTTATTGGGGAGTTGTTTACATTGTTTTTAAATATATACACTGCTATGACGTTTTTATGACTAGCAGTATATAAATCTTTTAAATAAATACATACTACATCATTTAAAGCAAATATGCATTAAGCATAGGCACCCACAGCCTTTTTCAGCCTGCTTAACCCCTGAAGTATTCACATCAATTTCCCGTATCTACAGATGAAACATGGGAGGAAAAAGCAGCCTGTCAGAATAACATTTTCTGCTAATACATCGTTTTGGCAAGCACTGGCATGTAGCCATTTCACATTGGCTTAAAATCAGCATTTATTCATTTTGAGACACACAATCCAATCACAGACCCATGCATGCTCAGATGTGTACATGAATTTCTTGAGTGCATTGTCTCATCCACTGTAATGGAAAAAGCAAGAAGAAATGACCAAGGAAGCTGTTACAAGCAGGGGAGCTTCCGGTGTGCATTGGAGCTCCCAGAACAGATCTCTAGATTAGTGCATTAGAATGCTTCTCCTTTTATTGGATCTGCTGCAGCTGTTTAATATAGGAAGCCTGGAGGACACACAGAGGGCTGGTTTGCGTGATCAAAATCACTCACAGTGGCTTAAACCAACTGTAAACCAACCCCACCTCATAGCTTGTCATGTTGTGTGAACCCAGCAAGGGCAGATTGCTGGCACAGCTAACAAACCACCAGTTAACAAACAGTTAACCCACGGGCTGTTTTAGGGTTCTGGAGTGGTTAGCTAACTACGGCAACAAGCTACCCTTGCTGGGTTTGAGCAACATGGCAAGCAGCACCAGTGATGGTAAATATGCAAATCCCACCCGGCATGTGACCAGCATGTGCAGCGGGGGAAATAAATCAGGGTGGCTTATTTCCCCTTCTGTGACTGTGTGAACAGACCCAAAGTCTCAGATATAATGGAAGAGTGACAGAGCCACAAGGATTCTAATTCTGTAGGTGCAGTATAACACCCTACAATTTATCTTCCTTGTCTCTTTTGCCTGCTTCAGCTGGTACAAAAGAGAATATTCTTATTTAGCTCTTCTCATATTGAGAATTAAATAAGGATCTGGGTTTTTCAAAGCTCAAATGACAAAGAAGAAGCTTCAAGCAAGAAATAAAATGGATTTTGCATTTAGGTTTTCTTATAAAAGATTCATGGCGTTTTCAAAAACAAACAAAGCATCCCTTAATAACGGTTGTACGTGCTTTACGAACTCACAATGTTGCTACATAAGAGGGCTTTTGGACATTGAATCACCTCATGCTATTATGCTGGTTGTGTCATGATATCATTTCCCATTTCACATTGATCCTTACCTATCAATTGCCTTTCGCCACCATGTTAAACAGCAATGGTTGCACTTATGTCCCACTCTTGCTCCACTGTTCGCAGACAACATCTGTCTTTCTGTATTACAGAGGACCTTTGTTCTCAAGGAGCAGCACTCGATGGTCAAGAATCTTCCTCTTGCTGGAACCCACTGCTCTTTGGAGATAGCATTTTCAGCTGAATTCCAGAGTCCCAAGACAATATTCCTCCTAAACATGCCTTTGTCTTATTTGTAGCCTTGAGTCTTACTTTCTCCTTCTACAACTCCAGCCTTGCACAATTAACCATCATTAACGTAACACTAATCCCTTGGCCGCCATTTTTATTTGCCTTTTTGTGGGGGTAAAACAATCCCAGCTTCTGCAAGAACTCCCTCTTTGGCCGAAACCTCTATGGAGCATGCATTCAGACCATGAATAAGCAATTCAGCCATACAGAAAACACAGGGATTGGGCAAGTATAGTGCAGTGCAAGGGTGGGGAACCTCTTTCAGCCTGAGGGCCAAATTCAATTTGAGAGGGGCTCTCAAGGGCTTCATTCCAGTGGTGGGTGGAGCCAAAGGCAAAAGGGGCATGGCCAAACTACCAACAATAACAGCACATTGTAGCTTAAAGCTCTTACTGCCCGTAGCTAAGCCTTAGGAGAAGGCATTTCAGCCCTTCAGAATGAGGGAGGGGACTGCAAATGCTAGAAAAGCACCGATTGATCAGATGTCAGGGAAAAGGGCCGTGGCCATCTGAGGAACCCCGGGGGGGGGGGCAGAATTTAGCTCTTGGTTCCCTACCCCTGGTGTGGTGGCTAGTGGCTTTTGAGGGGGCAGGGAATGCCTTGATCCTTACAGGGAACACAGTGCAGAGGAGGCGGGGAATGCTCATCTCTTACCTCCCCAGTGTGAATGGAACCCAAATCACACCAAAATAAAATAAATTTATTTATTTTATAAATAAATAACCTTTACTTATTTATTTATTGAAAACATTTGTATCCTGCCCTATATCATTAAGGTCTCTGGGAGGCGTACCGATAAAATCAATTTAAACAATATAAAACAATAAATAATTTAAACAGCTAAAAACATGTTAAACCATTAAACAAGCTAATGCCAATTTAAAAATCTAAAACAATAAAGCAGTTGGAACAGTGTGCAACTTTAGGGAATTCAATTAGCCCTCAAAGGCTTTGGTGAAAAGCCATGTTTTAACTTGGTGCCGTAATGAAACCAGTGTCTGTGCCAATTGGGCCTCCAAGGGGAGGGCATTCCACAACCAGGGTACTTAAGCATTCTAGCCATGCAGGGGAGGCAATTTTGTTCATTTTGCACTGGGGAGGGAAGAGGAGGAAACCTTCCCTATGCACTGACTTCCCTGTAAGGATCCCTACCCGCACCCCATGAGTGCACATGCCTGTAATTAGGTAAGGAAAAACTGTATAGGGAGTTGCATATTGCATATCAATAGAACATCTAGTTTTCCCTTACCTGACAGGATATTATGTGAAATTCACATGAGGAATCTAGGAGAACCTATAATATTCAATGTTTGGCAATACGTTTGGGAAACGACACCGGTTTTCATTATTGACATTTATATGGGAGAACTGTTTCAAAGTAATGACACCAGAAAAACTTCATAATATGTGTGGAACAGTAGGTAAAAAGTGCTGGAGATGTAGTTCAAAATTGGTAGTTATTATTAGTTTCATATCTAGTGGATGTGTGAAATGGCAAAACAGTACTGGATACAAATAAGACATGTAACAGAAAAAAATAATCATGACACAAGTAAAATTAGAACTGGATCTGATCATAGTTTTATATACGAGGAATGTGCCAGCGTATTTGAGAGAGATAATTTCTTAGATGATCATTGCCACTAGACTCTATTATACAAAGTATTGGAAACAAGAAAATTCTGATGTTTGCTGAATGAGAATTGAAAATGGCAAACTTTACCAGCTATATAAGATGAAAAGAAGGTAGACAGAAACATTAATTCAGAACTGAAAGACTTTTACTGAATTTTTGCAAAACACAGGAAATATAAGAAGAATCTCCTCAGGAAATATAATATATTTATTTGATATGCTGTAACTCAACTCCATACTTTTTATTTTATCAAGTTACAAAATTCATATAAGTGATTGTTTTTGAAGAAAATAATATTTGTTTGTTTGTTTATTACATCTATACAACCCAATAGCCAAAGCTCTCTGGATGGTTCACAAAAATCTAATTACAAAGTACAGAATAAAAACAGTATAAAATATAAAAGCCTAAAACTGTAGTATAGAATTACAATAATATTCCACTAATAAAACAGTGCATCAGTACAAAGCTGCAATAATTATTGGAATGATGATGACAATGATTTTACTATATTAATTCCCAGTTTGCTGTTTAAGTCAATAAGAAGTCAAAGCTGTTAGTGCCAAAGCAATACTACAAATCAAATCATTCGATTTGATTTGTGTGAGGGAGGTATAATTATTTTAGATTTAGTAACCTTTGCTAATTGAGCCCCAAACTGAATTTCCTTGGATATTATGACTTTCAAAGGTGTTATCTCTATGGGTAGTATCCAATTTTAGTCCTACACAGAGTAGACCTATTAAAATGAATGAAACTTAAATTACTCCCTACTAACATAAGTCCCATTCATTTCAATGGGTCTACTGTACATAGGACGAACATTGGCTATTACCCTATGGGTTGTATCCAAGGCTGCCAATCTGCCAATGGACTAGACACCACTGGTGAAACAGATGCCTCTTCCCCTGCATGCCCCCATAATCTTCTCCAGAGGGTTGGGGGGACCCTCCAGAACAGATTTTTGGGGTGGGGGGAAGGAGAGTATCAGGAAGTCCTATTGTGGAAGAGGACATCGGATGTAACCCTATGTAATATGTGTGTGGGTTTTTAGTTCAACACATAAAATCTGCTAGTGCTTTCATTTTAAAATACACACTTATTAAAACTTTGATGATGCTTAGTAATAATAATAATACTTCAATTCACACTTGTAATGAGAGGATCAGTGGTATTAAGAAATTCAAAGGGTACCATCTGGGCAAAATTAAGTATTTTTCAGTCCCAATGCTTTCAGTGGAACTTAAAATGTTCTTAACACTTGCTGGAACTTGAGCCCAACTGTTTTTACCACAAGTGCACTTAGAATAATCTTCTCTCTAGTCTATATCAGAATTATCTGCAAATAGACACACGCACACACACACCCCGTGATGCCAAATTCATTCGGTGCCAAAATGATTGAAAACGTTTGTAGCAAAACTAAAAGGAGTTCTTGCCCTTTTAAAAGTCTACATATTGTCTGGGTTGAAGCCAATGGAAAATTAAGATGACCTGTCTGCCTCTGTCCATTAGGGTCTTTTTGATCGTCATTGTCATCAGGAAAAATAATTGCTTCCCAAGAATTCTCCGCTAAATTATTTTAGTAGTGTGAACTGGATTAAGGTTATAAGAAGGTCCCACTTGCTACTTACCCAATAATATCTGACTATGCATATCAAAGAGTAGAGGAGGCAAATTATTCATTATTTGGCCAGCATAATGGAAGCATAAGGCGGGGGTGGGGAGGCTTAAAAGGACACTATCTGCAGCAGGAAACTGTCAAAGAACGTGGGAACACAGCCCTCCTGCATTTTTGTTTCAGCTCCGTTGATCAGAAGATTGAAAGGCCTGCTCTACCTACAGGGGTTCTCTGTTCAGGCCCCACAGTGCAATTATAATCCATCCTCACCTCCTTTAGAATGACAGGCCAAAAAACAAAGCCTAAAGCTTTTATGCAGCTTAGCATTCCTAAGAACCAACTCCCCCCCCTCCTCTTTTCCCCCTGTTGTTCTTCTTAACTCTTAGGAATTAATTAAAATCGTTCTTATGTAATATTGAAGGATAAATGAAAAAAAGAAAATAGTTTTAAACTATCCAGTAATTTGAAAAGAATGGATATTATTTATCATCATCATCGCTATCACCATCCCTGTAGGAAATGTGAAGGGATCAGTTGCTAACTGCCACAAGGCAGGGCAGGAGAGAAACTTTGCCAGCATGTTACCAGAGTGGAAAACAGAGGCATGTTGCGCAGAATTTGATGGGTTGTCAGCTCTTCTCCTTTAATCACTTTCTTCTATTTTCTTCCTAATTTTCACACTCTAGGATTTGTGTGTGTGCGTATGTGTGTGCGGCATTCAAATGAATGAATAAATATGAATATAGACACCCAAGATCAAATGTTAGACGCACACCAAAAGAGAGCAATGCCGATAGCAGCCTTAGGTTTTTATTATACCGCTCCTACATCTAAGAATGTCTCAGAGACATGGCAGAGTGTTTCCTACAATGGTGAAAAACACCTCATCGGTGTTCCCATTATGTCTTCATTAGGAATGCACTGGAACAAGGATGTATGTTCACAAACTGGTTTTAAACTGATTAAATTTAAGAAGATTAAATATCCAGGAAGAGTGCAAGTGGCCAACGAAGGCACATTGTGGAAGCCACACTATTTAGGCAGCTTCTCCTTTTATGACCCTTTTATATGGCCCCTAGGCTGCTTATAATTAGGGTGGCTGGACCTCTGAGGAGACTCAGTGGATAGCGCTTGGCTTAGACTCCTCAGCCTTAGAGCATCTCTACACCAGCCTAAAAATCCTGCATTTAAAACGGGGCTTTCTGCTTCTGTTTTAAATGCAGGTTCACAAGGGACTCCTTGTCCACGCGCTTCCTTTCCCCCCTCCCCTTCCCCCCTTCTCCCCCTTCTCTGAGTCTTCCATATATTTCATTGGTCTAGCTCCTCTTCTTGCAGCTTTTCCTTTTTCACAGAGGGAACTTAAGTGCAACACAAGCGGGGTAATTTGATAGCTCATTATCTTTGATCTTTTAAACAATGGATCAAGGGTCATTTAGTGCAGGAGATGCCCTGGAAGTTGACTTCTGTGAGTAAGCAATCTCAAAAGCAGGATAAAAGCTCTGTGTGAAGAAGCCCTTAGAGGTTCTAAGCGATATAGAGTAAAGCAGTGTAAATTACACTATAAAGCAGCCTTCCCAATGGTCATGCTGCCTGTGGAATTATGGGAGTTACAGTCCAACACATCTGGAAGGCACCAGGTTGTGGAAGGCTGCTATGAAACCTACCTTATCGCAGAAAAAAAAAATTGGAAGCAGAGTGGAAGCATATGCTACATCAGACCTGCACAACTTGAGATCCACCAGAGTAAGGCCAACCCATCCATCATGTATGACAGCCCTCTAGGAAGTGGGGAGGGAGGGAGGCGGCCTACTGGGGTTTTGATAACCTTATGGTGAGGAATGTATGAGAAATGAGTTTCAGTTCATTTTTATCAGGATTTACCCAGTTTGTACCTTTTGGATGAAACTCGGACTCAGATGCAATCTGTCGTTGAAGTCCATACGTTTCCAAGCTTGCAATGTGATTCACGGACCATAAAAACTGCATCCAACAGCATGCGTACCTTTGAAGAATGCACACAGAAAAATATGAACTTTTGAAAAATGTACTCAAATGCGTTTTAATCAATGGGAGAAGAATGCATATGTTTCAAAGACATGCACAGTTGATGCATACATTTGGGGAAATACAAGTGAGTTTTCATGCAAAAAGAAAAAAAAAACCAAAGTTCGCAATCTGAGAGAGACTCGAGTTGGAATGAGCTTTGAGATGGAATTCAGAGACCTTTGGCAATCTCAAGTTTTGCTGATTTGCACACGCCTATTCCTGGTTTTGCTGCATACCTGAGCGAAGGCACCCAACTTTGTAGGGAGGGCTTGATGTGAAAATTTCTGCAATTCACCCCCTTCCTCCCGGCCCATGTTAAGTCAGACCCACTTCCCTCCAGACTTTGTAGACTGTTCAGCACTGGCTTATGTTGCTCCCTGCCCACCCCATGGACCCTCAGTATTGTCATTGCCCCCCTCCCAGTTATGCAATGGGGGGGCATATCAAAGGGTGGTATTTATATCTTTATTTTCATGTGAGGCACCTAACGTGTGATCCAGTAAACTGAAGACATTAATCCTATCAATTTGTCTGACCCCCAAGTGATAAACAAGCCATGAGCTGGGTTCCGAAGAGGCAGAGGAACTAGAGATCAAATCGCCAACATTCGCTGGATCACGGAGAAAGCAAGAGAATTCCAGAAAAACATCTATTACTGCTTCATTGCCTACGCTAAAGCTTTTGATTGTGTGGATCACAACAAACTGTGGCAAATTCTTAAAGAGATGGAAGTACCAGACCACCTTACCTGTCTCCTGAGAAATCTGTACGAGGGTCAAGAAGCGACAGTAAGAACCAGACATGGAACAACCGAGTGGTTCAAAATTGGGAAAGGAGTACGACAAGGCTGCATATTGTCGCCCTGCTTATTTAACTTATATGCAGAGTACATCATGAGAAATGCCGGGTTGGATCACAGGTTGGAATTAAGATTGCCGGGAGAATTATCAACAACCTCAGATATGCAGACGATACCACCCTAATGGCAGAAAGCGAAGAGGATCTCAAGAGCCTCTTGTTGAGGGTGAAAGAGGAGAGTGCAAAAGCTGGTTTGAAACTCAACATTAAAAAAACGAAGATCATGGCATTTGGCCCCATCACTTCCTGGCATATGGAAGGGGAAGAAATGGAAGCAGTGACAGATTTTATTTTCTTGGGCTCCAAGATCACCACAGACGGTGACTGTAGCCATGAAATTAAAAAACGCTTGCTCCTTGGGAGGAAAGCTATGGCAAACCTAGACAGCATAGTAAGAAGCAGAGACATCACCTTGCTGACAAAGGTCCATATAATCAAAGCTATGGTTTTCCCAGTAGCAACGTATGGCTATGAGAGCTGGACTATAAGGAAGGCTGAGCACCGAAGAATGGATGCTTTCGAACTGTGGCTCTTACGAGTCCCCTGGACTGCAAGGAGGTCAAATCAGTCAGTCCTAAAGGAAATCAACCCTGACTGCTCATTGGAAGGACAGATACTGAAGCTGAAGCTCCAATATTTTGGCCACCTAATGCGAAGAGAAAAGTCACTGGAAAAGACCCTGATGCTGGGAAAGATTGAAGGCAAAAGGAGAAGGGGACGACAGAGGATAAGATGGCTAGATAGCATCACCGATGCGATGAATATGAACTTGAGCACACCCCGGGAGATAGCGGAGGACAGGAAGGCCTCCATGGGCTCACGACGAGTCGGACATGACTGAATGGCTGAACAACAACAACAACCTGTTCCTGCAATATCCAGCAAGGAAACCACAACTGTCACTTGAGGCACAGGTGAACTCAGTGGCACGGAGCACTTTTTATCAGCTTAGGCTGGTATACCAACTACGCCCTTATCTGGACAGAGATAGCCTAGCTACAGTGATCCATGCTCTGATAACTTCTCGTCTGGATTACTGCAATGCGTTATACGTGGGGCTGCCTTTGAAAACGGTCCGGAAACTTCAGATGGTCCAAAATAGGGCAGCAAGATTGTTAACAGGGACTGGCCTGCGAGCTCATATTACGCCAGTACTTTTCCAGCTGCACTGGCTGCCAGTCCATTTCCGGGCCCGATTCAAAGTGCTGGTATTAACATTAAAAGCCCTTAACGGCTTGGGGCCAGGTTATCTGAAGGATCGCCTCCTCCCATATGTGCCTGCCCGGACCTTAAGATCATCGTCAGCAGTCCTCCTCCGTGAGCCCCTGCCAAACGAAGTGAGGCGGGTGGCTTCTAGGAGGAGGGCTTTTTCTGCTGTGGCACCCCGGCTCTGGAATGAGCTTCCTAGCGAGGTTCACCTGGCACCTACATTGTATTCCTTTCGGCGCCAGGTGAAGACCTTTTTATTCTCCCAGGCATTTTAGCATTCTGAACTTTTAGCTTTGCTGTTTTAAATCTGTATTTTAAACTCCTGCACTGCTGCTAGGTTTTATTGTGGTTGCATTGTTATATTGTGGTTTTAATGTTCCATATATTTTATATTGTTTTATTGTGTGCTGTTTGGTTTTAATTTTTGTGAACCGCCCAGAGAGCTTCGGCTATTGGGCGGTATATAAATAAATAAATAAATAAATAAATCCTCTGTTGAACATTTTAATAGTGGTATGAGATTCAGTGTGGATTATATTGTAGTAGTGCTTACAGATTCAGTCTCTTGCATTTTTAGTAGTGTTTTTTATTCAATCTGCTCAGTATAATTGTTGTGCTTTTTTAATCAAGTCTAGTGGATTCAACTTATGGGGCCTTTCCGAGAAGCGTAAACCTACCTTAATGTGTTTCTAACAAATAGTGCCTATGACAAAATTACATCTCGGGCAACCCCAGGTATATTAGCTAGTCTAGTATAAAATATAAAATATATTACTGACTGTTGAAGGTTTATTTTAAGTTTTGTTATTATATAACACTATATTCCTTTTTAAAAAATTAGTAGTAGTAGTAGTAGTAGTAATCTAGGATACTGGGAATGAACTCTAGACCTGTTTCTTGGATATAAGATTGATGATATGATATTGAAATGTAAGGTTGTTTATTAAACTGTAAAATTGTTAAGGTTATAGATATAGTTTGTAAAATAGAATGGCATCGGAGGCTGGGGGGTACTGGAGTTTAAATTTAATTCTTTAAGGGAGAGGGAGAGGGAAGAGGAAAGAATCTTCTTCCTTTTTCTTCACCTCCTTTATAGAATCATAGAATAGTAGGGTTGGAAGGGGCCTACAAGGCCATCGAGTCCAACCCCCTGCTCAATGCAGGAATCCAAGTCAGAGCATCCCTGACAAATGGCTGTCCAGCCTCGTCTTAAAGGCCTCCAGTGTGGGAGAGCCCACCACCTCCCCAGGTAATTGGTTCCATTGCCGTATTGCTCTGACACTCAGGAAGTTTTTCCTGATGTTCAGCCGGAATCTGGCTTCCTGTAACTTGAGCCCATTATTCCGTGTCCTGCACTCTGGGATGATCAAGAAGAGATCCTGGCCTTCTTCTCTGTGACAACCTTTCAAGTACTTGAAGAGTGCTATCATATCTCCCCTCAGTCTTCTCTTCTCAAGGCTAAACATGCCCAGTTCTTTCAGTCTCTCTTCATAGGGCTTTGTTTCCAGTCCCCTGATCATCTTTGTTGCCCTCCTTTGAACCCTCTCCAGCTTGTCTGCATCCTTCTTAAAGTGTGGTGCCCAGAACTGGACACAGTACTCCAGATGAGGCCTAACCAGTGGTGAGTAGAGGGGAACTAGTACTTCCCGGGATTTGGAAGCGATGCTTCTATTAATGCAGCCCAAAATAGCATTTGCCTTTTTTGCAGCCACATCACATTGTTGGCTTTCTTCCTCCCTTTGCCTTTTTTCCTTTTTCCCCCTTTTCTTTTTCCTTCTCTTTTTGTTATTATGGTGTCCTCATCAGAATATTGTATATTTGGGAAATTCTAGTATTGATCAGGTTGTTGGTATGTTTGGTATTGTATGTTTCATTTATAAAGATAAAATAAATAAAAAAATATATTTTTTAAAATGGATATTGGCCTTGGCTGCATAGTGAGATCAAGTGGAAATTATAATTGCCCAAACAATGAAATGCCTCAAATACAAACTTGGCATTACAACCCCCAAAGTCTTCTTTGGCCCTCCTATTCCCTTCCATCTAGTCAAGCCCCAAGCCTATACCCTGGTTTCCAGTCCCTAAACCCTCATCTTCCTCCTGCTAGCAAGGAGGAGGAAGAAAAGAGGGAGGCTCTCACCTCTTCCCATATTTTGGTACCTGGCATGCTGTTATGCGGCATTCGGGTGCAGTAGGCTCCAATATCCCTCGGGAAACAGCACACCAGGTAGCAGAGAGGACAAGAAATGTCCCACCCTCTTCTTGCTCCAGATCCTGAATTACTTGTGAAATTATTAGGTCTAACTGCACAACAGGGTGTTCAATATTGTGCTGTGGATGCAAACAAAATGACTTGCCCTGTTCAACCACTTTTGGTAATGGCCAAGCCAATGGCAAATTTTTTGAGAATGGAGTATGAAGACAGTGATTGTGATGAACAGATTCATTGGGACTGCTTTGCGTGGAAGATGTTTCATGATTCAACTGAGTCGTATTTGTTCATTAGTTACAAGTGAGCAGACCTGGCTTTGCACAGCTTGGAATCTCCCTTCATTGGATACAGTGAAGCCCTCAAGCTACCTTATGTAGCTGCCAGAGTTGGACACATTGTGCCTGCTCTGTCTGAGTGAAGCCATGCCTGCTGGAACCACTAGGCATGGCCCTGCGCTGGGGCACCCCTGCAGCCCCCTGAAGGAGGAATCTGTTCATTTCCCTGAGGGGGGCCTGTCCCACATTGGGGGGAGGGGGAGGGAGAAGACACGTAACCCTATCTCTCAGTTTACCAATCCCTGCTGGCTTCAAACCATATCAACTGTAAAACTATGTGCTAGTTAGGGAAATTCGCCACCAATTGACTGAAGATGTAACTGCAGGCTTCAAACACATGGACATATTTACATTAATTACAAATAATTAATTCTTTTTAAAAACCAAGTAACCCTGAAGTGCACACCTCTAGGATCCCCTTAATATGCATGCCATGTTTCAGGTGTCTACGTTTCACAATCTTGGTGCTATGGCACTGACAGACAGACACACATCCTCTTTTATTATCATAAATAATGTGGTGATTATGTATAATAAATGTAGTACCATGCTCCTGGACCTGCACATTTCTTAGAATATTTTACATATTTTAGAATTAATTACTAGTCACTGGGACATTGCAAAACTGAAAACTAAAAGTCTAAGGAGAAATTGAAATAAATAAATAAATAAATAAGCTTGCAGTTTAGCACATGGCTGCCATTTTGAAATGCAAATTTGAGGGTGTTCCTGTGCTTGAATTTTTACATATTTTGCATATGTTAATCATAATTAACAATCATAATTGTTAATCAGCTATTATTTCTGAGTGGAAACTCCGTTCAAATGCTTCTGCTACAATTTTGCCCATGTCACACTGTTTTTTTCCTCGACTATAGAAAAAGGGCAACAAAATTTATCAAAGGCATGTAGCAACTCTCTTATGAGGAAAGTTTACAACATCTGCTGTTCTTTAGCTTGGGGAAAAAGGTGAGTAAGAGGGGACATGATACGGGACATGTTCCCATAGATACCACCAAATTCAGGAGCATTCCCTAACTGGCCCTAGCATTTTAGGGGGAGTGCAACCCCATCTAGAACCAGATGCAAACCTCCATCCAGATCAGCAGATTTTCCAGCCCATAATACTTACTTCTTATCTGGATTAAGCTTCAGATTGTTTGCCCTAATCCATCCCAAAACTGTGTCCTGATACCCGTTCAAGGTTTCAACTGCCTTCCTGGGATTAGATGATGGAAAAGAGAGGTAGAGTTGCATATCTTCCACTCACTGATGAAACCTCCAGAGGACTTCTCCCAGGAGACTTCTCCCAGCAATTTCATGTTAAAGACTTTGGGGGACAAGATGGAACCTTGAAGAACCCCTAATGTGTGCAAATGTTTTTCCAAAGGCATCTAAATTTCCTCATGTTTATGGACAAGAGTTTTCTCCTTGTCACAACGTTGGCTGGGAAAACTCCTGTATCGTTCTAACTCTGTGACATGAAACTTCCCTCAGTTACTAACAGCACAACATGTGTACTTGGATCAGTGAACTCTTAAGTGAAAGAATCCAATCTTGTTCCTAGAAATCTGATCTTTTTTGTCTGATTAGGAATAATTTCCTGCTTGCCACGTAATGAACAAAAGACTCTTTCAGCTAGAATTTAGGCAACAAAAGAAGAAAAGAGGTTTTGATTACTAGTTCCCTCTATCTGATTTTTTTTTCTTGATGGCATTGAAGAAAAAAGGTAACCAAACTCCATTTTTGCAGAGAAGATATCTGCTTTAACTGCATCACAACACATGGGTGCATAGCATATCCCTATGACAGCTTCCCACTCTATTAGTTCAGTGTATTGCTGCAAAATGGCAAGAATACAAAGCAAACAGCTGAAATGCCAAATCAGTGCCCAAGGTTGATAATGGACTAAATGGGGACAAAGAAATTGAAGCTAACTCCAAACAACACCAAGATGCTTCTTCCAGTAAAACCACTGATCTGGGAAAAGGAGTTCAGCCTGTTTGGGACTGGAGTTGCACTCACCTTGAAAACTCAGGTCCACTGTCTGGACTTAAGTGTGGATCAGAACTTGGTTATTCACCAGCTTCCACACTTCCTGAATGTTCTTGGAGATATATAGATATATATTTAAACATACTTATTTTGAGAGAAAATACATATAAAACCCATATTTAAAAATGTAATTAAATATAAATTTTCTCATGAAGATTTTAAAAAAGCTTCACAGATTACTGTGGAAAAGCGACAGATTAATGAGTAAACACATGTGAAAGTGACAGAGTAGAAAGAGGATTCACCTCTCCCTACTAGAAATGTCAGCTGGTCCAGAAAGTTGAAGCTAGACTTCTGTGTGGAGCTGGTTATTGGGAGCATGTGACTGTTTTTTTTGCAACACCTTCACTGGTTCCTACTCCATTTCTGTCCCCAATTCAGTGTTCTGACTATCACCTTTAAAACCCTAAAAAGCTTAGGACCAAGATATCTAAATATCTCCTCCCATATGGGCCTGCCCCCTCAGTAAGATTTGCTGGAGAGGCTGTCCTTCAAGTCCTGTCAACAACTGAATTGTGTTTCACATGGGAGAGTTCCTTCTCTGTAGGTGCTAGACTGTGGATGTCCCTTCTCCGGCAGCTTCACCTTGCCCTCTCTCCAACGGCCTTCCACCGGCTAGCAAATACTTTTCTCTTTTGGCAAGCATTCAGCCTGCCAAATAGTGGGTGTTTTTTTAAATTTCTTGAGTTGGATACAGACGGAGGGCCAAAACAGACATTACTTTAAATGTGTGTTTAGCAACTACATCTTCCTTTCATTTTACTCTAGCATAGGTGCAAGCCCCCCCCCCCCCCGCCCCATCTGGATCAGAACCCTAGCACGGGTAGGGAAGTTTTTAAGATCTGGATCACATATACGCACGCACACACATACCATGCGCA
Source organism: Heloderma suspectum (assembly GCF_057233095.1). Lineage (NCBI taxonomy): Eukaryota > Metazoa > Chordata > Lepidosauria > Squamata > Helodermatidae > Heloderma > Heloderma suspectum. Next base: position 270,043,782 of record NC_139458.1, read on the forward strand.
CATACTAGAGTAAAAATGAAAGAACATGTAGCTGCTAGAAACACATTTAAAGTAATGTCTGCTTTGACAGTACAATCCTATGCAAGTTTACTCAGAAGCAAGCCCCATTGTATTGAATGGTGCTTACTCTGAGCATGACTAAGAGGTGTGCATAGGATTACAGCCAACATTACTTACACTTAGATTCTAATGAAATAAATGAAGTCTAGGTCAAGTTAATGGGACTCAGTACAATTAACTTACAGCACAACCCTTTATTTGTCTACTTAGAAGTAAACTATTGAGTTCAATGGGACCCAGGGGAAGTGTGTATACGATTGAAGCCTTAGAGAGCAATCCTATGAGGAAAGAGCCCAAAAGATGGAACACTCCAATATTTGAGCCTCCAATCTCTCCAAAGCCCTGATAGGTTCTTGCTGGCAGGGCAAAAGTACAGAGAGAGACATGTTTGTTTGTTGTGTTTAACCCCTTAACTTTACAAAGCCTAAACTTTTTAGACTTTACCAAGTATTCTGTCCTATTGTTTGCAATGGGAATGTATTCATAAATACCCCCCCCCCATGGTTGGGAGTGTGGTTGGGGGATAAGAGGGCTGTTGATCCACTGGATCCATGTGCCCCACCCCACCCCTACAACACCCCCAATCTGGAGCCACTGCAGAAACCTCCACGATGGCTGAAAGGGGCCAGTAGGGGGACACCAAGACTGGGGCTTTCTTCACATGGAGCTTTTATCCTGTGATTGAGATGGCTCCTTCACGGAAGTTTGCGGGCTCTTTACATGATGCCGTGACTCTCCAGGGCGTCTCCTGCACTAAATGCCAGTTGTTCCATTTTTAAAATAGATTGCAGATGAGCTATCAAATTACCCTGTTGTGTTCCGCTTGAGTTCCCTCCGTGAAGAGAGGAAAAGCGGAAAGAGGAGCGAGATCCATGAAAGATAATAGAAGACTCAGATGTGGGGAGAAGGAGGGGGAAAGGGGAGGGGGGAAAGGGAGCGGGTGAAAAAGGGAGTCTCTGTGATCCTGCATTTAAAATGGAAGCAGAAAGCCCCATTTTAAATGCAGAATTTTGTTGTTGTTGTTCAGTCGTTCAGTCGTGTCCGACTCTTCGTGACCCCATGGACCATAGCACGCCAGGCCTTCCTGTCCTGCGCTCTCTCCCGGAGCATGCTCAAGTTCATATTCATTGCATCCACACAATCAAAGGCTTTAGCGTAGTCAATGAAGCAGAAATAGACGTTTTTCTGGAATTCTCTTGCTTTCTCCATGATCCAGCGAAAGTTGGCGATTTGATCTCTAGTTCCTCTGCCTCTTCGAAACCCAGCTTGTACTTCTGGTAGTTCTCGGTTCGCATACTGCTGAAGCCTAGCTTGTAGGATTTTGAGCATCACCTTGCTGGCATGTGAAATGAGCACAATTGTGCGGTAGTTTGAACACTCTTTGGCATTGCCCTTCTTTGGAATTGGAATGTAAACTGACCTTTACCAGTCTTGCGGCCACTGTTGAGTGTTCCAAATGTGTTGGCATATTGAGTGCAGCACTTTAACAGCATCATCTTTTAGGATTTTAAATAGCTCAGCTGGAAGACTGTCATCTCCACTAGCTTTGTTGTTACTAATGCTTCCTAAGGCCCACTTGACTTCACTCTCTAGGATGTCCGGCTCAAGTTCAGTGACCGCACTATCATGGCTATCAGGGACATTCAGATCTTTCCTGTATAGTTCTTCTGTGTATTCTTTCCACCTCTTCTTAATCTCATCTGCTTCTGTTAGGTCCCTGCCTTCTTTGTCCTTTATCATGCCCGTCTTTGCACAAAATGTTCCCTTGAGATCTCCGATTTTCTTGACAAGATCTCTAGTCTTTCCCATTCTATTGTTTCCCTTGATTTCTTTGCATTGTTCATTTAAGAAGGCCTTCTTGTCTCTCCTTGCTATTCTCTGGAACTCTGCATTCAGTTGGATATATCTTCCCCTTTCTCCTGTGCTTTTCGCTTCCCTTCTTTCCTCAGCTACTTGTAAAGCCTCATCAGCTACTTGTAAAGCCTCATCATTGCTGTTGGAAAAGAGTGTTTGCTATGATCAGCGTGTTCTCTTGGTAAAACTCTATTAGCTTTTGTCCTGCTTCATTTTATACACCAAGGCCATGCCTGCCTGTTATCCCAGTGATTTCTTGACTTCCTCCTTTAGCATTCCAATCCCCTATGATGAAGAGGACATCTTTTTTTGGTGTTAGTTCTAGAAGGTGTTGTAGGTCTTCATAGAACCGATCAACCTCAGCTTCTTCGGTATCAGTGGTTGGGGCATAGACTTGAATTACTGTGATGTTGAACGGCTTGCCTTGGATTCGTACTGAGATCATTCTATCATTTTTGAGATTGTACCCCAGTACTGCTTTTCCCACCCTTTTGTTGACTATGAGTGCTACTCCATTTCTTCTAAGGGATTCTTGCCCACAGTAGTAGATATGATGGTCACCTGAATTAAATTCGCCCATGCCTGTCCATTTTAGTTCACTGATTCCCAAGATGTCGATGTTTAGTCTTGCCATCTCATATTTGACCACCTCCAGCTTACCTTGATTCATTGATCTGACATTCCAGGTTCCTAAACAATATTGTTCTTTACAGCATCGGATTTTCTTTTCTCCACCAGACACATCCACAGCTGCGTGTCCTTTCGTTTTTGGCCCAGCCGCTTCACTCTTTCTGTCGCTACTTGGAAATACCCTCTGCTCTTCCCCAGTAGTATATTGGACACCTTCCGACCTGAGGGGCTCATCTTCCGGTGTCATATCTTTTAGCCTTGTGATACGTTCCATGGGGTTTTCTTGGCAAGAATACTGGAGTGGGTTGCCATTTCCTTCTCCAGTGGACCACATTTTGTCAGAACTCTCCGCCATGACCCCTCCGTCTTGGGTGGCCCTGCACGGCGTAGCTTATGGCTTCACTGAGTTATGCAAGCCCCTTCGCCACAACAAGGCAGTGATCCATGAAGGGGGCAGAATTTTAGCCTGGTGTAGAGATGCCCTGGATCTCCCCCTCTGAGGTCTCCCCTATAAAATGGGGGCGGGGGGATTTCTACTCAATCCTATGGACTCAGGGGCATATCCCTGGGACTATAGGATTGCTGTCTTATTCTGGTTCCAGAACCCTGGCTTCTGAGGTGTTGTCTGTTGTCTTCACCCCCATGAGAAAAGGTTACAACATCTGGACTGTTTAGTCTTTAGAACAAAGGCAACTAAGGGGGAATATAATAGAGGTGTATAGGAATATGCATGGTGTGGAGAAAGTGAATAGGGATATGTTTTACTCCTTCTCCCTTAATGCTAGAACTCAGGAGTCATCCCATGACTCTGATTGGTGGGAGATTCAGGACAGATAAAAGAAGTACTTCTTCATTCAGTGCATAGTTAAACTATGGAATTCGCTACCACAAGCTGTAGTGATGGCCATGAACTTAGATAGCTTTAAAAGGGAATTAGACAAATTCCTGGAGAAAAGGCAATCAATGGCTATTAGAATTGACGGCTAAGTGCTACTTCCAGTACCAGAGGCAGTGAGCCTATGTACACCAGCTGTGGGGAACATGGGTGGGAGGGTACTTTTGCACTCACATCTGGCTTGTGAATTTCCCGTGGGCAGCTGGTTGGCCACTGTGGGAACAGAGTGCTGGACTAGATGGACCCGTGGTCTAATCCAGCGTGGCTCTTCTTTTGTTCTTATGTTCTCCTCTCCTTTATCTTGAGTTTTTACATTGTGTCTTTTGATTATAAGGCTCCTTCAGCATTTTAATGAACAATCAGGCTATATGTATTTCAATAAGTAATTACAAATATATAAATAAATAGAGAAAAAAGTAAAAGTCATGCATGGCAGAAGCGCGTATCCTGCTGTGTAGATTATTCAACCTACACTGGTGTTATATCTGACCCTGTCTGTGGGGCAGCCATGTGGGAGATAGTGAAAAGAAACCTAGGTTGAAATCCTGTATCCACTTACCTGGGAGTAAGCCCCATTGAACTCACTGGATTTTACTTCTAAGTAGACATGTATAGGATTGCACTCTTACAATTGTGGACATTCCATGTGGCTGGTGTAACAATTAAACGGCTCTTTGCTCAAAAGGTGCTATATCTTTTAGAAGAAAGGTGGAATACAAATATTCTTTAATTAAATTGATTAAAGAAAATATTTATTTAGCTTTCCAAGAGCACCAGGATGGAGGCATATTTCATCCCTGAGGACATTGTTTTTCTCACTGAGATCAAGACATATATCCAAAAAGTATTAAATCCCTAATTCTCTTAGTTTGCCAGGGGCTTCCTGATTGTTGAAAGACAATTTACTAGCCTGGATATTCATTCCGTAACTGTCAGCTATTTTATCCCAGCTGTGAGCATCATATAGTTAGGCTGATTCAAAATGAATTCACATAATTCTGTATAGTTATTGATGTACTTGTTGGGAAAAGTATATCCTGCTCTTCCGCTGTCAAAGCAGTGCTCAAGTCGGTTGCTATCATTTTAAAAGCACAATCATATGTTTGCATATGTATCAGGAATGATCTGCCTATTGCTCTGAAGAACACATGCCTGACACAAAGAATGAAGGACCAAAAATAAAAAAGGATCTACCAGGATCTGCTGCTCAACAGGGACACCACTGAGATCACTCCTTCCCTGCCCCACCCCTCATAATACCTTTAATGGTCAAACTATTAAATTGATTTTTTTTTCTAATGTTAATCTTATATAGCACTAAAATAAAACAAGACTGCTGACATTTAGGCATTGTAGCATATGGATATATGTTGCAACCACGATCCTTTATAATAGCCTTCTCCAACCTGATATCCTTCAGATGGGTTGGACTACAACACAAAAAGAGACCCTTTTGAAGAACCCCTTACTTACAAAAGTCCACTTGTCGGGCACACAGGAAAGGGCTTTCTTCTGTGTTGCTCCCAAACCCAGATCACACTCCCTTTAGAGTTGTGACTGGTCCCCACTCTTTCTGCATTCAGGAACGGGATGAAGTCACATTTTTAATTTGGCTTTTTAAATTGTAGTTATGGTTTTTAATGTTTTTACTGTTTTACTATGTTTTATCTCATTATGGTTTTTATGTGTAAGACCTTTTGTAAACTGCCTTGGTTGGTCTCAGAAAGGTGGTATAGAAATACTATAAACAAACAAACAATCCCCAGCCAGCATGGCCGAAGAAAATTGTAGTCTAACACTTCTGGAGGGATAAGGAATCTTTTGCAGATATTTTGGGTTGGGTGATGTTGTCTAGGAAGAGGTCATTCCCCAATAAACATGCCCCTTGAAGCTAAGAGTAGTTCTTTCATATACTTTCAGATGTGGCTTGACAAGGGGCACACCTGCAAATATCAATGAGAAAAAGAACATAGAATAAATCCTATCCATGTTTAGACAGGGAAAAAAAACAAGCATCCTCAAACATACACTTTAGGCTGTTGCAGCATTCTCTCTCTTCAAAAAAAAAGGGCTACAGATATGCATATAGATTGCAGTGAAAATAAACATTCAACACAATTGCTAGGGAGTAAGCTCCATTGAAGTCAGTGGTACTTAATTCAAAGGGCTTCTCCACACAGAGGCTTTTTCTCCAGCGATTTTACTGGGGCTTCTGCTTCCAGATTCTTTGCAGGATTAAGATCGGCCCTTTACATGCACTCCCTCCCCCCGCATTTTTCCCTTTATCTGCGAGTTCTATATGTTTCATTTTACTGCCATTAGATGGCGCTGTTGTTATAGCGCCACTTCCTCTTTACACAGACAAATTCAAAACGATTCAAAATGCTTCTTGTTATTAGCTCATTACTTCCGTTTCAAATTAAGCTGTAGAAATGGTTGGAAACCATGGGAAAGGTGCTGGAGGTTGACAACATCATACAAAGGACCCGCAAAGTTCTGTGAATAACCAATCTCAATTGCAGGATAAAAGCCCCATGTACAGAAGCCCTAAGTAAACATGCGCTGTTAATTTTCTGGTTTCATCACTGTTGATGGTAGAGGGTCACCCTTCGAAGCCTGATCTGAGGCAAGCTCCATTGCTGTTTCTGCAAATGCTGCTGAAATACTATCCTTAACCCAATTTGGTTTAAAGCAGCTATTACAGGCCTTTTCAAGGTATTGTGGAAAGAACATATTGACCACACTTTTTGTAAAATCTAAAAACATGGGTTCTTCCCACCCTCATTCACCCCCCTCCCCCAAAATATGAAATGTTTAATTCAACGTTAAATGCAAATACACTTGGAACAGGCCATTTTCAATATAATTCTAAAATGGAGTTTGCAATGGGAATATGCGCTTGAATCCACAGATTGAAGCATGTTTGCAGTTATCTGCTTTTATTGTACCAAAAGGGGTTGCAGTATTACTCCAGCTTTTAGGATATTTAAAATGAAGTCATTGGCTCAATTATTATATGATATTCCCATATGGACTGAGTTGACCAGCTCAAATATGCTTTTACATTGAATGTTGGGGGTACCCAAGTGGATCGTATAACTGTATAGGATATGCAGGCATGTGTTTAGAAACTAGTATAGGCTTTGTGGACACTAGAGTTTGGCCTCAGATCTTATATCTATTTGGCTCCATCTTCATTTTTCTTCAGTGACATCTAGCCTTGTAAGCCTGATGTCAACTCACACTCAGTCAAGGGTCCCATTTAATTCTATGTAAAACTAGTCTAAGTGGTGTAGGGATGGGAAAGATGTCCCACCTTTGGTGGGAGAACTTGTGCCTCCCCCTTTTCCTCAGTGGCACATTCAGTCTCCATGGCCACCCCACCCACAATGCCTTGCTTTAAGGAAGGACCCCCTCAGAGCAAGGCATTTGGAACGTTGCCACAGCAGGAAAGCAGCACACGTGGAGCCTTTAATATATGTACTTTTATATTGTGACTCTTATTCTGATTTGTTGTTGTTGTTCAGTCGTTAAGTCGTGTCCGACTCTTCGTGACCCCATGGACCATAGCACGCCAGGCCTTCCTGTCCTCCGCTCTCTCCCGGAGTGTGCTCAAATTTATTCTGATCTGAGACATCATATAATTTACTCTCTTTTGATCAGTTTACCACAGCGCACAGATGAGAGGCTGGTTATGCACTGTTCATCAGATAAGGTCCCACACATAACTGAGCAGGTGCTGGGTAATGTCTTTGTAACTGCTATGCATATAAGAGTCTTGTTGGTTGATTATATTAGTCAATCTGGATAAATTGTAAGGGATTATTGTTTTCTTTTTGTTAGCTTATTTGTATTATGCTTATCAAGCTGAATGGGTCATATGACCATAATAAAGACATAAGAACATAAGAAGAGCCCTGCTGGATCAGACCAAGGGTCCATCTAGTCCAGCATTCTGTTCACACAGTGGCTAACCGGCTGAAGACCATGCATTCATTCAGTTTTTTAAATGCATCTTAATACTTCCCTGAAAAAGTGCCACTTCCCTGAAAACCTACAAAATAAATAATACATTTTAAAACCTTGAAAATAACAACAACGATAGAAACAATAACAACAGTATTAACTATCTGAATTTGCAACCTCTGTGGCTTTCATGAGCTGTACAGGTTTGTTCATCTGATGAATCCCTTCTACAGCATCTCTGGTTGTTGTTTTTTCTCCATTTTGCTCAATGAATCTGGCCTATCAGCCATGCCCCTCCCCCCACCTTTCCATGTGTTTGGCATCTGTGAGATGCCTCTGTGTTTACATCAGTGCTTCTTGCAGTTTGTAAATTTGCAGCTGGCAGAGGGCAGGGGGTTGGCTGGTGGACACATTGGTGGAACCAAGGGGAAGTGGGAGGGACCACAAATTCTGATAGTTGTTAATCCTAATTGGTCCAGAATCTCTCCTCCTTTATTTGTAGGAGCTTGATGTATGTATGTTAGTATGGATGTATGGGCCCTTCTCACACTCACCAAACATGTGGCCACTGGGAGGCTGGTGCGCACATAAACAGCTAGGTGCAAGGGTAGGCTGCAAGGTGCCCTCACATGTGGTTTGAATATCTTACAAGTCAAACACCTTTGGGAAGGGGACCACCACTAAGGCAGACCAGATCTCATTTCCAGATCCTAAGGTTTAAGTGACTTCCAAGGGAAGAACTGTGGAGGATGCAGTGAATGGACTGCTATTGCTTCCAGTGCACAGGCTGGGATGGTGACAATTCCCTATGCTGAGTCTGCTGATGAGCCTTTCTTCTGAGACTGAAATTGACAAGGACCTAGTTATCTGTCCGGCCAGTGTCTCACTGCGTTGAGTGACAGCTGAAGGGGTCTAATGAACTTTTGGCATTGGCTGATTGAATCTACAGACTTATTGAGTGATTTCCTTTGATCATCTGTTGGAGTAATTTTGACATTGCATACATTGTTATTTTGCTGCAATCTTTGATTTATTGATTATGGATCTACACATTGTATATACTAGACTGTTTGATCTATCATTTAATGTTGTCTTCATTTAGTATGTCTATGGTTTCATTTTCATTTTTGGAGGGGAAAACAAAATCATATTTAAATAGTCATGAATAAGCCTGAAATAGTCATAGATGTTCATGGACACCAACAACTTTCATGTAAATATGTGTCTTAACAATAAGTAAAATAATCTATAGATTTATATCCATATTAACCCATAACATTAAATATGTAATATCAATATATAGCCAAGTCATATGTTCTTAGAATGAAATTAACAAATGGTAACCAGTTCTCATGGAAAGATTGTCATGTTTTCCCTGTCTCTTAAGTGAACATACTTGGTAATTTTTGTCATCTCTGCAATATGCCAAATTTTAAGTAGCCATATCTTAAGAAGCTTCTCCATTTAGCAGCAATTAGTATTTTGGCAGCTTTCAACAAATTCCAAGCCAGTTCATAGTCTATTTCTTTCCCTACATCTTTAATGTATCCTAATAACATGGCCAATGGTTCAAATGGGGGCTTATAGCCAAGCATTAAATTAACTGTATATCTAACCTTACTCCAAAATGTGGATATTTTAGAGCATGACCACCAAATATGCCAGAAGTCAGCTTGTTTGGGGGTATGTTGCCAATTAGCTCATCCCATTCGTATGCATTCTGTTTAATCATGCTGATCTTAAATACCAGTGGTATAATAGCTTATAATAGTTTTCTCTAATATTCAAACAAGGAGACAGTGTTGGTACGTTTGTGGAGATAAATTGTCACACTGTTTCAGTTATGACCTTTCTAACTTATTTTCCCATTTAATCTTAAATTTATTAACTAGTCTTTCATCCACCTGCAAAAATATATCATACATTTTAGAAATCAGGATTTTCCTACCATCACTTTTATACATGAAGGGAGCAATCCTATCTGGGTCGACGGTCGCCTCCAAGCCCAGGGGCAACCGCCTATCCAGTGCAGGTGGGGGGAGTGGTGAGGAGTGGATCTCCTCCTCACTCCTCCTGCCCAACTTTCGCGGTTAGACAGCCAATTTTGGCTGTCTTGCTGTCGGACCTCAGAGCATGGGAAGTGGCAGCTGGATGACATGTAGGATGTGTCACACCGGCATTTCTGACTTTCCTGCCCCGGCATGCCTCCAGGAATGCCCCATTTTTGCTGCTCTGCCAAGTGTGGAGCACGGGACCATTCCACGCTGCCTACGAGGCGATGTGGGAGGGGGTGGAGGTTGGTTCTCAGGGAACCGACCTTGGAGTGCAGGCTCCGAGGTCTGTTCTTGGAAACCAACCTATCCTATGGCTGTCTAGCCACTGACTAGAAGCCATAGGATTGCACCCCAATTCGTCAAACTTTGTTATTCCCCTTCATTAACATTTCAATCCACATTTCTATCTACTTGATATCTGCAAATATTGAAAACAATGAGGTCGACCACCTCGAATTCTATATGTAATCTTAGCCCTACTCAAACAGCTCTTTTTATGCACCATATCTTTAAACCTCCACAAATTATACTGTTTCCATTTTTCTAGTATAAAACATAGACGTGATACTGAAGTGGGTAGAAAAATGAACTGGAGCAGTAGCTGGTGGATTTCTTAGCTGTGGCAATACAAATCTGTGTTTGTGCTACTGCAGCAAATCAATCTATAAGACAAGTGGAACATCCATGTATATAATATCCATATTTGAGAGATACTTAAGAGAACGCCTTCTCCTTTAGCAACCTGCCCAGTCACTGAGGTCATCAGATGGCACACTCTGGTGGTTCCACATGGATCCATGGCCCAACTGGAGCCCACCTGGAGAAGAGCCTTCAGTGTGGTGACCCCTTTTCTATCAAATTCCCTGCCTCTGGAGGTCAGGCATGTAACAACATTGTGTTGTTTTCAGCACCTTCTGAAAACATATTTATTTCAAGAGGCCTTCCTTGATTGACCAGCCATGGTTTTTATTGGTATCCTATTTTTAAAAACAAAAATTTTAATATGGCATTTTATTATTTTATTCTTTTTATCTTTTTATCCTTTATTGTTCACCACTCCAGAATCTGTTTAGATATGGAGCAGTATATAAATGTTGTAAATAAATAATACATAAAATATAGAATATTTATACAGAGCCATGGATATTATAGAATTGCAGAGAGTTGTGAATAATTTGGATAGTTAAATTGCAACCAAGAGTGATTTGTTATGTTGCAGCTTCAATTTCATTGGGAATTTGTTTGACCTTTGTTTCTAAAATGTGTAAGCTTCGACCTCTAGTGCAGGAGTGGGCCTCTTATGCCCCTCCAGATGTTTTGACCTACAACTCCCATCAGCCCTAGCCAGCATAGCAAATGGTGAGGGATCATGGGAGTTGTAGGCCAAAACATATGGAGGACCACAAGTTACCTAACCCTGTGTGTTTTGGTGTAAGAGTTTATGAGAGTTCTTGTCTGGGTTTGTGATTTAAGGCAGATTCATACATGTGATGGTGAAGTAATATTCAAAGACTGTGTCACGTCAGGAAGCTCTTACAAAAGAGCTTCTCTCCTGGGAAAAAAATCACATATGTGTTCAAACCATAGCACTTCAGACAAACAGAGAGAGGGAGCTTTTATCCTGCTATTGAGATTGGTTACTCACAGAGTTTACAGGTCCTTTAGATGACGTCATTAACCTCCAGAGCATCTCCCTCACTAAATGACCTTTATTCCGTTTTTTAAAAGATTGGAGATCAGGAGTTATCAAATTACGGCGCTTGAGTTCTGCATAAGTTCCCTCCATGAAAAAGGAAAAGCCGCAGTAACAGGAGCTAGACCACAGCAGCATCTAGCAGCTGTACAATGAAACATATTGAAGACTCAGAGAAGGGGGAAAGGAAGGAAGTGCATGTAGAGGGAGTCTGTCGTGATCCTGCATTTAAAACATAAGCAGAAAGCCCTATTTTAAATGCAGGATTTTAGGCTGGTGTAGAGACGCTCAGAGACATAGACAGAGAGAGAGCACGCGAGAGTGAGCACTGTGTTTCAAGCCTTTTCTCTAACATAGCTTTTTCCCCACTCAGGTCCACCTTACTAGTGCATGTATGAATTTTACCTTAAGCCTCATCCTCTTGCAGAGTTGACACAAAGGCAAAATATAATAACAACAACAACAACCAGGTTCATTGCTAGTATATAACAGACCATATACATGCATGCATTGTCAGAACATAAACAAGTATACATTCAGTACCAAGGTTCAGCCTCCTTATCACAGGGGACCCAGAGCCAGCTGCCGCTACACACCTGGGATTAAAAGTTAGGACTTCCAGGCCCAAAGGTGTGACATCCAGGTAGGCTTGTATCACATGAAACCACTCTTTTTATAACCAACCACTGGCTTCTGTATGTCACTTCCAAGTATGTGCGTGTACAAAACCATAGTTTATGGATGAATAATATACACACTGACACCCACAACCACAGATTTGTACCTTCTTTGAATTATTCCAGGAAGAGCAGGAGAGCAGAGAGGATAAAGCTATTGATATGGCACATGTTTTCCACTTAACTGGGAGATGTATTTATTTATGATATTACATTTATACCACACTTTTCAAAATAAATGTCCAGTTCCATGAATGTATCTTTTGCCACTTCTCCCTCGCAGGGCCAGAAAAAAAGCACTGCGTTTGCACATTCACTACTGGAAAGCTGCATGATACCCAGGAGATAGATCCAGGTGGGTTGGGGGGGGGGGTAAAGTTCATGGTGGGTAGCTTATCTTTCAGTGGGGTGGGCAGTGTTGTTGTTCTTTTCTCCTGACAGGCAACATCTCAGCAGCCACCATATTGTTTTTCACACAGTGCACAGGACATTGTGTTGGTCCACTGCATTACAGGAAAAACAAATGGTAACAGCCACCTCCCAGCCAAATTGTGCTCACCAAAGCTCAATCCTCTGGGTGTGGCAAGGGCAGACTGGCATCAATATGGTGGGCACTGCTGTGGCGCAGGGCCCCTAACATCTGCCAAAAGGTGCCGTCTTCTGATGCCAAGGCTTATGGTATCATTGCATTATATTACTTTGTCCACCTGGTTGCAGCCACAGGAACGCTCTGTATATTCTGCACTCATGAATTGGGCTCCTGTAACCAATGATCAATGGTCATCTGTATTTACCCATTGTGGAATTCACAAGTCAGGTATTAGATGCTTAAGAGGTAACCACTAAGAGAGGTGAATAGGGTTATTGTGTCATGAGCTTTCATAAGCAACTGTCTGCTTTTCCACATCCATACAACTGAAGAAATTATTTTAAAATAGCTCTTGCTTTCTGCAAAGGTAAATCCAGGGAAAGTAATATACATATTCATGGTCCCTAAAGGCCCTAATTTTCTCAATCCAAACAAAACTTTCCATGATGCAATTCCTTCTCCTGCACACTGGACAGGCTGGTGCTGCAATTGCATGGCTAGTCAGAAAAATTGCCACAAACCAGATCTGAAAAACATTGCCACAAACTAGGGGGATTTCTACACCAGCCTAAAATCCTGCATTTAAAACAGGGCTTTCCGCTTCCATTTTAAATGCAGGATCACAACTGATTCCCTTTACACTCACTTCCTTCTCTGTAGACGGCCATTCCCATATAGTTGTTTCCATGAAGAGGCATTACACACGCTCCAGGTTCAGCGATATGTGTTCCTGGGTTCCTGCCCCTTTCACATTACTGATGGATGGGGACTGACATGTGGGCAGCCCCTCCACCGATCTTCCCGGGCCCTGCCTCCCTCTTCCATGCTTTTGGCCAGCTCCTGATGCTCCTCTGCTCTGCCGCCCTCCCCCCCACTGCTGCTGTGTTTTGAACAGGCAGGCTGAAAATGGCGATGAGCCAAAATGGCACAGGAGCGGGAAGGCTGAACCCCCATCAGACCTTCATCACTACTTTCGACATCATGACCACGCCCCCAACAACCACACTCAGCGCTTCATTCATGCTAGGGGAGAAATACACGGGGAGGACATGGCACTCCATTTGCGCATATCTGGAAAAATACCCAGTTTTTTCCGTTTGAGGAAAATACGGGATAGGTGGAAGGAAACAGTGGAATAATGACTGGACAACGATAATGTCATGTAATGGAGTCACACAATTCAGCGAGTGAGCAACCATGAATGCACAATAAACCTGAGGTGTAGAGATCCCCCAAATCTGCTATCATCCACAGATATTGCTGATTTTCTCAGGACAGTTCAATCCTACCTGGTTTTCCTATGACCTTTTCAAAATAAATATTTTGTACTGAAATGGATCCTAGTAGTAACCCTAGCTCATGAACTTTTACCCCACGTGTTTTCTCAATGGTTATTCTGGTGCCTGTAGGGGATGTTTCTGAATGCAGGTAGGGAGGTTTCCACTGTTTTCCAGGTCTACCATTTGCACATGAAAAGAAAAGTCTGTAAAGTCTTAAATCTCCATGAGAGAATGTAACAGTGCAATCCTATACAGGTCTGCTCTGAAGTAAGACTCCAACCTGGCTGCATGGTAAGGTCTCTGTGTTTCCATGACGTCATGGCCATTCAGCACCAGCCCTGCATTTTAACGCAGAAAAACCGCTTCTTCTGATACTGGTTATAGTCCGACTTTTCCAGCTTACTTTGGCTCCATTACTGACTTGTTTCCACAATCGCACTGGGTTTGCTGTCTTAGTCCTGCCCATGGGGCGTGTAGCCTGGCCTTTGTGGGTGTGTCACTCTGAACTCAGTGACCCAACCCTTTCCCTCCCTGTTTTCCGGAAGTTTCATTGCCATTTTGGAGCAGGATGCCAAGGAACCAACTTTTAAAATATCATTGAAAATAAGCACTAGAACACAGCCCATGTCAAGGAGTGGTTTTTCCCATTGTGCTGAATGAGGTTTGCCCTCTCAGTGACCACAGAAATAACAGAGAAGCCCCTCAATTGACACAGCACATAACAAAGCCTAATTCCTTAAATGCAATTAAGCACGATCTCAAGGCTTCAGTTCATTGCCTTAAGGCATAACTCCTTCACAGCTTCCAACAGAGATCCTGTGTGTTAAAATTAGGGATGTCAGAGAATTCCACCATGGATCTCGGTGAGGCCGAATGCCAGTGCATTCGGCCCCCCGAAATCCGTGGCGGAACAAAGCCCCCCGCCCCCCCACCCCATGAAAGGCGCGTGAAACGGAGCACTTACCTGCTGTGGTCCACACTGACATGCGAATGGCGGCTGCAGACACTTCCTCATTGTAGCGGTGATAGGCTACATAAATAATTAAGTAGCCTATCACGGCTAACGCAGGGACGCCACTTGCATCCCTGCGGAGGCCGTGATAGGCTACGTAAGTGTTTACGTAGCCTATCACAGCTTAACTGAGAAACGCAAATGGCGGCGGCTACAGCGACCGCCATTTGCATTCCCTTTTTTTTCTGCCGTTTTAGCCTACGTAAATATTTACGTAGGCTATTACGGCAAAAAAAAAAGGAATGCAAATGGCGGCCACTACGCCATTTGCGTTCCTTTTTTTTTTTGCCATAATAGCCTATGTAAATATTTACGTAGGCTAAAACGGTGGGAAAAAAGGGAATGCAAATAGTGGCCGCCATAGCCGCCATTTGTGTCCGCTGTTTGTTTGTTTTTTTGCCATGATAGGCTACGTAAATATTTACGTAGCCTATCATGGCCAAATACAGAGATGCAAATGGTGGCGGCTCTGGCAGCTGCCATTTGCGTCCCTGCAGGCTGCCCAGTGGCCAGATGTCCGGCTGCAGGCAGCCCCGGCTGGCAGCTCCGTGGAATCTCCATGGAGTGGAGCTGGCCGGACAGAATTTCAGGGGGAGGGATGGAACGCCTCCCCCCCACCGCGAATGTCACCCTTCAAAAAGGTAAGTGACTTTCGTACATCCCTAGTTAAAATTGGGATAGGTTTCGGTCTCTTTCCCACAACAAACCCATTAGTGTCTCCTCAGAAGCAACTTCGAATAATTGCCTTAGGAAGAAAGTACTTCACAGCTTTCTTAAAGATATCCTGTGGATTACAATGGGGGCAGGTTTCTGTTTTTGTGCTTACTGCTCTCTTTCCCACAACAAACCCATTACTGTCTCATCAGAAGTAACTCCCATTATGGACAATGAGGTGCTCTGGGTTAAAATGGGGGCTGGTTTCCCCCTTTGTGTTCCCCCCTCCCAACACAAGCATATGTGTGTCTACTCAGAAGTAACTCCCATTGTGCTCAATGAGGCTTGCTCCTGAAATGCAAATGCACCTGGGCTTTCAGGGGAAAGGAGAAAGGGGGGGAGGGGGAAGCCTCTCTTCACAGCAAAGCTAATTACTTCTAAAAAAATCCCATACTCCTCCATTAGCTTCTCCTTCCGTTATCCTGAAAACATGGCCGAAGAGGCAGGAACACTGATGAGGTAATCAGACCCAACCCAGACGCCACTCAGACTCCACCCAGCCATCAAGAAAATAATTTGATTAGAGCTCCGTGGAAGCAGCACAGAGCCCCAGGCTACAGTGATGATAAGTTGGGTCTTTAAGGGCTATGGAAACAGGAAAAGGAGAAGATGCAATTGGGGAAACATCGCAACAAAGTTGCAAACAAAGTGAAGGCGATAGCGTGGAAACATGCCCAAGATGTCCCTATGCCCTTCCTCAACTCCCTTTTCAAAAAGGATAGGAATCAGCCACAAGGAATTCCCTGCCTCATCCCAAATTCTCTGAATACCACCCCACCATCACCACCACCACCCAAGATCAACCAGTCAGATGAAGCATTGTCATTTTCTAGGTGGAAAACACACACACATTTTGATCCAATTTTTCCTGGGATGAAGTAGGAAGTAATCTCTGACTGCTCCCAAACACAACTTACAATTCAGTGTCATTTCTCATAGTCAAAATAAAGTTTATGTTCTTAAGGAAGTCACCTTCTGCCTGATCATGTGAATGAACTAGAAAACATAGTATTTAAAGGACCAGAACTACTGGATGCGTAAGAAATGACTGAACCCTAGGGGAGGTATTTCATTGCTCAACATGTGCATCTGTTTCTGATTTTTCAAATGAAGGTGGGAATGTGATATTCCTGAATCATTGAAGACTCAGGGCATCTCTATCTACACCAGCCTAAAATCCTGCATTTAAAGCGGGGCTTTCTGCTTCTGCTTTAAATGCAGGATTACTAAGACTCCCCTTTTCACATGCTTCCTTTTCCCCCACCCCCTTCCCCCTCCTACTCCCAGTATCTGAGTCTTCCATTATCTTTCATTGATCGTGCTCCTCTTCTTGCTGCTTTTCCTCTTTTGACAGAGGAAACTGAAGTGGAACACAAGGGGGTAATTGGATAGCTCATTATCTGTGATCTATTTAAAAACGGAATAAAGGGCATTTAGTGCAGGAGACGCCTTGAATGATCACGGCATCATGTAAAGAGCCTGCAAACTCCAGTGAAGGAGCCATCTCAATAGCAGGATAAAAGCTAAGTGTGAAGGAGCCCTTTCAGTACAACTTTGAGAAGTTAATTAACAAATGAACCCTCAGTTCGCTGTGTCTGAGAAGTTCATTATCAGAGTTGTGCAAAATTTTGTAACAAGAAAACAAGAAAGCCTAATTAAAACTTAAGTTCAGTCTAATGAAATTATCATAATTGTGATACTTTTTTCCCATTTGTACTATGGTGCCATACAGCCCAGGTCCATATTTGCCAAGGGCGAAGGGTCTTACCCGTCATTCCCCTAAAAATTCAATTCCTCCCCACATTTCAGCCCCCAAGGACAGCACTGATCAACTATGCAACAGCTGGACATTCTGCTTAAACCTGCTGAGAGCCATGGGTGTACATCTAAGGCAGCCTTCTCCAATCTGGTGCCTTCCAGATATTTTGGACTTTAACTCCCATCAGCCCCAGCCAGCATGGCATATGCTCAGGAATGCTGGAAGGTGTAGTCCAAAACATCTAGAAGGCGCCAGGTTGGAGAAGACTGATCTATGCCATGTCTAAGGTGTTCAGGTGCACAAAGAAGCAAGAAGTACAACCTCCTGCTGTTACTGAGTTTTGAGAGCTATTGAATTTTGGTATACAGGACTGAATACAGCAAAGTGAATGTAGGAACACACATAATGATTCCCTGGACTGAGCAGGGGCTCTACCACTGAGCTATGCCCCTTCCCTAATGTTGTAATGAAACAACCCCCACACACACACCCGGGGGGGGGGATACTTGATTGCTCACTATGTGTATCTATTTCTGTTTAGTTTTTGTTTTTGCAAATGTAGGTGCGTATGTTATATTCTTGAATCACTGGAGACCTTCAGTACAACTTAGGTGCTAATATCCTTAACAACACTTGAACTGCTTAACCAGCCATGACAACAGTCTAAATTGAATATGTTGTTTTAATTGGTATTTGTGTTCCTATCTGTCCTTACAAAGAAAAGTCAGGACAATCACATTAACCCCTCTGATGCTTTGGTGTTCTCCTGGACTAACTACTTCCTCCCTGTCTTCTAATCATTAATAAAATTACAGAACTTGTCACTTTAACTTTGACACCACATATTTCTCCCAAGCAATATAGAAATTACACAGATGGCCAGATTGTACAGCATCCTAACTCAGCAACTCGGAGCAGCTGGTGTTACTGGGTGGCAATGTAACCTTCTAAATCCCAGCTATAATTCAATTCATCACAGTGCCACTGTCATGGTTGCACACTGTGGCTACTGGCAGGCAAACTGCCTCAGCTCGTTTCGTAATGGATTTGGCTGATGCACAATATTTTCCAGAAAATTCAAAAAGCAACTCCCCCCCCCCCAAGCCTAGGACAAAGTTTAGACCTGGTTGCCCTGCCGGTGACATCACTAGAAGTTCTGAACAGGTTCTGAACACCTCTTCCAATCTTCCACATGAGTTCCTGAACCGACCACCCCTTTTCCTTTCTCAAAATGTTCCTCATAGTGGCACCAGTAGTGGTAGCAGCAGCAATAATGGCCACCCTTTCTCCCTTCCTGATGCCTTCAGTGTTGAAAGGACAGCAACCCAAGCACGGGGGACCCTGGGAAATGACATTTCCCATGCTGCCTGTGTACTTGATTTGAGCATCAGTTACCCTGGAAGCTACATGTCCCAGGACTCCTTGTGCCTGGGATGCTGTCATGACCATGTGCCTCAGGTGCCTGGGAGACTGCCATTTCAAAGCTCATGGCCCTGGAATAGAGGCCTCTCTTCACCATCACTAGGTAAGTGGGAAGGGGAAGCTAAAATTATGGGGACATAACAGTACCAGCAAAAAAATTACAACTTTGCTGGAGCTTGGACTCAACTCGTCGTGAGTTTGCAAATTCACCATTATGATTCCTCCATTTCCAAGTGTGGGTGCCATCATCGCTACATATGTCATAAAGCCGCACTGATACTTATCCTGGAGTTATCCTGGAGTTTGGCTGTTTATGCCCAGCTAAATCAGCTCTTTAATTACTCTTAATGACCTCTTAACCTTTTATCGAAGACCAGCAATTACAAGCAGCAGAAGAAAATTCAAATTTGGAGCCTTTCACCTGGCACCAAAACGTAAGTGAAGTAGACAACATTATCCATAGTTGAAAAAGCCCTTGCTCCTCACTGCACTCCTCATGTCAGATGGTGCAGGCACCCAGAGGATAGCCTTATTTTCTGTCCTCAACACATTGGCAGGTTGATGCGGGAATAGGTATTTCAGGTACCAAGCTGGGTAGAATTTTAAAGGTCAGCACCCAAACCTTTAATGATGCTTGGAGGTAGAGTGGTAGCCAGTGAAGCTCTTGAAGCACTGCAGTAATATGCTCCCCAGTCCCAGTTAACAGTCTGGCTGCTGTATTCTGGACTAATTACAGTTTGCAGGTAGTCTTTAGAGGAAGCTCTGTGTATGACACCTTATAGGAACTGGTGGCACCATTCCATTGGGCTGTAGCAGAGGGAGATAAGCAGAGCTAATCCATCTGTTCTGTGGAGACACCAGCTGTCTTCGGTTCTCCCTTGACTGTCACCTAGCAGTAGCAATTCCAACAGCCTACCTAAACTTTCCATCACAGCTGGCCATTATAGGAATTGTAACTTTAAGAACTGGTGCCTGACTTTGCTTTCTCCTCCCACCCCTCCCCATCCATTTTTTTCCTTTTGTGTCATGTCTTTTCCATGGTAAGCCTGAGGGCAGGGAATTTCCACTGATCTGTAAGCTGAAGCAAAATGTTCTGAATAATTACATAATAAAACACAGTAACCAGTCCTGTAAAAAAATTGTTCCTATAATATGTTGTTTTAAATTCTGATTGATCATTGAGGTTTTAAATTGTTTGTCTTATGCATTTTTTTTTAGGTTAGATATATTATGGTTGGCTTATATTTTGTTAGCCACTTTGGGTATTTCTCTGCAACAGAAAAGTGGGATAAACTACATACACATGCATATATATGGAAGTCCACATTGTTTTCCTACTATGGAATCAGTGAAGCAGTAGTCATCTGAGTGACTTATAATCTCCCACAGCTCTTTAGACAATGTGAAGAACGTATTTGGAACTGAAACTGTGAATTCCACAGGCCTAGGATAGTTCTTGTCTCTATGGCTCACAGCTGCTAATGAAATGGCATCCCTGTGTCAAGGTTTCCGAATCTCCCCTGTAAAGTGTGAGATCACTTACCAAGTAGTACAAGTTGTTCATTTCCCATCCCTGCTAGTGGCAGCCAATAATGTGGAACGGCGGGGAAGGAATTAACATATGATGATGTCATGACATGGGAGGACTGATGTCAAACATGAGGGAGAGGGATGCCATTTTGAGTGGCAGCCCGATGTTGCACAGAGTATTTTATTCCCTCTTAAACACAGCCTTAAAAGTGAACTTCAACCTTAGAGTGATTCTGTGCGTATGATACCTCCTATCCTCATGCAACTATTTCTCACATCCTACACTCACATCTTCATGAAAATTGAAGTTTGTTGACAGTGAGCACTTCTTTTTTCCCTTTGGTTTCCTGTAAACACTTTGTATAAAGATGCTTCTGCTAATCGAAGTCTGACCTGCTAATTTCCCCAATGCGTAATTAGCTCTACAAGCAGAAAGCAATGGTAAAAACAAACCAACACCAAAAAACGTACAAGATTTGTATGAAAAGATTATTTGAATGAGTTTATCAGGTTAAAATCTGTTTTGTTGTGGTTTGCCACTGTTGTTGTTTTTTCTGGGTCCCACATGGAGAGCAAACATGGCCTGGAAGAGTGTTATGTCAAGTACCTCCCATCATGCATTGTCGCTGCTCAGTGAACTGGAGTCTCAAAAAAAGTAATTCCTCATTTTCATCTTGACTAGGATTCCCCTTTTCATTGCGGCGAAGCTGCACTAATCTTTCATTCAGTGCAACCCACACCCTCTGGTTCCACTCGGAATTCTCCCTCTCTATCCTGTATTGTATTCTTTATCTGAGCCGCCTTCTCCCAACAGAACTCCTTGAAAGCTCTTTCACCGACAAGAAAGGGCCAGTTCCATAATGGCCAAGTTGGCCCTTTTCTTTTCTCTCCTTTTTTTTTCCTGAGCTTCCGACTGAGCTTTGCTATTTAATCTTCTTGAGGCGTTCAAGATGTCACTTGCCTCTGATGACTGTAGACAAAAGAGAAATCCACCCAGCCTGAATGCAGCGTATTCTTGAATGCATTGGGTCTGCTTTGAAGGGAGTTTCTTGAAGTCTCTGTGTTTCATTGGCTGTCCTGGTGGCCTTCATGGGGGACATTATGTGAAAGCACATGCCCCAATATCAAGAGATGTGTGTGCTACCTGCTTTACACAGCCATGCATTTTAGCAGGGGTGAGGTGGGGGGAGTCACCAGAGATTGGCTTCACTTTTTGTGGGGGTTAGCAATTAAGAAACGTTTCTAAAAGCATACCTTCTCTGTTAGATATGTATATATAGATACCTAATTTCCTTTGATCAGGAATTATACTGCATTCCCAGTTTGCACTCTTTGCTCCCACAGCCTTCAGAACACCCCCAAACTCTAGATGTCTTCCCCCACCCACCCTCCATTACATCTGATTCATATATTACATCCGTGAACCTATTCCCAAGTACAAAATATGCACAGAGCACCATTTATGAATGGTATGTCCCTGTATAACTTGTGACTTACGGGCTATTTTGTATTTTCCCCTAGTTCAAAAATAAACAAATAAAGGATAAAATAGCCGGTAGTTACATCAATAATATTTACCTCGCCACACAAAATCAATGGCTTAGGACCTTTATTTCAAAACAATAACTAGCATTATTATTGCCAAACATGAGTAAGTGATAACAGTATAACTGAAGCATAATGGCTGTGTAATAATTTTGATATTCCTGTTTTGTTGTTGTTGTTGTTCAGTCGTTCAGTAGTGTCTGACTCTTCATGACCCCATGGACCATAGCACGCCAGGCCTTCCTGTCCTGCGCTCTCTCCCGGAGCGTGCTCAAGTTCATATTCATTGCATCCGTGATGCTATCTAGCCATCTCATCCTCTGCCGTCCCCTTCTCCTTTTGCCTTCAGTCTTTCCCAGCATCAGGGTCTTTTCCAGGGAGTTTTCTCTTCGCATTAGGTGGCCAAAATATTGGAGCTTCAGCTTCAGTATCTGTCCTTCCAATGAGCACTCAGGGTTGATTTCCTTTAGGATGGACTGATTTGACCTCCTTGCAGTCCAGGGGACTCGTAAGAGTCTTCTCCAGCACCACAGTTCGAAAGCATCAATTCTTCGGCGCTCAGCCTTCCTTATAGTCCAGCTCTCACAGCCATACATTACTACTGGGAAAACCATAGCTTTGATTAGACGGACCTTTGTCGGCAAGGTGATGTCTCTGCTTCTTACTATGCTGTCTAGGTTGGCCATAGCTTTCCTCCCCAGGAGCAAGCGTCTTTTAATTTCATGGCTACAGTCACCGTCTGCGGTGATCTTGGAGCCCAAGAAAATAAAATCTGTCACTGCTTCCATTTCTTCCCCTTCTATATGCCAGGAAGTGATGGGGCCAGATGCCATGATCTTCGTTTTTTTAATGTTGAGTTTCAAACCAGCTTTTGCACTCTCCTCTTTCACCCTCAACAAGAGGCTCTTGAGATCCTCTTCGCTTTCTGCCATTAGGGTGGTATCGTCTGCATATCGGAGGTTGTTGATAATTCTCCCAGCAATCTTAATTCCGACCTCTGATTCATCCAACCCGGCATTTCTCATGATGTACTCTGCATATAAGTTAAATAAGCAGGGTGACAATATGCAGCCTTGTCGTACTCCTTTCCCAATTTTGAACCAATCGGTTGTTCCATGTCTGATTCTTACTGTTGCTTCTTGACCCTCGTACAGGTTTCTCAGGAGACAGGTAAGGTGGTCTGGTACTCCCATCACTTTCAGAATTTGCCACAGTTTGTTGTGATCCACACAATCAAAGGCTTTAGCGTAGTCAATGAAGCAGAAATAGACGTTTTTCTGGAATTCTCTTGCTTTCTCCATGATGCAGCGAATGTTGGCGATTTGATCTCTAGTTCCTCTCCCTCTTCTAAACCCAGCTTGTACTTCCGGTAGTTCTCGGTTCACATACTGCTGAAGCCTAGCTTGTAGGATTTTGAGCATCACCTTGCTGGCATGTGAAATGAGCGCAATTGTGCGGTAGTTTGAACACTCTTTGGCGTTGCCCTTCTTTGGAATTGGAATGTAAACTGACCTTTTCCAGTCTTGTGGCCACTGTTGAGTGTTCCAGATTTGTTGACATATTGAATGCAGCACTTTAACAGCATCATCTTTTAGGATTTTAAATAGCTCGGCTGGAATACTGTCATCTCCGCTAGCTTTGTTGTTACTAATGCTTCCTAAGGCCCACTTGACTTCACTCTCGAGGATGTCCGGCTCAAGTTCAGTGACCGCACTATCATGGCTATCAGGGGCATTCAGATCTTTCCTGTATAGTTCTTCTGTGGATTCTTGCCACCTCTTCTTAATCTCATCTGCTTCTGTTAGGTCCCTGCCTTCTTTGTCCTTTATCATGCCCGTCTTTGCACAAAACGTTCCCTTGAGATCTCCAATTTTCTTGAAGAGATCTCTAGTCTTTCCCATTCTGTTGTTTTCCTCGATTTCTTTGCATTGTTCATTTAAGAAGGCCTTCTTGTCTCTCCTTGCTATTCTCTGGAACTCTGCGTTCAGTTGGGTATATCTTCCCCTTTCTCCCTTGCTTTTCGCTTCCCTTCTTTCGTGAGCTACTTGTAAAGCCTCATCAGACAGCCACTTTGCTTTCTTGCATTTCTTTTTCTTTGGGATGGATTTCGTTGCTGCCTCCTGAACAATGTTACGGACCTCCATCCATAGTTCCTCAGGCGCTCTGTCTATCAGGTCTAATCCCTGAAATCTATTCCTCACCTCCACTGTATATTCATCAGGGATATGATTTAGGTCATACCTGAACGAACATCCATGTGAATGAAATATATGGGCTCCTCCAAGATTCTCTGCCTTGTGGAAACATGGAACATCTCATCCCAACCTATTCGTTTCATAAACACCACCATAAGGCAGCCTTCCCAAAGCTGTTTTATAGACAGTGGGAATGCTGACTGGGGAGGATGAATTTGTAGTACAACACATCAGAAGGGCACCAGGATGGGGAAGAGCACTTTTAGGGGATTGAAGATAGAAATAGAGACTTACAGCGCAATCCTATGGGGATAGCTGGCTGCCTCCAAACTCCATGCTCCAGCTGCCCTGCATTCACAGCTAGATGGCCAATTTTGGCTGTCTAGCCGCAGGACTTCAGAGCGGCACAGGGAGGCCAGACGGCTCATAGGAAACATTGTACCGGCACCTCCCCACTCCCTGCCCCTCCCCACCCCGGGAACACCTCTTTTGCCCCACCCTGTGCTGCTCTTCCAAGTGTGGAACCCAGGGACAAGCTGCGCAGCCTAGAAAGTGGGGGGGGGCAGGGAGGTGGTTTTCCGGTAACCGACCTTGGAGTATAGGCTCTGAGGTCAATTCCCGAAAACTGACCAGTGCTATGGCCGTCTAGCCACTGTCTAGTGGCCATAGGATTGTGCCCTTAATGTACACTTGCCCATCAGCATAATGTCCTCATCCCATCTGGGAAAAAAAGCCAAAGGATCTAGACAATGGTACCTCCATTGTGTATGTGTATTTGTGTACAACAGCCACACAGACTGAGGACACAACAGAGTACAACAGTGCAACAATGGGAGGAGAGGTAACATTCAGGAACATGCAAGTAATGTGCCCCACCCCCTCACTAGTGCCCTAGAGAGACTGTTTCCTGAGGATTGCACTGCTATTTTTAAAGTCTTGTTTATTATGTATTTATTGTCTTGACAAAGAGCTTTTCTGCACCAGGCTGGTAATCCCCTGTATTTACTTTAGGTTTTGTTGCAGAATTGAGATCTGAGGTCTACACAGAGCTTTTCCCTTCCTGCTTTTCTACTACATAACCTTTAGGTGGTTATATTCTGCTATAGCATAATATCACAATTACACAAGTAGGAAAATACATTTTTCTTTCACTTTCACAAATAGTGCTCCATTTTCCCCACTGTAAAAAAAAGCGGAAAGGTGCTCTTAAAAAACAGAAGTTAAACTGGAGGGTCACAACCTCATCTAAAGAACCCATAAATGACTATAAGGAGTGATGAGCGCACAATAAATGCCTCATGTAGAAAAGCTAAAAGGCATTGAATTTGAGTCAATTAGGGTGCAATCCTATTGACTACATCCTTGATGTTCATAAGCACCTGAACACGGAGGCTTACTATCACCCTATGCAGGGCAGGAGAAAGAGCAGTGGTGATCTTTGCCTCCCTGTCCTTCCACCCTGCATTTTTCACTAGATGGGCTGGCTGGGGAATGCTGGGAGCTGTAGGGCTTTTTTCTGTCTTAAACATGCATAGGATTGTGCCTTTAATCAATTTAGCCAACCTGGACAGATGAATAGTATTTGATATAGACCTTGCAGCCCTGGGTTCAAATTCTTGCTCTGCTGGGAACAAGATGGCCTTTGCCAGAAGAAGAAGAAGAAGAAGAAGAAGAAGAAGAAGAAGAAGAAGAAGAAGAAGAAGAAGAAGAAGAAGTCATCATTGGAAGGATGAGTGAGATAAATATGTAAAACACGTCACATACACGTGCATCAATCCAGCTAAGGAGATCCATATGCACAAGCAGACTTCTGCGCATGTGTTCATTAAAAAACCAAGGATACGATTAACTTGATGCTGCAGTGAGAGCTTTGGCACATTTGAAATGAACGTCCTTAGTTCCCTGGTTCCACTGCATTCTCACTCACGGTCCCTCCTGACTTCCTAGTTCCTTTTCCCGCCTTCCCTGTGCTTCTTTATAAGTTTGCTTCCAACCTCCCGGATTTCCTCAGCCTCTCTTTGCCTCAGCTCTCTGCCTCCTCTGTTCCTTATCCATTCCCCTCCTCCACTTAGCTGTCTGCCCACTGAATCCCTCAGTTTCATCTCCTGCTTCTGGGCGCCCTATTCGCTCCCCTGACTCTCAGGATGCCTTCCTCTCTCATTCCCTAACAGATCCCTGCTCCCACCTCCATCTTGGCTCTGTGTGAAGCTTTGTTGCCAGCCAATCAGAACTTTCCATCTCCTCATGGCAGCTGCTCTAATTCTAAACATTATATGACTGACCCTTCCCCTTCAGCAGTTTGAATGATGGTGAACACTCCTTGTACCTTTGATATGGAGAAAGGTGGGCAAGAAAGACATTGCATAAGTGAGCGACACAATGATTTATTTAAGATGCTTTTAGAATTGATTGTACTGTGCATACATGAGCTTGACCTGCAGAGAAATGAACTGTACTGGAAGAAACATTGGCACCCTGATTCTAAATTCATATGCCAATATATCTGCTGAAAATGCTGGTGTTAATGCTTCTGTGATAGTTGCATGGTTTTATGTTTTGTGACTTGGTGCTGATACAGCTGCTGATGCTCATCTGAAGTAATTTATTTTCTGCAGGAGTAAATATTAAGGTCATACATAAAGTTGCAAGACTTACAGTACTCCTTTGATCGGTTGTTGCAATTTTTTTTTTTAAGTCTCAGATCACCACAAGATAATATAAGAGACAACAAGTGTTGGTCATGGTAAATGAAACTGGCAACAATTTTACAAAACACAGACCAAAATCAGCACTGGACATAAATTAAAAGGACCTGAACTTTCATCAAGAGAATGAAAACATGCCATCTTTGCTAGAGATATATACAACTTTTCATTTCCCATATCAATCATGAGAACAAGTTGAAGTTCAGATAATGGCCAGTTCAATTTACCCTAATTGTTAAGGACTTAGCCTGACTGTTTGCATTACAGACTGCATCCAGTGGGTTCTCAGTAGGGGTTTACGGCCTACTCCATCCCATAACAAACCCATGTTCATGCGTCAATTCAGATCCATCACCCTGAGATAAACTGTGAATATTGTCCTTTGTCCTGGGCGGCATTCTTTCCTCCATTGTGTGCTGACTATTTAAGGATTTAAAGGCTCATTTGCACAATTCCTTTGTCAGCGGCCTCTATACAGAATGAAAAAGTGATGGTTCTTCTGTCTGGGCCCAGGAGCTCTTCTGAGCGAAATCTACATACATACATTGTTATTTTTTTCCTTACACACACATACACAAGATGTCAGCGCCAAAAAACAGAGAAACAACTTATCAATTTCTGAAGCTTCTAAGGTTATGGGTTAATAGATTATTTGTTTGCATCTTTTGTGACTTATTAAGTGGAATGCTTGAAAACGAACAGGGTTGTGTTTTTTTTTAATTGATAGAGAAATATAAGGCGGATATGAAGCTTAGCTTGACAAGATTACTCTCCACCAGCAGCATTTACATCATTATCTGGAGGAGATAAATTTTACGGAAACAACTGGAAGGGAGCCAAAAACTGCATGTGGATGGTTCTGTAGCCCAGTATTTCAAGAGACACTGTCCATTTTATTCAGGATTTAGATTTGTTTTATTGTTATCAACCCCCAAATTCTCTTCCTGCTTGGAAGGACTGCCCCTTTTAATTCTCCTCAGAGCCCAGCAGGTCTGACTGAATGATTACGAAAAGGATTAGTGTCTGAAGAACTCACTTCATTTGCCTTCTATTTCACATTAAGATCTTCAACCAATATGCTAATTCACTCTGACCTTTTTACCTGTCTGCTGTATTATTCCACGGGCGCTTTGCATGGCCAACTTCCCCCTTCCGTTTGTAAAAACTCTCAGCCACAGAGTGGGGCAGCAAACCCGCCTAGCTAAATCCACAATGGATTTAGGCTGCAGCAGGCCTACTGATTGCAGGCCAGAGGATATATGAGCACGCCTCTCACGTCACCTGCTATTCACCTGATTAACTGCTCCCATGCTCCTTTGATAATCCTCAAACTGACACTCCTCCATTTGTAATAGCACCCCCCAGCTACTGTTTTAGACGACTGCTGGGCAGTGGAGGGGATGATTATTTCCTCCTTTACTTCTATTCAAAGTTCATGCTTGCCTCCCCTGCCCCCAGTCTTACTACCATATCTCTCTGTGGCTGCAGAGGGGCAGTCTATCCTTCAGATCTACATTGGTTTGTTTATCCAGGTCCATCTATGTTCAGTGTTTGAACTGAATCTATGCTCAGTGTGATGCCCCCCGTGTTGTTGTCGTTCAGTCGTTAAGTTGTGTTTGACTCTTCGTGACCCCATCGACCATAGCACGCCAGGCCTTCCTGTCCTCCGCTCTCTCCTGGACTGTGCTCAAGTTCATATTCATTGCATCGGTGATGCTATCTAGCCATCTCATCCTCTGCCGTCCCCTTCTCCTTTTGCTTTCAGTCTTTCCCAGCATCAGGGTCTTTTCCAATGAGTTTTCTTTTCGCACTAGGTGGCCAAAATATTTGAGCTTCAGTTTCAGTATGTGTCCTTCCAATGAGCAGTCAGGGTTGATTTCCTTTAGGATGGACCGATTTGACTTCCTTGCAGTCCAGGGGACTCGTAAGAGTCTTCTCCAGCACCACAGTTCGAAAGCATCAATTCTTTCGCGCTCAACCTTCCTTATAGTCCAGCTCTCACAGCCATACGTTACTGCTGGGAAAACCATAGCTTTGATTATATGGACCTTTGTCAGCAAGGTGATGTCTCTGCTTCTTACTGTGCTGTCTAGGTTTGCCATAGCTTTCCTCCCAAGGAGCAAGCGTCTTTTAATTTCATGGCTACAGTCACCATCTGCGGTGATCTTGGAACCCAAGAAAATAAAATCTATCACTGCTTCCATTTCTTCCCCTTCTATATGCCAGGAAGTGATGGGGCCAGATGCCATGATCTTGGTTTTTTTTTAATGTTGAGTTTCAAACCAGCTTTTGCACTCTCCTCTTTCACCCTCAACAAGAGGCTCTTTAGATCCTCTTCGCTTTCTGCCATTAGGGTGGTATCATCTGCATATCTGAGGTTGTTGATAATTCTCCTGGCAATCTTAATTCCGACCTGTGATTCATCCAGCCCGGCATTTCTCATGATGTATTCTGCATATAAGTTAAATAAGCAGGGCGACAATATGCAGCCTTGTCGTACTCCTTTCCCAATTTTGAACCAATCGGTTGTTCCATGTCTGGTTCTTACTGTTGCTTCTTGATCCTTGTACAGGTTTCTCAGGAGACAGCTAAGGTGGTCTGGTACTCCCATCTCTTTAAGAATTTGCCACAGTTTGTTGTGATCCACACAATCAAAGGCTTTAGTGTAGTCAATGAAGCAGAAATAGACGTTTTTCTGGAATTCTCTTGCTTTCTCCATGATCCAGCGAAAGTTGGCGATTTGATCTCTAGTTCCTCTGCCTCTTCGAAACCCAGCTTGTACTTCCGGTAGTTCTCGGTTCGCATACTGCTGAAGCGTAGCTTGTAGGATTTTGAGCATCACCTTGCTGACATGTGAAATGAGCGCAATTGTATGGTACTTTGAACATTCTTTGGCATTGCCCTTCTTTGGGATTGGAATGTAAACTGACCTTTTCCAGTCTTGTGGCCACTGTTGAGTGTTCCAAATCTGTTGGCATATTGAATGCAGCACTTTAACAGCATCATCTTTTAGGATTTTAAATAGCTCAGCTGGAAGACTGTCATCTCCGCTAGCTTTTTTGTTAGTAATGCTTCCTAAGGCCCACTTGACTTCACTCACACTCTAGGATGTCCAGCTCAAGTTCAGTGACCGCACTATCATGGCTATCAGGGACATTCAGATCTTTCCTGTATAGTTCTGTGTATTCTTTCCACCTCTTCTTAATCTCATCTGCTTCTGTTAGGTCCGTGCCTTCTTTGTCCTTTATCATACCCGTCTTTGCACAAAACGTTCCCTAGAGATATCCGATTCTCTTGACAAGATCTCTAGTTTTTCCCATTCTATTGTTTTCCTCAATTTCTTTGCATTGTTCATTTAAGAAGGCCTTCTTGTCTCTCCTTGCTATTCTCTGGAACTCTGCCTTCGGTTGGATATATCTTCCCCTTTCTCCCTTGCTTTTCACTTCCCTTCTTTCCTCAGCTACTTGTAAAGCCTCCTCAGACAGCCACTTTGCTTTCTTGCATTTCTTTTTTCTTTGGGATGGGTTTCGTTGCTGCCTCCTGAACAATGTTACGGACCTCCGTCCATAGTTCCTCAGGCACTCTGTCTATCAGGTCTAATCCCTAAAATCTATTCCTCACCTCCACTGTATATTCATAAGGGATATGATTTAGGTCATACCTGAATGGTTTAGTGGTTTTCCCTACGTTCTTCAATTTAAGCCAAAATTTTGCAATAAGAAGCTCATGATCTGAGCCACAGTCAGCTCCAGGTCTTGTTTTTTCTGACTGTATAGAGCTTCTCCATCTTTGGCTGCAAAGGACATAATCAATCTGATTTCGATATTGGACCACCTGGTGATGTCCATGTGTAGAGTCGCCTCTTGTGCTGTTGGAAAAGAGTGTTTGCTATGATCAGCATGTTCTCTTGGCAAAACTCTATTAGCTTTTGTCCTGCTTCATTTTGTACACCAAGGCCATGCCTGCCTGTTATCCCGGTGATTTCTTGACTTCCTACTTCAGCATTCCAATCCCCTATGATGAAAAGGACATCTTTTTTTGGTGTTAGTTCTAGAAGGTGTTGCAGGTCTTCATAGAACCAATCAACCTCAGCTTCTTCGGCATCAGTGGTTAGGACATAGACTTGAATTACTGTGATGTTGAATGGTTTGCCTTGGATTCATGCTGAGATCATTCTATCATTTTTGAGATTGTACCCCAGTACTGCTTTTCCCACCCTTTTACTGACTATGAGTACTACTCCATTTCTTCTAAGGGATTCTTGCCCACAGTAGTAGATATAATGGTCACCTGGATTAAATTTGCCCATGCTTGTCCATTTGAGTATGCTGATTCCCACGATGTTGATGTTCAATCTTGCCATCTCATGTTTGACCACCTCCAGCTTACCTTGATTCATTGATCTGACATTCCAGGTTCCTAAACAATATTGTTCTTTACAGCATCAGATTTTCTTTTCACCACCAGACACAACCACAGCTGAGTGTCCTTTCGGCTTTGGCCCAGCCGCTTCATTCTTTCTGGCGCTACTTGGAAATACCCTCTGCTCTTCCCCAGTAGTATATTGGACACCTTCTGACCTGAGGGGCTCATCTGCCGGTGTCATATCTTTTAGCCTTGTGATACGTTCCATGGAGTTTTCTTGGCAAGAATACTGGAGTGGGTTGCCATTTCCTTCTCCAGTGGACCACATTTTGTCAGAACTCTCCGCCATGACCTGTCCGTCTTGGGTGGCCCTGCATGGCATAGCTTATGCTTCACTGAGTTACGCAAGCCCCTTTGCCACAACAAGGCAGTGATCCATGAAGGGGGATGCCCCCCCACTTAGGAACTTCTAAAAGAAGGCTATGGCAGGGCATGATTTGGCTAAAACTGGGAGGAGTCAGGGGTGGAGCTTGTAGATTTCATTAATTGCCCTCCTCCTAACTTTTCTCCCATAATTCAAGCACTGCCCTCACACATGGTTCAGCTTTTGTCTTGGCCACCTAATATAAACTGTGAGCCCTATGACACATAATCACCATTGCAATGCATTTGTTCCTACTGAGTGGTCATGAGAAATTACTGGATATTTCTAGTGAACATTTCCAAATCAAAATACTTGCCATGGAAAATCTTTGGTTGCTTTTAGGAACCATCTCCAATCAAAATACTTTGCTTGCAAAGTGCTCTTTAGGGAGCAACTCCAAATGGCTGCTTACACAGTTTTTAGGATCCTCTCCAAATGGCCAAACCCATTAGAATGCATTAAACCAGGGCTGCCTGGAGGCTTGCAGAGTGGTCTTTGGGCACCATCTCAAAATGGACTCTGGTCGCAGGGGGTTTCCCAGATTTCCTGAGATCATTTACATGCTGACAGCCTGCCCCTCCCCTGACCTCTCCATAGGAACAGCCTGTCCTTCCAATTTTATTTTATGACTTATTACATTGCTACCTTGCATTTCCACTAAAAATGGTGCTCATGGCGATAATCAACTGTCCTGCTGAATGACCATAGGAACACTTATCCCTATGCATGGGACCCTCATAAATAACAGTCACCGAGGTTTAAGAAGTCCAAAGATCAACAGATACTGGGGGATGTTAATGTCTCAGCTTCCATTCATAAATATGCTCAAAATACTCTGTCTAAAATCCAGCATAAACATCACATTATGGAAATGACATGATATCGGGTCTGTGCTTACATTTCTTCTTTTTTAGAACTGAGGGAGAATGGTCTTTTTCTCTTCCCTTTTGTAGTTTTCCTTAAGAAGTAACATTTTGTGATATTTCAGGACTGTTCTGTATGGATATGGAGAATACATTCCACAGGCATAATTGAGGGGACTGGCATTGTGCCTAATGGGAGACTCAGAGAACAGAGAATTATATTCAGAGGATAAAGGCTTGAGACATAATAAGATGTGCCCATAATAAGGAAGGGTCCTGATTAGCGAGACACCAAGCTTTTCTACATGAGGCTGTTAATCAGCTGTTAATCCACTGAACCTACTTTTGGTTTCGTCGCAGAATTGAGATCTGAGCACTACATGAGGACCATTTCCTTTCCTGCTTTTCCACTACATAATCTCTAGCTGGCACTGTGATATAGCACAATAGCACAAATACAAAAGAGGAAATTGCGCTTTCTTTCACTTTCATAATTAAATGCCGCATTTTCCCTGCTCTAAAAAAAACTCGTGGAAATTGCTGGTTAGACACAGAAGCGAAACTGGAGGGTCATGACGTTGTCTAAAGAACCCATGAACAACCATGAGTAGGAAATAATGAGCACACAATAAATCTCCCTGTAGAAAAGCCCACTGATCTGCTTCACACAAAATGGCAGCCCATGGGTTAAACAACCCACGGGCTGTTGGGGATGAGTGGAAGAGAGCGGGTGTGCTGCCTATAGCACACCCGCCACTTCCACTTTTACACTGTACTTTGAATGTTTCCTCTCTGTTCAGGAAGGGACATCAACCAGTGCTTGAACCCTCCTCCTACCCACTGCAATCTATTGGCTATAGCAGCATTCCCCAACCTGGTGCCCTCCAAATGCTTTGGACTACAACTCCCAGGATTACCACTGGCCATGCTGGCTGAGGCTGATGGTATTTGAAGTCTACAATGTCTTGAGGGCACCAGGTTGGGTAAAGCTGACCTATATCTTGCAATGAGTAAGTACCTAACTGCAGAAAGACAGAAAAAATGTATGTAGATAAACAGCTGGGGGAAGCCTACAGAAAGACAGATCAGCACCTTGCCCCTGCATGTCATCTGCATGTATGCTTTAAATAGCTTCTTTCCGAATACAGCAGTGTGGCAAAGCGGTCAGAGTGCTGGACTAGGATCAGGAAGGTGACCCAGGTTCCAATCCCCACAGAGCCACAAAGATCCCTGGGTGACCTTGGGCCAGTCACACCATCTAGGCCCAGGGTTTTGAAGGACCTTGGGCAAGACACCTTCCATGGGCCCCCTCCCTCAGTGAGGCTCCCATCTCACTGCCATTGACACCAGCTGCTACTGCTCCTTGTCCTCTTTCCCATCACTGCTACCACTTGCGTGCTTGACAGGCTTGCTTGACAGGGAGCAAGTCAGCAGGGGCATCTGCTGCTGCTCCTCCTCACCGCCACCATTGTCTGGAGCACAGTGAGAAGCAGGGGAACAAGCAGGCTGTCAGGGCGAAGAGGAAGAGCGGCTCCAGGGGGCTCTTGTCCGTGGGCCCCTGCTGGGGTGTGTGCCCTTGGCAGGTGCCCAACCATGCCTACCCTTGACGCCAGCCCTGATGCTACCTTTCAGCCTAAGCTGCCTCACAGCGTTGCTGTGAACATCAACAAGGTGGGGAGGAAAACCATGTGTGCTGGCAGCCCTGAGCTCCTTGAGCCAAGGGGTGGGATGAAAATATCATGAATAAACCTGTGCTGTACACATGTGTTGAGTTGAGCTACACCACGAGGCACAGGTCTGCTGCAGCCATGTACCGCTTCTTTCCTTCACCGTGACTTCGGAGGGAAAGCTTTGACAGCTGCAGCTCCTCCCAGCACGGTGGAACTGCGACAGGAGATCCTCTGTCTGTCAAAATCCCACTGCGAGCTGCAGCAGCAAGCCTGTCGTCTCTTGAACCTGGCAGCCCGTTGGTCCTTCCACTCCCTGAGAGCCTCGTGAATGGGTAGCACAGGGTTGCCAAAAAATTTCCTCTTCGCTTTGATACCCTCTCCTGTCCTGAATCACCTATAAGAGCCTCTTGTGGCGCAGAGTGGTAGGTGGCAGTATTGCAACTCTCCCCATGACCTGAGTTCGATCCCAGCAGAAGCTGGGTCCCAGGTAGCCGGCTCAGGTTGACTCAGCCTTCCATCCTTCCGAGGTCAGTAAAATGAGTACCCAGCTTGCTGGGGGAAAGGTAGTCACAACTGGGGAAGGCAATGGCAAACCACCCCGCTATAGTCTGCCATGAAAATGCCAGCGCAAGTGGCATCCCTCTAGGACTCAGCAATGACTCGGTGCTTGCACAGGAGGAACCTTTCCTTTCCTCAATCACCCCCTTCTTTCTCCCCACCCCCACCCCGGCCCACTCCAGCACCACTGGTAATTGTTCTCATCCTGTGCCACACCCACACATGAGAATAGTTCACACATTTCTAGCCCAGTGTCTGGGAAATCATGTTCCATGGGGAGGTGGCGGGGGGGGGGGGATCTGTTAGTCTTGCAATTAACAGCCACAGTGGTGGAAGAGCAATATGTGCATCCTCAATCTGCACGAGTGTGCAAGGAAAAGAGAGTTCTTGCATTTGCAGGCGTTGTCCTGCTGGCACGGAGCAGGATGGCTGGGAGCCAGGGAGCCACGCTCCATGGCAGAATGCGTGCTCCCAGGCCTTTTGTGAAGAGGAAGCCTTGTGTAACTCCAGCTTCTGCCCGCCACAGACCCCAGCATGTGGGCGAACTAGCTAAGGAGGGGAGCTCGCCTCCTTGTGCTTGAAACTATACTGTGTCAGTCACAGAACAGTGTGTTCTCGTCTTCTGCAAGCTCCTCTTCTGTGTGAGAATCCTGCCCTGCTGTGGAGGAGAGGTTGAAGGTCTTGCCATAGACCAGCGTATAAACATTGAATGACTGTGTAGGCAGGAAGGGTGGATTTCAAAAGGGCTGGTGACTCAATTCAGGTCTCCCTTGAAAGGTCTGTGTCGGAGTTTCCTTCTGTACAGAATGCACCACCGCCCAAAAAAGGATTAGGTAGAAGGTTCCCCCCCACTTCTAATTCACTGCTTACTTCATTCTTTAAAAAAAGAAATCATAATACTGACTGGTAAAGTTGTTGATTTGCCTTCTCTCTCTCTCTCTCTCTCTCTCTCTCTCATTCATTCTCTTTTAAAGAATCAGTTGTTTGGCTTTTATGTTTTTTAAATCTCTGAGATTTTCACATCACGGGCAGGGCAATCCTAACTCCATATTCAGAGGGCTCCGACGTCAGAGCCTCCAATATATTGTACACCCTGCCAGCACAAGCCCAGCAGGGCAGAATACAAGAAAGAGTGGGTTATTCTTTTCCTTCTTCCTTTTTAAAAAATAAATAAATCCCCCCTTAATTTCCTCCTGAAATTATTTATGCCAGCTCCTCAGACATGCCTCCCGCCCATGTTGGAGGCATATCTGAGGACTGGGAGTGTCTCTCCTGGCAGTCTCAGGGACCACCCACCAATCCCCCCTCCCCCCCCACACACACCATCAGACAGCTTAAGGCTATGGAAGTTTCCGCAGGGCCTGGGAGGGTGGTTTGGAGGTTGGATCATCTCTTCTGAGGTCGGATCTCCTTCAACCTTCTCTGTGGAATGTAGAACCCTGGAATATTAGCATTCTGTATCGCACAGGGAACCTCCATGGATGCAAAAGTCTCTCCATTTCAGAAGTTCAGCCTGAACATGAGGAGGACAATGAAAACAGCGATGGAGGGGGTAGAGCTAGTGTGCTTGTTCTCATTCTCCCTCCTCCTGTGTTAGACCCAAACTACACGTTACACTAATTGCATAGCAGAGGCGTACCTATTTTTCTTTTTAAAATTCTAGTATAAGAGTGCGCAGCCCTGATTCAAATCAGGACCGCTGCATTTCAGCAGAGGAGAATTAAACTTTCTCCCTTTTCCCTGAAATTGTTTAAGAAAAGCGGGGGGAGCTTCCATTGACCCCAATGGAGATGTTTTTCTTTGTTTA
Organism: Heloderma suspectum; assembly: GCF_057233095.1. Lineage (NCBI taxonomy): Eukaryota > Metazoa > Chordata > Lepidosauria > Squamata > Helodermatidae > Heloderma > Heloderma suspectum. The sequence continues at coordinate 270,080,049 of NC_139458.1, forward strand.
CCCCCCCCTCCATGGGGGGGATTTGGGGGGGGGAACAGGGGGGAAGGTTGAATTCTCCCCTCCTGAGGTATGGTGGTCATGACCCAAATCAGGGCCATGTGCATTTATGCTACAGTAAAAAGAAGATAAGCCTCAGCTACACACAACGCGATTAGCATAACATGTAGCTTGACTCTTAGTGGAAGTAAGATCTGGAATGGCTGAACAGGGCTAATGCCAAAGAAGTATATGCATAATTTGGACTGTTGCCTGTTTTCCTGTGTCTTTCTCACTAAATGGCTAGAGTACTCACAAATACAAACATTTTGCTCTTCGCTCCTACTGTGTCGTTCCAGTTATGTAAGTCAAGTGGTATTGTTTGACAGTCCCACATAGAATGATTTCTGCAAGTAGACAATGAGGAGCAAATTGTGGCATCTTCCTGGCTCATTGCTTTGATTATGTCACCCTTCACTTTTTATTCAAGGTTTACTCAGCTGGTGCAAATCAATACAGTGCTGTTGACTTCAGGGGAGCGGTGCTAATTTATATCCGTCGGAGACTGGTGAGCAATGCTTCCGCCAAAACCACCCTAAGGTCCTCTCCACGTTGCAACTGACTGGCCATGCCAGAATGCACACAGCCAGCCAGCCGTGCTCTGCTATGGTGGCCAAGGCAAAGCAGGACCAAGCTCCTCTACCAAGAATCAGAGGTGGCTCTACATTTGGGGCAAATGGGCCACTGACCCTCTTGTTTCTTCCCCGCCCATTTGTAGCAGAGAAATCCCACCACAACCAAGTACATTTGCTCCAGGGCATGGTGTGCATCTGCAGATTCCCATGCATGATCTTTTACTGCCCTCCTCAGATAAATCTGTGTCCTGCCATCTGCCCCACTAGCCCCGATGGGCACCAGCTGCCACTGCCTATAATAGCTGTGAAGAAGAGGGAATTTAGGCAAGTTCCATTGTCATGCCGTCGTGGCTTCAAGGAGAAAATGTCGCCAGAGCCCCAAGGCTCGTCTGAGCTGGGGTGTCGTGATAAGGCAGCAAATTGACAGTTTTTAAATGCATTATTGTTGGATTTTTACTGCCAGGGAGGATGAGAGGTGTTTGCAGGATGTTCTGCCTTGGGTGCCAAAATAGCTTTGGGCATTATGCACGTTGATTCCTTAGAAGGATACCATTTTCTGCTCTGCCTTAGGCAGTGAAATGTCTTGGAGCAAATCTCCTGCAAAGCCCTATCTTCTATTGTACCCAATCACCCTCAGCACTGTATATACACAGATTATCATGGAGTCAGAGCTTGCACCTGCAACGAAATGAGGTTGGTGTAGGTTTCCTTATCCCGCATGGTTCCTCCTCTAAGAAAACCGGTTTCTGCCATACCAATCTTGTTCCAGACAGGGCTGGGGTCTCCTACTAATCCTGTTCTGGGTTCTGCTTACATTTCCCCCCCCTTGCTCTGGTATTCTGAGCAGTGTCATGCAGCTGATGTAGCCACCATTTAAAATTTCCCACAATGCCTCTGACCTAGCATCACTCTGAGGAATTATGGGAAATTTTAAAAGTAGCTGAATCCAGCCACCCAGCTCTGCTCAGACTGTTGCCACTAGAGCCAAGTAAGCCCACCAGAGCCCACTGATAGAGGAGGGGGCCCACCAAAGGACACTTTGCCCAGGGACTCCTCAAACCTAATTCCAAGGGGGAGCAAATAAATTCTAGGAGGAAAAGGCTGCCATTTAAACGTGCCTACTCTTATTGCTGCTGCTGCTTCAGTGAGCAGTTACTCCGACAGCATCCACAGTTTTGGCTCCTGTGGGCATGGTACCCATGCCACCATAACAGCAGTTGTTCTCCTGGAACTCACTGCATAAGGATGAAGAGTGGCATCCTTGCAAATAAATCAGTGTACCTGAATTTGGATTGAAATTGGGGAGCTGTTTCCCAACACATGGAAAGCTTTGCTAGCTGGGCAACAGTTTCCGGGAGCCAGTGGTGTCATGGATGCAAGCAGGGGCATGGTGGCCTTTGCAGAGACCGTGGCCTCTAAAGTGTGGATTAGGCCTCCCCATTGGCCTGCTTGAGCCTTCCAAGGTGAAAGATAGTGGAGAGGACCTGATCAGCACCAAGCAAGCTGCATTCGGGGTCATGTAATATCATGGGAACTATTGTTCCCATGCCCAACTCAATTTTGAATCTGCCATGCATATGTTATCACATTTGAGGCTTCTCTGTGTATGGCAGGGTCATAAGAATATAAGAAGAGCCGTGCTGGATCAGACCAAGGGTTCATCTAGTCCAGCATTCTGTTCACACAGTGGCCAACCAGCTGCCTACGGGAAAACCCCAAGTAGGACATGAGTGCAAAAGCACCATCCCAGTCCTGTTGCCCAACAAATTGTGTTCATATGCATACCACCTCTGATACTGGAGGTAGCATATAGCCATCAGAACTAATAGCCATTGATAGCCTTCTCCTCCATGAATGTGGCCAATCCCCTTTTAGAGCCATCCAAATTGGTGGCCATCACTACATCTTGTGGAAGTGAATTCCATAGTTTAACTATCCGCTGTGTGAATAGTGCATGTGATGATGGATTAAGCATTCTCTTCTTCCTCTACCATATAAACAATTGCACAGAGATGGCAGCAGGGAAGGCCCAATCCATAGTCAAAAAACAAAAGGAAAAAAACGTCCAATAAAATTTTGTATTGGACAAAATTTTCTTGTTTTCAGAGATGTCGTGTGCTTCAAATAATCTGAGCCAAATTCTAGAAAAAATATTATTATTATTATTATTATTATTATTATTAACCATTTGGGAAATCAGAAAAGAAAATGAGAGGCATGCACTCAGGCACTGCTTAAGGGATAATAAATCTTTCAACCTTATCTGTGTTAAAATCTCACAACCTCTCAGGGAATGCTGCTTCGTATGTGGTATGGGACAGAAGCATCGTTTTTGACCCAGCCTCTGGCAAATTCCATGATGTCTTATTCTCAAAGATATCTGCCATTTTAAAAGCACTTTTTATTGCCCCCACTCCTATATTACATTCCCTCGCCTCAAGATACACAAAATGCCCATCCCCATGGAAAATAGCCTTTCCAGGATATGCCAAAGTTCAAGAGTTGACCTTTGAACTATTATCTTGTGACCATCCCATATAGCTACCTTCCGTTATACTTCCTATTTAAAAAAAAAAAATAGCAGGGACCAGCATAGCTCAACATTCTGCTGATGTCTACTTAACAAGATGAATTGATTTCTGTGTGTGCATGTGCCATTTTATTTAATTTGAACATCTAGTTCAGCTCATATAGAGAAGTGCCGTTTTAAAATTTTCAAGCAGCCAAAGATATAAACCAAGTAGGGGCACAATCCAATGCATGTTTAGACAGAAGAAAGTCCTACAACTCCCAGCATTCCCCAGCCACCTAATGTCACAAATGCTGGTGATGGATTTTGGTATTTCATGACCAATACCATACATCTCAGTCAACTTGTGGGACAGCTTATGGCAATTGATAACAGAGGCCACAGAAAGATCCAGTCATTTAAAAATAGGATCTGTCTCTGTCTCTCTCTCTCTCTCACACACACACACACTTCAGATTATGATTATTATTAACCATTTGGGAAACAACAGAAGCCAGCAAAAACCTAAACCTCTGCTAGCTCAATCTTGTGTAATCTAAAGACCACTTTACACAATGTTTTGAACAGATATCACTTCTGTGCAGGAAACTGGTGTACCATCCATGACCACTAGCACATATGACGTACCATAAAAAAATAGCCAACTAGGGCTTCCCACGACACAATCAAATGGGAAATTAGGCACATAGGCTTGGGGTGGTGCATTTATGAAATGTGTACAACTAGGCACTCTAAACTGCACAATTATATATAACCTAAAACACATTTAAAAAATTCAAAGCAGTTACGTCAGCAATCCTTTCATCAGCCCTGTAAAGGTGTGCCTCATTCCGATATTATAGTGAGAGCCTGAGACTAAGAGGCAATGACTTGCTGAAGTCCACCAAGGATGTGAGGCTTTTATCGAGCTATCCATCGCCCTGCCTCATTCACAGAATTTTGTGGGGCATCCGGAGGACGTAATCTTCCGTGTGTAACTCTCCTGTTTTCCCACCACTCCTTCTGTCTTTTTGTTACCAAAAAAGGTCTGTTAAGAAGGATTGATTGGTAGCTCTAGGATCTCTTTGTACTAAGAATATGGGTTTGTACATTGTTTCCTTGAGCCGTTTGAACTCGGAGTTATTTAGGACAATTATGTACAATTTCAGCAATAATTTTTGCACCGCTGTATCTCTCAGTTGTGTTTTTATGTGCTGGCAGTCTTTTCTGTTGGTGAATAATTCAGTAGGTATGTCCTTAAGAGAATATTGTATCTCTCTAGTATATATGTCTTTAAGGGCGCAATCCTATCCAGAGAAAAAGCCTACAACTCCCAGTGTTCCCCAGCCAGTCTGGCTGGGGAACGCTGGGAGTTGTAGGCCTTTTCTCTGTCTTAACATGCATCTGATTGTGCCCTAAGACAACTGTATATATTGTAAGGCCTGGGCTACCTCACCTGCCTAAACTCACCACCATAGAAGCCTCTTTATCTCAGTCTTGCTGGGAAAGTGAGGTTTGAATAGTTGTGTACGTTTCTCTAACTGCTAAATATTTGTGTTTAATCTCGTATAGTGTTAAGTTCTTTTTGTGTTTTAGTCAGCATTCTTTGGAAGAACTGGGTGATAATTGGATGTGAAGTCTTCCATTGGATAAACAGTGTTTCAGTTGGTTATAAAGATTACCTCACTCCCACATCTTTATCTCGGCCATAGCGGTGAGTTTACTACAACTATTAGGTCCATCAGATTGCAACACCGTTATGCATTGATGTGCAGCCTTAAACGGGGATAATTATATTATTTACAGTGCATAGGGCACCGATATGAATATGTGGTGTCTTCATTTTCAGCTTGCATGAGTTTTAATTCTGAGGAAGCCTACTGCGAAATAGGAGTATATCCGGACTCCTGTAAAAATCAGAAGGCCACATCTTTCACAGCACAGTTCTTCCAGTTGCAATTAATGACTGTTTGTCCTTGGAGCATTTAGCCAGTTTCATCTACTTTTTTTAAAAAATAATTTTGTTCCTTGTATTGTGCTGTTACTCTTCTGGCCCTTTTTGTATACACGCTGTTTTTGTCCCCTTATATTATAATATTATATAATTTACATTTGTGTGTTCCAGTTGTGGGCGGTTTAGCATTTTGCGGCTTCGTTTTGTTCACAACTGGTGCCCTTTGTGTTAGTCCATCATTGGGCACCTGCCACGGACCCACACCCCAGTGGGGTCCCACTGACAAGAGCCTCCTGGAGTTGCTCCTTCTCTTCACCATTGCAACCTGCTTGTTCACCTGCCTCTTGCTCCAGCTCAAAAAATGACGATAGGGAGAAGGAGTCTCTGCCTGTTAAAGAAGCAAGTGCTAGCAGTGATGAGAAAGAAGATGAGGAGCAAGAGCGGCTGGTGACAATGGCAGTGAGAAGTTAGACTCAGTGAGGAAGGGGGCCATTCAGGATGTCTTGGCCCTCAAAAACCTGGAACAATCAGTGGGTCCAGAACATCCCCTGCCTCACCTCTGGGACGCCCCATTTTGGGGCCTACCTCTGACAGCAGTTTTATGCACACAGACCTTTTCACAGGTGTAAATAGGGCATCCTATGCAGAGGGGCACCTTCACACCATCCTAACTCCCTCCAGGCAACAGATCTGAAATGTAGGATTATGTTCATACTTATTATTATACTGAATTATACGTAATATACTGAATTCTTATAATAATTCTGCAAAGTACACTGATGTAATTATATTCATATTGCAGGTGGAGGGCACTGGGCTGAAAAACCGTAGCTTGCCTAAGACCACCTCCTGAATTCATAGAAAAGGTAAGATTTGAACCAGGGACTTATAGGTTAACAGAGCAGTTTCAAGCCCACTATACTACAATAGTTCACTCCCCCACTGAAATGAAAAGGAGCTCCGTGCTTCACTTTGGCTGGCTCACATTCCGTGTTATTAATATCTCAAAATCTGTGCAATTGCTGCTCATTGCAATGGCGCTGGTGTGGGGGCCAGATTGAAGGTTATATTGTAGCAATGACTTGGAGACTGCTCCCTATGTTTATCCTGTTGCCTCCATGATGTAAATTTAATTCATCAGTGCCTCCTGCATGGAAGATGCTAATTAAATGGTTTATTTTATTCAAATATATAATTATAGGGTATTATTTAATTTGCTTTGTTTTGGAGTGATTCCCACCCCTGTGTCCTCAGAGGAATCTCTGGCAAAGCTGTCAAACTGATGACATTTGCATTTGATAATTTGTATAGCATAATTTGTAAATTCACATAAACCACGGCTTGCAAACTCTAAAAATGCAGAGCTCAGCAGCACTAAAGCAGACAAGCACAAGAAGCACAGCGATAAGGGAACTGACTTTTAAATAGCTGCCATAAAACCTCACTCTTTAAGCCGCAAAATAAAGCTAATTAAGACAGAAAAATTCCAACACCAATTAAAAGTGATTTCCCCCTCAGCCATAAAAGGCTTTCTGGTTTTTAATTTTTTTTTTCCTTAAAGAAAAAAAGATAGGCATGTATAACACAGGGCATTTTGGATTTGTGCCAAGAAGAACTGTAACTCAGTTCAAGTATCCTGAAAGGCTTCTCAAGTATTAAGATATACATGAAAGTATTTACATCAAAATGCACCTAGGAGTAAATAATTGCAATACACTTTATGCTTATATGAGAGAGACAGTGAGAGAGAGTGGAGAGAATGGTCTGATTCACTCGATCATATCTCAGCTTAATAAGCAAAGATATGCACAAGGCTTTTCCTCCCTGCCTCCTTCCTTAGTGGCATGCAGCAATCAAACCAGTAAGTCTCCATTTCATCCAAACTAGGAAACTATGGTTATGAGATTTGGAACAAGCTAGGATCTTAAACTGACTTCAAACTGTGGTTTAAGCACCTGGCTTGTTCTGAACTTGATAACCATAGTTTCCTAGTTCAGATAAAAGGGGAAACTGTGGTTAGAATCATAGAATAGTAGGGTTGGAAGGGGCCTACAAAGCCATCGAGTCCACCCCCTGCTCAATGCAGGAATCAAAGTCAGAGCATCCCTGACAGATGGCTGTCCAGCCTCGTCTTGAATGCCTCCAGTGTGAGAGAGCCCACTACCTCCCTAGGTCATTGGTTCCATTGTCGTATTGCTCTAACAGTCAGGAAGTTTTTCCTGATGTTCAGGCAGAATCTGGCTTCCTGTAACTTGAGCCCATTATTCCATGTCTTTCAAGTACTTGAAGAGCGCTATCATATCTCCCCTGTCTTCTCTTCTCAAGGCAAAACATGCCCAGTTCTTTCAGTCTCTCTTCATAGGGCTTTGTTTCCAGTACCCTGATCATCTTTGTTGCCCCCCTCTGAACCCTCTCCAGCTTGTCTGCATCCTTCTTAAAATGTGCTGCCCAGAACTGGACACAGTACTCCAGATGAGGCCTAACCAGTGCTAAGTAGAGGGGAACTAGTACTTCCCAGGATTTGGAAGCTATGCTTCTATTAATGCAGCCCAAAAGAGCATTTGCCTTTTTTGCAGCCACATCACATTGTTGGCTCATATTCAGCTTGTGATCAACAACAGTTCCTTCTCGCTTGTAGTGTTGTTGAGCCACGTATCCCCCATCTTGTAACTGTGCATTTGGTTTCTTTTTCCTAGGTGCAGAATTTGACATTTATCCCTATTAAATGTTATTCTGTTGTTTTCTGCCCAGCGCTCCAGTAGTCTTATCAAGATCACTTTGAATTTTGTTTCTGTCTTCCAAAGTATTAGCTATCCTGCCCAATTATGTGTCATCTGCAAATTTGATCAGTATTCCCTGCACCTCCTCCTCCAAGTCATTAATAAAAATGTTGAAGAGCACTGGGCCCAGGACTGAGCCCTGCGGTACCCCGCTCGTTAATTGGAGACTTCTGGGTTTGAGTGTTTAATTGATCCTGGAATGTCTTATGGTTATGGTTGTTTGTTTTTGAGATTGTTTGAAGTTGTTTTAGATACATGTTTCTTGTGTCTATTGTCTGTTCATGTGTTTTTTATGTAAATGGTTTTTAATCTCTGTATATTGTATTTTTAATGTTTTTAATCTTTGTAAACCACCCAGAGAGCTCCAGCTCTTAGGTGGTATAGAAATGTAACAAATAATATCTTATTAAGCAGAGACATGATTGTTCAAATGTAGCCAATGTTAAACGTGAACTTAGTCCTGATTAATGTTATGTTAGACAAATTTAGGAAACGTGCTTTCCAATGCCTCTGGGAAGATTCCGAGAACAGGGAGCCACACTGCGGCAACAGCTTCTACATAGACAACCACATCCCTGTCTACTTTCAGACTACACTGACTGTGTTCAGACATAACACTAAATTATGGTTTATTGTTATGTGAACAAGCCTTGAGTTTCCTACTCCACCCTCCTCCGGCACATTCATGACTAGTAGATAGAAAGTTTTCCGTTTTCAACAAAGGGAACAACGCTATGCATGTTTAGACAGAAAAAAGTTCTACAACTCCCAGCATTCCCCAGCCAGCCATGTTGCCTGAAGAATGCTGAGAGTCGTAGCACTTTTTTCTGTCTAAACATGCATAGCGTTGGTCCCTAAGTGTGCTTTGTTATGTTTGAACAAACTGTGGTTAGTCGTAAGTATGGTTTAGGGAAACAAGCCAACTTCACGCCTTGGTATCTTATCCTGGGTTGTTTCTCTAAACTATAGTTAATATTAACTACAGGTCTGGGTTCGGACCTAATGTGTTAGTTGAAAAGGGAAATGAAAGCTTCTAATCTCTTCCTCATGGACATGCTAGAGAAGAGGCTCATACAAATAATACTAAACCATAGTTTAGCATTACATCCAAATCCAGCCACGGTAAACTTAAGTACCTACCCTATCTGACACCACTTTTGCTATGGATGGCTTTGCGGGGAAATCTGGCCCTTTTTAAGCCCACCAGATTTCCCCAGAGCTCCCAGCTCGGCTTGCGATTCTCAGAATCCACGAACTTTTCTCACGATTTTTTTTCTTAAAAGCAGCATTCAAACAAATTGCAGCTGCAATTTGTGTGATTTGTGCAAATTTTGGCCATAATTTGTGTAAATTTCAGCCATAATATGCTTAATTTGCACAAATTGCACCTGCAATTTACACAAACTTGCGGGCAAAATTTGTGCAAATTAAGCATATTACAGCCACAATTTGCACAAATGTTGCTTTAAAGGGGAAAAAAATGAACCTGAAAGTCTGTGAGCTGGCCCTACTCAATCTTCATCAAGTCGGGACACCTCACAGGTATGTGAGTCGAAGTCCAGGGGTCTGAGCTGCTGAAGCTCAGTGAACTTTATCCACCAAATGAATTCTTCTGACATCCCTTACTGTGGCCATAAAGAAGCTTTCTTCTTCATGCATGTTCCTAGTGCTATGTTGTTGTTGTTGTTGTTGTTCAATCGTGTCCAACTCTTCGTGACCCCATGGACCATAGCACGCCAGACCTTCCTGTCCTCCGCTCTCTCCCGGGGCGTGCTCAAGTCCATATTCATTGCATCAGTGATGCTATCTAGCCATCTCATCCTCTGCCGTCACCTTCTCCTTTTGCCTTCAGTCTTTCCCAGCATCAGCGTCTTTTCCAGAGAGTTTTCTCTTCGCATTAGGTAGCCAAAATATTGGAGCTTCAGCTTCAGTATCTGTCCTTCCAATGAGCACCCAGGGTTGATTTCCTTTAGTATGGACTGATTTGACCTCCTTGCAGTCCAGGGCACTCATAAGAGTCTTCTCCAGCACCACAGTTCGAAAGCATCAATTCTTCAGCGCCCAGCCTTCCTTATAGTCCAGCTCTCACAGCCATACGTTATTTATTTATTTATTTATTTATTGCATTTATACCCCGCCTTTCTCCCTCTCGCAAGGAACTCAAGGCGGCTTACATTATCCTCCTCCTCACCGTTGTATCCTCACAACAACAACCCTGTGAGGTAGGTTGGGCTGAGAGTCTGTGACTGGCCCAAAGTCACCCAGTGAGCTTCCATGGCCAAGTGGGGACTAGAACCCGGATCTCCCGGCTCCCAGTCCGTCACTCTCACCACTACACTACACTGGCTCTCACGTTAGTAGTACACGTTACTACTGGGAAAACCATAGCTTTGATTAGACGGACCTTTGTTGGCAAGGTGATGTCTCTGCTTCTTACTATGCTGTCTAGGTTTGCCATAGCTTTCCTCCCAAGGAGCAAGCGTCTTTTAATTTCATGGCTACAGTCACCGTCTGCGGTGATCTTGGAGCCCAAGAAAGTAAAATCTGTCACTGCTTCCATTTCTTCCCCTTCTATATGCCAGGAAGTGATGGGGCCAGATGCCATGATCTAAGTTTGTTTAATGTTGAGTTTCAAACCAGCTTTTGCACTCTCCTCTTTCACCCTCAACAAGAGGCTCTTTAGATCCTCTTTGCTTTCTGCCATTAGGGTGGTATCATCTGCATATCTGAGGTTGTTGATAATTCTCCTGGCAATCTTAATTCCGACCTGTGATTCATCCAACCCGGCGTTTCTCATGATGTACTCTGCATATAAGTTAAATAAGCAGGGCGACAATATGCAGCCTTGTCATACTCCTTTCCCAATTTTGAACCAATCGGTTGTTCCATGTCTGGTTCTTACTGTTGCTTCTTGACCCTCGTACAGGTTTCTCAGGAGACAGGTGAGGTGGTCTGGTACCCCCATCTCTTTCAGAATTTGCCAGAGTTTGTTGTGATCCACACAATCAAAGGCTTTAGCGTAGTCAATGAAGCAGAAATAGACGTTTTTCTGGAATTCTCTTGCTTTCTCCATGATCCAGCGAAAGTTGGCGATTTGATCTCTAGTTCCTCTGCCTCTTCAAAACCCAGCTTGTACTTCCAGTAGTTCTCGGTTCGCATACTGCTGAAGCCTAGCTTGTAGGATTTTGAGCATCACCTTGCTGGCATGTGAAATGAGCGCAATTGTACGGTAATTTGAACACTCTTTGGCATTGCCCTTCTTTGGAATTGGAATGTAAACTGACCTTTTCCAGTCTTGTGGCCACTGTTGAGTGTTCCAAATGTGTTGGCATATTGAGTGCAGCACTTTAACAGCATCATCTTTTAGGATTTTAAATAGCTCAGCTGGAAGACTGTCATCTCCACTAGCTTTTTTGTTAGTAATGCTTCCTAAGGCCCACTTGACTTCACTCTCAAGGATGTCCGGCTCAAGTTCAGTGACTACACTATCATGGCTATCAGGGACATTCAGATCTTTCCTGTATAGTTCTTCTGTGTATTCTTTCCACCTCTTCTTAATCTCATCTGCTTCTGTTACGTCCCTGACTTCTTTGTCGTTTATCATGCCCGTCTTTGCACAAAACGTTCCCTTGAGATCTCCGATTTTCTTGAAGAGATCTCTAGTCTTTCCCATTCTGTTGTTTTCCTCGATTTCTTTGCATTGTTCATTTAAGAAGGCCTTCTTGTCTCTCCTTGCTCTCTGGAACTCTGCATTCAGTTGGCTATATCTTCCCCTTTCTCCCTTGCTTTTCGCTTACAGGTTTCAACAAGTTGCTGCTAAACTGGTGCATTTGCACACCTAACTAGATCTGAATCTTGAATAACAAAATGACTCTCCTTCTGCACTTTAAGCTATCCTAGTCTTTAAAGACACTTTTCACCAATCTATCGGCAGGCACCTTCATTTTCTGAGTGGAAAAGAAAACAACTAATCACATGGATAAGTTGGTTGATCTGTTGATGTTACTGCTAGAAGTAGTAGTAATTAACTTCTAGTAAGTAAGTAGGTAAGTAAGTAACTTCTACTGCTAGAAGTAGTAGAAATGTTACTGCTAGTAACATTTTCAGAATGCCTTTCTGAAAAATACTGTGAGAAAATTTCACAGGGATTCATCAGGTTCTGAAAGCAGTCAGATCAGTGATTATGCCTAGGTATGATTTTAGAATGATTTTAGAAACGTTTCTAGGAAAAACAAATCAGACCAATATCTAGGATTGTCATGTCGTAATTGGAGATTGGCCCTGTAGTGGTGAAAGTACAAGGTGATGTTTTAGAGAGCAGGACCTAGTCTCTTCCCCGCAACAGATGGGAGAGGGTGGAATAGACAAAAGGAAACAGGAAGGAGAGGGCAGGAAATCTGGCAGCTCTTTTATTGTCATATTCTTTTAAGTTTAATGCTACAACCCATATCTCCTCTCAGTTGCAACCTGGTGATCACAATCAAGTGAAGAGTTCAGTATAACCCCATGGATTTATACATATTTGAGACTACTGTGTAGAATTGTGGCCTCAGATTACAATGAAATGAGACTATAGCATGGTATTGAAAAGTACATTGACTATTAGAACAAGAGAGGATAGTTATCAGAATTGCAGGATCTATATATTCACTACAACTTTGCAATCTACCATCAGAACATATGAACATAAGAAGACATGCTGGATCAGACCAAAGGTCCATCTAATCCAGCATTCTGTACACACAGTGGCCAGCCACCTACCCATGGGAAACACACAAGCAGGACATGAGTGCAACAGCACCATCCCACCCATATTCCCCAGCAACTGGTGTACTTAGCCATGCTGCCTCTATACTGGAGGTAGCATATAACCATCAGGACTAGTAGCCATTGATAGCCTTTTCCTCCAGGAATTTGCTCCATCCCCTTTTAGAGCCATCCAAATTGGTGTCTATCACTTCATCTGGTAGAAGTTAATTCCATGGTTTGACTATGCGCTGTGTGAAGAAATATTTCCTTTTATCTGTCCTGAATCTCCCACCAGTCAGCTTCATGGATGATCCTGGGTTCTAGTATTATGAGAGAGGGAGAAAAATGTCTCCCTATCCACTTTCTCCACACCATGCATAATTTTGTACATCTCTGTTATGTCTCGCCTTACTTCTTTTTTCCTAAGCTAAACAGTCCCAGCTGTTATAACCTGCCCTCATAGGGGAGTTGCCCCAGCCCCTTTATCATTTTAGTTGCTCTTTTCTGGAATTTTCCCAACTCTACAATATCACTTTTAGGTGCAGTGACCAAAACTGTACACAGTGTTCTAAGTGTGGTCACACTATAGATTTGTATAAGGGCAGTATGATTTTGCAGTTTTATTTTCAATTCCTTTTTTCATTATGCCTAACATAGAGTTTGTCTTTTTTTTTCAGCAGCCGCACACTGGGTTGATATTTTCACTGAACTGCCCACCAGAGCCCCATGATCTCTTTCTTGGTCAGTCACTGCTAGCTCAGATCCCATCAGGTTATACTTGAAGTTGGGATTTTTGGCCCCAGCATGCATCACTTTACACTTGTTTACATTGAACCAGATTTGCCATTTTGATGACCATTCTCCCAGTTTGGAGAGATCCTTTTGGAGCTCCTCACAATCCCTTTTTGTTTTAACCACTCTAAATAATATGGTGTCATTGGCAAACATGGCCATTTCACTGCTCACTCCTAATTCCAAATCATTTATGAACAAGTTGAAAAGCATTGCTCCCAATACAGATCCCTACGGCACCCCACTGTTTACATTCCTCCATTGGGAGAATTTACCATGTATTCCTATTCTCTGCTTTCTGTTCTTTAACCAGTTACTGATCCACAAGAGGGCCTCTCCTCTTATTCCATGACTACTAAGTGTGCTCAGGAGTCTTTGGTGAGGGACTTTGTAAAAAGCTCTTTGGAAGTCCAAATAAACAATGTACCAGTCCCCCACTGGTACACACGTTTACTGACACTCTCAAAGAACTCTAAAAGGGTAGTGAGACAGGACTTACCTTTGCAGAAGCCATGTTGATTCTTTTTCAACAGGGCTTGTCCTTCTATATGCTTACTAATTTTATCTTTAATAATGATTTCAACTAATTTACCTGGAACCAATGTTAGGTGAACTGACCTGTAATTTCCTGGACCCCCCAACCAGAACAAGGCACAAACTAATGATTGAGGGCAGAGCCAGATGCAAAATAGTGCTTTGAGAGCTGGAACCAATTACTGTCAATTACCATGAGCCATACACTGGGATTACCTGCTTATGCAGGTATGTATGTATGTTTTTTTATACCACTTTTAAACTATATTCTAAGGATGCTTAGAAATCTACAGCTATACAAATCTACATCTGAGTTACTACAGGTCAAGGATTCTGACACAAAGCTCTAAAACTGGTCAATAAGGCAAGCAGTCAATACTCACATTTTACAAGGGAGGAACACAGAGGCTGGGAGATAAGCAAGGAGCTCAAGGCCAGCCAGAGGTTTTTTATTGTTATTACTTGCACTTTTTAAAGAACAAGAAGGTGTGTCAACACTCTTAAAAAAAGTTCCACTTTGTAGCTGAGGTTAGAGATACAGAACCGGTCCATGGGTTAGGCAAGTTACGTGTGCATAAAAGTGCAGCCTTTTTATTATTACTATAGTGAAACAATTGGGAGTCAGAAACCTTTGATGATCTACCGCAGAGATCTACCAGGAGATTCCAATTTGCATTTTGCCCACGCCACCCCCACCCCCCACCGGCCTAGAAGAATATAGGTTTCCAGTAAGGTACACAGGTGGTATCCAAGCACTTCAGCACCTCACAAAGCTGAGGATATCAGTGGGCTGCTTGCTGTTGTTCAAAACACAGTTCTTATCTCACACTGGGATCAAAATTGCTTTGTAGATTACTAGTATTGCAGTTTTTACTGGTCGATTAATTTGTGGTATTGAAAATCCTATAATCACTGAAAATGACATCATCATTTCTGAAAGGGGTGGTGGTGGAAATCCCATACTGAATTAACTTAACTCTAATACACATCCTGTCACGCCATGTATTACAGATATAAAAAGCAACAGTGAACAAAGCCATTAGCCTATTATAGATTCCTACCAGTATTCAGAGAGTCCTCTGTTGTTTCAGAAAGAACTTTTTTGCATTTACCTCTCACACTGTGTTAGTTCAATTCCCCTAAAATATATATATAAACCAACAAAAAATCTTCTAGTAACTGGTTTTAGAAATATAGACACTTGCATGAAATTGTGGTTCATCTTCTGAAATAGTATGTAGGACAGTAAGACTAACCCCAGAGGCCAGTTCATGCAGTGTGTGTTCTGCCCTGAAACCAAACAGTAGTAGAAGCTCTCTAGCCGAAGAAAGGCCTTGTCAGAACAATATAGTAAAACCTAGAAATAGCCTGACTGCAGCCAACTTGAATTTGTTGATTTACATTCTCTGGGACAATGGGCAGTTTCTCTGGGTAATTACACACTTGGCTTTAAAGTTATGCAGTCATACTCCTTGTATCATGTTTGGGCCTGTTTTTGTGTGTGCAAGAGAAGTGTAAACACAGTAGCATGTTTGATTACTTACTTTTTAAAAAGGCAGTCACAGTTCTGCTCATTTGAAAAACAGTTGCTTTCTATGTTCTCTGTATTACATCTCCAAAAACACTAAAGAGAACAATCTAAGTTTAAATTTTCAGTGCATCTGCAGGGGCTCTAAAGATAAACATTGCATGAAAGGACTGTCACAGACTAGCAACACCTTGTTCCATGACTGGAAGAGAAAACAGGCAAAATAGTGCTTCCAATCCTTTATGCCCTTCCCTTCCTCTGGGAATAGTTTTTTCCCCTCTGGCTGCCTACACCAAGGCTTTCTTCACGTGGAGATTTTATCCTGCGATTGAGATGGCCTCTTCACGGAAGTTTGCAGGCTCTTTACATGACGCCATGATCCTCCAGGGTGTCTCCTTAACTACATGCCCTTTGTTCCATTTTTAAATAGATTGCAGACAATGAGCTATCCAATTACCCTGTTGTTTTCTGCTTGAGTTCCCTCCATGACAAGAGGAAAAGTGGCAAGAAGAGGAGTGAGATCAATGACTACAGGGCAGGGTGGAGAAGATGACGAAGGCAGGGCCTCTACCTACTGCAGGGGAGCCCACCACATGATCGTGGAACCATGCGGTTCCACTCACCACGCCCCTCCGCAGTTACCTGCTGGGTTTTCCAGCATTGTTACCCTGCATCCCGGTGGACCCGTGACCAAATTGGGCTCCTGGCAGCCGCTCCACAGGGAAAACGGGCATGTGACCATAGGAAATGGCCATGGCGGCTAAACCATCACCCCTATGGGGCAGCCTTTCTAGGTCACCAGCTCTATGGTTCTGGCCTGGGAATCCTCCAAGTAGGGATACTGGAGAAATTCGAGATAGACTAAAATGAACTTGGATTTCTAAGAATCTGACCTGCAGAATCCACTGTGGAGTGATGCTCTCAGGCCATGAGGAGTCCGTGGACTTTCAGATTTTTTTTTTTTTTTTTGGTTTCCTGAAATGTATACATATTTATTTGTAGGAAAATACACAAGTTTCTGCTGAGGAAAAGTTGAATGGAATGGGGGGGCAATACGGTAAATGTTACATACAAAGGTAAATTATGTAAATTCTTATGAAACTTCTTAAATAACTATTTACATATTTTTCCACATGACGGGAAAAAATTTCTCATCCGTCTCTGTGTGGACAACACAACAAAAGGCACCTGACAATCCATGAAACACAGACAGAGCAGATTTTACATAGTCCATACATCCCTACCTCCAAGGCCAATTTTTTTTATCCATGGAGCCTACCACACAACACGGTAAGCCATATTGGGGGCCCTTACCCATATTGGGGGCCCTTACCCCTATTGTAGCAAGTGGGTAGGAGGCGTGGTTCATGTGCAGTTAACTACCCTCCTGACCTGAGAAAACACCCTCCAGATGCAATGCTAACCCACTGTGGGTAGAATTTTTACCCTACGAACAGTGGCTTAGCATTGCATCTGAACAGGCTCTCTGAATTTCAGGTTTCTACTTTAAGTAGTGTGGGGGCTGGCTATTATAGTTGAGGTGGGTAACTTAGAAAGAAGAGAGGCCACAACATTTCAAACAACAAAGTTTAAAAGTTTACTGAAGAAAAATATTAATAGGGAAAAGATTTAAAATCTCATTTGATACACACACACACATACAACTCTTATGAGGAATCAGCTAATAAAATAATTAGGAATAAATATATCCAGCTCCTCTAACTAGGTTGTGTCCCTATTTTTCTAGGTTGTTTATTTCAGCAATACCTTACTGCCATAGCTCAAGCACTCTCTGAACCAGTTATCCAGTTGCAGCAGCTCTGACTCTTTCTTACCTTGTTGTCTTCCTTCTCTCTTCTTTTTTCTTTGCTTCTGCCTTAGGCTTTTATCTTAAAATTAGTTATTTTCCCTCCCCACCTCTAACCAATCAGGAGGGTAGTTTCTTGTTCACTTTTGCCCTAAATTCCTTTTCCCAAGCTCTTCCTCTGACCTTTCATTTTAGCCTCCTGCAAACTCTTTTTTCTTCTTCCTCTGTAGACATTCTGGCTTCCCTAATATAACTAAAATTTTGAACTACCTGCAATCCTTTGGGCTACCTGAGCAGACATCCTGTCTCCTATAATCCAATTAAACTTTTGACCTTTTGGCTGATACTGACCAGCGCGCGCGTGCGCACACACACACACACACACACACACACGGTATCCAAAAACTGAACAAATACACAAATGGAAAATAGTTCTAATCCTTTACAGAAACAAAAGCCCCTTTCAGTCCTTCTCTCCGTGTAAAGGAGAGGAGAGTGGGATCATGCCATGGGTCCTGCTCCCAGCATGTCTGTACCCCCAACCTCTGTGCACAGAGCTGTAGGTTTGAGAAGGGCCCCGTACACATACGCAGCTGTACAGAGCACATGTATGGGTGCCCTGCAATTGGGAACCCTGTGAGATCACATGGAGCACATGCTCACACACAACTGCATGCACACAGACATGCCTTTCAGATGTGCAAAGGGTGGGGAAAGGTTGAGTTCAAAGTCAGTGAAGCACTGGTGTCACCTGATCATATCAAACAGTCCTAGGTCAGTGGCTCTATTTTGAGCTAACAGAAGTTTCTCAGCTCCCTTAAAAGGTAGCCCCACATTAACGCCTTGCAGTAATCCAACTGGGAGGTTACCAGAGTGTCGATAACTCTCTCCAAGCTATCTCTGTCCAGACAGGGTCACAGCTGGCATATCAGCCTAAACTGAAAGAAGGCGCTCCTAGCCACCAAGGCCACCTGTGACTCAAGTGTCAGTGACAGATTCAGGTGCACCCCCCAAACTGTGTACCTGATGCTTCAGAGAGAATGCAGCCCCCTCCAGAACAATTTGGGCAGACGAACTATTAACTAACAGTACCTCAATCTTGTCTGGACTGAGCTTCAGTGTATTGGCCCTCATCCTGTCTGTTAGCCTCCTCAGGCACCAGTTCAGGACATCCGCTATCTCACCTGGGTTAGATGAAAAGGAGAGGTAGAACTGAGTGTCTTCTGCATATTGACAACACCTCATCCCTGGACAATCTTCCCCAGTGATTTTATGTAGATGTTAAATAGCATGACGGATAAAACTGAGCCCTGAGGATCCCCGTGACATAACTGCATTGGAACAGAGTAGTAATTCCCTAACACCACCTTCTAGAATTGGCTATCTAAATAGGAATGAAACCACTGTAAAACCATGTCCCCCACTCCCAACCTAGAGTGGCAATCCAGAAGGATACCATGATAGGTGGTATCAAAAGCCATTGAGACGGCCCTCCTGCTTGCTCCAATGCCACGTTTGGGTGGAAGGGAGATGGCCTGTTCGGTTCTCATGGCCAGAGTTTGGAACTCTGTGCCTCAGGAAGTCCATCATGCCTGCTCCTGGTTGGCTTTCCACCACACCATCAAGGCCTTCCTATCTTTTGGCCTTTAATGGCATGACTGTACCACTTTGCCTTACTATACTTAGTATAATATTGTATTAAATATTACACTATTCTAGTAGAGTTAATCACTCCCTCAGATCTCTCATATATTTTTATTGCTGCTGTGTTTAATTATTTTTACCTGCTGGCTCATTATAATTGCTGGGTTTTGTTGGTGGTGGTGGTGATGTTTTTATTTTATGATTCTCAGACTGTAACATTTTAAATAAAGAGATAAACGTAGCTGTTTAAAACAAACACACAACTTCTAAGTATAATCGAGGCCATCTTCTTAATTTCAGCAATGCCCCACCATTTTGAATGCTCCCCCTTTCTAGCACTAATGGGCACATCTTCCCCTGTTTAAAATGTGTTGGATACAGCAGCACCCCAATACAACAGTGTTACTATACCATCTTATCTTATCTGTGCCAGATACTGAACCTGTGAATTGGCTCTCTCATGGGACTAAATTGTGATTGGCCTTGACTGATAATCTGGATAAGCATTTTTATTCCAGGATTTCAGCTTGCTGCACCACTGCAACGTCTCTACAGTGCTAGTGAAAGATTACATTTTGCAATGTTGCTGAGTTACATCCCGATAGGTTTGTCACAATTGTAATCCAGATCTATAAAAATAAAGGATATGTGTCTGTCTGTCCATCTAACTGACTGCACTATTGCTCCATGATCATGAAACCTACACAGCTGAAACTTGGCATGCATACTAAGGGAACCCCAGGGGTGGGGGCCTCAAGGTTATTTTCTTTTGTTTTTTAAAGCATTCTTTAATTTTAATTAATTTTAATATGTCCATGTGTGTGAAGCTCACAGTACCACCTTCAGTCACTAGGTGGCAGACTACCCTAACTTTTGCAGTCAGACTGTATTGAACACAGTTAATACAGTTTGAAGCCAGGCCAGATAGGCTGAGGGAGACAGTTAGAGAGCTGCCCCTCCCCACGGCATACATTTGCTTGGAGTCTTCACTGTATCAGACAAAGGGCTATTCCCACCTGGGCAAAGCTGGGTCCATTTGGTGGTGAGTAATAATCGAAAGATGGTGAAGAGCTAATCTAGCCTATTACCTTTATCAATCAACTGCTCCTTGTTTCATCACTGCTTTTCAAATTCCTTTTTATCTTGCTGTATATAAACAGAGTGGTTAATCTTTTCAGGATTAGATAAATTGACTATTATTTTGCTCAATTAAACTTTCTTCCTGGATATTTTTTCTTCAGCATTACAGACCTTAATGCCAAATGGAAATTTAACTTTCTTTGAAAACAGCTACAGGGCAGAATCCCTTATGGCTGTGGCACTTCTGCCAAACTAATACCAAAACATTTTCTTCAACATCTTCCTGGCTCACCATGTTTCATTTTAAAAGCAACATTCGTCCAAAATTATGTTATGTACAACCTTGGTGCTCCAGTGCTGAGGCCCCCTCCAATTCTAAGGTTCTGTTTTTAAGTCAGTGTTGGTTGTTGCACCAAGAAGCAAAAATGGTAAGACATCAAATCTATGCATTTCTACCATTAATATGTCTAAAAGCAATTCCCCACAGACCATCCCGTTCAGCTGACATTTTGCCACACTCTGGCATGACCAAGAAATAGAGCCCAGGATGATCCATCGAGATGAAGGAGCAGACACTGGCTCGTTCAGATCTCAGTGCTTCCCATTCAATTATATGGGTTAAAGTATTGCATTACACCAAGGCATTATTTATTTATTTCAACAGCCAGTGTGCTGTAGTGGTTAAAGTGTTGTACTGGGACTCAGGAGACCCAGATTCTAATCCTCACTCAGGCATGAAGCTCACTGGGTGACTTTGGGCCAGTCACTGACTCTCAGCCTGACCTACTTCACAGGGTTGTTGTGAGGACAAAATGGAGAAGAGGAAGATCATGTACATAACCTTGGACTCCTTGGAGGAAAGCTGGGATATAAATGTAACAAAGAAATAAATATTTACAGCACCTACACCCTGCCTTTAGCTAAAAAGACTTCAAGAGCAGCTTACAGAGATAAATAACATGAAAGCTGCTGCCCTTAAGTTTACAATCTCAATTTAAGAGCTAAAACACAAAGAACATGTGGGTAGACTTTATATAATGAAGGGCACAATCCTATGCATGTTTAGACAGAAGAAAGTCCTATAACTCCCAGCATGCCTCAGCCACCTATTCTGGTAACAGTTTACTTCCTCTCCTTCTCCATGGCCTCTGTGAGGGGCCCAGTCCCTTCTTCATGAGGCAGCATCAGCAGACAGAGAAAGCAACAGTGACCGTTTGCTTGGCTGGCTTCTTCTCCTTCCTCTCTTGTTCACAGGGCCTGCGCAAGACCTGTAAAATCAGTGTTCTCAATCTTGTGGAGAACGTCCACAAATACAGGGGTCTCTCGTCTTCAGAAAACTGCTCTCTGTGAGTAGAGGGCTATGGAAACACATGACGAGGGGGTGGGCCTAGAGTGCTCCCTCTCCTCATGGGTTTAGTTAACACAGATAAAGAATAAGGCTAGAGAGTAAGCTAGAAGGCATTTTGGCAGTCTTGAATTTGGGGAGGGAGAGAGAGGGAGCTGCAAACTGACTGAAGGTGAAACACCTTGGAGTGCAATTGCTCTCTTTGGGAACCTGAGACAGGATAAGCGCTTGTGCTACCTACTTAAATAGACTCTTTGCTTCCAGTATGCTCTTCTTGTACATCTGCAAAGACAACATATGTTTCTTGTTCTCAAAAGATACTAAACACTGTAGCACTACCCTCAGGCATTTTACCACTGGGAGAAGTTGGGAGTACTTAACAATGAATCTTAGAATAAAATCCAGGCAAAGAAACACAACCCCTAACCCTTACTAATTGTCAGGAATAATTGTTTACAAAATTTCAGTTTTATCTCAAAGCTATCCTTAGCCAACTGTCTGTCCCTCAGTAGCTGCTGTCCCACACAGGGAAAACTGGAGTCACACTCAAAATCTTTGAAATTTCTACTAACATGTCCAAACAGGCCATTTCAAAACTGGCTTTCCTGTGCGAATGGCAGCTGCAGAAACATCAAGAACACCTCCAGTTGCATGTGCAGTTCTTCCCCACATGTACATATCTTTGTAGAATTGGAACACTTCACAATGTGCATATACTCCTGTCATTTTTCTAGTCCACTTCCATCTGATCAAGCAAGCCCTTGCCATTGAGAGTTCAGGCCACAGTACACCACAATAAAATCTTTTAGCACATCTCCAACCAGCTTGTCAGAGAGAAAGCTAGAATTGAATTCTCCTCTGTGTCAGCCTAGCTTTGTATTTGTGGAAGGTTTTTATGAGGAGCACTCAAATGTTTAATCGGCCACCTTCAGTCTGAACCGATACAGTCCTGCAATAGATTAATCATGTCAGGGATAAATTCCTGACCATCTTTTCCCTCCAATTCAAGCAATTCCCTCTTGGTGAAAGACATTCTGCCACCTACTCAACCTAGGAGCAGGAGGAAAAACCATTAAGGTTAGGAACATAAGAGCCGGGCTGGATCAGACCAGAGGACTATCTAATCCAGCATTCTGTCCCCACAGTGGCCAACCAGATGCCTGTGGGAAACCCAAAAGCAGGATATGAGCACAACAGCACCCTACTGCCTCTGATACTGGCAGTGGCATATCATCATTGTGACTAGTAGCTATTGATAGCCTGCTCCTCCACATCTTTGTCTATCTTCTTTTAAAGCCATCCAAGTTGGTGGCCATCACTACTTCTTGTGGTAGCGCATTCCATAGTTTGACTGTGTGCTGCGTGAAGAAGTACTGAATCTCCCACCATTCTGATTCATTGGATGACCCTGGGTTCTAGTATTGTGTGAGAGGGAGAAAAACTACTCCCTATCCTATCCACTTCCTCCACATTATGCATCACTTTATACACCTCTATCATGTCCCCTCCCCCCACCCCACCATTACTCACATTTTTTCTAAGCTAAAGAGGCCCAATGGTGAGCCACAACAGACCAATGGAGGAGCATCTTGTGTTAAATATTGGTAAATTTGTCCAAGGCTTTTACATTTTTTTGCTAAGTGTATATAAAGAAAGGTTTGATGTAATACATCATGTATTGTAGCCAAAAGCTGGATTTGTACATGGATAAATATTGATGACTTTTCTGTAGTTATTATTCTCCATGAGCAGTATCCAACCTTGCTGCTCTGCTTACGCAATTGACATAGCACTAAGCAACCCCTTGAGCAAGCTATTATTGGCATAGCACTAGCGGTTGCTTACACCAGTGCTACGTCAATCGCATAAGTGGAGCAGCAATATTTGATACTGCCCCATGTCTTTCTGTCTCTTCCATGCAAGTCCTTTTATTTTGCAACAAGTTCAAACCTGGTTCAAAATATGCCTTACCAGAAACTGCAAAATGAAAGCTGTTCCATGGATATCAATGTATTGTGAGATGACATGAGGATTTGTCCATTTGCACCCAATTGGTGTTTTAAAGTTTTTGCAGTGGAAATTGCATGTGGACGTGTACAACACGTTTGTATGCTCTGAATCCCCGGTGCTTCTACTGTGTCTATTCTTCATTTAGTTTTCCCCAGTTAACTTTATACGTGAGCCTTTGACTTGCATGAATCATATAATATTCTCATTTGAAGAATAAACTCGGATTTTCATAGTTGACATGGCATATAAATGACCGTGGTTTCTAAAGCATAACATCACCAGTACTCATGTTATGTACTGCAGATACGAATTTATTTTCTTGAGCATGAAGAGATTGAATGAAAAAACCTGAAGATAGATAGATAGATAGATATTCCTTTGTAGAAGTTGCTAATAAATATCTTAGATTACTCCAAATCTTCCATGCCTTTCTGAGTAAGCATTTTAGCCTCTCCAAAGTTAATCAAGCAACTTCCCTCAGCAGTGCAGGAAATCATGGTATACATTAGCCCTCTGCTGGGGATTTTTTTCCCAGCATTCTTTGCAGGTGGCTGATCCCCTATATTTCGGAAGAAACAAACTGTTAAAGGTAAATATGGCTATGGAGTAGCTATTTATTAGTATTGTGATGGCACTTTCCCTTCTCCTAGCTAGCCCATAATCTCTCAATGTATGTTTTTGTTCTTTTCATTGAGTGGATTATTATTTTTTTTTTTGGCATTTCCTTCCATGGGGCTGCCAGGTCCTTGCCAAGAGAGATTTTCTCTCCTTTTCAGTGCCCTGAGGTAATTGGATTTCATGCAGCTGATGCCCCTTCCACCCTATTCCTCCACAGTGTCTCCCCCACCCACCCTTACAGAATGTCCTTACTTATATGTGCATGTGAGCTCACCTATGTACCTGATGAACCAGGAATATAGGGATCTTTTGCAGAAGCATGGTGCAAACATGGTGGATGCAACAATGTGCTTTGACCAAAGTGGGGAAATTAACTCATGGACAAAAGTCAAGAGTAAAAAATAGTTTTATTTTACCACAAAAGACTGAAGAATTATTGAATAGTATACCAACCTCCTAATACTGGACTGGCAGACTATACCATAACAGCGATAGGGAAAGAAAAAATAGAAGTGTGGAAGTATGGTTCACCAAATGAGGAACAGGGAGGGTACTAGGGAAACAGCAAGGCAGGAGCAGTGCTCAGCATGGGACCCTTCAAGTTTCAGTGGCAAGGGGAGGGCCACACAAGGGGAAGAGTGGATAGATTTAGAGGAATTTCAGGAGGAATTAGAAGGAATAGAGACAAAGAAGATATGTTTATCTTGTTTCAGAACCCAAAGGGTGTCACCTCCTGATTATGAATACTTGGAATCTTTCAGTGGGCATAGTCTACCTTCTGGGCTGGAGATATCTCATCATGAGTTATGGGGTAACCACCTCAGACCACAACATGCTATGGTCTTCAGTCTGACCTAGGCCAGCTGATATAGGCTGGGTAAAGATTGCTAGACTCTTGGCCATAGGCAATGATGGGGAGACTTACTGGCTGGCTAAGCAATTATTAGGGACCCCAGAGCCCACAAAAAGGTGTGAAATACACTTGGCCCAGTTTACACGATCACAATGGGGGAACCCTAAAACAGCCCATGGGTTCTGGGTGGCTTGTTAACCATGGCAACAAGCCACCCTCACAACACAGTGAAGGTAGTTATGCAAATCCCTCCAGCATGCAATGAGCCACTGTGGCTTATTTCCCCCACTATGATCGTGCAAACCAGGTGTCTTGGCTCAATCTGTTGTTGTTGTTGTTCAGTCGTTTAGTCGTGTCCGACTCTTCGTGACCCCATGGACCATAGCACGCCAGGCCTTCCTGTCCTCCGCTCTCTCCCGTAGTATACTCAAGTACATATTCATTGCATCGGTGATGCTATCTAGCCATCTTATCCTCTGCTGTCCCCTTCTCCTTTTGCCTTCAGTCTTTCCCAGCATCAGGGTCTTTTCCAGAGAGTTTTCTCTTCGCATTAGGTGGCCAAAATATTGGAGCTTCAGCTTCAGTATCTGTCCTTCCAATGAGCACTCAGGGTTGATTTCCTTTAGGATGGACTGATTTGACCTCCTTGCAGTCCAGGGCACTCGTAAGAGTCTTCTCCAGCACCACAGTTCGAAAGCATCAATTCTTCGGCGCTCAGCCTTCCTTATAGTCCAGCTCTCACAGCCATACATTACTACTGGGAAAACCATAGCTTTGATTAGACGGACCTTTGTTGGCAAGGTGATGTCTCTGCTTCTTACTATGCTGTCTAGGTTTGCCATAGCTTTCCTCCCAAGGAGCAAGCGTCTTTTAATTTCATGGCTACAGTCACCATCTGTGGTGATCTTGGAGCCCAAGAAAGTAAAATCTGTCACTGCTTCCATTTCTTCCCCTTCTATATGCCAGGAAGTGATGGGGCCAGATGCCATGATCTTCGTTTTTTTAATGTTGAGTTTCAAACCAGCTTTTGCACTCTCCTCTTTCACCCTCAACAAGAGGCTCTTTAGATCCTCTTCGCTTTCTGCCATTAGGGTGGTATCGTCTGCATATTGGAGGTTGTTGATAATTCTCCCAGCAAACTTAATTCCGACCTCTGATTCATCCAACCTGGCATTTCTCATGATGTACTCTGCATATAAGTTAAATAAGCAGGGTGACAATATGCAGCCTTGTCGTACTCCTTTCCCAATTTTGAACCACTCGGTTGTTCCATGTCTGGTTCTTACTGTTGCTTCTTGACCCTTGTACAGGTTTCTCAGGAGACAGCTAAGGTGGTCTGGTACTCCCATCTCTTTAAGAATTTGCCACAGTTTGTTGTGATCCACACAATCAAAGGCTTTAGCGTAGTCAATGAAGCAGAAATAGACGTTTTTCTGGAATTCTCTTGCTTTCTCCATGATGCAGCGAATGTTGGCGATTTGATCTCTAGTTCCTCTGCCTCTTCAAAACCCAGCTTGTACTTCTGGTAGTTCTCAGTTCGCATACTGCTGAAGCCTAGCTTGTAGGATTTTGAGCATCACCTTGCTGGCATGTGAAATGAGCGCAACTGTGCGGTAGTTTGAACACTCTTTGGCATTGCCCTTCTTTGGAATTGGAATGTAAACTGACCTTTTCCAGTCTTGCGGACATTGTTGAGTGTTCCAAATGTGTTGGCATATTCAATGCAGCACTTTAACAGCATCATCTTTTAGGATTTTAAATAGCTCAGCTGGAATACTGTCATCTCTGCTAGCTTTGTTGTTAATAATGCTTCCTAAGGTCCACTTGACTTCACTCTCTAGGATGTCCGGCTTGAGTTCAGTGACCGCACTATCATGGCTATCAGGGACATTCAGATCTTTCCTGTATATTCTTCTGTGTATTCTTTCCACCTCTTCTTAATCTCATCTGCTTCTGTTAGGTCCCTGCCTTCTTGGTCCTTTATCATGCCCGTCTTTGCGCATTTTTCATTTAAGAATGCCTTCTTGTCTCTCCTTGCTATTCTCTGGAACTCTGCATTCAGTTGGATATATCTTCCCCTTTCTCCCTTGCTTTTCGCTTCCCTTCTTTCCTCAGCTACTTGTAAAGCCTCATCAGACAGCCACTTGGCTTTCTTGCATTTCTTTTTCTTTGGGATGGATTTCGTTGCTGCCTCCTGAACAATGTTACGGACCTCTGTCCATAGTTCCTCAGGCACTCTGTCTATCAGGTCTAATCCCTGAAATCTATTCCTCACCTCCACTGTATATTCATAAGGGATATGATTTAGGTCATACCTGAATGGTTTAGTGGTTTTCCTTACGTTCTTCCATTTAAGCCGAAATTTTGCAAGAAGCAGCTCATGATCTGAGCCACAGTCAGCTCCAGGTCTTGTTTTTACTGACTCTATAGAGCTTCTCCATCTTTGGCTGCAAAGGACATAATCAATCTGATTTCGATATTGACCATCTGGTGATGTCCATGTGTAGAGTCGTCTCTTGTGCTGTTAGAAAAGAGTGTTTGCTATGATCAGCGTGTTCTCTTGGCAAAACTCTATTAGCTTTTGTCCTGCTTCATTTTGTACACCAAGGCCATGCCTGCCTGTTATCCCAGTGATTTCTTGACTTCCTACTTTAGCATTCCAATCCCCTATGATGAAGAAGACATCTTTTTTTTGGGTGTTAGTTCTAGAAGGTGTTGTAGGTCTTCATAGAACCGATCAACCTCAGCTTCTTCGGCCTCAGTGGTTGGGGCATAGACTTGAATTACTGTGATGTTGAATGGTTTGCCTTGGATTCGTACTGAGATCATTCTATCATTTTTAAGATTGTACCCCAGTACTGCTTTTCCCACCCTTTTGTTGACTATGAGTGCTACTCCATTTCTTCTAAGGGATTCTTGCCCACAATAGTAGATATGATGGTCACCTGAATTAAATTCGCCCATTCCTGTCCATTTTAGTTCGCTGATTCCCAAGATGTCGATGTTCAATCTTGCCATCTCATGTTTGACCACCTCCAGCTTACCTTGATTCATTGATCTGACATTCCAGGTTCCTAAACAATATTGTTCTTTACAGCATCAGACTTTCTTTTCACCACCAGACACATCCACAGCTGAGTGTCCTTTCGGCTTTGGCCCAGCCGCTTCATTCTTTCTGGCGCTACTTGGAAATACCCTCTGCTCTTCCCCAGTAGTATATTGGACACCTTCCGACCTGAGGAGCTCATCTTCCGGCGTCATATCTTTTAGCCTTGTGATACATTCCATGGGGTTTTCTTGGCAAGAATACTGGAGTGGGTTGCCATTTCCTTCTCCAGTGGACCACATTTTGTCAGAACTCTCCGCCATGACCTGTCTGTCTTGGGTGGCCCTGCACGGCATAGCTTATGGCTTCACTGAGTTATGCAAGCCCCTTCGCCACAACAAGGCAGTGAACCATGAAGGGGTGGCTCAATCTACACGGTTGATTTAGACCGGAGTGACAGCACATCAGAGTCGTTCGCGACAGATGATGTTGTCGCAATGTGTAGCAACCCCACAGCTTCCCTCTGGAAAAGGCGCATTTTTGGAAAGTTCCTTTAGTGCATCTTTTTCCCCTTAAACACGGCTCCTGCATGGTTCTGCTGCTACCCACCCCCACATTAAATCCTGGGTGTGCCTATTTCTGTGACCTGGCAATGGCCTGGTCAAGAGGTGGGGCTGCTCCCTTTTCCCTGTCCATTCCCTCTTTTTCCCCAATCACTTTGCTTCATTCATGGAATTGTACTAGGGGAGGGGGAGAAATGATGTCATCTTCCACTTGTAACCCTTCTGTGTTCTCCCACCCACATCCTCCATCTTCTTTATTTCCAGCCCTACTGTAAGTGTTCTGAGAAGAGGGGCAATATATCCATCTTGTTATTAGGTTTCACTATTCATGGCAAATGGCCTTTTACCTGAGCACCCATCAGTAAGTTCTGTGCCATGAGGAAACATAACATTTCTCCTAAGCTCCAATCCATCCTCCCTTACTGTGTCCCCACTCCATCTTCTTTTTGCCCCTTATTCAGGCAGTGTGCTGCTAGTATAAGGATGCTGACAGCAGTAGCTTCTCACCAGTGAAAAGGTGTCACTACTGTGGTATCTTTTTTTTTGCCCCAGCTGGCATAAAATTGTACTTTGCCAGCACAGGGAAGGATACTGCTCAGTGGACAGAATTCAAGGATAGGATTGCTCCATCTGCAATAAAATCTTGCAGCTCGATGACATATCTATACCATAAACGTATATCAATTTTATACTGGTTTAACAGTTGAGGTTTCCTCCAATGAATCCTGGGAATTATAGTCCAGTGAGGTGTTGCAAACTCTCTGTTAATCACAAAACCACAATTCCCGGGATTCAGTAGGGAATGAGTGTGGCATAGATAGGTCCACTTGGTGCTTGGTGAATGTGATTGTCCTGCAAGTGCCCTGCTACTGGAGGAAGATGTTTAAACTCCTCACAACTGTGCAACAGCTGTGCATTTACTGCATGATAAAACCATCAGCTGGAAAGTCTCCTAGAGATACCTGCAAGTTATAGCCGGTAGGTTAAAAGCAACACCTTGCAGTGTGCCTGGAACCAGTGTCAACAGTCAGTGGACTGCCGTTTAAACAGACACTCTTGTTCCTCACATCGGTCCAAAGACTCCTGCAACATTCCCAGCCTTTCAAGGATGAGCTTTGTCATAGCCTGAGGACTCCCCTCACCCCACAAGCTAATAGTAGAGTCACTGTGGACTGAGAGAGAGAGAGAGATCACACACACACACAGTGACACTTTTGATGAAAGCTCGTAGCCTTATAGTAATTAAGTGTGTGTGTGTGGGGAGAGAGAAGGAGAGAGAGAGAGAGAGAGAGAAGAAATACACAAAGACACACACCCCTATAATATATATCCATGTGAAATTGGTAAGGAATTCATAGGTCCATCATAATATTTGGCATTACAAAAGGCCCACATACAGCAATGATGGCCCTTCAGGAAGGTTGGTTTTCAATCTTATGTGGGGAGAATGATTCTGTTGCTGAGCTCTTCTGGCAAAATGTATTCATCCAATCAATAATTTACTTCCAAAAGGAAAGAGGACAATTGGAGCACAGTACCCTTCAAAGGGGATATTTTGATACAGTCTTCACACATTTTGAAAGTGGGAACAATGACATGGGTTCTCCCAACCCCAACTTCCAGCCTCCTGATGTCTGTATCAAATAGAAACTGGACATTTGTCAATTGCCTGGGATAGTTAGTGCTCTGTACACCACAGTGACCCCCAGGAACTGTGCATTGAGAAGAAATATCTCTGAAATAAAGCTATAATCAGGTCATGAGGACGCAGTGGTTGAGAATGTATTCATCCTGACAGCTCCAGTGATGTTGTTTACAAACAGGCATGAAACCAGCTGCCTAGTGAGTGGGATACCCTCTTCTCTTACAAAAGAGACTAAATTACACAACATTATATTAAATGGAGCTGATTTCCACTAGGCTGTTATTCCCATTATCAGGGAAAACGGTGTTTCTGCCATGGATTTTACAGAAGCCTTTTACCACTTGATTATTCTCCGTTGCTTTTATTCTTATCTGAGTAATAGTCGCTTACTTTAAAAATGAAATGATACCGTCTAAACGCATGCCTGCAGAAGGCAATTTGGAAAGAAGTGAGAGATTCCATTGATACATACACTTAGTTGGAAATACATCCTACTGAGGGCAGTAGTTGGTTGGTTTTTTAGTCCTTGGTAAGTATGCCAGTCCTATGTTTACCTAGAAGAAAGCCCTACTGACAACAGCGGGGCTTATTCCCTAGTAAGTAAGCATAACATTGTAGCATTGAGCACAAGGAAAAATAATTCCTTGGCTTACATTTTCAGGATCTCACATGGATATATTTTAATAGAGTTTGCAGAAATGCAAATAGTGTAAATAATGTCAAAGGCTGAAAGCATTACATTGATGCATGTATAATTGAATAAATGCTCTGTTGCATGTTTAAAATATTGCCTTTTAATCAATTTTTAATTGGATGTGTCTTGAAAAGGCACTAGGTGCTGATGCCATTATTGTAAACATTCTGTACAATTACTTGATTCAAAAGACATATCTCAGGTGTCCTGACTAACTTAGAATATCCCTGGTTTCTGAATATGAGATAATAATCTGATTATCATCATCATCAAAATAACTGCTCAGTTTAGAGCCCTGGAGAGCCACTGCCATTTAGTGTAGAGACAATACTGAACTAGACGGACCAATGATCTGACTTGGCACAAGGCTGCTTCATATGTTCAGCAACTTGCCGGAGGAGTAGTGTTGGAGAGGGGAAACTAAATCCCGCTGGGTGTGTTAGTGGTTGTGATAAACCCCTATATTCTGATGTAGCTCAACAGTGTCCCCTAGAGCGTCTGGGAAATTGGCACCCTGTCAGGATGCCTGAAGAGGCTTAACTCGCTTTTTTGTTCTCCATTATGCATCCAAAAATGTAAGCTCTTTTTTTAGAATAGACTAACTGGTTCGAACTGACTGAGCCTTTTGAAATATACATTTAAAGTCATTATGAAGGTGGGTCCAGCCACTAAGTAATTTTCTGATTTCCTGGCTAGACCAGTGACATCAGCAATGGAGGCTATCTCATGACTGAACAAATTAGAATCAGTCTCTGCTAAGGGGCTTTTACTAAACTCAGATTCCCATAAAAGTAAGAGTTTGCTCTCTCCTTGGAAGCTTTCCATATACCATCTAACTGGAGGCCAAGAAACCCTCTCCGAAAGTATCCTCTCTGCAATGAACTCTGCAGGTGCTCTAGAACTCAAGACTCTATTCAAGTAGATAAGATACAATGAGCTACGTTAGACTGGTTTTTTATTTTATTTGGAGTTCTCTGTCTCTCTCACTATGTGTGTGTGTGTGTGTGTCTGTTGCCTTCCCTTGCTAACACAGCCCCAGCAGTGTGATCAGGCCAGTAACTGCATGTACAGCATCCACTAATTATAATGCATATATTTCCTATATAATCCTGACACCCAGAAGTAGATGTCTGTTAGTTATACAGACTATGGCTGCAAACTTATATACAGCTTTTAAAAAATCCACTGAAGTAACTGGGATTTAAGCAACTTAAGTGTGTGCAGCATTGCAGGCCATGGCCGTATTCATACAAAACAGTAAGCCAGAATTATTAAAAATTCTGGTTTATTGGTAAACTGCCTGCTCACTCCCACTTGGTTCCTCCTGCAAGCAGGAGCAGCTAAAGTAACCAGAAACTTATCAGCCATAGAAAGTTTAGCCTCATATCCAAACCTGCACTCCTGGCTTGTCTCTCCTCTAACAAGCCAATTTGAAGCTAGGGGTTGTAGTTAGCTTCTAGATCATGGCTTGTTAAAGGAGTGACAAACCAAGGTTAAGTAAATCCTGGAAGATCACTAGTATTTATCAGGCTGTTTTTATTTTTAAATCCTTTTTTTATTTTAATGTACAAACCTATATACTTCTGTATATGTAGGGAGTCCCCAGAGTATGTAGAAAGTCCACCACCTTACTGTTAGGTGGCCTCGTTTTGCTTCCAAATTGTTAGAGGGTACACAACCAGCTGAGTTTGCTATCAATAATTAGAGGGAACGTTGATTGATTGATTGATTGATTGATTTTCCCCTAGAATCTGATGAACTTCAAATCAACCACTAACTGCTCAAGAATGGGAAACAGAAATGTAAAATGGAATTCCTCCAGTAGTTTTCACATGTGTTTATTGGTAATGGAAATGATACTTTCAAATCCCATTGAAACGCATGTAATTTACACTGACAAAGTTCCTGATGGATTATGCCTGTGTCATCTTTTCTGCAGACTGACTATACAATGTCTTTTAAAAGCAGTTTTAGGGCCAAGCAAAGCATACTTTCTTATTGCTGTGGAATACATATAACATCTACACTTTCCAGCAGATAGTAATGCAGTAAATTAGCATTCACTCCTAATGGCACACTTTGTCCGTATGGTACTGTAGGCAGAATATTTTCTAACCTGTATTTGCATTGGAAATTAAAGCACAAATGGGCAGAGGAACAATTATGCATCCTTGCTAATTAATGTTTCAAAAATGAATTATGTAAATGAGCCACAAAAGGCTCATTTAAAGTTGGTTCCCGATATTCTTTATGGGAATATTTTGAACGGTTTCTGGCTTTCTGCTTCATAAATAGTGATGGCTCTTTAAAAATCATGCAGCATAATGCAGATGTAATAAAAAGTTAGAATAATTGCCTTTTGTTGTCTAAGTAAACGCTTTAGCTAAAGTATGCATTTCTTAATATTCGTGGCATTGGCATTCTGCATTTTCAGAGTAAAGATGCAAATGTATACACATTACCTGGGAGTAAGCCCCATTAAACTCAGTGGCACATACTTGTGAGAAGACATGCATATGATTGTGCTATTGCTGTAAATAAGGCAATGTTTTAATCTACAAATAGCTGGGCTTCATTGAACTGACAGGAAGTTTGGATGGAGATTGTCTTTGCAATTTTAAAAAGGTAGAGTGCCTTAGGAAGTAATTGGCACTTTGTGTTAATGACTGGTATATGTTAATACTTAAAGCTACTGATAAAAGAGTTAGGTATTCTTTTCAATGGTGAACTAGGAAACAGGGATCAAATTACCAGGTGTCAAGGCATTCTATTCTCATCAACTGGTAGCATCAATAGATGTAGATCTAGGCCTAAAAAAGACAAAATGGAAGCCACAATTAGGGACCACTTTGTTTCTTGTTCCTCTATGCCTGTTCTAGCAACTGCTGGGACAATCATTTTACACTTTGAGAATGTTGGCAGTATTACATTAATTCAGAGGAACTGGTGCCATATATATGCAATTATATGTGTTACAACCCAGTTCCAAAAGGCAGACATAGCTGCCTCTTCACTGGAAAATACTCTCTCGTCTGATAATAAAAAATATATTGATACAGCTATGATGGTTCTGGACTGGACCAATTTGATCATTGATCATCTAATCCCTTTACCCCCTTTGCATCTCCTCCATGCCT
Source organism: Heloderma suspectum (assembly GCF_057233095.1). Classification (NCBI taxonomy): domain Eukaryota; kingdom Metazoa; phylum Chordata; class Lepidosauria; order Squamata; family Helodermatidae; genus Heloderma; species Heloderma suspectum. Next base: position 270,113,948 of record NC_139458.1, read on the forward strand.
TGTAGCACGCTCGTCCCCTATGCCTTCCATTGACTATACAGTGAGAGTCATTGTGGTGGACTAGAGTTTTGGATTTGGACTAGGGATAGCTGGGCTCAAATCCTACCACCACCACCATAGTGATGAAGTAGGCTATTCATCTCCAGTTTTATGTCAGCCTATGACAATTGCACAGCTACATTCCACACAGGAAACTGCCCTGGACATCTGAGCTGGGAGGAGAAGTACCCTCTTCCAAGTGACAACAGACTGCAGTTTGACTGCTGGGAAATTGCCATATCTTTCCCACGGAAATGCTACCTTGAGAAAAGTCATATGACCCCCAACAAAAAATAGAGAACTAGCTGGCAAGTTATTGTACAATAAAGCATTTCTTTAGAAAACGTCCTCAAAGTCTCTGTGAATCACAGCTCAATTTGTTTTCCTGCAAGCTCTTGTTATTACCACCATTCTGAAAATATCTGAGCAACTAAGGACATTTTCCCCCAGAATACTGAATTGCTATTTGCTCCAATTTCTTTCTTTGTCTTTCTTTTTTTCAATTACCCTGTTCTAGAACCTGAATATTTAGAAAACTCTGTCTTTGTTTCTGTGGGTTGTATCCAATGGCGTCATTCCACTAGTGCAAAGCTTCTACCATTTGCAGGAACCTTGCTTTCATTGTTGCAAAGCTGTAGTTTGCCCCAGCATCTAGTACTCAGGGATATACTGCTTCTGAACATGAAGGTTCCATTTAACTATCATGGTTGATAGAACACTGATAGGCCTGTCCTCCACAAATTTGTGGATTTCTTTGAAAAAAGCCACATGAGGCCTAGTCTACACATACAGAACAATTAGGCAGTAGAATTCCAAGGTGGTACTATAGTACTTCAGACTGAGGGGGGGGGGATATAATTTTATCACTCCCCCTCTAGTAAAAACAAGGGCAACTAAAATGTTCAAGGAGCTGGAGCAACTCCCCTATGAGGAAAGGTTACAACATCTGGGATTGTTTAGCTTAGAAAAATAGCAAGTAAATGGAGACATGATAGAAGTGTACAAAACTATGCATGGTGGGGAGAAAGTGGATAGGGAGACTTCAGTTGACTTCATCCCCTTCATGTGTTTTTTCAACATGTGGTGGGGTCATGATGGCTAACACCCCCCCCCCCACATACACACACACCCACTGTTGATATGTGGGCAAGTTACATCCCCTCTGACTGCACGTTTGGCTGTACACATGCACAGATATACATGTGTACGGCTCCTCCATGGAAAGGGAAATCCTGTGCATTTTAGCAATACAAGACCAGGCAATGTGTCTCAATCACACACTGAAAGGAAGTGTGACGGGGTTTGAGTGGAAACCCCCCCCCCCAATCTTCTGGCAGTGAATTCCATAACTTAATTATGCACTGTGTAGTGAAGTACTTTCTTTTGTCTAACCTGAATCTACTGTCATTCAATTTCACTGGGTGAAGAGAGTTCTGCTATTTTGAGAGAGGGAGAACAAATTCTCTCTCTCTCCCCGCCCCTTTCTCTATATTCCATTTTCTCCAATTATAATTTCTCACTCTCCCCATTCTACAGTTATAATTTTATAAACCTCTGTCTTGTCTACCTTTATTAGTTCTTTCCCCTCACCTATTATTTATTATATTTTTATGTCATCAAGGAGTTCAGAGCAGTGTGCAAATTCCCCTCCCACCTGTATTTTTCTTACAACAATTTTGTAAGGTAGGTTAGGCTAAGAGTGTGTGATTGGCCCAAAATCACCCAGTGACCTTTGAGGCTGAGTAGAGATTTGAACCTGGATCTCCCTGATCCTAGCCCAACACATTTATCACTACACTACACTAGCTCTCTAAAAAGCCCCCAGACGCTTCAGCCTTTCCTCATACAAAAATGCTCCATACCTTTGATTATTTAAGTTGTCTTTCCAAACCTTTTTCTGTGTCTATAATGTCCTTTTTGTGATGTTAAAATGCCAGAACTTCACACAGAAGTTCTAAATGTGGCAATACCGCGCAGATTTATATAATGGCATTACACATGCTGTTTTTCATTGCCAGGAGAAATGAGCTAAATGTGTGTTTTCTGTTCCCGCTATTCTAGGCAATGTAGAAAGAATATTTGGGAACTGAAATTCATTTTGTCCTCTCAGTTGTCAAATATGATGGACAGTTCTGGAGGATGCGAGATTAGTTCTTGCCAATAGAATGGTGTTTTTGAAAACACCTCCCCTTCAGACTAGATATTTATGTTTGGATTCATTTTGTAAGGATCACATCTGCAATCATAATTCTTTATATAACATGAATCTATATGAAACTACCAGAACCAGTTCAAATTGGCTTAAAACCCTCATCTTCTACAGTGGTCTGCTGCCAGTAAGATCTGTTGCCGCAGATATTATCATCATCGTCATCACGACCACATTTCTATAACGCCCCATAGCTGAAGCTCTCTGGCCAGTTTACAGAAGTTGCTGCTTTCTCCACACCTCTTTCACCTCCTGGCTGTTAACAACCAGACAGCAGTTCTCAGTGAATGCTGGATTTGGCCACAGTCTAGTTGCTGACTCCCCTATCACTCTTCACAGTATTTGTCAGAAATTTGGAAATGTTCTTTCAAAGGTCAAAAGACTGCTAGATTGAGCTGGAAATATTATGGCCCAGTTTTTGCAAAGCAAGCTATTTGTTGTTGTCTCAATCATTCATACTGTATCTTATTTGTGCCCACATCTGTAACAGAATTACGCTCAGGGCATCAGTGAAATCAGATCTTGCTGGCTCAATGATCCCCTCGCCCCCCCCTTTTATTCTGTGGGAAAAACCTCACTACAAACACCCTGATCTGGTCTCCCAAACACAGAACTTAACATTCAGCTTCCCAGTCCTAACACCTCAAGTGAGTACAAAATGCTAACAATTTGCCAAGCCTTTAAGGCATCCTTGTCATGTTAATTTGAGTACTTACAGTGCAGCTAACTGACACAGCCTGTGTGATCCAGTCACTGGTATTTTAAATGCTGTCTTTTACAAGTCAATAAAACCTGGTGTCAGCATGGCCATTTCCTTTGCTGATCATTGCCTGACAGTTTTGTGTTGTTCTACCACCCAGCCTCCATTTTCATTGGAGTAAAACAACAACCTCACATATCCCCTTCAAAAAGGAAGTCATTCATCCCATAATTGCCCTGGCCCCAAACAAGCCATGAGCATACAATAAAGGCAATCTGTCCCATGTTAGATGGAAGCTTAACCAGATGCCTAGGGTTTCTGCTGCATATTCAGCCAAAGTATGGACAGAATTATTCGCTTTTGAACTGAGATTTATTTATATTATGAGACGGGGGAAGGAGGGAGTGGGACACTTTTCTCCCTGACCTGAAACGAGCAAACAGGCAGAATATAGGGCCACTTTGTTTCAAGCTTTGGGGTCAGCAGGGTATTCAAGAAAGAAAGTGGGATATCTGAAACATTTAGGAAACAAACATAATTGAAGGCGGATGGCATTTGGCTTCAGAAGCAGAGACTTTATTTCCGTAGCATGTCATTTTTCACATTGATTCGTAAAGGTTAGGGCATTGAAGTGTTACATGGCAAACCTGGAGAGCTGTATGAATGTTTCCAAAATGAAGGGGACAAAGTGTTTGCTGACAGCTTCTACAACATAGCAAAGGCCCACTTCTTACCCTAGGCGGGTGGCATGGGAGCCAAAGCAGAATGGGGCCTTTCCACACAGAGTGTGGAAACCTTATCTCAAAGCATCAAAAATATCAGGCTTTTAAAAAGAGTTCTGGAGATGCAGGAAGAGAAAGACGAATGCCAGTCTTAGCATCTCCGCTTCCTTTCACAGTAGCTCCATATACTACTTCACCTCAAGAAAGTGCTTTGGAGAAGCTCAGCTTCTCAGCTTCTTCTTCTTACTTCAGGCAGCCGTGACCCCAGGAATACGTGCCTCTATTCACATCTAACCTAGGGTGCATCCAGATGGAGGGCTACTAGCATTACCAGTCAGGAGGCATTGTGCAGCTGTTCTGTCTTTTCTTCTTCAACAGTTTTTTTATGGTAAGAAGATGGAGAAATGGTGTAAATATGAGAGGGCTACAGATTTTAAGATGACGTCCTCTGGACCCCACCCATAAAATTCTGTGAATGTGGTAGTGCAATTGCATAATAAAAGCCTTGGCTGGAAGCACTCCTACTTGACAAGCTGGGGTCATTCCATACAGCAGCTCTCAAAAGCAAGTTTATTTATTTGTTTATACATTTTAACATTTATATACCACTCTTTATCAAGAGTATGCCTCTGTATACCACTTGCTGAGAAACACATGTGCAAGGGTGCTATTGCACTCATGTCCTACTTGTGGGTTTCCCACAGGCAGCTATTTGGCCACTGTGTGAACTAGATGGACCTTTGTTCTGATCTAGCAGGGCTCTTCTTATGTTCTTACATTCTGAGAGACTTCAAGGTGGGTTACAAATATTAAATCAAGTCGAACAATATTAAATACACTCAAAACACCAAGCGGATTAAATCACACTTAAACATCAGGGAGCTTACAAATACTTAAGAGAGTAAAAAATGTTTTCGGGTGAATAAACAAAGGTTTTGCCTGATGCCCAAAAGACAGGAAAGCTGGTGCTAGCCTTACCTCCACGGGAAGGGCATTCTAGCATTGGGGTGTCACTACTAAAAAAGCCCACTCTCTTGTAGATGTAACCCTCACCTCTGATGGAAGTGGTTTTTTGAGAAGGGCATTGGCTGATTACATTAGTGGGCAGGCAGGTTGGTGTCGGGGGAGAGCACTTGCATGACTCTACAACTCTCAGCATCCCTCCAGCCAGCCATGCTGGCCAGGGCATGCCAGGAAGTGTATGACTCCTTCCTGTCTAAACATGCATAGGATTGCACCCTGGGAGAGCAATCCAATGGCCACTAGACAGTGTATACAGGGCCACAGGATTTTTTGGTTTTTGGGAACTGAACTTGGAGCCAGGGCTCCGAGCTTGGTTCCCAGAAACCATGCTCCCCTCCCCAACTGCCTCATAGGCGGCATGGTTCTCACTGGTCTACACGCTCAGAAACAGAGCGCAGAGAGGGCAAAAAGGGGGCGTTCCTGGGGGCGAGGAGGACACCGCAGAAGCCTCTTTATGAGGCTTCCTATATGCCGTGCAGCATCCCACCCTCCCGCTCCAAGGCATCCTGGCTAGACAGCTGAAATTGAGCATTTAGCTGAAAATACAGGGTGGCTGGAGCATGGAGGAGAGGATTCCCTCCATACTCTGGCCCCCCTGCATTGGATAGGCATCAGCCTCTGAGTTCAGAAGCTGATGTCCATCCTGATAGGTTTGTGCCCTTAGAATATTTAGCAGTTCAGTGCTTGACGTGATGAGGGCAATCAAGGGAGGAAGACTTGTTTTTAGCATGGGCACTTTCTGTATATTGTAAGCTAGCAAGGGGTATCTGTCAATCTCTGTAAGCCAGCCTTTTGCTAAGAGTGGAATTATGAGCACAAAACCTGAATCTAAGCTGAAAAATCATAGGGTTGGTTCATTACACTGACTTAAGCAGGCCACACAGCTAAGTGTATGTAAGTGTAGATCACAGATGGGGAATCTGGTGCCTCCAGATGTCAATGGACCACAACTCCATCATCCCTCATGATGGGTGATGCTGGCTTGGCTGTTGGGAGTTACAGCCCAACAATATCTGGAGGGCCATATTTTCCTCACCCCTGGTGTAGATGTATGCACCAAGGCCTGGGTTTTGGAGCTGGAGCTTAACACAGGGGAAAGAGGTATCGGGTGGGAATGACATTTGTGACATGATGCCACTCTTGCACTGGTTGCCAATTTGTTTCCAGGCACAATTCAAAGTGGTGAATTCAATAAACCAAAATTTATTGGTTTGTGTGTTTGTTTGTTTACTTACTTACTACTACACCACCCAGTAATCAAAGTGTTTGGGGTAGTTCACAACCCCTCCTCCCCCCTTAATATAAGCATAAGGTGTTGCTGATTGCCTTTAAAGCCCTAAATAGTTCGGTTGCAGGCTACCTGAGGGACTCTCTCCTCCCGTATCGGCCTGTCCAGTCATTAAAAAAAAGTGGAGGGGCCCTTTTCTACGATAGAGGCATGGCTGGTTAGAACAAGAAACAGGGCCTTCTCAGAGGCTCTGCCATTCCACACCTTGCCCAGTGAAGTTCAGGTGGCCCCCTCTCTGGTTGTCTTCCAATGGTTTGTCAAGACACCTTTTTTTATTCTGGCAGGCTTTATCAGATGACTGTGTTTCTATTTGTTTTATGGATATTGTTGTTTTAAGTTTGATGTTGTGACTTTAACCATTGTAAGTCACTCCCAGCAATGCCTTCTCTGTAGTGGCACCCACCTTCTGGAAAACCCTCCCCTGTGCAGTTTGGGAGGCAGAAAATGTGGCATTTTTCAAACACCTCCTAAAAATGCTCCTTTTCTCCCAGGCTTACCCTGGGCTGTAACTGCTGTTGGGTTTTACTTTGGTTTTACATGCCACTTTTAAACTTTTACGTTTTATATTGTTTTATCATGTTGTATTTTATGTTTTTAATTGCTGTGAACAGCCTCAGTTGTTGGGCAGTATAGAAATGTAATTAATAAATGAATAAATAATGCCCATATGCATAGGTATGAATTTTTATATAAATAAGAGTATATAATGCACGGGAGAGAGGACATGCAGGCCTCCTGAAATCTGAATTGACAATGTCCATTGTAAATGGTTAATAGTAGAAATGCCACTCAGGATATGGCAAGGCTGCAGTCCTAAGCACTCTTTCTAGGGAGTAATTCCCATTAAGCTCAGTAGGACTTCTTTCTGATACATGGATAAGATTGCATTGTAAAATTACTGCCCTTTTCATAACAGCAATTTAAGTTGTTTCATTTGTGAGCCATTAATGGATTCCTCATTCCTCTCCCCCACCTTTTCTGTAAATCTCACAGCAGATGAACCAACAGCTTGGCAATAAACAAACACCTGTCAATTAGGGGCACTCTCTTCATTCCAAATGGCCCCATGTTCTGTCATATAAAATGACAGATAGATGATGCAAATACTTATAAAATGCAACTTTTCATCCATTCTTCAGATCACAGTATCCATCCCCATTTTTCTCCCAGCTAAAAGGCCTATTACTGGGTGGTATAGAAGCATACACAAGATAAAGGATAAAGGCAAGAGAAGGAAAATTGGGCAAGCGGGGAATGAATCCATAGTATCTATGGAAATAACATTTAATCAGAAGAACAATGATAAGCATATAAATAACACATGTTCTGCACTGGTTGCTATTGCCATATATTAAGCTTTCAAATGAACACTTACTTCACATGCCTCAACTCTGTGACACCACAGCCCCGATCCAAATGTCACACCCTGGTGGCTTTTTATAAATAAAAAAACTCCCCACACACATTGCAACATCCTTTTGGTCCATTTCACACATCCTATTTACCACCAGAATGCACAACATTACAACAGACTAAAAACCTGCCACCAAGAGTTGGATGGTTCGTTCAAATCAATAAATACCATTCAGCTGTCCAGCATGCCAAAACTTTTCTATCCTTGTTATCCCTTCAGGACTACCGTGTCACAGTCTTCCTGTGACAGGAGAAAGCACGTAAAATTTTCTGGGAGCTTGACCTGGTAACAGATAGTTTGGCCACAGTTATCCATACTCTGGTCACAGCCTGTCTGAATGACAGCAATGAGTTATTTGTAGCACTTCCTCTGAAAACAGTTCAGAAGCTTCAGTTAGTAGTGCAGGATACTGTGGCCAGAGTTTTCAGTGGCACTGCTTGCATGGATCATACCTTGGTGGTATGATTGGGGGTCATACAATCTCAAAAGAACATCACTGGCTACTTATTTGCTTTCAGGCCCAATTCAAAGTGTTGGTGCTTGGGACCCATGAACTTGAATGTGCACCTCCTCCCATACTAACCTGCCTTGACGTGTAAGGTCATTGGCCAATGCCTTTCTCCAGATGCCATGTCCATCACAGGTGGGGCTTGTTTCAATGAGGGAGAGGGCTTTCTTGGCAGTGGTAACCCAGCTATTCATTTATAAGCTGCTTTTAAGGGCCAAGCCCTCACAAAGCAACATACACAAAATTCTTGACACAATCATGCACTAGGCAGAACACATAAGTATACAGTAGATATAGCAAACAGGTATATGAGAAAACTGCTTTGGAATACACAGCTACCAGTTCTCTTTAGGAAGGCCTATGCTGAAGGGGTGAAGTAAATCTCAGATGGAAGGGAGTTCCAAGACTGTGCGGCCACCACTGAGAAGGCCCTGGGTTGGATCCAGACCTAGTCATGTGTAAAGGAGACCCACTGAAATCAATTGGACTTAAATTGGTCATGACTAACAAGTTCCATTGATTTCAGTGGGTCTACTCTACATATGACTAGGTCTGGATCCAGCCCCCTGGTGATAATTGCTCACCAAATTATCTGATTTTACCAGCAGGAACACCAGCAGAACATCTGGCACTATGGAATGCCCTCTCCAGGAGGTATGCCTGGTGCCAGCTGTGCTGTCTTTTAGGGCCCTGACAGAATCTTTGTTAAATTTACCCAGGCATTGAAAAACATTTTTTACCATCTTAAGTATTTAAAACTCTGACTTTTAATTGTGGTTTTCTCTGCTGGCTGTTTCGTATTTATTTGGTGTTGATTTTCGTAAACTGCCTTGAAATTACTGATAAAAGGCAGTTTATAAATGTTTTAAACAAACTCTAGTTGGAAAGAGTGCAGAAAAGGGCAACTAAGGGAGAAATCCTATGGCCACTAGACGGCCATAGGATATGTTGTTTTCCGGGAACCAACCTCCCCCCAATTCCGCACTGCCTCTGAGGCAGTGCGGAACAGCCCCATCCTCCGTGCTTGAAAGAGGAGTGCGGAGCAGCCGGAAAGGGGCGTGGTGTCAGGGTAGACACTGAGCCCATAGAATCCCAGAGTAGTTCTGATTCGGAGGAAGAGCAGTCGATCCTGGGAGAGGAGCGTGCCCCTTTTCCCCAGGGCCCGCAGCTGACAGAGATTCCTCCCACCAACATTCCTAGATTAGAAAGCAGTCCAGGGAGTGACCCAGCACCGATAGCAGACTGGGTGGATGCACGGCGCAGACGCAGAGAGCGGCGCCAAATGGAGAGCGCGGAAAGGAGGCGTAGCGCCCGGTTGGCGCTCAAAGAACGGTTGCGCCCAGAGGATCCAAGGGAAAAGGGGAGGGATTCTCCCTAGTCCTTATATTCAGGGGTCTGCCAGTAATTGCCTTTCAAACGGGGACCAACTGTTCCAACTTAGGGCATAGGGATGCTGCTGCTCAGATCTAGTTGCTACCTGTAGAGTTGTTAAGTTGTAAAAGAAGAATAAAGCTTTGAAAAGAATCCCTTTGTCTGCGTCTGGACTTGGCTACTGGATTAGACTGAGAGAGCCCTCCAAGGAGCCCTTGACACGTGGCTGGGGGCGTTCCAGGGCGGGGAGGGCGGAACTGCCTGTAAGGCACATCCTATGTGTCGTACAGCAGCCTTCTTCCCCGTTCCGTGGTCCTGTGGCTAGACAGCCGCAATCAGCTGTCTAGCTGAAAAAGCAGGGCAGGAGAAGCACAGAGGGAAGAATCCCCTCCATGCTTCTCCTGCCCTGCTTTGGATAGGCGGTCACCTCCAAGTTCGGAGGCAGCCACCTATCTCAATAGGATTGCTCCCTAAAATGATCAAGGGGCTGGAGCAACTCCCCTATGAGGAAAGGTTACAACTTCTGGGACTGTTTAGAGAAAAGGTAAGTAAAGGGAAGACATGATAGAAGCGTACAAAATTATGCATGGTCTGGAGAAAGTAGATAGGGAGATAATTTTCTCCCTCTCTGATAATACTAGAAACCAGGATCATCTCATGAAGCTGACTGGTGAGAGATTCAGGACAGATAAAAGGAAGTACTTCTTCACACAGTACATATTTAAACTATGGAATTCACTACCACCAGATATAGTGATGGCCACCAATTGAGATGGCTTTAAAAAGCGATTGGACAAATTCATGGGGATAAGGTGACCAATGGCTACTAGTCCTGATGGCTATATGGTACCTTCATAATCAGAGGCAGTATGCCTATGTACAACAGTTGCTGGGGAACATGGGTGGGAAGATGTTGTTGGACTCATGTCCTGCTTATCGGTTTCCTGTGGGCAGCTGGTTGGCTGCCGTGTGGACAGAATGCTGGACTAGGTGGACCCTGGTCTGATCCAGCATGGCTCTTCTTGTGTTCTACAGCCCCTTGGCTTTCTGGAAGGAATTGCAGCTGGGTTTCCCCAATGTGAGCTGCTCCAACTAAGATGATTTTCAAAGGCCTTGCCCCATGTCCCTTGATACTGTAAGGGAACAAGCATGTAGTACAGGGATGAGCAACATGTGGCCCTCCAGATGTATTGGCCTACAACTCCCATCAGCCCTTTCCAGCATAGCCAGCAGGGCAATGACATCATAAAAGCCTGGTCTGGAAGCACCTTCTGTATCACCTCTCAGATAGCTATGGAATAAAATCGCTTTTCAAGGCATACCTTGAATTTGTAATTGCTGGCAGTTTGGAATAGAGATCTATTTCTCACACATATTTGCTCCTATACTTCCTGACTCATGTGCTGCCAGCCCCTGTTGGAGACATAGGCACCAAGCTGATTGCACTGCTAATGTCATAACTTATTGTGACTTTTACCTACTGATATTGATTTTAAATCAGTAGATCTGCACACACTATACTAACAGAAATGGAGAAAAATAGTGACAGCCAATTGCTACAAAATATATTTGCTTTGTATATATAATTGCCAGCAGCTTTTAACTTGCTTGCTCTAATTGACTAGTGTCTGTTTGTTTACTGCCAAGCTGTGCAAACACTCTTAAATCAGTTCACTTCTGTCTCGGTTTTAGAGCATTGCCCTGATTCAGCTGTCAGTGTAGCTGGAAACAGAGCTTGGCATCTTAACAAAGGCTCCGCAGAAATCAGAAGACACACCTAGTGACTATATGCAATACTGACTGGCTGATAATTTTTGTTCAGCACACTTGGCAAGGGGGCTGATTAAGTCTTTTCACTGAGCCCCAGCAAACTGGCAGTTGTAAGGGCCAATCTAAATGAAATGGCAAAAGATCTGTGATTGGATCTCATTTTAAAAAAATATTTTTAAAACTCACTAATTAATTATCATTGCCCAATCCTGTTACGCAAGAGGAGATAAAGAATGTCCACACCAGCATACTCCTTTTCTATCTTATACAGAAATATGTTAACACTTCCTCTTACACACACACATATGAATTAGAGCTATGAACAAATGGCCTCTAAAAATTCTTCACCCTATTTGTGGGCAGAGAAACTGGGGGGACAATTTTACCAGATTTCTCCTAGGGGAGGAAAAATTCACCAGCAGTTTCTCACAGAGAGGGCTCGCTATTGGCAGGGCTGGTAGCACAGGTTCTTTCTTTTTTCCTTGGGGTTTTTGGTTTATTGTAATGCTTCTGTAGGTGGCAACACCATCAACTGTGTTGAGGCTTCTACCTTTATGAGGCAGAATCTTGAATTTCTTTTGGTGGTCTTTTTGAGCTTACCTAATCACTGCTGGGTGGCTGGGTGTTTTCTCTCTCTGTTCCACATCTCTCCATCACTCTGCAGCCTCCCAGGCCACCTGCACTTCCTGAACTGAAAAGGCCCCATGAGAGGAATTGCCTTCTGATGTCTTCCTCATGATGGCTTTAGCTGAAGTGTGGGAAGCAGAGGAGGCTACAGGCTGCCACAGAGATTACCCTACAATGACAGGCAGGAAACTCATGCACGTTGCTCAGCCACCTCACAGGTAAGGTAAGCACAAGAACCCCAAACCCAACTCATGGGAATTTCTCCTCCTCTGAATTTCTTTTCGAAAGCCATTTCTTTTCTATCCGATTGAATGAGAACGGTTGAAAAAAATGTGGGAGACGTTTTTGGCACAGCACTAATACGAAAGGGCCCACAAGCAGCAAAGCCTCCTGGCCAAAGCGCCAGGTGGATGATCCACCCACCATGCCAGCTTCTCTCATTGGGGAGGATGCGGAGCAGGCAAAGGGGAGCCGACTCAATCCTCTTTGTTCCTCAGAGTGAAGGGGACTAGGTTGGCTCGGCCTTGCTCTGCTGGGTGGAAAATTGCTCCTCCGCTTGGTCCCTTTGGCTGGGGAGGCAACTGGGAGGGCACGCGCCTAAGGGAATCCCCACTGGTGTCTTTGATCTGTGATTGGGGATAAAGTGGGGATTACCCTCCATGCTGCTCGCCCTCAGAATTGGGAGGAATTCCGAGGTGAACAGGGGAATTCAAATTCCTGCTTGATGTCCAGTTACAGATTGGAGAAATAATGGGGACTCCTCTCCCCTTCTCCTCTCTAAGCCCCTGATAGCCTTCAGGAGACTGGGCTTGGAGAGGTAGCAGGGCTTTGGGAGTGGAGGGGACAGGGCCTGCAGTAGGAGCCTAAGTCTCCACAGGCCAGATGGGGAACTGCTGCAGGTCAGATTACACTTGCAGGCCAGAGGTTCCCCATCCTTGCACACAGTGGTGGGAAGCAAAAATGCAGCTGACCGCAATGATCCTATGCTCTGCCCAAGAGATGGCAACCAGTGCATTGGGCAAGACTTAGAAGAGAGAGTAGGGTTTTCTTCACACACAGCTTTTATCCTGTGATTGAGATGGCTCCTTCACGGAGGTTTGTGGGCTCTTTACATGATGCCGTGACCCTCCAGGGCATCTCCTGCACTAAATGCCTTTGTTCTGTTTTTAAATAGATTGCAGATAATGAGCTATCAAATTACACCGTTGTGTTCCGCTTGAGCTCCCACCATGAAAACAGGAAAAACTGCAAGAAGAGGAGCGAGATCAATGAAAGATAATGGAAGACTCAGATATGGGGAGGAGGAGGGGGAAAGGGGAGGAGGGAAAGGAAGCAGGTGAAAAAGGGAGTCGTCGTGAGTCCGCATTTAAAATGGAAGCAGAAAGCCCCTTTTAAACACAGGATTTTAGGCTGATGTAGAGATGTCCTAAATTTAGAAGGGGGACTGAGGACGACCAGCTGCATTCACACAATACAATGCCCCAGAATTCCTCCTGGCTTTATTGTTCACAAGTGAGCATGTGCAATTGCTTCCACTTGGATCCTCTCACCTTCAGTAGCCAGAAACCGACCTGAACCTGAACGTGACTCATGAGAAACTCTCAGACAAGCCAGGAAATGTAAGCCAACTACACATTCTGACTTCAGGCTCTGGCTTGTTAAGAGAGAGACAAACCAGGAGTCCTGGTGAAGTCCTGGTTACTAAAGCTGCTGCCACCGGTGGGAGGAGACGAGCAGGAGTGATCGGTCAGCATGGACCAGCACGTCTGCTTGTGCACAGTAAGCCAGGATTCTTCAGAATTCTGGCTTATCACTTCATGTGAAATGTGGTTACTGTCTTAAATATTCAAGACTTTACTTTTGAAGTCCTCCTGCCTCTGCACTGAAATGTCTTTGTGTTATAAAACATGGCACCCTTAGTGGCCACTGTTGTTGCAAGAATATTGTAGAAGGGGGCAAAGACTCTGCAACAAGAGGGCTCCTGCCCAGTCCAACAATCGTGCAGGAAAATAGCACACATTGCCAAGCCAACATAGGCAACAAAGAACGTAAACCTCTGTTATTATACAGGAAACCGCTGGAAAATATTAAAGGAAATATAAGGCAAACTAAGGGGGCTCGCCTAGTGGTGGCTATACACGAACAAAAAAACATTGTTAGCCATCCACTATATTTATCACGTTGAAGGAACTGGTGGGGGCATTCCACAACATCAGAAATAAATACTTTATATGGCAACAGTAGAGAGTAAAAGTAAAGGGACCCAGATCTGAACAGGACAATGTTTTCATAAATTTAATATATGTAAGGGAAATTTTATGGTGAAAGCTTCAGTACGTTCGCTGTCCATAAAGATAACAGAGTAAAATGAAGGGCTTTCTCATAGCAATTTTATGTTATTATAAAATAAATCCATAACTGCCATACTAATGTGTGACAGGGTTTTTGTTTTATATATATTGATTTTATTAATTACATTTCTATACCACCTAATAGCTGAAGCTCCCTTTTAAAAAGCACAATTAAAACAAATATAGTTAACTGCTATTCATTTAAATGATCTTTAATGATTGCAAAAGTTTGGTAAAAGGGGATTTTTCAGACGATAAGATTGCTACTGATATTTGTCAAAGTTGTACTGCATGTTGTTTGTGAAAGAGAAAGGAACCTCCTGCCTGCCTATTTTTGTTATTTTTCTGGTATTTTTCTGTACAAATTTATTTACACAGGTTAAAGCTGCAGTTACAGATTCTCATACCTATAAAACTGTTGCACTGAGACTCATGTCTTGACTAATCCTATTATCTCCCAAAGGGAATCCCATGGCTCTATTTGGATGCCAAACCTGTTTGCTTGAGCAGCCCTCAGAAACCTCCCTGTAATGTCCTGCTAAGTGGGGAGGAGAATTTTACTTCTCCCTGATTCTCTGGAATTCTTTCTTTTCATTAATTCATCATCATAACTGATGGGCAAAACAAAATAGTAAATTCTATAATAATGTTTTAAAAATCAAAAACTGAGAACCCGCAAATCTGTTCCAATAATTAACAGGTAGTTCTGAAAACCACTACATATTGTTTTGCATTTGATGCAGCCTTTCAAGAGAAGTTAATTTTCCCCCATGGAACTTTATTTTATTTTGTAATAAAGTTAAAAATACAGGCAACAAAAAAGAACAACACACATAACAATACATCAAGATCACTAAAGAAGCTCACTGATTATAATGCAATCTTTAATATATCATGGATATGCTTGTGGGACAACTAGAGTAAAACAGCCTAAGGCAAAGTTCAGTATCTAATTAAATACTGAATATATAAGTTATACAGCATGTATAAGAGGCAGGGGTGTGTGTGTGTGCATTCGTGCGTGTGTGTATCATAGTCAGAAAAAATATAGGCATCTATACTGGGCCGAAATTTGATCAGATATTTGAAGGGCTTCCATGTAGGAAATAAACAGAAACCATAGTGCACTATCTTTTTTAAAATTAGGATTCCTTGTTTGCTGACTTGCTGAGTATGTTAGTATATAATTGTGTCATTGTAGTCACAGGTCAATTTTTAATAACTGTACTTTAGGGGTATTTGGTGACTTGTTCACTTGCTTGTTAACTATATTCAAGGAATCGTTCAGGGTATTCACCCACAATTTTAAGTTTTCATCTGAATCTTTCAGATATCCCAATGCTGTAAGCAAATGGGTCTATTGGTAACCTGTCATATATACAAATCACTTTGTGTATGTGCATTTTTCCATAAAAGACTGAAGGTTATGACATGGCTTTCAAAAGATTTCTGCGTGGGTGGGATATGTAATAAAACTCTCACCACTTGGTATGTAATTACAATAATTGGC
Source organism: Heloderma suspectum (assembly GCF_057233095.1). Classification (NCBI taxonomy): domain Eukaryota; kingdom Metazoa; phylum Chordata; class Lepidosauria; order Squamata; family Helodermatidae; genus Heloderma; species Heloderma suspectum. The sequence goes on from NC_139458.1 coordinate 270,129,480, forward strand.
TTATGATATAGTTACAGGTATACCATCATAAATTACAATTAGGTATATGTAATAACCTGTATTCATCCCAAACAGGGTGGACTGTAGAATTCTCTGAGGAAAATAGTTTGACTGAGGGGTGTTTTGGTTTCTGGCATAACTACATTAATTGCTAACTGTTGTTCCCAAGTGTTCTACACTAGGATCCAGTTCACACGTTGTCAACAACCTACTGGTTGGTAACTGTGGGTTGTTGGAAATGCAGGGGGAGCAAGCAAGCTGGTTCTTCCCCGCCTCCTCCTCTTGTGATAAATAACCCTGAGATGCTCTGTTCCTGGGATCCAAACCCAGAACTCTGCGTTTGTTGGGGGATGAACAACCCAGAGTTCCAGGTTTGGATGTCATGATAAATAACCCAGGGACAGGACATTCTGGGTTGTTTAACTCTGCCTGGCAGCAGTGGGAGCAGGCAGCCAGCCAGGAACTGGCTCACTCACTCAGTCCCGCTGCATTTTCAACCACCCAACGTTTGTTAACCATCGGTTGTTGCAACGTGCAAACTGGATCATTGGTGACCTCCGGTTCAACTTCTCCATTTCAACCAACCAAGGCCTCACATGTCTCAGGGCTCCCTTATGCCTTGCTATGGCTGGAGAATAGTTGCTGGCCATTCAACTGAAGTTGGATAGAAACAAGATTGAAATAACAGCAGTGAACAGGCAGTTACACACTGCACTTCCCAGCCACCACCAGCTCTCTGAGCAGTGTTTGGGGGCAGACCAAGGCATACACCCCCTTCTTTCACTGCTTCTGGGAGGTAGGAATAATGCCTGCAGCCCAGCCTTAATGGAAAGACTTGTGACCCAAGGATGATATGGACTCCCTACTATTTCCCTTGGCCATGCATATTTTCAGCCTGGAGTGACTGCTACACCTAGAATATCAGTCTTGTGTTGATGAACAAAACTACCTTTTATTATCTACATATGGTGAGATGACTGCACTCCTATATGTTAGATTGAAACGGTATAGTCATTCATAAAGTTGTTGTTATTGTTATTATATTTCTATACCACCCCATAGCCGAAGCTCTCTGGGTGGTTTACAGAAGTTAAGTGAGCAATCCTATGGCTGCTAGACAGCGGCTAGACAGCCATAGGATATCTGGTTTTCCAGGAACCAACCTCGGAGCCCACGGTCCAAGGTCAGTTCCTGGAGAACCGACCTCCCCATGCTTCTGTGCTGCCTCGGAGGCAGCGGGGAACAGCCCCATGACCCGCACTTGCAAGGGGAGTGCAGAGCGGCCGAAAAGGGGCGTTCCTGGAGGGCGTTCCAGGGTGGGGAGGGCAGAAATGCCTGTATGACATATCCAATGTGTCATACAGAAGCCTCCTCCCCCGCTCTGCCCCCCCGCGGCTAGACAGCCGCAATCGGCTGTCTAGCCAAAAATGCAGGGCAGGAGAAGTGCAAAGGGAACGATCCCCACCGTGCTTCTCCTGCCCTGCATTGGATAGGCTGTCGCCTCCAAGCCGCCTATCTGAATAGGATTGCTCCCTAAAACATTAAAATACAATATACAAAGCTTAAACACCATTTACAAAGTTGAAGCTAGACTCTAGTAAAACTGTCTTCGTGAAGATGCTCTTGATGATTCTTTGGAAGTTCTGGCTGGTACAGACATTGAAAAGACCAAACAGGATCAATTAAATCTTGTTGTTGTTCAGTCGTTCAGTTGTGTCCGACTCTTCGTGACCCCATGGACCATAGCACGCCAGGCCTTCCTGTCCTCCGCTCTCTCCCGGAGTGTGCTCAAGTTCATATTCATTGCATCGATGAACCAATAATTATTCACTAACTGATTAATCTCCAAGCATGTTTACCTCACTCTTTTATTTTAAATTATTTTTAGGCTGCCTTTAGGCTAAAACCCACTCCAGGTGGTATACAGGATAAAATATCAGAACAGTATACAAATAGGGAATTAAAATACAATAAAACAGATTACAAAGATAATCAGAGTAGGTAGTAAAATGGAAAACGTGAAAAAACACAAATCCAGATACAAAACAGAGAAATAACACAGCATAATTGGTTTAATAGTCATTAAAAAGGGCCAAAGATTCACTGAAATAAGATAGCCTTTGCTACCTGCCTGAAAGCCAACAAAGATGGAGCCAAGAATGTGTTTCCTTGAGAAGGTGTTTCCTAAGTCTTGGCACCACCACACAAAAGGTCCTGCCCTTTGTGCTTGCCCACTGCACCTCTAAGTAGCAAGGGAATACAGTGGAAGGCCTCTGAAGTTGATCTTGGTGTTCAGACAGGTACATATGGGAACTACCCTGGTGCTAGGCCTTTCTGGGCTTTAAATCTCAAAACTGGCACTTTGAATTGAGCCTGGAAATAAACCAGGAGCTCATGAAGATACACTTAATACAGCAGTAATAGGATCCAAGATGCTGGCCCCAGATAATCATCTGGCAGTTGCATTTTTATACATTTTTTAATCCTCTTCAAAGCCATCCCTGTGTACAGTCAGTGCATAACAGTAATCCACTCTAGATGTGACTAGGGCATTAAGGACCAAAGTCAAGCCTGATCTTGCCAGAAAAGGGGTAATGCAGAATCTTGCCAATTCATTTAGTACCTTCTCACCATGTTAGGGGGCAAAAAGAGGGAGCTCACAAATGCACCATCTCCTTGCAGTCTCAATCCATGTAGAATCCCTGGGACAAATTATCATCTGAACGGTCCCAAACTGAATGGCAAAAGCTGGAATGGCACTTTAGCAGGGTTTTTTTTTCCCTTCTAGGTTGCCATCACAGATAATATCCCTTTTTTAATCCGATGACTTAGAGGCATGTTTGTGAAACAGGGGCCCTCTGTGACTGTATAGAGAACAGTAGCTTTACAGTGCCTTCTCTTGACTACTGTCAACATCAATTGAACCTCACATGGCAGTGTTAATTTGTCTCTTACAGGCCCACATTGCATAGCTTGTAAATATACAAAAACGGTAATATTTTGTTATGCAAAGCATTCTTCTATGAGTCGTGAAAGGTCCCCTTGGATGTTGTTGGCACATTTTGACACTTAATTGGCAGATATACTCTTTGAATTAAAAACACACATGCATTCACAAGTGCTGAAGCTGTGCCATAGGATCACAACCTAAAATATTTACTATTTGTTAATAGCATTTACAATGTGCTAAAGTAACACTGGCAAGTGGTAGCCCTTGATGCTTCCAAAATGAACCAAGCAGGAATTCAAAAGAGATAATTTCACTGATGCATCATTAAGGTGTGACTGCATGGAATCAGCATAGATTTGATACCAAATGTTTGACATGAAAGAGAGTGAACGACCTAAGGACAACAAGTCAAAATTTCAGTCTTAGGCCTAACCTGGAAAAGAAGCAGCAAGGGATAGACATCCTGAAATGTAATGCCTAAGTATAATTCCAAAGCTGAAAAATGAATTAATAAAATCGATAATTCAATTTGATTTACAATATTAAATTATTTGTTGGCTGTAGACTAAAACTTATTAAAATGGAAAATATTTCATTGATTCCCCTAGGGTAGTAGATTCATTTAGCTTGTCTATACAGTACTGTGGCTTATTGATTTGTAGTTCAGTAAATACATTGTGGGCTTGGACCTCAGAGGCCACTTGTGGCATTTGAACCTCAGAGGCCTAAGCAACATTACTTTGGCACAATCTCAGCATGCACGCACGAGCAATTTTAGGAGATGCGCATTTTACCAACACATCACCCTGGTTCGCATGATCACCATGGCTTGTTTAAGCCACAGCACATTTATTTTTACTATTTTATTTTTTACTGGTGCGTGCTGGGTGCCATTTGCCTAATTATCTGCCTGAATGTGGATTGTCGTGTGGGCTGAACCCAAGCAGCATGGCTTGCTTGAGGGGGAAAGAACCCTCAAATAACCTAACAACAGGCCATGGGTAATTTGAGGGTTGTTTCCCCCTCAAGCAAGCCATGAGTTACCCAGGCGAGTAATTAGACAAACGGCGTCTGGTACACATCAGCACCCATCAGAACGTAAGCATGCCACTATCCTAAACTATGCGCAGTATGGAAGGTCTGCCCATGACGCTTCCATAAAGCTGATGCAATACTCGCATGTTCGCATGTAATGGCAATTCCTGGGTTGTTTAACCAAGCAATTGCTGTGGCTGAGTGGGAGCGAGCGAGCGCACTCCCTCCAGCATGCTCATTGCTTCTGCTTTCAAGCCCATGTTTTGTTGTTGGGTTAACTCTGGGTTGTTTAACCCTGAAACAAGCTCAAATTCCTGGGTTTGGCTATCACTATAACAACCCAGGAACAGGGCATTCCAGGTTTGTTGACTGAAAGAGGAAGCGCCGAGTGTGTGGGAGGCAGTGTGCTCACTTGCTCCCGCTTGGCCACAGCAGTTCTTGGGTTAAAAAAAACAGGAATTGTTCTTTCATGTGAAATGATTCTACATTACACTTGCATCGCTGTGCTGACACATCTGATTTTATATCCTTATATACAGCACAGCAAGTAGTCTAAAGATAAGTCTGTTACCTGCCCAGGAGAGAAGGAGGAGAGAGAAGAACAATCAGTTACTGGCAACACAGGAAGTGAGGAGGAATATTTTCTCGTTACTTTCTAGGGCTGCGCTAATGTACCATATATATTAATAACTGGGAGAACGTGACCTGAAACAGCTGATCATGACGAAGACAGAGAGAGAAAGCATGCTTCTTACAGCACAATCTCTGCATATTTACTCAAAATGAAGTCCTGCTGTGCTCAGTGGGGCTTCCTTCCAGGTAAATACGCATAAAATTGCAGCCTTAAGTTCAATCCTATACACACTTTCCTGGAAGGAAGGCCCATTGAACTCAGTGGGACTTGGTTTTGAGTAGAGATGCACCATTAGTATACCATTTACTAGACAATGTTGTGAGAGAAACAAAATCAGTATGTAGACACTATGTTTAACCTTAGTTCATTCCCCTACCCACACCCACCCCTAAATCCTCAGATCAAATTGCTTCCCCTAAACCAAGGAATATTTCCCTTTTAACTCTCTTTCAGTTTGGAGCAACAACAAAAAAGGAATCTGAACTGCAGACTTAGGGATTTGCCCAAACATGTCTTTTAAAGGTATGCTTGGAACCACAAAGATGTTTCTTAAGAGAAATGAATTAAACACAAATACATCAAAATTGGTTCCTTCCTGTGCTTACAGGGCTTCTAAGAGACAGAGGGTTGTAACCCTGGATAGAACAGGGTTGGTCAAAGACACAGACCCCCACCAAATGCAGCAAATTGCCAAATTTGCTGCAAAATGCACCAAATTGCCAAATGCAGTTTAGGCAATGCTGAAATGCAGCCTGTGGCAAGCCTGGTTGTGCATGTGTGCACACACACTGTGTGTGTGTGTGTGTGTGTGTGTGTGTGCGTGTGTGAATGATAAACATTATTTCCAACAATTATTCCTGGCAGCCTGGGATTTACTCAGTGATTGCCCAGTAGCATAAAGTCATGTTGTTGTTGTTTTTCACAGCTGCGTCTGGCTCAGCACCCTAAACCTCACAGTATAGGAATAAAAGCTGAACAAATAAAGCGGGACATTCAGAGCACACCGAACCTCATCTTCAAGTCTGTATCTTTTTGACTGATGCAGACCTGAAATAAAATGCACATGAATCACTTCTTGTGTTGCTCGAATTATGCATATGTCAGCACCAGATGGCTTAGCAGGAGTGAGCAACTTGTGGCCTTTCAGAAGTTTTGGCCTACAACTCCCATCTGGCCTAGCCAGCACAGCCACTGCTGAGAGATCATGGGAATTGTCAGCCAAAACATCTGGAGGGCCACAACTTGCCCATCACTGAAGTAAAGGTGATGCTATGGTTCCATGTATGTGTCTCCAGTTAGACAGGGAAGCACATGAACAAATGGATGCTGTGAACACAATTGTAGGATCATTCACAGTCCAGGGCTGCACAGTTCCTGTAAAAGACTAGATATAACAAATGCAGCCCTGATCAAGATGGCGGCAGCATTGTCAGAGTTGGCAGCACCCACCACTTGTTTGGCTCTACAGGAAACTAAATCCAGCTCCCTCTTAAAATGGCAATTCCTGCAGCCAGAGCTGACATTACCAAGCATCTTGGTCCAAGACGCTTTGCTGCCTGAGGCAAACGATAAGAAGGCACCCCCTCCCATTCCATGTACAACAGCTGACTGACTAACACTGATGATAAGACAGCATCCTCCACTATACCTGAAGGCCGCAGGCTAACTTAGGAGGCCCAGAGCAGATCCCCATGGCTCACACGGCTCTCCTCCAAAACCTTGTTGCCACCTCCCAGCATCTGCTGCCTAAGGCGACTGCTTTACTCTAACAAATGGTAGGGCTGGCCCTGTCTTGATAGGTGCATGCAGTTAAGGGTAGCTGAATTAAGACATTTTTACATTATCACTTTAGGCTTCGCCACTTAGCTCTCTGCTTTTCATATGTTATGCAAGAACAATCTAAGCAACACAGGCCATAAAGACCAAAATAAAGTTTCTCCTCATTTTCACAACCTATTTAGAATGTCAGTTACCTCTGATGAGGAATTATCTAAATGCCCATAGGAAAGGCTTTTCTTTGAGCTAAGGCTGCAACCAAATTAACAGCACACTCCTATACATTTCTACTCAGAAGTAAGCCCCACAGAATTCAATGGGACTGGCTGTCAGATAAGTGAGTGTAGGACTGCAGCTTAAATTAATTTTATTGAATAATCGCATAAATATGGACAAATTAATCAGTTATTCTATTAAGCAAATGGGTAAAGCCAATTATTTTTGAAGCAAGAAACATCCTTTCTTAGCTTTTAGATGATAACACACATGTCACAGGCGGCATCCCCCCTTCTTGCTTGCACAGGTCAGAATGCCTGTTCTGAGATGGTGTTTGCCATCTGCAGCTTCTATAAGCACTTGCATTAAAAATACTTGCTTTTAAAAATCTACTGCCCAATTAATCAGGCACACCTTTTTAGTTGATTAATAGCTTTTAATCAATTAATCAAGTCAATTGATGGATGAAAGCTGCAATCCTTACCCGAGTGTAAGCCTTATGGAAATCAATAGGACTTACTTCTGAGGAGACCTATAGAGGATTGCGCTGTAAGCCTTGCAGCCTTTATATGGTAAATCCCAGGTCTGTGAGATAGGCTGTGTTTATTCGAGAAAGAGGGCAATGCACTCTCCATATGCTCAAAGACAACCTATTATTTCTCCACAATTTTGTGGGCTCATCTTTGGCTTTCCCATTAGTTTCAAGTGCTGAACTTTAGTGAATCTTGTCTCAAAGGAGAGAGATAAGAGAGACTAACACATTAGGAGCAGATACGTTAATAAAATCTGGGGGCAGAATCCAATGGAGCACTTACACCCCCGCTGATTCCCTTCCACCCCGTCAATTCCCCTCCACAAGTGGTAGGTCCCACCCATTCTGTAGCACAAACGAGACCCACTGCTTATGCAAGGGAGATGCAGTGCTTCCTAGAGGAAGCCCCCAAACAAGTGGAAACGCTCATTTCTGGAAGGAGGCAGGTTGGCGGAGCTCCTTTATGTGAGCTCCGCCAATCTGCCTCCTTCCAGAAATGAGCGTTTCTGCTCGTTTTGGGTTGCCCTGGAAGCACTAAATTGATGTTGCTGCATGCACAACAGAACTGCAAGGTGTATGAGAATCGGCAGGGGTGTGAAGCACTCGTTTGGATTCTGCCCTATGCCACAATCCACCAGGAAATTCTCCTGTTGAAATGAATGGGAATACCACAAGAGCCTGGTGGGCGATTACATGGGCAACTTGTGGCCCTCCAGATGTTTTCACCTGCAGCTCCCATTATCACTCACCATTCTCTATGCTAGCAAGGGCTGCTGGGAGTTGTAGGCCAAAATATCTGGAGGGCTACAAGCCTCTCCCCCCAGGTATTACAGTAATAGAAAAGAAAACATTTGTAAATAGCTGGCATCAAACAGTTTCTATTAATTTCTATTAATTTTTATTAACTTGGGCCCTATTTAAACAAAGGTTTTGGCTGTTTGAGCAGAATACAACGCCTATGACTTTTGACTTTGGGGAGCTATTTTTACATGACTTGTGCTCTTTCCCACATGACACTCATGTGATTTTTTTTTAAGCCACCCTTGTTATGACAAAACTCCGTCCTCAGTTATGCGTAACAGAGTTAAGAGCTTCCCACCCTCATGTTAATGTCGACTCTTTAGATCCTACAAGGGGAAAACAATGTACTAAAAAATATCAGCCAGCCAGCTGACTGTAAAAAAGTAGGTTTTATTAGCCAAGCCAAATTAACAAAATAAACACCTCTCTCTCTCTCTCTCTCTCTCTCTCTCTGCCTTTTCCTTTGACCCTTTATCTTTTTCAAACCATTTTTTGTTGTTGTACAGAGTTTGATTTTCGTAGCTTCCACGTAAAAGCTCATCTATGAATGAACAAATAATGTTTGTTCAGAGTTTAGACAAACTGCACCCCACGTATAATGGCGGGCATTTCCTCTTCGGAAGATCGCCCAGTGAATCGGGGCATTCAGACAAACCCCGTCAACATTAAACCCGATGCCCTGGGGCTAAGCTCAGTTTATCCAAAGCTATGCTTATTACATGTGCTTTGGTCAGCAGATATGCAAGGACAGACAATAGTGTCTTTCTGAAAACAATAGCCAGTATTAAGAATGTCATCAGATATAATGGCCACGAGGGGGGACAATTCTGCTTTCATACGGAACCTTTTATAATGGAACAGTTTGTGTGTGCGTGTGCGTGTGCATGTTTTGTGGTTGTAGCTTTTTAAAGAAAGATCCGCTAGCACACAGCCCTCTAGTCTTCTTAGAAGACCTGGTGCATGAAAGGTACCATTTATAGTGCATACCTAGGACCCAAGAATGGAAATATTAGGTAATAGCAAAATCCCAGAGCTAGACTTGCTAAATGTTAAAACTTTCTCACATTGCTGTACTTTAATAGAGCACCAGGGACTTCATAACAAGTCTTGCAATTGTACACGTGTTGAATCATCATCATAAAAATAAACAAACATACTTAGTCAAAAATTATCCTAAATGCTACTGCTTCTTCTTCTTATTATTATTATTATTATGAAATTATATCCCACTCTTCTACTAAACTACCCAGTATTCCCTCATTAGTCCCCTTTAATAATTTTCACCATTCTTAGTCCAGTCCAGGAAATACAATGTTCACTCATGCACAAAAATATAGATCTGCTCTTTCAGTGAAGAAAAAGAAAAGAAAGAAACTGGTACACTTTGATAGTCAAATCAACTAGCAACTCAAGGATTTGTCCAAAGGGATGGGGGAAAGGTTAGTTGGTTACTGCACTATACTTTCAGTGGCTTTCTTCACTTGGGTATAATTTTTTTTGACAGTAGCCACAGGGCTTGCCTGCCACTTCAGTTCCCCTACTGTTTTTTTTTTTTTTAATGAATGGATGTGTGTGTGGAAATTAGGGGGAACAGTCACTTTTCCCCTTAATTTAATCAAATTACATGCACTGTGATTTTAGATAACTCAAACCACAAGATGGTTTCCTTTGGCTTGCAACCAGTTAGACTGGCTTTAAAAAAAAAGTTTAAAAATAGTTTGAACAGTCACAAAGATATTTATTTATTCATTTATTTATTTCAACATGTGCTACCAGCAAGGTTATGCCCAAAATCCTACAAGCTAGGCTTCAGCAGTATGTGAACCGAGAACTACCGGAAGTACAAGCTGGGTTTCGAAGAGGCAGAGGAAACAGAGATCAAATTGCCAACATTCGCTGGATCATGGAGAAAGCAAGAGAATTCCAGAAAAACATCTATTTCTGCTTCATTGACTACACTAAAGCCTTTGAGTGTGTGGATCACAACAAACTCTGGCAAATTCTTAAAGAGATGGGACTTCCAGACCACCTTAGCTGTCTCCTGAGAAACCTATACGAGGGTCAAGAAGCAACAGTAAGAACCAGACATGGAACAACCGATTGGTTCAAAATTGGGAAAGGAGTACGACTTTGGCTGTATATTGTCACCTTGCTTATTTAACTTATATGCAGAGTACATCATGAGAAACGCTGGATTGGATGAATCACAGGTTGGAATTAAGATTGCCGGGGGAATTATCAACAACCTCAGATACGCAGACAATACCACCCTAATGGCAGAAAGCGAAGAGGATCTAAAGAGCCTCTTGTTGAGGGTGAAAGTGGAGAGTGCAAAAGCTGGTTTGAAACTCAACATTAAAAAAATGAAGATCATGGCATCTGGCCCCATCACTTCCTGGCATATAGAAGGGGAAGAAATGGAAGCAGTGACAGATTTTACTTTCTTGGGCTCCAAGATCACCGCAGACGGTGACTGTAGCCATGAAATTAAAAGACGCTTGTTCCTTGGGAGGAAAGCTATGGCAAACCGAGACAGCGTAGTAAGAAGCAGAGACATCACCTTGCCGACAAAGGTCCGTCTAATCAAACCTATGGTTTTCCCAGTAGTATTGTATGGCTATGAGAGTTGGACTATAAGGAAGGCTGAGCACCGAAGAATGGATGCTTTCGAACTGTGGTGCTGGAGAAGACTCTTACGAGTCCCCTGGACTGCAAGGAGGTCAAATCAGTCCATCCTAAAGGAAATCAACCCTGACTGCTCATTGGAAGGACAGATACTGAAGCTGAAGCTCCAATATTTTGGCCACCAAATGCGAAGAGAAAACTCCCTGGAAAAGACCCTGATGCTGGGAAAGATTGAAGGCAAAAGGAGAAGGGGACGGCAGTGGATGAGATGGCTGGATAGCATCACCGATGCAATGAATATGAACTTGAGCACACTCCGGGAGAGAGCGGAGGACAGGAAGGCCTGGCATGCTATGGTCCATGGGGTCACGAAGAGTCAGACATGACTTAACGACTGAACAACAACAACCTTTATCAAATAAAACCAAAGGTATTTTATATCAACACAGTTGAACATTTAAAGATTCAAAACACAACATAACCCATCACTAGATTAAAAGAAATGACTGCTCCAGTCTGGCCTGCCCCACCCCCACCCCCGGCCTGAGAGGGGGAGAAAATAACCACCCTGCTTCCCCATTATATCTCCAACATTTCATATAGATGGCACAGAAAGTGGCCTATGCCTGGACCCTGCCACTTCCAAATTCATGTTGGGGCACACATGCTCTTCCCACCCCACACACACAAAAATGCTTATGTATAGAAGAAAACTGGATGTTGGAGAGATGTGTTCTAGGCTTGCATTTTATTCTCTGTTGCCAGGGTCTCAATTTTGTGAGCCCACACTACCAGCAGTCCAAAGTGATACACAGTCCAGATATAAGACAGGAAATCTGTGTTGTGTTGATTTGGGGGTCAGGGAGGCTATTTTTCACCATACACCTCTACAGAGCTGCACAGCCATGAATAATGACATAATTTATTTTTAAATCTGCATTCTTGTACATTTAAAAGAAGCAACCTGAAATAGCAATATGACCTTCCCAAACTACTCCTACATCTTCTGCAATGACAACGCTTTGCATTGGTTCATGGCACTCAATTGAGTTAGATTAACCTACCTCACAGGATTGCTGTGAGGAATAGGGTGGGGCCATCTGTGTATAGAGATCCTTAGAGAAAGGGTATGATAAAATTCCAATCAATCAATCAATCAATCTGCTGTTAAAGACACAGGTCTTTCCCCTCACCCCCTGGCATCCCTAATCCAAAATGCAGGTGTTTTAGGGTTTTAAAGGTAATAACCAGCGTCTTGACTTGGCCCCAGAAACAGACTGGAAACCAGAGTAGAGGACCCAAGACTGGAGCCCTAACAACGTTCACTCATGATCCAAACAGCAAGGCAAAGACTCAAAAGGTTCTGTTAATACTGCAATCCCTATACATATTTACTTGAGGAGTACATGCCATTGAAATCAGCATTACTTACTTCTGACTGGACATGCATAGGCTTGGTCCGTACATGTCATATTAAGTCAGAAGTTACAATATATGAAAGCATCCTTGTAGCTTGGACCTAAACAGGTTTACTTGGATATAAACCCCATTGATTCCAGTGGGATTTACCTCCCAGAAAGTATGTTTTTAAGACAGAACCTTCCTTTATCTGTGATCAACTGATCAGAAAAGACACTTGGAAACATAAATGGAATTGATACCTTTCCTCTGTTTAAGAAATTGAACCCAATAAATAATTTCCTGTTTTTCTCCACTTTACTTTTATTGAAGATTTTTGTTCATCTTTTATTCCCATTTTTAAGAGCCACCTTTGTCCCTGAGCACTGATGCTGCACTTTGGAATGAATATTCCTCCTTTCTTCTATAATCACACAAACCTAGCATGATGACTGATTCTATTCTGCACTCCTGTGCCATGCAATTAGGTAAGTAATTAGCAGAGAAGATTCTGTAATACTTGAATCTCAGGTTAATTGAAATTTAACACCTGCCTGAACTGGTAATGGATGCAATAATATAACAAGATCAAGTCCTGTTGAATTGCATAAGCTTTTCAAGCTAGGAGGTTTTGATCTTTTTAAAAATAGTTTTAACACAAAGCTAGAAGAAAATACTATGCATTTGTTGAACTTGTTAAAAAAATTGAAGCAGATTGACATTGAAAATGAAAATCTGGCTTCCAATCCACCTTGAAAATCAATGAAGATTAATCTGTTTGATAGGAAGAAAAAGAAGTCCTGTTGTCTGAAACACTGTTGTCTGAAACCCTTGCAAGCTGCTGAAGCTAAGCCACGAAGCTTGTTCAGGTAATAGTATGTTCAATGAAAATAAACAGGGTTGGGGATAGATAGGGTTGTCAACTATTTTCTAGGAAGGCTGCTCCACCTTTATTTGTTGAGTTTTCTCTTCGCATTAGGTGGCCAAAATATTTGAGCTTCCTCCACCTTTAAAACAAGCAGTAATTCAGCCACTGAAGCTTTTCTTACTTAGCCTGCAGATGAAGAGATAGGAACATTGCCACCTACTGCATTTTTTCCTGCCATGAAGCTGTTAAAGGTGCAGGAGCCCTGCCAGAAAAAAAGGTGGTAATCCTTTCATTTGTTGTTGTTCAGTCGTTCAGTCATGTCTGACTCTTTGTGACCCCATGGACCATAGCACGCCAGGCCTTCCTATCCTAGCTCCATGCAATCTGCCTGGTAAAAAGGTGTCCCCAACCAGTCGTGTCTGACTCTAGGGTGCGGTGCTCATCCCCGTTTCTAAGCCGAAGAGCCAGCGCTGTCCGAAGACGCTTCCGTGGTCATGTGGCCGGCATGACTGAACACCAAGGTGCACGGAACGCTGTTACCTTTCCTGCTGAGGCGGTACCTATTTATCTACTTGCAATTTCTTGCTTTCGAACTGCTAGATTGGCAGAAAATCTGCCTGGTACTAGGCTGCAAAGGAGGACAAGCTCTTGTGTCTGTAACAACTGTAAAGAAGAGGGAATTTTGGCAGGTGCAGTTTGCCATGCAGGATATGAAAAAAGGCACTTGCTGGCAGTGCGCCAGTGCCAATCACATTGCACTAGCTGGAACAACTTCAAGCACAATGAGAAGCTATACTTGCTAGTACAACCCCCAAAACTACAGGGTAAAGTGGAGTTCCCTTCCATGAGCTCTGCTGACTTGTCTCGTTACAGAAGCACTAGTTTGGACTAGTTTCCAGGGTTGGTGATCAGCTGTTAGCTTCTCACTGCACTCTGGGTACTGCCCCAAATCCCCTCTTCCACCCAACTATTAGAGGCTAGCTTATTTTCCTTTGCAAATGGTCAGTATAAGCAAGTCATAGTCATGGGGATGTGTATTCAGATCTCTCATGTTGAAGTTAAAGCCCCACCTCAGGCAGGGCGCCTCTGTGCTTAAGTCCAAGTACTTTGCCTTATGGACCATTCAACATGAGCTGTTGAAGAGGAAGGTTCAATTATTCTTCCATTAAAATTATTTATAATTAGATCTGATATAGTATAAAACCTAAGAAGAAAGGATTCCAGTTGTCAGTTGTTGAAATCAGGAATCAAAAGGGACACTTGTGAACTGCCTAGAGAGCTTCGGCTATTGGGCAGTATAAATAAATATAAATAAAATAATATAACTATAATATAAATATAAATAAATAAATAACAAAAACAGGTTGAGATTGTGAAGTTCATGAATACCTTTCTTCCAGAGCTAATAAAACTTCAGGAGTTCACACAGATTATTTTATAGTATAATATGAATGTATCATTTTCCCCATTAAACATTTGCCTGGAGTAGTTTTATAACTTAGAATAGTCTTCTCCAACCTGGTGCCTTATAGATGTCTAAATCCCATCATCCCCAGTCAGCATGGCCAGTGGCATGCTGGTTTGTGATGGTGGTAACTGTAGTCTTAACACACTGACCAGGTTTGCATGATCACTGCAGCCCGTTGTGGCTTATTTAAGCCACAGTGGGCTGTGGTGCATGCTGAGCAGCTTTAGAATATTCAAGCTGCAACCGTGGCTTGTTGTGTTGTCCAAACCCAGTGGGTGGGTTGTTGGTGTGGTTATCAAACCACCCAAAATCCACAGGCTGTTTTAGGGTTGTGGGTGGTTTTTAACCTTGCCAAGAAACTAACCTCAGTGGGTTTGGATGACACGACAAGCCGCAGTTACGGTTCGAATATTCAAAATGGCCACCTCCACACAACACAGCCCACTGTAGCTTAAATAAGCCACAGTGGGCTGCTTGATCCTGTGAACCAATCCACTGAGGGCACCAGATTGAGGAAGGCTAACCTAGAATATTTTTAAAGAAAAATGAAATAGGTTTTTCTGCCCTTTCCCTAATAAAAGGAGAACAAAAGCAGTCTACGTTTTGGCATTCCTTGCACAGTAGGAAGGTGCATAGGAGGAAGCCATAGAGCACATGCTTTTCATGCAGATGTACCAGGTTCTATCGCCAGGCAGGGTAAGACAAATGCTTGGAGAGCTGTTGCCAGTCAGTGTTGACAATACTGGGCTAGATGGACCAAGGGTCTGACTCAGTATAAGGCAGCTTCCTCTGTTCCTAAATAATTTTCCTGGTTGTGAGTATGGATGTGTGTGTCTCTCTCAATTGTACACACATGCATGCGCGTACTCAAGTGTGAAAAAATTAGTTTCTTTTGAGTTGTTTCTGGAGGAGGTCACCAACTCTCCTGCTGTGTTTTAACAAGGCAACGCTAAGGACTGGAGACCCCCTCGGAAATATCTGATAAGCTGAGAGACTACAGCTAATTTGCATGTGCTGTACATATATAATTGGCATGATTTGCATAAGATTTGCATGGATATCGAAGACACCAGGCTCTGGTTGATGCTGGGTGGCATTTCTTCAGTGGCGATGTCTCTTCCCACTTAGAAGGCTCACTTTGATTAAACCATTCCTGGAATGTAGGGAAGAGTGAGGAGGAGGCTGGCCGTACAAGCCAGCCAAGTTTATCACAGATGCTGATGACATAGCCCTTTGAAAGCATGATGTGAGTTTATTTATTTATTTCATTTCTATACCTCCCAATAGCCGAAGCTGTCTGGGAGGTTCACAAAAATTAAAACTACACAGTGCAACATAAAAACAATATAAAATATAAAAGCTTAAAACCACAATATAACAATACAACCACAATAAAACCTAGTAGCAATGCAGAGATTTAAAATACAGATTTAAAACACCGGCGCTAAAAGATTAAGAATCTAAAATGCTAAAATACTGGGAGAATAAAAAGGTCTTTACTGGGCGCCGGAAGGAGAACAATGTAGGTGCCAGGTGAACCTCTCTAGGGAGCTCATTCCACAGCCTGGAGACCACAGCAGAAAAGGCCCTCCTCCTGGTAGCCACCCGCCCCACTTCCTTTGGCAGGGGCTCATGGAGAAGGACCGCTGAAGATGATCTTAGGGTTGAACTGACACCTGTAGCTGATAGGAAAAGACAACACCATCTGGAGTCTTTCCAATGTGTTGGCACCATATTTTCAAGTGATTTTTTTAAAGGATTTTCCTGATCAGATCCACTCAGAAGGAACTCCAATGCAGCATCATCTAGGTAACCTTTCACTGTTTAAAGCGTAGGTCCCACTTAATACAGTGGGATTTATGTTTGAGTAAACATGTGTAGGATGGCACACTAATCAATAAATCTTTTTAGTACACTCACACACAATAGAAGTAGAAATGGATTAGAGTTTTCAGCAGTCAGGAAGTACCACATACATCTTATATTTCTGAATAATTCCCTATTCCTTTATATCTGTACAGGTTAATTGTCCCTTTATTTATCATTGTTTGTCTCACCTGTAAAGATGCAAATCCTTTCAAGGCAGTTTACAAGTAAAATCAAAATAAAATTCTAAAATCATGATAAACTATATAACAAGTCATCAGGATCCTTCCTACAGGCCAGCTCGTAACAGGCTAGCTCATATCAGATGGCCTGTGTGTATATGTGTGTGCGCGCACACACATACAGAGAGGGGACAATTCAAGTCCTGGTTGCTGAATTAATTTATTAAAGCACAACATTGCCCAAATCCAGTGAAAGCAGTGAGGTAGATCTGTGCGCAGAAACAAATTTCCATTCATTTTATTTTATTTTTTATTTATCTAATCTATTTACTATATACCGCTTCCATTATCTTAAAAAAAACCTCTAAGTGGTTTACAAAATCAAAAATTAAACTACTTCATAATAAACAGAAAACCTCACCAATTAAAATATTTAAAATAATTTAACCAAAACTAAAAACACAGTAAGTATTAAACCATACTTCTGTTCATGCTCAAGAGTGAATTGAAGAGAGAATGTCCAATGCTTCTGCACCACATGTATGACTGAATGGTGCAATCAGCTTTGATACCACTGATCACCTGGCTGGTAGGCAAAGAGGAAGTGGACAGTGTATACTCCAAAGCTGGCTATACTGCTCAGCGAAAGACCATTGTTTGAGCGCAGCAGTGGGCATGCAGGCTTCTGATGCGTTTCGACAGCTCTGAATTGGGGCCAGTGTGTGGTCTTTAATTATTCAATAATCTACACTAAGGGGATGTGCAGAAGGGAGGCGGGTGGCACTGGTGACAGATGGACAGAACATTTTGAAAGATGCAAGGCTTAAAGAACCTTGCATGATCAACCGGGCATATTTAAAAACAGACTTTCAGAGGGATGGATCACCTATATACGTACATACTAGATTCTTTAGAGTCAAAATTAAATTTCATGCATAACAATGCAGTCGGAGCTCCTTTAAGTTTTGATATGATGCATGCAACAAAGGACAATTTTGAAAAGACCCAGAGCTGTCACGTATCAGATATTCAGCTGCAATATTGACAAAGACCTACCATGATTTCTTGGGAGCTTCCAAGAGGCAAGGTGACAGAAAGAGATTGTGCAAGAGAAAGAGATTCTGTCTTAGTCGGGTGAGAGAGAGAACGGAGAGAGACATAGCTGTGCTTCAGTCAAATCTGACCTAGTTTAAAGAAATCAGGTCATCTGTGAGCTCTTCATTACCCCCAGACTAAACAGTGCAAAACGTAGCAGCCAGCGTCTCTGACTTTTCAGTGTACCGCTAATTCTCATTACAACATTGTTATGTATTCCTTAATATATATTGACTTAGTCATCTGGCCACACCAAAGCTGGTAAACAGTACTGGGGGAAGGAAGTAAAGTAAACATTATTACTGACTCTTTAAAAAAAAGGGGGCGGGGTGGGGAGAGAAATTGCAGAGTAAACAAAGCCATGCCTCCAGAACTTTCCTCCAGGGAATGAAGAAACAAGGGAAGGCAGAACTGCCTATCAGCATTAGCCATGACTGATGGAGTTCACCTCTTTAACACCAGCAAAATCTAAAATGCTACCAGCAGTTTCAACAGCTATTACTGGGACCTGAGAATGAAGGCGAGTGAGGTAGGGGTGGGGGGAGCCCTGCCTGATATTGTTTTCTGCGTTTCATTTTTCATGAAGATCGTTCATGCTGTAGGAACTACAAGTCTGTGTCCTAATACCTGCTTAGAATATGGGATACGCATATATTAGGAAAAACAACAAAGACTCTTGTGGTACCTTAAGGACTAACACATTTATTCAGGCAAAAGCTTTTGTGTATGCCCCACTTTATCAGATGTATATATTTGTGATTGTGTCCATCTTCTGTACAGGCACGCATATTTTATATGCTTATTGTTGTTCAGTCGTTCAGTCGTGTCCGACTCTTCGTGACCCCATGGACCATAGCACGCCAGGCCTTCCTGTCCTGTGCTCTCTCCCGGAGCGTGCTCAAGTGCATATTAATTGCATCAGTGATGCTATCTAGCCATCTCATCCTCTGCCGTCCTCTTCTCCTTTTGTTTTCAGTCTTTCCCAGCATCAGGGTCTTTTCCAGAGAGTTTTCTCTTCGCATTAGGTGGCCAAAATATTGGAGCTTCAGCTTCAGTATCTGTCCTTCCAATGAGCACTCAGGGTTGATTTCCTTTAGGATTGACTGATTTTACCTCCTTGCAGTCCAGGGCACTCGTAAGAGTCTTCTCCAGCACCACAGTTCGAAAGCATCAATTCTTCGGCGCTCAGCCTTCCTTATAGTCCAGCTCTCACAGCCATACATTACTACTGGGAAAACCATAGCTTTGATTAGACGGACCTTTGTCGGCAAGGTGATGTCTCTGCTTCTTACTATGCTGTCTCGGTTTGCCATAGCTTTCCTCCCAAGGAGCAAGTGTCTTTTAATTTCATGGCTACGGTCACCGTCTGCGGTGATCTTGGAGCCCAAGAAAGTAAAATCTGTCACTGCTTCCATTTCTTCCCCTTCTATATGCCAGGAAGTGATAGGGCCAGATGCCATGATCTTCGTTTTTTTAATGTTGAGTTTATATGCTTATAATCACAGAAAATAAGTGATAGATTTCAAGACTTAGGATCTCTCTACATGAGTGATTTATTGCACTCTCGTGATTGGTCACTCACGGAAGTTTGCGGATCCTTTACATGACGTCATCAACCTCCGGGATGTCTCCTGCACATTTCCCCCTTCATCCCACTTTCAAAAAGATTGGAGATAAGCTAGTAATAAAACTTAATGGCGTCATATCAGCAGTGTGTAATGCCAGCGTAGCGCTATGAACTTGCCAAGGAAGGACTTCCCTCGATTCAAACCATGTGCCTCCCATTTAAAGCTTGAGCAAAATGCCTCCCTACAGTGAAGGGAGACAGATCTGCTCCCGACCCCACCAAGCTCAGAAGCAATGCCCTCTGTTAATTGAGAGCACCCCATTAAGTTCAATAGGGCTTACTCCCAAGTAAGTGTGCCAAGGGTTGCAGGCTTACAGCACGATCTTATGTCTACTCAGAAGTAATTCCCATTGACTTCAGTGGGGCTTACTCCCAAGTAAATGTGCCTAGGGTTGCAGACTTACTGTACAGCACAATCTTAAGTCTACTCAGAAGTAAGTCGTAGCTTTTCTGGGGGCTGCGAGGAAACAGTACAGCACAAGATAAGAGATGAAAACAAGACTCCCCAGCTCCCTGCTCCTTTGCACATATGCCAGGGAAAGAGAGAGGCATTCCCTCCATTCAAACCACATGTCTGCCATGAAAAGGAACCCATTATAATCCCGCAAAGAAATCGAAAGCAGAAAGCCACGGTAAGTATGCAGGTTTTTTGCTTAAGGTAGAGACACTGTTAGTCCTTGCTAATGTCTGACCTAGCACTGTGTATCACAGCCATGTGGTGCCCTCCAGATGTTTTGTACTACAACTCCCATCAATCCTGATTGATGGCCATGCTGACAAAGGCTGATGGGAATTAAAGTCCAAAACTTTTGGGGGGCACCAGGTTGGGAAAAGATTAGCACAAATTCATTGTAAGAATGGGCATTGGCCTAATTAAGTGGACTGAGTCTTTGTTTGTGTCCCTAACAGTCATCTTTGGGAAAGAAGAGCCCTGTGCAGGTGTTCAGCCTGCTCATATGAATGCTAAAAGTGTGATGGGCATGTGGGCACACACGAAAGGCCCACACCCAGCATTCCCAGAGCCAGCCCAAGACATTTTGCTGCCTGAGGCACAGGACAAGATGGTGCCCCTCCCATTCCAACAAAAGCCAACTGGAATGGCAGTTGAACCTTTCTTCAGCACTGACAATGGGACAACATCCTCACCATACCTAAAAATGGCAACCTAACACAAGGGGCGTCAGGGTGGGCTGCGTGGCCCATAACTCTCTCTTCCAGCAACTTTCTGCCACCTTCCATCATCTGCCTCCTCACTCTGCTTAATGGTAGGGCCAGCCCTGAGCATCCCCATCCCCCACCTGCTCATTTCCCAGCCTAACCTATCCATGTTGAGGGGAAGGTCTGAAGGAGGGTTCTACTTGTGTTTTCTTAGATGCTTGCATGTGCAGCTACATCCCTCCCCCACTTTAAGCCCTTGTGTAATCAGGCTGAACTCCTGCATAAGTCTAAGGTTTCTGGGGTGTCTCTATCAGAGTGGTGGTTGTAAGAGGCTGTAACAGCTGCCTACGAGGCACTGAGAAAATCTCCTCCTTCTTAGCCAGTGAGGAGGGACCCTAATGATGGCAGGCTGTGGGGAAAGCTTTCCTCTAGAGAAGATGTATAGAGCAGCAGCCTGGGTATCAGTGCACCTGGCACTATAAGGTGGGCCATATACGTCCTCCACAGAGGCTTCATTAAAGTGTCAGGTTTTGAAGAGGGTCCTCATTCCCTGAGATGGGGTGCAGTGTATCCTAAGGGTTGTATCCAATATTAGTCTAACTTAAGCCCCAATTCATTTTAATGGGTCTGCTTTAAGTAGGACTAACATTGGATACAACCCTAAGTGTTCCACTTAGGAACTCCCCTGCTTTCTAATCAGGAGACAAGGCTGATTGGGGAGAGGAAGAAACCCTTCACCCAGGAAAAGTCAGAAGACTGACCATCTCCCCAATCAGAAGGAGATCCTTTCTTTGTGTAAGTACTGCCCTCTGTACTCTTATGAGATGAAGTTATAGCCTTGAGAAAAAGGAAGAAGGAACCTGCGGCCACCTTGTACATTTGTACACCTTGTAAAAGGCCACCTTGGTAAAACAAAAATGGTAGAAATTCGCTCCTTCGAAGATCAATCAGACCCCAAAATTTGCAAATACTTTGGCCCAGCACCAATTTCACATAGTGGGCAGAGATCAACATAGATAATAGATCAACAACTCAACGAGAAGTTACAGCCAAACACAGTGAAGAGGCCTGGGCAATGTGTTTGCTTGTCAAGTTTGCACTTTTGATTTGCAGGTGTACACAAGAGTTTCTTTTTTAACATTGTGCATCTAGAAAACATAACTGTGAAGAGGCCCAGTAATTGCTATTATATAACATCCTGAGCCCCTTCATGAATCATTGCCTTGTTGTGGAACGTATGGAACCCCATGGAACGTATCACGAGGCTAAAAGATATGACGCCGGAAGATGAGCCCCTCAGGTTGGAAGGTGTCCAAAATACTACTGGGGAAAAGCAGAGGGAATTTCCAAGTAGCACCAGAAAGAGTGAAGCGGCTGGGCCAAAGCCGAAAGGACACTCAGCTGTGGATGTGTCTGGTGGTGAAAAGAAAGTCCGATGCTGGAAAGAACAATATTGTTTAGGAACCTGGAATGTCAGATCAATGAATCAAGGTAAGCTGGAGGTGGTCAAACATGAGATGGCAAGATTGAACATCAACATCGTGGGAATCAGCGAACTCAAATGGACAAGCATGGGCGAATTTAATTCAGGTGACCATCATATCTACTACTGTGGGCAAGAATCCCTTAGAAGAAATGGAGTAGCACTCATAGTCAGTAAAAGGGTGGGAAAAGCAGTACTAGGGTACAATCTCAAAAACGATAGAATGATCTCAGCAAGAATCCAAGGCAAACCATTCAACATCACAGTAATTCAAGTCTATGCCCCAACCACTGAGGCCGAAGAAGCTGAGGTTGATCGGTTCTATGAAGACCTACAACACCTTCTAGAACTAACACCAACAAAAGATGTCCTCTTCATCATAGGGGATTGGAATGCTAAAGTAGGAAGTCAAGAAATCACCAGGATAACAGGCAAGTGTGGCCTTGGTGTACAAAATGAAGCAGGACAAAGGCTAATAGAATTTTGCCAAGAGAACAGGCTGATCATAGCAAACACTCTTTTCCAACAGCACAAGAGATGACTCTACACATGGACATCACCCGATAGTCAATATCGAAATCAGATTGATTATGTACTTTGCAGCCAAAGATGGAGAAGCTCTACAGTCAGGAAATACAAGACCTGGAGCTGACTGTGGCTCAGATCATGAGCTGCTTCTTGCAAAATTTCAACTTAAATTGAAGAACGTTGGGAAAACCACTAAACCATTCAGGTATGACCTAAATCATATCCCTTATGAATATACAGTGGAGGTGAGGAATAGATTTCAGGGATTAGACCTGATAGACAGAGTGCCTGAGGAACTATGGACAGAGGTCCGTAACATTGTTCAGGAGGCAGCAACTCAATCCATCCCAAAGAAAAAGAAATGCAAGAAAGCAAAGTGGCCGTCTGATGAGGCTTTACAAGTAGCTGAGGAAAGAAGGGAAGCGAAAAGCACAGGAGAAAGGGGAAGATATATCCAACTGAAGGCAGAGTTCCAGAGAATAGCAAGAAGAGACAAGAAGGCCTTCTTAAATGAACAACGCAAAGAAATTGAGGGAAACAATAGAATGGGAAAGACTAGAGAGCTTGTCAAGAAAATAGGAGATCTCAAGGGAACGTTTTGTGCAAAGACAGGCATGATAAAGGACAAAGAAGGCAGGGACCTAACAGAAGCAGATGAGATTAAGAAGAGGTGGCAAGAATACACAGAAGAACTATACAGGAAAGATCTGAATGTCCCTGATAGCCATGATAGTGCGGTCACTGAACTTCAGCCAGACATCTTCGAGAGTGAAGTCAAGTGGGCCTTAGGAAGCATTAGTAACAACAAAGCTAGTGGAGATGACAGTCTTCCAGCTGAGCTATTTAAAAGATGATGCTGTTAAAGTGCTGCACTCAATATGCCAACACATTTGGAACACTCAACAGTGGCCACAAGACTGGAAAAGGTCAGTTTACATTCCAGTTCCAAAGAAGGGCAACGCCAAAGAGTGTTCAAACTACTGTACAATTGCGCACATTTCACATGCCAGCAAGGTGATGCTCAAAATCCTACAAGCTAGGCTTCAGCAGTATGTGAACTGAGAACTACCGGAAGTACAAGCTAGGTTTCGAAGAGGCAGAGGAACTAGAGATCAAATCGCCAACATTCGCTGGATCATGGAGAAAGCAAGAGAATTCCAGAAAAACGTCTATTTCTGCTTCATTGACTACGCTAAAGCCTTTGATTATGTGGAACACAACAAACTCTGGCAAATTCTTAAAGAGATGGGACTTCCAGACCACCTTAGCTGTCTCCTGAGAAACCTATACGAGGGTCAAGAAGCAACAGTAAGAACCAGACATGGAACAACCGATTGGTTCAAAATTGGGAAAGGAGTACGACTTTGGCTGTATATTGTCACCTTGCTTATTTAACTTATATGCAGAGTACATCATGAGAAACGCTGGATTGGATGAATCACAGGTTGGAATTAAGATTGCCGGGGGAATTATCAACAACCTCAGATACGCAGACAATACCACCCTAATGGCAGAAAGCGAAGAGGATCTAAAGAGCCTCTTGTTGAGGGTGAAAGTGGAGAGTGCAAAAGCTGGTTTGAAACTCAACATTAAAAAAATGAAGATCATGGCATCTGGCCCCATCACTTCCTGGCATATAGAAGGGGAAGAAATGGAAGCAGTGACAGATTTTACTTTCTTGGGCTCCAAGATCACTGCAGATGGTGACTGCAGCCGTGAAATTAAAAGACGCTTGCTCCTTGGGAGGAAAGCTATGGCAAACCGAGACAGCATAGTAAGAAGCAGAGACATCACCTTGCCGACAAAGGTCCGTCTAATCAAACCTATGGTTTTCCCAGTAGCAACGTATGGCTGTGAGAGCTGGACTATAAGGAAGAAGGCTGAGCACCGAAGAATTGATGCCTTCGAACTGTGGTGCTGGAGAAGACTCTTACGAGTCCCCTGGACTGCAAGGAGGTCAAATCAGTCCATCCTAAAGGAAATCAACTCTGACTGCTCATTGGAAGGAGAGATACTGAAGCTGAAGCTCCAATATTTTGGCCGCCTAATGCGAAGAGAAAACTCCCTGGAAAAGACCCTGATGCTGGGAAAGATTGAAGGCAAAAGGAGAAGGGGACAGCAGAGGATGAGATGGCTAGATAGCATCACCGATGCAATGAATAAGAATTTGAGCACACTCTGGGAGAGAGCGGAGGACAGGAAGGCCTGGCGTGCTATGGTCCATGGGGTCACGAAGAGTCGGACACAACTTAACGACTGAACAACAACAACATCCTGAGCTAGAAATCTCATCCAGGCCCAGAGATTCCAGTGCAAGGGTGGAATCCCTCGCCTGGAATGGCTTCTGCTTTAATATCAATGGGGGGAGTTGATCCATGTGCACATTCCTTTGTGTGCATGGATTACTTGCTTCCACTGCATTTAATCCCTGCAGCTACAAGATCCACATGCACGGCTGAGCGGACATGCATCTCAAAATGCACACAAAGCAAATGTGGCTGCTTTGTCTGCAGAACATTATTTGATGTGATGTTATCTTTAAGATAGCATTGAGCCTTATAGTTGTCTTTCCCCAGTCATTCCCTGATAGCTGTTATGAATGGCAACTTGAAGTGTGATCAGGGCAGATATCCTCACTTGCTGGTTCAGAGAAGCAAGTTCACAGTGTCCAGCAAGCTGTCTCAAGCCTATATTTCCCTCAAAATGATGGTGAATTTTACATTCACATGAATTTTGTAGTAGGTGGAATTCATACAACTTTAACGTTCATTCAACTCTAAAAGCAATCTGTTCTGAGGCAGATGCTGAAAGGGGAGTGGGGAATTTTTTCAAGCCACAGTAGCATAGCAGCGCACCAAATGTGTCAGTCACTTCTGCCATGGTTCTGACATGCTATTTTTAATTGTGGGTATTGCTTCGGACTAGTAAGAGTCAGAGGACACAACCCTGACAAGGGACATTGGTGAAACCCTGCTTCTCTTTTCTACCTCCCCTGTCTCTTCCTTGGGGAGGGAGTAGGGGAAGAAAGGGAAAAGAGGGAAGCTGAGTTCTGAGGCTTTTCTTTCTTTCTTTCTTTCTTTCTTTCTTTCTTTCTTTCTTTCTTTCTTTCTTTCTGGCATTCCTCTTATATCCCTAAGTTTTGGGAACCATTGCTGATTCCAGCTTTGGGGGTGGGCTGAGTCTTGGGCTGATCTCTTCACCACTGTTACCACTGCCACTTCACATGCCCTCACTCTCTGGGCCCATCCTCATGACTGCCCAGGAGAAGGTAAAAGACACGGAACTTGCTCCTCCTCCTTGCTATTGTCACTGCTTGTATGCCTGGAGAAGGCAGGGGAACAGGCAGCAAGAATGAGGAGGAGGAGGAGGAGCTAGGCTAGAGGGCACCAGAGGAATCAGCAGAAACCTCATTGCTGGGATGTAGGCCTTGGCAGGTGCCTGATGATGCTGACCCTAGGTGGGGACACATCAGGATAGAATTCTTCCTTTTTCCTATCCTCTCATAGGCTGGTCTGGGCATGGGTTGTTTGTGTTCCATTTGTTTTGGGCCCAGTCTACACGGCCAATGTAGTGCAGAGCGAGAGCACATCGGGATTGGTCGTGACAGATGATGCTGTCGCCAATCTGCAACAACCCTGCAGCTTCCCTCTGGAAACCACACATTTTCACAAAGTCATTTTAGTGTATAGTTTTCCTTAAACACGGCTCCTGTGTGGTTTCACTGCAGTGTGCCCCATCCCCCTGCATTAAATCCTGGGCACGCCTAGAGGTGTTTCTATGACCTGGCTGTGTCCTGACAGTGATAGTCAAGGCATGGGGCCACCCCTTCCCAACCATTTTTCCTTTTTTCCCCCCATTTGCAGTAGGGAACTTTTGGACACAGGCTTCCTTTTCCTACTAGTTCGCAGTAGCACTGTTTTAACCATGCACAATATCGCAGTAGAGCTGTTTTCCCATTCACAATAACACGGTAGCCTGCTTTACCTATTCACAATCTATAGCCTGTTTTAACCATTCACAATATTGCAGTAGTGCAGTAAGTCCATTCTGAAATGCTATAGAAGCTCTAATGCACACTCCAGAACTGGAGTGTCTGGAGGCCATGGGATAGCCCATTCATTGCCGTATTGGCAACAAAGCTCTGCACATACAAGTGGAGATGTATGTATTAAGCCATCTTCAATATTGTGCAGATGGCAGCTCTGTTTGCACATCTGAGCTTCTATAAACACACAAGAACCCTCTGGGTCAGGGTCCCACATGTCAGAAAATGTGCCTCTTCAATAGGGATTCTCAGACTCTCTCTGAGTGAAGGTATACATTAATAGCAGAGCTATGTGTATCCCACACTTCTACACAAGTGCAGCATGTGGCACCGAGTGCAAAATTCTATTTCTTCGGAATTGCTCAGCTTATAAAATGCTTTTAATATAAAATGTTTCTCATTTTTTGGGCTACAAAGACCAGCTTGAGATTTTGGTGTGGATAACACCTGGTGAATCTCAGAAACTGAAAGAGGAGCTAAATATATTTTCCAGTGTTCAGGGCTTCAGTTTCCTGTGTAGTTCCTGGTCCTTCTCCTGCATTAGCAGAAGCAGAATAAATTATGCAAAATAACAAAAAACACACCTTTGTTTTTGCTTAATTTCTATGACTTACTTTGACACAGAGCACATAGAGCCTTTCAAACTCTCATCCTCCCATCTGTGAAAGTCTCATTGGATTGGATATTGAAATATCAGGCTTTCCTGTTTTGGAGTCTTTCCGTGTCCACTACGGGCTCCTTTAGACGGTGACCAATGGTGACCTCGTGATTTGTAACTGAAAACTTCCCCTCTTGGCAATGCTCCGTAAGGTTCAATGAAACAGCACCATCTAGTGGCTGTATTGTAGCGCAATACCAACTTTACACACTGGAGATGTCGCACAATTTTAAATAATGCATTATCTCTGACCTTTTTTAAAGTGAAATAATCAGGGGAAAATGCGGGAGACGTCCTGGAGGTTGACAATGTTGTGTAAAGGACCAGCAAACCTCTGTGAGGTATCAATCACAAGTGTGCAGTAAATTGCTTATGTGGAGAAGCCCCAAGCTAGTTGCACATAAGTCCCACTGAAATCAATTGAAAAGTTAGTTCTGACTAAGTTATGACCCACTGATTTCAGTGGAAATGTGTATACTCAGTCCTAGAGTTCAAGTTAAAAGTTCAAAGTAAGTGTGCATAGGATTATAACTCAAGTGCAACTAACAGGCAGAGCAATCCTATGCATGTTTACTTAGCAGTAAAGTGGGTTTAGGATTACAGCCTTAGTCTTGAAGCAATTCTTTTCTCTCTCTGTAACGTCAGTGGAATCAGCCTTCTTGTCCATGTGCTGAATGAAGAGCAATGCAATTGATACAAATGCACCAAGAAAGTAGTCATATACTGGTAGTTTTTGCCATATAGCTGAGCGTTAAAAGTGAACTTACTGAAAACTTGATAAGCATGATCCTTTATTTGACTGGATTCAGCATGTTGGGGCATGTTTTTATTCCACTGCAAAATAACAGTGTCATGAAAAAAAGAGTTATTTTCTTTCTTACTTTTAAAACAACTTTGGGAACTGAAATGAATCACAAGTAAATGCAACATTTTCACATTTCACAAGAAATGTTCTGTGCCCCGCTCATATGAACACATGAAGCTGCTTTGTACTGAGGGTCAAGCTAGATGTGATGACAGGGATGTGGGAATGTGTCTCCAGCTTTCCTTTTTCATTGTTGTTGTTTTTACTAAAAGCAGCCACAATTGGAGGCAGTCTTAGTTGAGGCTGTGACTTATGTGAAAAGGATTAACTGCAGCAGTGTCTGTGTGTGTTGCTGTGGCCCCAGTCCAGATGTTCTCCCCATGGCTGCTTTTAGCATACACTTGTTGGAGATGCACTCATGCATCTCTGACATCATGTCTAGTTTGGCCCTGAGTTGGTCATGCTAGCCCAGTATTAAATGCTCTGACCACCAGTGGCTCTCCAAGGTCTTAGGAAGAGGTCTTTAAAGCTCTGTTATTAAACCCTGAGATCCTGAAAGTGTGAAGGAATTAACCTAGGCTCCACCACTGATATATGGGTCCTCATTATCTGATCTGCAACATTGTTACAAAGATGTTAATAATATCATACTTTGTCATATAGGAGTGGATCCTGCATAGAAAAGGAAAAACAAAAACACACACTTCATTATCACAAACATAATCACACGGATTCACCCATGTCCCGGGGGCTGACATTCTTCCGACCTCTGCATGAACTGCTAGACCAAAACATAGCCCAAGCAATTAAATGTGATGACTTCTCTTTCCCATCTCTTTAACCAGTGTCATGATCAAGCTACAATCATATTTACTTTTTCAGCTCAGTTGGGGTCAATATTTCTGTCAAGATTGCAAATGTTAGCTCTGGCATCAAAATCAAAATACTGGCAAACTGGACCGATTTTGCATCCATCTTACCCAGCAACTATGTGAACCTCATGTCTTGTCAGTCAAGAATCAGGATGTAAAACTACACTTCCTTGTACAAAATGTGCAAATAAATTACATAAAATGAAAGTCTATTAGGATTAGGTGGGTAAGCTTTTAGAACCCCATTTGTATAGGAATAAGAGGGTGGAATAGTACTGCTTTATAAATACACATCTGTATATAAAATAGGAATATAAATATACTAACAAAGAGTTCCTTTAGATATATGGTGGTCCGTACTGTATGTTGCATAGAGGTGTGATCTGCATGAATCAGTGTTTCCACATGAAGTGTACACTTGGCAGCTCCCATTCCTGAGGGACTTTTATGGTGACCAGATTTTGTCTGAACGAGCCCCACAGTACATTCAGTTTTATGCGGGCAATCTCAAAAAAATTAACTTTGAGTATTATAGAGTTTGAAGCAAGACCCCAGGCCTAATTAAAAGCACAATCCTAAGCAGGTTTACTCAGAAGCAAGTCCCATTGATTTCAGTGCAGCTTACACTTCATAATAGGAATGTTTAGATGTACAACCTAACAGAAATTAATTTGAGAAGATTTCTCAAAACAAATAAGACACCCCCCCCCCCCCGGTGCTCCTGATTGGCTTGATGATCAAACTGAGATAAAGAAAAATCAGTGTTCAAATTGTGGCTATATCTGTGTGAACATATTTGTGCTTTAAAAAGAGAAATAAAGAAATAAACGCATCATAACAAGATAAGACTTAGATTCTTTCCAGCTCTTATCATTTTACGTTACATATATTAATAATTTGCCTGAAGCATCTCTGACTAGGAGGTTTGGAAGAAAAGAGGCACTTAAACTAAGGGGAGAGAGGGAGAGAGAGAGAGAAACTGTTCCACTTCATCTAGCAGTGCTGCAATACATCACTCCAATTAAATCCCAGCCAATAAGCAATGGGAGGACGCGTTAAGTAAAATTCATGAGCTCTGAATGCATGTGAATGAGTCTGCCAATCAGAATCAATGCCACCCATTCATCTGTTATAACTCCATGGTGATGACAATGAGCTTGAAACCAGGCTTTGTTGTCATCAGCTGTGCTGGAGTTGCTTGGATCAAATGTGCGGGGACATTTAAATCTTCAGCAGAGAAGCAACACACAGAACATCTTATTCACGGCTCAAAACAAAATAGAGGGGAGAGAGGTGCCATAATCAGCCACCGAGTAAATAATCCCGGATGGGTTCCTTGTGGAGGGCACTGCTGTCTTTCCTGTTGCTGTTGTTTTTAAAACAAAAACAGTTGAATGGCCTTTCTTGTGTGCCTATATGAAAATGGCAGAAACATAGGCACTGTGCATTTTGCAATATTTGTGTCCTTTCCCAAAGGCTCTGGTGCAAAAGTGAACTGTGCCATGGCACACTGTTTGTACTATTGTTGCTGGGATCAGTTCACTGGGATGCTGTCTCTCTCAGCCCCTTTTCAGAGCTGTTGTGGCAGATGGCAGTCTGGCTCGCTTTTACGATGGCCATTTCATTTACGACGCTTGACCTGTATCCCTCACGTGGTGTAAATGTGGTATAAAGGGCATCGATTTCTCAAATGATCACTCATGGAAATGTCCGGGTTTCTCTATGCCTGCCACTGTTGTTGTTTTGACAGTTTGTATTCATCCACAACTGCAAGATTCAGACAACCAAACATTGTGATTTAATTATGAGAGATTCATTTGTACAGCTCCCGTGTGTTCTTAATAAATGTAACAGTGCAACAGCATACGCACAGAGCACTATACCAAATCAATATGAACAGTGATTGCAATTCTGTGATGTTTAGGCTACTTTTCAGCTGCACTGACTTCAATGGGATTTAAGCAGCCACACTGTTACCAAGACTGCAGCCAACAACAACAACATTATAATATTTCACATGATTTGGGGCACTTTACAAATACTCACATCTGACTGAATACGTTACATATGGACTGTCAGTAATATATCAAGTTGCTTAGGTGCATCTTTCTAGCTTGATGAACAAATATGCTACAGAAAACTTTTTTTTTTCAATATCCATAAAAGATGCAGATATCATTTTCTCTAGTGCCTTGCTGTTAATTCTGTTATATGATAAATTATTTTTCTTTGTTCATTGAGAGAAAAAGCAGCTCATATTTTATCAGGAAACATATTATTTATGAGTGTTTCTCCTAGAGCAAAATGTTATTCCCTCTCCTTGATTACAGACTCTATACCTGTTTGTGGAAGGTGGGCCCTCTTAGGGCAGGGGTTGTGCCTCTTGTCTTTTAATTTGCATTTTAATTGATTTTTACTTATAAACCTAAGAGCAGGAGGCAGGGCATTACATGAACAGAAATCACCCCACCAATTAAAAACAACACCCTAGAGCAATAAGGAAGCTAGTGAGGATCAACGGAGAAAATGACAAAAGAATAACAGCTATTGGTAAATGAGTGACACCCTGAAACTAATTATTAAGGGCTGGTTCACACATGCGTTTACATAATTTGATTTAGTATACATATATTTATTATAGTCAACCAGCCAAAAAATGTATTATTACATTTGATTTATCTGCACTTGACTATCTATATACTACCATACACATGGGCCCCATGTATACACCGGATACAAACATTGGGAAGGAGTGGTATCACACCTGCCCCTTAGCTATGTGCATCTAGCACAGCACCACCTACAGAGCCTACACACATACATATTGTAAGGGCATAGGCACTGTGCTGATGTTATGCTGAATGTGCTTACATGGGGTGGGATCAGCAAGTGCAATCCCACACTTCCAGTGAAAAGCCAGTGTGCATGATCTAGGGCTGAGCCAGAAGAGGGGGTACTTTCCATTAACTATTTCAGCAGTGTTGAAAATCCCCTTCCCCCAGATGATATTTTTTGTAATGATTGTTTCCAAAGAAGATAGAAATGTTTCTGGTTCAGAATGCATTGCCCTCACTCTGACTTGGCTTCATTTAAGTAACATCAGCACTTAAGTGACATCTCATGAACGTCATCCCATTCACTATGTGATCCCCCCTTGACTGGGATCACCCATGTGACTAATCAAAAAAGATGTGTGTGAGAAGAGAAAAATTGCACCAAAATAGCAGCAGATATGGGAAACAATTACACCAATCAGGATAAAAAAGGATGAACTTTCCCCACAATTTAGTTCCACCCACCCCAGGAAATAGTACAGGTCCTTCAGAAGTACAAAGTTCAACCTGAAAATGGAAATGGGAGACATGTGGCACAACTCAAATTTGCTCTGAACTCTTTGTGACCTATTTCCAAAATCAGAAGCCACAGATTTCTGGCGTAAACAATTGATTTTAGTCCATTTGCCATGCAGACCCAAGAAGCTCAGTACTTGATACATGTGGGGATGTACGAAATACTCACCTGGCTCTGCGCCGGGGCATCCGTGGTGGGGGGAAGGCGCTCCGTCCCTCCCTCCGGAATCGTCCCCAGCCAGCTCTGCTCCGCGACGGCTCCATGGAGCCGCCAGCCGGGGCCAGCCGCAGCCGGAATTCCGGCCGCGGCTGGGCTGCTGTGGCTGCAAATGGTGGCTGTCATAGCGGCCGCCATTTGCGTCCTTGCAAGCAGCCATGATAGGCTACGTAAGTATTTACGTAGCCTATCACGGCAAAGAGCAGAGGCACAAATGGCGTAGCGGCAGCCATTTGCGTCCCTTCTGTATGCCGTGATAGGCTACGTAAATACTTACGTAGCCTATGACGGCTGCAAGAATGCAAATGGTGGCCGCAGCAGCCTGGCCACAGCCGGCTGGGAGACCAGCCGCCGCCAGAGCCGCTGCTGCTGCCGCATCCACTCCAGGTTCTGTCCTGGGGGGGTTCCACAGGGGGGCAGGAGGCCGTTCCGGCATGGATTCTGGGGCACCGGATTCTAAAGAATCCGGCCTCACTGGAATCCGTGGCGGAATTCTCTGACATCCCTAGATACATGTGGAAGTGGCACCCAAGTTCAACTTGGTTTCCTTCCAATGGAAGGTAGATGTAAAGCATATTTATATTGGGTTACCTGCTCAACATTTTCAGATAGATAG
Organism: Heloderma suspectum; assembly: GCF_057233095.1. Classification (NCBI taxonomy): domain Eukaryota; kingdom Metazoa; phylum Chordata; class Lepidosauria; order Squamata; family Helodermatidae; genus Heloderma; species Heloderma suspectum. The sequence continues at coordinate 270,162,285 of NC_139458.1, forward strand.
ATAGACAGACAGACAGACAGACAGACAGTTTATATGGAAGTATAAAGAGGTGAATTAGTGGCCTTTTTAAAAACTTCTGGTTTCTGCACATTTTTATTTATTTTATTTATTTACAATATCTGTATAGCACTCCATATCTAGAAAAGATTTCAGAGCAGTGAATGCAAGATTGCATCTGTCATGTGGAGGCTGCTCCATGTGGTGGCCATCAACGTGTGGTGAGCCATATATGTGCAGTTGGCTTGCAAAGCAAAATGGTAATTATCTCCATTTCATAACAATTGGCCTTCACCTCCATGTTATTTGGTGGTGTGGCAGAATTGCACAGTCCGCATGGTAATTCACTGCACACAAACAGCTTACCATGTGGCTCTTTAGCAATTTAATATGGGACAATGACATGACTCCAGGGAACGGTTACAGACGGTTAACCTGTAAACGTTTTCTGTACTGTTGAACTTCCTAGGAAGCTGTGTGTCACCTGAACAACACTGAATAGAAAGTGAAATAAAACTATTCCCTTGGTAGCAGTACTTCAAATAAATGCTGGAAGTGCATTTATATATTACACACACACTCTCTCTCTCCCCTCCTGAACTTGGGATGACTACCACACATTATGACTATCCCATGGATCTGTTCATTTTCACCTCATAAATCTGTTTCTGTCAGGTTTCCCTTTTGCCCCTACTGTAAACTTCAGAACCCAAATCAAAACACAGATAAGAGGCTTCAATTCTCGTCTTTTACTCCACTACTTCAATGGGTCATACAGATGCAAATGGTCAGTGACTCACAGTCTACAAAAGAAACGCCTTCAGGGATTTCAAAGGAAAGCTATGAAAGTTGCCCACCCTTTGAAGAAAAGGCGGGCTGCTATCCTAACCTAAGGGGTGGCGGGGATCTCCCCCTCTCTCGGTTGGACTCTAAATGCAGCTGTTCCCGCTGGGCCAATCGGGCAGACCATCTAAGCTCCACCCCTGCCACCTCTCTCGGCTCTGCGTCTGTGCCTGGCGTCTAAGAATTCAGGCTCTCCAAGCCCCACCTTTCCCTGTTCGCTATCTCTCACAGGGGTGTGTGAAGAGGGGTCCTCTCCATCCATCTGGGCCTTTGAAGCCTGAGGAGTCTGTGTCTCTATCTCTGGACAAGCCTGGGAAATTTCCTCCCCCACCTCCTGCAATTCCTCTTCAGAATCTGAGCCACTCTGCCACTCCCTGTGTTCAGAGGCAACCCTGACAGTTTCTATAAATAGTTTCTCATATGTGATTTTTGTAACCGTGGTCATATCATAACATTATTCAGACAAAGGCACCAGGGAAAAATGCTGTTTAATCTGGCACTTAAACAATTAAAGCATAGGCAGTAGGTCAACATCTCTGGGGAAGGTGTTCCAGAGATTAGACACTACCATAGAAAAGGCCCTATTTCCATGTTGCCAGTGCCACCCATCTAACCTCTACGTAAGAGAAGAGCCCTGCTGGATCAGACCAAGATCCATCTAGTCCAGCATTCTGTTCACACAGTGGCCAACCAGCTGCTCACGAGAAACCCACAAACAGGACACGAGCGCAACTGCACCCTCCTGCTGATGGTCCCCAGCAACTTTGTACATAGGCACACTGCCTCTGATACTGGAGGCAGCATGTAGTCATCAAGACCAGTCATAGCCTTATTGTCCATGAAACTTCTGAAGGTGGGAGCAACCAAAGATGATGCTTGGAGTGAACAAGCTAGTTCATACAAGAGAATTAATAAGCAGGTTCACATGGCAGGTTTATTTTGTTGTAATCATTTATGTTGACAATGATGGCACCAAGTTGATTCCTAGACAAATATATGCAAATTAACTAGATTTTGTGACATATAGCAACTGACAACAAAGCCATTTCAGTCAAGCAAAACATGTTTATTTCATTTAATTAAAGATAACTATAAAAATACACCTAATTATTTATAACTTTAAGGTGAAGTTTTGGGTTCAGATGACATCCCCTATCATTTATACAGTAGGTAAGCTTACAGCCATTAAAATTAGCTTACTTAGACCTCAAAGAATCTAAGAGCATCTCTACACCAGCCTAAATCCTGCATTTCACAACTATGAAATGCAGGATTTCATACTTGTGAAATGCAGATCCAGATCACAACTGACTCCCTTACATGCACTCCCCCCCTGGGGGGGTGGTATCTGTGTCTTCTATTGTCTTTCATTGATCTCGCTCCTCTTCTTGCCACTTTAACTCTTTTCACAGAGGAAACTGAAGCAGAACACAACGGGGTAATTTGATAGCTCATCTATGATCTATTTAAAAACGAAACAAAGGGCATTTAGTGCAGGAGATGCCATGGAGGGTCACGGCAGGGTCATGGCATCATGTAAAGAGCCCGCAAACTTCTGTGAAGGAGCAATCTCAATCATGGGATAAAAGCTCAGTGTGAAGGAGCCCTAAGTTTGGTTGAAACTATAAGCCAGAGGTTAAAATAAATTCTATCACTGTTGTCCTTCTTGACTGCTGGTGCTAAGGCAATTTAGTTGAGAAGTGCTTACGCACTTCTTCCTTGGAAGGTGTTCCACAAAGAACTGGGCAAGAGGAAGGATAGTATATTGGAGAGAGGCAAGGGAAGCAAAAGTGGCATTAAAAGGCTGTTGGTATCCAGAGAACATTTCAGGTCAATGTTATGTATCAGAGGCAGTATGCCTATGTGTATATGCCAATTGCTAGGGAACACACGTGGGAACATGCTATGCATTCATGTCTGGATTTCCCACAGGCAGCTGATTGGCCACTATGTGAACAGAATGCCGGATGAGATAGCCCATTGGTCTGAGCCAGCATTACTCTTCTTATGTTCACAGCAAGCATCTATGACAAATCTAGCTAGTTTCACCTATTGATCTAATAACTTCAGAGATGTGGTACCTTGTAAAATGTTTATATACACAAATATCCCTCTGTTTTATATTTGAAATGAAAGTGCAAATAGATGCCAAGGCATCTAGTCCACAAACTATCACTCTGTTAAAGATTCAGATATACTCTTGAGATTATTACAAAAGTAATCTTGGACATCTCCCATTATATTAGTTGATGACTCTGATTTTATTTACCTCAGAAATATGGACCACTCTGTTTCCATATATTTGTAGGACATAAGAAGATTTAAGTCAGGGGTAGGCAACTTGTAGCCCTCCATCTGTTTTTACTTACAACTCCCTTCAGCCCTCACCATTGGCTATGCTGGCTAGGGCTGATGAGAATTGTAGGCCAAAGTTGCCCACCCATAACTTAAGCAATTTTTCAAGTCATTGGACTCAATATGTTGTCCATTTAAAGATGGTCAGTGAATACAACACATTTCCATATATTTATAGAAACCATATTGGATTAACATGTTTTGTTCCATGGGGACTCTGTTAGGGGAAATAAGGAATTTTAATTCAGCTATATTGCAAATGACAAGTTGAAAGGTTTTGTGAAGAGAGTTTGAGCAAAATGGGAACTTTGTAACATCAGCCATAAGTAAGAATCCAGTGTTCAAAGAAGGCCTCCTTATTCACTCTTTGGGTCATGTTACCCTTTGCTGTCAGTTGTATGCTGGGAGATACGATCTCAAGGAGGCAGACCGCACAAAAACAGTAGTTACTTAATACCCAAGGATAAAACATGTGGGGACACAATGTTGATCATAATTTTTATGGAGAAAGATGCCAATACTATGCAACTCCACTAGCCATTGTAAGCAAAGACAAAAGAACAGTGAAGGTTCTACCGTAGCCATTGCACAAAGCTACCACAGCCATGGTGGAAGAAGCCACCTTCAAAGGGGGCAGGAATCTTTACAGAATCTTTCCTCTAGCTCACAGTTGATCTGCTGGAGATGACGGGGCATACTAGTGGGAACCTGTACAGCACTCTGGGACTTTGTGCGGGGTGGGGGTGGGGATTACACAAAGCATTTCTGAAGTCACATACCAAAGGGATCCCTCTGAACACTTACTGTAAATTCCCATATGGTGCCAGCTTTTGGACCACCCTGGATAGATCTAATCCCATGGAGAGTGCCAGCAGGAACAAATCTATCTGTTTGTGTAGAAATATGGGGTTGAATGGATTACAGTATGATTTATTTAATGTAATGCTCATGACGTGCCTACTGTGAGCTCGGTGATGTCTTACTTATTTGTATAGAAAAGATGTCCACAATAATTGGCAGACTCTGCCAACAGTGACATGACTGAGAGCCTGCTCAAATTCGATGGGATACTGCCCTTGTAACTTGGAGCAGAATAATGCTTTAGGCATTTTATATGCCTTTACTCGCAGAAATCACACTGCCTAGCACAGCTCTCAGCCATGATATAAATCAGTCTACCAGCTCTCAAAGTTAATCAGATCAAATGGCATCCCTTTCTTCTATCCAAGACCACAGATACTCCCTTCCACCAAAATGCAATGCAAAGAGATGCTTGATGCACCCAAACCTGATAAATTTAGACAGTTAAAAAAAATCACCTCCAACAGCCTTTTCAGTGGAGGTGGGGGGTTTACATTCATATTTGATTTACTTATTAAAGAATTAATATATATATATATATACCCCAAGCTAGATGTTTGCCCTTGAACTGCATTTTTACTTACAGCCGCAAAGATTCCTTTGTTTATTGTTAACACATGTAAGAATTCACATGAATACACCAATACAAATGAAGCAGTACAGCCTAATTCCCACTTCAGAGACCTGCCACATCACTTAAGAGATGGCTTCTTCTTTCGTTCTGAGGCTTGTAATGCCACGCAGAAAAATCTAAGCCTTGTCATTACCACATTAACATTCACTCCAGTGTTTCCTATCCCTTTTGCTGTGCCTCAAGGTTGTTTGCAACGTGAAAAACATCAGTGCTAGGCAGCACAGTATTGCATTTTCATCCATATAAAATGGTACTAAACAATTGGGGAGGGACACACAGAATGTCCCAAATCCAACCCTTGGCATTTCCAGTTCAAGCGCCTCCAATCTGCGTAAGATCTTGGAAGGCCACTAGAATAGACTAATGGGGGCTAGAAGGACCAACAGTCTGACCAGGGGCCCATCTACACAGGACATTTACTCTGGTTCTAATGTAACCCCAAGATGATCGTGGCACATGATGCATACCCCTCTCTGTCAAGGGCTCCTTGGAGGGCTCTCTCAGTCTAATCCAGTAGCCAAGTCCAGACGCAGACAAAGGGATTCTTTTCAAAGCTTTATTCTTCTTTTACAACTTAACAACTCTACAGGTAGCAACTAGATCTGAGCAGAAGAGTACCTATGCCCTAAGTTGAAACAGTTGGTCCCCGTTTGAAAGGGAATTACTGGCAGACCCCTGAACTTAAGGACTAGGGAGAATCCCTCCCCTTTTCCCTTGGATCCTCTGGGCGCAACCGTTCTTTGAGCGCCAACCGGGCGCTACGCCTCCTTTCCACGCTCTCCATTTGGCGCCGCTCTCTGTGTCTGCGCCGCGCATCCACCCAGTCTGCTATCGGTGCTGGGTCACTCCCTGGACTGCTTTCTAATCTAGGAATGTTGGTGGGAGGAATCTCTGTCAGCTGCGGGCCCTGGGAAAAAGGGGCGCGCTCCTCTCCCAGGAGCGACTGCTCTTCCTCCGAATCAGAACTACTCTGGGATTCTATGGGCTCAGTGTCCACCCTGACACTCTCCATAGCCAGCATGGCTTTTCATGCTGTAAAATCTGTTTTTGTTTGTTTTGTTTGTTTTTTGCAAACTGCTTCCCAATCACGGTGGCTTCAGTGCAGTTTGGGAGTCTGTGTGACCTGAACTGCCTTCGGTGTGGCCTGGGTGGAGCAACGCTGATTGGTGGAAGGGAAAGTGGCATCATGAAAGGATGGACACGAGGAGAGGAGTGCCCTAAACATGGCTACTCAGAAGTAACTCATTGCCTTCAATTGCACTTTGCTGAGTACAGGAGCAGAGAGGAGTCAGGAGAATTTAAATTTCCAGACCAGTGAATGTGTGCAGAAGTTTCCTGCTGCCTCTGCCTCTGCTCAGCTGCCTCCTTCTCTGTGGTGGCAGTGGCAGCTTTGGAGGAGCGCAGCCAGGACACCCTTAGGAGCATTTTGACCACCGACCATATGGTGGGGATTGGAAGACCTGTCTTCTCCCCCTTGCCCACCCTTGTCCCCAACAGGCCATTAATAATTGCCTGGAGTTGGCTGGGCAGTGAAGGGGAGGAGGAGAATGCCACACGCTCTCCTCTCTCCCCTTCCTCATCGTTGTCATCGTTCCTTGGCCCTGGTGTAGTGCCTCTGGGCAGTCTCCTTTAGTGAGGGAAATCCTAGCCAGAATGGGGTCGGGGAGGCTGCGTGAGCAATGGAAGAGGTTGGCGGCAAGGGTGGACACGAGGAGAGGTTTGGCTAAACGTGTCCACTTGGAAGTAACTCATTGCCTTGAAGTGCACTTCAGTGAGCACGGAATGGGGAGCTGGGCGGGGAGCAAGCTTCCCCTCATTTGCTGCTCTGCACCGACGCGGTTGAGGATGTTCAGTTGTACTTGTGGAACTCTGACCACCCAACTAAGGCGGTTGCAGGTGCCATTTGCCCCGTGAAAGTGGGGGGGGGGGTTGTTCGTAAAAAATGCACACACTGCTTCACTGGCTATGTTTGCCCTGGGAGGAGCAAACCCGATTTCATGAAAATCCAGATTCAGATGGAATCGCCTCAGAAAGTGTCTCTGCATAGAAGGGGCCCAGGTATAAAGCAACTCCCACATGTTCCTAAACATGAATTCTCACTTGGAGAAGTATAAAGAGTCAAGCATGGGCTGTCTATGGACCTGTTCTCTGACCAGTACTGAGGGTTCCTGGTGCCAATTTTGAGACATCTACAGTTTGCTCCTATGTTTACTCAGGAGTAAATCTCACTGAGGTTTACTCCCAAATAGGATTACAGCCCTATAGCCACTCCCGGACAAGATGGCCAGCACAGGGCAATAGGGATGGTTTGCCTGCTTGCATGTTGTGCGCCTGGCCAAAGCGATCACAGAAGAAGTCAGTGAGAGCTCCTTTTTCCACAACAGCACAGGCACAGAATTGAAAATAACTAGGGAGAAGATGGATGAGCAATGATGATTGAGAAGGAAGGGGCAAAGCAGAGAGGGTGCATGGGCTTGGCAGACACTTCAGCTGAAGGTACAGAACAGGGTGGACAAAGGGTGCTTGGGGGGGGTGTCAATCCAAATGGAATAAATTGTAGTGCAGGAATTAAAAACAGCAGTGGGGAGCCTATTTCAGCTGAGGGTGAAATTCCATTTCTGAGATGCTCCCAGGGGCCACATTCCAGTGATGTGTGGGGCCAAAGACAAAAGGGGTGGGGCCAAAGGCAGAATTACAAAACATACCAGCATATTGTAATTTAAGCCTCTGCTTCCAGTAATGGAGCCTGAGGAGAGGCGTTTCAACCTTCTAGAATGTGGGAAAAACCGTACAAAAGCTGTGAAACCACTGAATGATTAGTGGTTGGGGGAAAGAGGATTGAGGAATGGCCATCACAGAAACCCTGGAAGGGCCACATTGGGACCTCAGGAGGGCTGAATTTGGCCCCTGAGCCTGAGGTTCCCCACCCCTTAATTAAGGGGATGATGATGATGCAAGAGACTACAGCATAATGGGTGTATGTGAGGGACTGTGAAGGTTTGCTGGTTTAGGGGGAAATGGATGGGGTAAAATCCTGTACTAGCTGCACTGCTTGCCAGCAAAATTCTTGGCCCAATTATGATTTTGACTTTTAAAGCCCTTAATGATTTTGGTCCAAGGTATTAGAAGAAACACTGACACCAATATGAACCTTCCTTTTTTTTATGATCATTGTCAAAGGTTCTGCTCATTGGTCCAACAGCAAGATCAGTAAGGTTGGTGCAAACTAGAGGCAGGGCCTTTTCAGTGGTGGCCTATGCCCCGTGGAGCTGCCTCCAAAGAGACATCTGGCTGGTCCCATCTGTGGATGCTTTTAAGAGAGTTTTAAAAACTCATCTGTTCTCCCTGGCTTTTGCCTGATTTTTTCTTTAAATGGTATTCGCTGCTGATTGGTATTTTGAAATGCAATTTTATTGCAATTGGTTTTATTTAAAATTGTTTATATTTCATACAATTTCACTAATTTGTTTGCTGAATTGTATTGGTTTTTTATGCTACTAGCCACCTTGGGAAGACCATGGTCTTGAAAGGTGGCTAAGAGTGGATTAAGTAAATAAACAAATTCATACATAAACAGATAATAAAAGAGGCCCAGAAGCCTATGGAGTGTTGTAACAGGTGTGTGTTAAGGGAAGAGAATGACAGGAGTGCCAAGCTTGCACCCATCTTTCTCCTTCTTCTTCTTCTTCTTCTTCTTCTTCTTCTTCTTCTTCTTCTTCTTCTTCTTCTTCTTCTTCTTCAATTGACTTTCATTCCCTCTAGTTAGGGGAAGAAGCAAACCATTATTGCTCTAGGTATCCCCTGAGGAAGATATGTCTGCTTAGTGAGCTGTAGATCTATCAAACCTAATTAAAAGACAGGTGTATCTTTATTCAACAACCTTGAGCAAAAGAAAACATCTGAATGGCTCACCCTCTCCACATAATGTGATGATAATAGCTTAGTTCCATTCACATAGTAAGGAGCAGAGCAGAAGAGGTTCCAGAAATACCAGAAATGTTCATATCTGAGGGGTGTGGTTGTTGAGTCAAAATACTACATCTTATCTGTCAAAACATTTTGCTTTTTTTAAAAAAGCAAGTTTATGGCCATAGAGATGCACTAGAAAGCAGAAAAGTATGCTAAATTATTACAAAAACTAGGGGTTCCTGACTGAGTTTCCAGCGTTCCTAGTTCACTTTTACATGCAACACCACCTTAAACTACCCAGTGCCCTCACCCGACCTCTTACTTCCAGTGGTATAGCGGTACATTTTGAAGTACAGGCACTCATCATGACAGTCCCCATAGCTACGCCCCCCAAGGAGAGTCCAAAACTGCGGGTGGCTGTGTGGATCCATATCAACAAACCAGTTCTAGCAGTTTTCATCTCCATCAGGAGCCCATCGTTTGAATAGCTTAGTTGCCCATTCAAGAGCAACCCACCCCAAAATAATCTGCATTACAATGTGGAGCAATATATTGTTCCTGTGAAAGTTCATTTCCCCACTGCTCCTGTACAGATTGCAGCTAAACTCAGACAAACAAGTAATTTGGAGGGTGGGGGTGGGGGTGGCAGATGACATCAGTGTCCCTGCTAATAAAAAAACGTGCTGGCTCCTCATCCCTGCAAGCCCTGGCTCCACCATGCCTCTGCTTCTTCCTAAACAAGACACTGCTTCTTTAGCTTCCAGTATAGCTCCCCCTTCCTTTCACCGTCCAATTTCCAAAGCAAGTGTAATGTGAACTTCCTATTAGGCCTAAGGCATTAAGAGGGAAGGTTTTCTGACTAACAAATGATTAACGGAAAGTTGTAAGATGTTCCAATATGGCTGCTTCTTTCTTTCTAAACTTAGACTGGCCTAAGTTATGACGCATCAAACCAAATGAGGTCCACCAGCCATGTTTACTTGGTGGTCCAATAAGAACTTGTGTTTCCTGTCTAGCTGGCACTGCAAATAAGCAGTGTGGACTGTCAAGAAACTGGGATGTCACAATGCATAGCTAATTTTGGCTTCACGGGACACATGGTTTGCAGCCCTGTTCTAAGGAAAGGCAGAAGACAGGAAGAACGGAACCCAAGTTCAGTCAGACAGTTGGCTAAATGAAGGCCAGTTGTTCTTGTTTTGTTTTTTAAATGTGAAATGCTATCAGTGAAATGGTTGGCCAAAATGTCTGTCTGTCTGTCTGTCTGTCTGTCTGTCTGTCTGTCTGTCTGTCTGTCTATCTATCTATCTATCTATCTATCTATCCATCCATCCATCCATCCATCCATCCATCCATCTATCTGGGGCCATGATGAGGGGGAATGGAATTTTCACATCTGCTTTTGCACATCATGTCTTTTGAACTGCTACAATTTCAACAGAGCAGTGAGTGAAATGGAACAGGTGGCAGCAAATTTGGGGCAGTCAGGAAAAATCACTTATGTTTGCATTATGGCTTACCTATTACCTTAAATAGTGGTATGCAAATGAAGCTGATACTGCATGCAGGTGTTATTATGATATTGACAGAATGCAAATGAACAACACTTCTGTTACAGCCATTACTTTGCACAAATCAAATAAGAGGAGAAATGTTGGAATAATAGGCCAAGTTCAGATGTTTAACCTTTGTAAAATGCCCAGAGAGCTTCAGCTGTGGGGCGGTATAGAAATGTAAACAACAACAACAACAACAACACATAGGTATTCTGGTGATGGAAAAGCAAGACACAGGTATTCAAGACACCTGTATGACTAGTACAATCTTCTTTATGAGGCAAAACAATTTTGGAATTTGCATCTCAGTGTGTGTGTAGATCACCTGTGTTATGTGTTACGTTATTTATGTGTTTACTTAATTTAAAGTATTTATACAAGACAGGACCAAGATGCTGTTAGTGGGTGGTTCTTCTGACTGGACGGAGGGTGTTCATTCAACCTTTTCTGGGTGGGGATACACTCCCCCTGAAGGAGCAGGTTTGTAGTTCAGGGGTTCTCCTGGAGTCGTCCTTGTCACTTGAAGCTCATGTGGCCTCAGTGCCATGGAATGCCTTCTACGAGCTTTGACTAGTGGCTCAGCTACACCCCTGTCTGGACAGGGATACCCTGACATCAGTTGTCTCTGCTCTGGTAACGTCCAAGTTAGATTACTCCTATGCACTCTATGTTAGGCTACCTCTGAAGATGGTTCAGAAGCTGCAGCTTGTGCAAATGCGGCAGCCAGATTGATAGCAGATAGATCTTGTAGGCATGTGTAGTGCTTGTGTCACTCTGTGATGCCTCTTTACTCCCCCCATCCCTTCGCAGCTGCGCAGTTACAGAGGCACAGAGAGGTGTTTTCATTTATTTAATCACACTTTCACACATTTCTGCAGCTTTGTAACTTCGCAACAGTTGTTTTGGGACTCAGTGCCAAGGGCTGGGGCGGGGGAGTCTTGGGGGAGGAACAACTTCACTCCAGCCACCATTTTGGAGTGATGGCTGGGCACGCACTGCTCATGCTTGTGAGTGTGAACCATCGCGAGAGTCTCAGGCTGGGGAACTGACAAACAGATGGCGTGGAAATGAAGGATCACAGAGCACCCACTTTTTACCTAATGAGGAACAGAAAGACACAACAGAACCCCTAAAATACAGAACAGCCAATTACATGTTGCACCCCCATGCTCACAGGATTGCACAGTTGCGCATTAAAGTATAATGGCAAAAAAAAAAAGGCATGGTGGAGTCTGTTAGGGAAGCCCGCATTAAATCGCGAGTGTATCCAAGCAGAAGCTAATTCGAAGCTGAAATGCTGCACAGTTACGATGGAGTGAAGGGTGAAAGCGGTGCCATGTAGACTGGGCCAGAGTTTCTAATTGTGAATGGAGTATAAGAAGAGGAGTATGGCATTGTGTTTCAGATGTGGCTGAAAGGGGCAATAATCTTTATGTTCCCAGGTCTATGGAAGTAGCACATTAAAATTATGAAATCCAGGGGGAAATAGAAAAGGAAACAAAAAAGGAATTTCACCCCCCCCCCCATCCCCTGGAGGAAGAAAGGCAAAGAGAGGGGGCTGGAGTAGCTGGTCTTTTGTTTCTTGAAATCTTGCATTCATTTGTTCTATATCAACTCAGCAGATCAGAAGAGCAATTTCCTTTGTGGCGCTAATTTAGTGTGTTCTGAAACAATGAACTCTGTAATACCATGTCATTAATGAAATTGATCACTTTCAATTTGTTCTGCACATGTAAAAAGAAAGAAAAAAAATCAAACAATACGCTATTTGTATAGCATAAGATTGTCCAACCAGAATACGCAGCACAGCACATGAGGGCTGCAATCCTATGCACGCTTGCCTACAAGTAAGCCCCACTGAACATAGTGGCACTTATTTCCAAGTAAATTTTTAATGAAATAAAATAACGTTTTAGGTAAAATGGCCAAGGTATCTAGTAGCAACTTTTCCTAACAACATGTATTAATATTTTCTGATAATGGGCCAATTGATACAAATGTAATCAAAGAAGTATAGAAAGGGCAAGCAACATGCTTATCGATCAGCCATCTTTTTCAGTTGTGCGTGAGTGCTTGTTTTTTGACCTTGTATGCTGATACACATTAAAGCAGCAATTCTGTGCATGCCTGCTCAGAAGTAAGCCCCACAGAGTTCCCAGGTAAATGTATTTGACTGTAATCTAAAAGGATTAAATTTGTCTAGTGTTCCTGATGAATTGTAACACGCGATTTGAACTCGATGAACTTGTGCTGTGACTCAAATGGAAACTTTCCTCCATTAATATTTAGGACTTCTGGACTGCAGCCCCAAGTAAAAATGGCAAAGGCCTAAAATTGCTTCATGTCAACGGCATGTGCATGTACATATACTTGCCCATATACTAAGATGCAGACCCTGATCTAGCTCAAGTCACACTGCCCCGTATGCAACTCGTCCTATGGATAGGCCTCCTAAGGGGAGGGGCCATAACTTAGTGGTTAAGCACAGGCATTTCATACATCAGGATCAATCCTCAGCAGCTCAGGTTCAAGGCTCTCAGATAGTAGAGCTGGGACTGGGAAGACCCCTGGCTGAGATGGGGCACAGCTGCTGCCATCCTAGTAAACCTTACTGGTCGAAAGGGATCTGAACTTTCTGATTCTCTGTAGGACTTCCGTGAAACTTCATATATTCACTTGCATCTGATGCAAACATCAAGGTCAATGGGAAGTGGATATGTATCTGCCATTGGCTCTGCTTGTGGATCTTCTTGCTGGATTAGGTGGTAGGGCATGAGTCACATTTTCCCCCCTGACACTTTGTTGTGGTATAGTTCATGGAAAGAGCTGGTAAAGCATAGTGGTTAAGGCATGAGCCGGGAAAAGCCAGGCTCAAATATCTGCTCAGCCATGAACTAACTGGGTGGTCTTAAGCAAGCCACTACATCTCCTCCCCCACTCTCCATTTATGACAGGGGGAATAGAATGCTAGGCTAACTTGTAAAGTTGGTGTAAGGATTACTTAAGACAATTTATGGGAAGTACTGCAAGCATTTAAGAAAAGTCATGTATGATCTCTTTTATTCATTGCATTTTATTACCACACACATACACACACCTCTTCTTTCAAGGAGCTCAGCATACATGTTCTCCTCTTCTCCTCACCCCCCACCTCCAATCATGATACATTGACTGGGTTCACAGAACATGACAACTCACACTCAAGGCTGAGTATGGGTTGAGTGTGGGTTGTTACTGAACCGTGGGTTGTTGTGTTCTGTGAACCCACCCATGCTAAGAAGCCCAAAGAGCTTCACCTATTGGGAAGTATAGAAATAAATAAATAAATAAATAAGCAAGCAAGCAAGCAAGCAAGCAAGCCATGGCTTGTTAACCATGAACACCCCACTGTTCACAACCCAACAACAAAGCATGGCTTCTCTTTGTGGGTTGTTAGCCCAATCCATGGGTTGTTAGCGCAGCTGGGTTCACACAACACAACAACCCACGTTTCAGCAACATCAACCCATGGTTCAACGACAACCCACACTCCACCTTGAGTATGGATTGTTGTGTTTTGTGAACCCAGCCATTGTATCTTCACAATAATGGTATAAAGTAAATTAGGCTGAGAGGTAGTGACTGGCCCAAGGTCATCCAGTGAGCTTCACAGCTGAGTGGGATTTGAATCTTGGTTTCCCTCTTCCCAGTCCAGTATTCTGTCCACCACTCCACTACTACAAATGTCAATCTTTATTACTATTCCAATGAGTAAGCAATATTAAAGAACTGGAAGGAACATTGGCATAAACCAGCCAAAGTTAAGTACCTCTCAGTGATGCAACTGGATGGATCATACCCTTCATTTTCTGACCAAGACACACAAAGGAGAAATGCAGAGGTAACTGCAGCCAAATGAAATATGTAAAGCTATTTGATTACCAAGATGGGGTAAACAGTGGCACAGTTAGCACTTGGTCTCTTGTGGGGGGGCAGTTCTGACTAATCATACTAAATAGCAATATGCCCATGAAGATGAACGGGGAGGGGAAAGAGGGTCCATTATTGCAAGGACTGGGTGGGTGCGGGTTAAGTTAGGAACAATTTGCCTGAGCCTTCCTCCATGGGATTCCTCTCAGTAGAGTCTCAGTACTGGATTCACGACTTGGGGAGGGCAGGTTTAACACTCACCTCAATGGTGTCCTCAAGTGGAGTGCTTTACTTTCCCCCTGTCGGTAACTGCCTACTTCAGTAGGAGAAAAATATAGTATTAATTAATTAATTAATTAATTAAAAACTTGGCTACTGCCCTTCGTGACCGCACTTTCTGGAGTGGGAGGTAGGCCTGCTCCACCTCCCCCCTGAACCACGCCAATTTCAGTCTATTTGCCTCTCCTTTAGAACTCAACAGGACTAACCCTACCCTACAAATAGTGATGTGGCAAAGTAATTCTAGACCCTGGATTTAATGGTTTTACGGGGGGCGGGGGGCCTTTAGGCAGTCATGTGTATTATTTCAGTTGTGCAGTTAACATGTCTCTCTTCCAAACCATTACTCCATGCTTTATAACTGCTTCTTCATGGTCGATACGTTGTAACAAAACAACAACAAAACATTTGCCCTCCCTGATAAAAGAAAAGAAGTACTCGGAGGATGTGCAGTTTCACGTTTCAAACTCACTTAAATCACAGCACCATAATGACTACAAAAATAATATGGAATTGCCGGCCAAGGTGCTGACCTGTTTGCTGCTACCCACATCATCTGCTGCTGTCTGAGTGGACATTTGGGGGCCCCGGCGCTGCAGGGTCCTGAACTTCAGCCCCAAGGTCCAGTCCTAGCTGCACCACTGCTTGCAGAGCTCCACCACTTTATCCACATAGTCCCACCCAGAGTTCCAGTTCTCGGTCATATAGTGTGACACTAGACTGCAAATCCCAGAGCTAGTTTTGGACATTCACTAGCAAAATGCCCATCATGATGTATGTGGGTGTGGTGTGAAGGCTTGTATATTCCAGGCATGTGTACATGTGTGCAACAGGTCTCTGCACCTCTGCCAACTGAGACATATTTCACCTCTTCTGGGATCCCCATTAGTGATGGCCAGACCATCCAGAGTCTCTGTTGGGGGTGTCCTCAAAGTGGAATGCTTGCTTTTCCACATAGTTCTCAATGGCAGTTTCCATTTAGTTATATGGAAAAGAAGTAAAAGGATGCACTCAGGGACACCATAGGGTGGAGGCAAAACCTATTTCCTGCTTTTATTGATACCAGTCATTATGAATCTTTCCTCCATCTTCAAGGTTCTGTTCCTTAGTCACACTAAATTGTGACAGAATCAACAGAAGGTAGAGAGATAGAGACAGGGAGGAAGGGAGGGGGAGGAAGATAGATGATAGATAAAGCAAGCCCCCCCCCTTTCATGAATCACTGCCTTGTTGTGGCGAAGGGGCTTGCGTAACTCAGGGAAGCCGTTAAGCTATGCCGTGCAGGACCACCCAAGACGGACAGGTCATGGCAGAGAGTTCTGACAAAATGTGGCCCACTGGAGAAGGAAATGGCAACCCACTCCAGTATTCTTGCCAAGAAAACCCCATCGAATGTATCACGAGGCTAAAAGATATGATGCCGGAAGATGAGACCCTCAGGTCGGAAGGTGTCCAATATACTACTGGGGAAGAGCAGAGGGTATTTCCAAGTAGCACCAGAAAGAGTGAAGCGGCTGGGCCAAACCCGAAAGGACACTCAGCTGTGGATGTGTCTGGTGGTGAAAAGAAAATCTGATGCTGTCAAGAATAATATTGTTTAGGAACCTGGAATGTCAGATCAATGAATCAAGGTAAGCTGGAGTTGGTCAAACTTGAGATGGCAAGATTGAACATCGACATCTTCGGCATCAGCGAACTCAAATGGACAAGCATGGGCGAATTTAATTCAGGTGACCATTATATCTACTACTGTGGGCAAGAATCTCTTAGAAGAAATGGAGTAGCACTCATAGTCAATAAAAGTGGGAAAAGCAGTACTGGGGTACTATCTCAAAAACAATAGAATGATCTCAGCACAAATCCAAGGCAAACCATTCAACATCACAGTAATTCAAGTCTATGCCCCAACCACTGATGCTGAAGAAGCTGAGGTTGATCGGTTCTATGAAGACCTACAACACCTTCTAGAACTAACACCAAAAAAAGATGTCTTCTTCATCATAGGGGATTGGAATGCTAAAGTAGGAAGTCAAGAAATCACCGGGATAACAGGCAGGCATGGCCTTGGTGTACAAAATGAAGCAGGACAAAGGCTAATAGAGTTTTGCCAAGAGAACACACTGATGATAGCAAACACTCTTTTCCAACAGCACAAGAGGCGACTCTACACATGGACATCACCAGATGGTCAATATCGAAATCAGATTGATTATGTACTTTGCAGCCAAATATGGGGAAGCTCTATACAGTCAGTAAAAACAAGACCTGGAGCTGACTGTGGCTCAGATCATGAGCTGCTTCTTGCAAAATTTCGGCTTAAATTGAAGAATGTAGGGAAAACCACTAAACCATTCAGGTATGACCTAAATCATATCCCTTATGAATATACAGTGGAGGTGAGGAATAGATTTAAGGGATTAGACCTGATAGACAGAGTGCCTGAGGAACTATGGACGGAGGTCCGTAACATTGTTCAGGAGGCAGCAACTCAATCCATCCCAAAGAAAAAGAAATGCAAGAAAGCCAAGTCGCTGTCTGATGAGGCTTTACAAGTAGCTGAGGAAAGAAGGGAAGCAAAAAGCAAGGGAGAAAGGGGAAGATATATCCAACTGAATGCAGAGTTCCAGAGAATAGCAAGGAGAGACAAGAAGGCCTTCTTAAATGAACAACGCAAAGAAATTGAGGGAAACAATAGAATGGGAAAGACTAGAGAGCTTGTCAAGAAAATTGGAGATATCAAGGGAACGTTTTGTGCAAAGACAGGCATGATAAAGGACAAAGAAGGCAGGGACTTAACAGAAGCAGATGAGATTAAGAAGAGGTGGAAAGAATACACAGAAGAACCATACAGGAAAGATCTGAATGTCCCTGATAGCCATGATAGTGCAGTCACTGAACTTGAGCCGGACATCTGGAAGTCAAGTGGGCCTTAGTCAAGTAAAGTCAAGTGGGCCTTAGGAAGCATTACTAACAACAAAGCTAGCGGAGATGACAGTCTTCCAGTTGAGCTATTTAAAATCCTAAAAGATGATGCTGTTAAAGTGCTGCATTCAATATGCCAACAAATTTGGAACACTCAGCAGTGGCCACAAGACTGGAAAAGGTCAGTTTACATTCCAATTCCAAAGAAGGGCAATGCCAAAGAGTGTTCAAACTACCATACAATTGCGCTCATTTCACATGCCAGCAAGGTGATGCTCAAAATCCTACAAGCTAGGCTTCAGCAGTATGTGAAGAGAGAAATACTGGAAGTACAAGCTGGGTTTCAAAGAGGCAGAGGAACTAGAGATCAAATCGCCAACATTCGCTGCATCATGGAGAAAGCAAGAGAATTCCAGAAAAACGTCTATTTCTGCTTCATTGACTATGCTAAAGCCTTTGATTGTTTGGATCACAACAAACTCTGGCAAGGAGATGGAACAACCGATTGGTTCAAAATTGGGAAAGGAGTACAACAAGGCTGCATATTGTTGCCCTGCTTATTTAACTTATATGCAGAGTACATCATGAGAAACGCCAGGTTGGATGAATCACAGGTCGGAATTAAGATTGCCGGGAGAATGATCAACAACCTCAGATACGCAGATGATACCACCCTAATGGCAGAAAGCGAAGAGGATCTAAAGAGCCTCTTGTTGAGGGTGAAAGAGGAGAGTGCAAAAGCTGGTTTGAAACTCAACATTAAAAAAACGAAGATCATGGCATCTGGCCCCATCAGTTCCTGGCATATAGAAGGGGAAGAAATGGAAGCAGTGACAGATTTCATTTTCTTGGGCTCCAAGATCACCGCAGACGGTGACCGTAGCCATGAAATTAAAAGACGCTTGCTCCTTGGGAGGAAAGCTATGGCAAACCTAGACAGCATCGTAAAAAGCAGAGACATCACCTTGCTGACAAAGGTCCGTCTAATCAAAGCTATGGTTTTCCCAGCAGTAACGTATGGCTGTGACAGCTGGACTGTAAGGAAGGCTGAGTGCCGAAGAATGGATGCTTTCGAACTGTGGTGCTGGAGAAGACTCTTACGAGTCCCCTGGACTGCAAAGAGGTCAAATCAGTCAATCCTAAAGGAAATCAACCCTGACTGCTCATTGGAAGGAGAGATACTGAAGCTGAAGCTCAAATATTTTGGCCACCTAATGTGAAGAGAAAACTCCCTGGAAAGGACCCTGATGCTGGGAAAGATTGAAGGCAAAAGGAGAAGGGGACGGCAGAGGATGAGATGGCTAGATAGCATCACCGATGCAATGAATATGAACTTGAGCATGCTCTAGGAGAGAGCGGAGGACAGGAAGGCCTGGCGTGCTATGGTCCATGGGGTCACGAAGAGTCGGACACAACTTAATGACTGAACAACAAAGCAAGCCCCTGTGGATTCTGTCTATGTACAGTCAAACCAGTAACAGCCCAATAAATAAGGAAGCAATTGTCTTTACCAAATTCACTGTTAATAGTGCTTTAGGCAGATTTTAATTAAAACACTAAAACATTTCCATTGTCTTCGTAGTTTATAAAGCACAGATCTATAAAACTGTAGATTTTGTATTAGTGTCAATATTAAATATTCTATCATTTTTGTACTGTATATATCTAGTTACCACGCAACCAGAATTCAAGATTTTCAGTGAGGTTGCTGTATAATTCAGATAATAAAATACAGAAATATTCCCTTTTCAAACAACTAAGTAAGAACAGGGTTTGGTTCCCTTTTTTCTTAGCAACAGGAAAAATGCAGCATTAGAATATTAGTTCAAACCAACACCTACAAAGTGAATTAAAATGCTCTGACTCAAAAAGTAAAATTATTTTCTCTTACTACTTTCGAGTTCTGGTATACTAACTGAACCATGTGAAAAAATCAAACTCATGAATAAAACAACGTAAATCTCTCTCTTTAAAAAAAATTCACACAGCTTATAATGAATAATTTATTGCCTGTCAGTATAGTCTTGGCTCCCGCCCCTCTGTTATCAGTTCTGCTTTATATTTTAATTACCTGTCCCACATTTCATAGATCGATATCCCTCACTGGGATACTGTCCACTTATGAAACAGAAATTGCAATAGCATTTATGTAACCCTTTCACATATATGCAGGAACCCAGCTGCTGAGGCTGTTGTTTTAAACATCTCTACCATGCGCAATTTAAATTAAGGCACTAACATCAAAATAGGGAAATTGCTATTTATTTCATCTAAAGAAATATCTTTCATAATCACTGGTGGTAATAAGAAAAATGCATAGTTTGACGTGATGTTTAAGTAGATTTAAGTAACAGCCACGCTGGTTATGGTTAATATCTACATCAAATCTGGATACAAGCCATACTTTCAATAAG
This sequence comes from Heloderma suspectum, assembly GCF_057233095.1. Classification (NCBI taxonomy): domain Eukaryota; kingdom Metazoa; phylum Chordata; class Lepidosauria; order Squamata; family Helodermatidae; genus Heloderma; species Heloderma suspectum. Next base: position 270,181,961 of record NC_139458.1, read on the forward strand.
AAAGTGACTATAGTAGTCATCTGCTTTTGTTGATTATTTTCATTCTATCTATTGATGTAAATAATTAATGAGTTCACTATTATTATTATTATTATTATTAAATTTATTAATCGCCCATCTGCCTAGTCCACCAGCCACTCTGGGCGACGTACAGCGTATAATAAAACAGTTTAAAACAATAAAATTCTACAATAAAAACATTTTCTAAAATACCCTAACCCACCCCAGTTCAGCTGGCAACACTCTCACACATGCAGGTACCCAAGATAATCTGGGAATTGTAGTTGCTGAATATGCGAACAATTCTGAAAATCTTTTGAAGGACCTTAAATGTATAGCAGGAATCCCAGGATTTGAACCTAACCTAGTACCCCTTTTGTTATGCAAGCGAAGGGCATGTTCCACCCAGTGATAAGCAGTTTTACATCCTGCTGATTTTAAGCATCTGCTTAGTTCTCCAAGTGAAATCCATCTATATTAAATTATCAAAAAGCCTGCCAGTTTAAGACCGAAGTTAAGGCTATCCCATGTTGGCTCAAGCTCTGTAAAGTCAGGGTGTGGTCTGAAGGCACATGAGGCAAACTTGCTGAAGCAAAGCAGGTCTGTGTCTGGTCAGCGCTTGGAGGGGAGACCACCTGGGAACCACCTTGAGTTCCATGATGGAAGAAAGGTGGGATAAAAATGTAATAACTAACTAATGAATGAATAAATTGACATGCCCCATGATCAGTAATGATGTTGTGCAACATCACAAATCATGCTTGCTTACAGCTTACCCTCCATGCACACACACTTTTCCTGGGTCTTTCAGGCCCAAATCCAGATGGGGAGGATGGAGTGCCTGGGACCAGCGAAGATGCCCCGCATTGTCCTGGCTCTGTATTGCCTTATGAAGCACCTGAGCCTTACTGTTTTGCTAGAGGAGTCAATCCTCCTGTGAGCTGACCCAGGCCAGTTTGTTGCTTACATCAGTAGCTGGCAGGATGGATTAAACAGTGAGAGGGAGCCTTCTTCTACCAGTAAAGCTAGGTGCTTCATAAGGCAATACAGGAGGAGAGCAACATGGAGCATTTCTGCTGGCCAGGAAAAGTGTGGGTGCATGGAAGATGAGTTGTCAGCAAGCACACTTTGTGACGTTGCACAACATCATCCCTGATCCCAGGGCACATCAGTTAAGGCATCAGCTTCTCATTTCCACTTTCCTCAGTTTCCTGGCTTTGTGGAGCTTGAGCAAACATGAAATAGCCTTAACTCTGATCTTAAACTGGCAGGCACTTTGATCATTGAATTTCCCTGGATTTTGAAAAGGAAACTTATAATCACATTGTTGGCAACCCTACCCTTTCTCCAATGTATTTTAATTGGCTTTCTTGCAAGTTTACCTATATGATGCCTGGGATTATAAATACTAAACTAATGGTAATCATGATTTCATTTCAAGAATCAGGTTTCTAAAATCTCAGGGAGAATGTCCACAGGTAGGGGAGGCTCTCCTCTGCATACAGTCACCTTCCAAGTGTAGAAAGAGATGAGAATGGCAAGGGAGGGGGTGGAGCTAGTGAGCTCATCCTCACTTCCCTTCCTCATGTGTAGGGCTTACACACGAGGAGAATGACTTATTAGGGCTAGGTTCTCACAGCCATCTTAATAAGCATATATAGAGTGTAAATGCACATTCAGTGTAATGTGTGCCTATGCCCCTAGTGTGAAACACAATCCTTGCATGTCCTTTTCCTACCACACAAGTAAGAGCAAGGACTAGGGCTTTTGTGCTGCATTTTTCCTTTCAGAAAGGTGGCGTGAGACCCTAGATCCTTCTGCTCCCTGCCCCCCACCTCCCCCCCCATGCATTCCATCCCCAGCCCTCCCAAATTCTCTGAGGGCAAACTGCATGTTATTTTAAAGATGTAGCTAGAGGTTTTTTGTTTGCTTACTCAAAAGTAAGTTCATGGGACCTTATATGGATCAGGATCTAGAGTGATGGGTAGGTGTTTTTAACTCTTTGATCTATGCCTGCAATGTACCTTACAACTGGATGTCATTTTAGGAATGTAAATTGGAGGCATAGTAATGCATAGTCTCACCTTCTAAGGCCACATTCCATAACTAGAGGAATAGGCATGGCACATAGAAGCCCCCTGTAGTAGAATTCTAGTAAAAAATATTGGAGTATTGGCAGTATGCTAGCTTCAGAGTGAAACTGAGCATCACTGACATAACTTTGCCAGCGTTTACTGCCAAAGGCTTTTATTTGGAAGAAAAACCTTAATAACTTTTGAACCGCTGCTCAGAATTTCACCAAACCAATGAAAGGAACACCTCCTCAATAAGCCAGAATAATGTATCTCAATAGTTTTCACCAAGAATTGAAAGAAATATATGATATGCTATGCTGCAGCTTGAACAAAACAGGTACAAATGTGTCAATTTTCAACACTTTTTAACTTGCTGTACCTGTGGCAATTTTTAAGAGATTGGTTTGAAGTTTTGCACAGTTGTAGACATCATCAAGTAGATCATGGATGCCATGTTTCAAGTTATTAACTCAACAGGTGTTGTTGTTAGAAGCGGTAGAATTTTGAGGCTTATAATTTTGAAACTTTTTTTTGTTCAACTCATCTTACCTAAAGGGGTACTCCTGTGCCCCTTTAATTGTACTGTGCTTGGGACAGTGAAAGTGAAACCCTGATATTGGCCGAGCTGATTCCTGAGTGTTCCTGAACATTCCAACTGTTAAAGAAACAAAGTAGTCAATTACAAAATGTTCAAGTCAAACCTGAATAAGTGCTGATTGGCTGGGATGAAAACCTCGCAGAGGAGTTATAAAAGGAGGGGCCATATAGAGCAGGCTATGTACTGGAAAGCTGGGGAGCAAGGGGGGAAGTCCCAGAGGGTATGAAACCTATGTGGCTGAGAGCCTAGAGGGACTGAAGGAAGAGGACACAATAGGAAGTTGGGTGAGAAAGAAAATGGAGGGAAAGACAGGAAGAAGAAAGAGAGTAATGAGAACATAAGAACATAACAAGAACCATGCTGGATCAGACCAAGGGTCCATCTAGTCCAGCATTCACACAGTGGCCAACCAGCTGTCCATGGGAAACCCACAAGCAGGACATGAGTGCAACAGCACCCTCCCAGCCAAGTTCCCCAGCAACTGGTTTACATAGGCATACTGCCTCTGATAATGGAGGTAGCATATAGCCATCAGGACTAGCAGACATGGATAGCCTCCTCCTCCATGAATTTGTCCAACCCCCTTTTAAAGCCATCCAAATTGGTGGCCATCACTATGTCCTGTGGTAGCAAATTCTACAGTTTAACTATGTGCTGTGTGAAGTACTTTTATCTGTCCTGAATCTCCCACCAATCAGCTTCATGGGATGAACCTGGTTCTAGTATTATGAGAGAGGGAGAAAAATGTCTCCCTATCCATTTTCTCTACACCATGCATAATTCTGTACACCTCTATAATGCTACTGTAGCCTTCCCTCATAGGGGAGTCGCTCCAGCCCCTTGACCATCTTAGTTGGCCTTTTCTGCACTTTTTTCAACTCTACAATATACTTTTTCAGGTGGGGTGACCAGAACTGTACACAGTGGTTGCACCATAGCTTTGTATAACGGTAGTGTGATATTGGCAGTTTTATTTTCAGTTCCTTTCCTATTTATGCCTAACATGGAATTTGCCTTTTTCACAGCCCCACACCCTGGGTCGAACACTTTCATTGAGCTGTCCACCACAACCCCAGTATCTTGTTCTCAGTCAGTCACTTCTAGCTCAGATCCCACTGGCTTATACTTGAAGGAAGGAAAGGAAAGTTTCCTCCTGTGCAAGCACCGGGTCATTACTGAACCCTAGAGGGACACCACTTATGCTGGTGTTTTCATGGCAGACTATAGCGAGGTGGTTTGCCATTGCCTTCCCCAGTCGTGACTACCTTTCCCCCAGCAAGCTGGGCACTCATTTTACCGACCTCGGAAGGATGGAGGGCTGAGTCAACCTGAGCCAGCTACCTGAGACCCAGCTTCCTCTGGGATCAAACTCAGGTCATGGGGAGAGTTTTGGTTGCAATAATGCCACCTACCACTCTGCGCCACTTTTGCCCCAATGTGCATGACTTTACACTTGCTTATATTAAATGGCATTTGTCATTTTGATGCCCATTTACCCAGGTAGGAGATATGCTCTTGGAATTCCTTGCAATCCCATTTTGTTGTAACCACCCTAAATAATTTGATGTTATCAGGATTACACAGGATTACACTGGAAGGCTGTGTGCTAAAGGGAACATGGGGTGCAAGGTCTAAACACTGACAAGGCTCCTGTGCTTTTAGTGGCATAAAACAGGGAATTCTGTTGGCTGTAGTGTCTGCCATCACTGCAGCAGTGTAACTTGGCAATTTTAAGGAGGCAAGGAGGCCCAAGAGGCAGTGGGGTCAGGGTGGGGTGCTGAGTTTCGCATCCTGATTTGAATTCACCAGCTTTTAGTCGGGTGAAAATGTGCTTAACTTTGGCTGGATGGTGCCCATGCTTTCCAAATAATAGGCTTAAGGCTATTACTTTTAATGGGAGCTCATTACAGCAGTGCCAATTGTCAGCCAACACTAAGCACTTTGGAAAACCTCAATCTTATCTTAAAATCCTCCTTCAAATAGTTAAAGAGTTTACATGCTTCTTTGTGTCAACGGCTACACCTTCCCAATGATATTGTAATAGAAAAATTGGTATATAAATGGCATTTAATGCAAGGACTTTCCCTCTCTCTCTCACTTCCAGTTTAAGCAGAATTCTTTTCCCAGCTCAGCAGCTGAAGAGCTGAAGCAATAACAGGTAAGATCAAAGGGTCTGAATAACCTCTACCGTCAGAATGACAAAATGCTTTCAGTTTGGAATAGGATGTAGTCATTAGACTGAGGAAATGAACGATTTTGCTGAATGGACACAATGGGGACTGATTTGGAGCGAAACAATGGACCTTCACCTATTGTGAGATCAGGAGGATTTGCAAGGTACACTGGAACATTGCTGCTTCGTTTTGAAGTTAATACGGGATGAATAAAACAATGGAAGAAATGACCCAAGCCTGGCAACTGCAGTGCGGGAACATTGATGGGGTCAGGACGTGTTGACCTTTCGGGTTAAACAGATCAAAGGGGTTGCTGATTAGTGGAGTTGCTTTTTTAAAAATTACCGTAAAATTGGCAACTCCACAGCTATTTTGCAAGTTGCATTTGCAGGTAGTAGTTGCCTGTGTGTAACATGCAACATCATTAACAGCAAGCATTTGGAGGTTTTCTTTGAATCTACTAAAGTAAGGTGCACACACTCCACCGAAAGAAATCCACCCACATGCCTTTTTCTAAAGCAAATTTTACACAGATGTTAGTGTGCAGGCTCTATGCATTATCTCAAAACCAGTGAAACTCCACTTAGCAGCAGCTTAGCATGTTGACTAGAAAGGTAAATCTCACTAAATCCAATGTGGCTTTCTTCCTAATCTGTTTAAAGTAGCGGCCTCTCCTTTTCAAGATGGTTGCAGTGGTGTTTTGGTCTAAGAGTTGGAGCCGGGCAAAGGCTGCAATCCTATACCCATTTACCCAGAAGTAAGTTCCAGTGAACCCACTGGTACTTACTTTTGTGTAGACATGTATAGGATTGAACTGCTAGTTAGTTGAACTTACACAGCAAGCCTAAGTGGGGCAGAAGGGGAAATTCCCCATGGTGCCACTTCAGCATCAAAAGCCCTGCTCGCAAACACGTGGGCAGGGTGTGAGGGGTGCTTGTCGGGTTTTGTTCCTGTTCTTTTTAAAATTTGCCCTCCCATGTTAAACAATGGGAGGGAAAGGTAAGGGGCCTGATCCTGGGGCCTCACTGAGGAATGGAGGGGCTTTGGACCCACCAGATCTAAAGCTGTCCCCGCCACACCTCTGGAACACCACTGGCAGTAGATTGATCCCTGTGGAGCTATCTCTGGGAGTAACTGGGACCTTCAGGACAGACAGATCCCTGACCCACCCACTGGCGGAGTGCCACACTGCCCCATCCAAACCCCTTGGACAGCTGTCCAAAGGAGTTAGGATTGCTCTCTAGGTTCAGACTAAAATCAATGGGACTTAAATTATGACTAATGTCCCATTGTGTACAGTCAGGCCTAAGTTCAGCTAAGTTAGCCTGGATCCCACTCTGTGTCTTGAGAAAAACAAATGCAGTATTAGTATCCAAAATATATTGTAAATTTAAACCCACATTTGTGTACTGCCCTTTATTAGGCCAACCAAAAGATCACTAAAAATGTGCAAGCTTTTGATATCCCAAGATCTCTTCATCAGGCAAGAACTTTGAAAAATATTCTCAGAGTGTGTTAACAGAGAGGAAGTTTGAGAACTTTGAAAAATATTGAGGTGCTTCAACGTACACTGTCAAATAGAGACCTAGTGTCCTTAATATTCTAATGTTCATCATTGCCTGCGCAGTTTAAGACAACCTGCTATTGTCTGTTATTGCTATATAGTTATTTCGAATTCACTTTATGTATGGTTGGTACTACACCCTATTGTATTCTTGAGAAGCATTTGCTACATTGTTAAATAGAGACCTTGTATGTGAGTTTTGGGGTGTATATATGCACCACACATATATTTATAGTAAAAGGTTTATTCTTTCAATTTAGTATGCATAATTTCACTATTTTATATAATACATTACTTTTTGGGTCCATTTATTTGTTTGGTTTGTGTTTTATGTTGATGGTCCTCCTCCCTTTTGCTTTATATAGAGAAAAGAAAACCCTGACTTGATGGTGAAGTGAGTGACTGCATCTTCAGAGTCCCAAAATGAAGTGTGTGTGTGTGGGTAAATTAAATAATCTTTCTCTGCCCCTGATAAATGGGGGGCCTTTCCAGTTTCAAAATTATTTTTGTTTATAATTTTACAATACAGAAAGACCAAAATCAGTCCTATCCCTAGCTGCTTATACTTTAACAACTACAGTTGTGTCCTGTCACAAGGTAAGTGGAGAAAAACTATGCTATTCTACCCAGTGGCCTTTAAGCAGCCTACATTTCCTTTAATGCACTGATTTCATATTTTTATTACATTTAGATCCCACCTTTCTTTCATGATGTAAGTCAAGGTACAGTAGGGAGATTTCTCAGGCTGTCTCCCATCCACTCACTGACCAAACCAGACCTAAGTAGTTTTAGCAAGGTTGCTTCACCTTCAGGGCACGCCCTGATTTGCTGGCATAATGTTGCAAAAAGATGGGACTGCTCCGCTGGGTCTTAGGATACAGCACAAGGAGGAACATTAGTAGTCTTTGTAGTGTGCCAGAGGTCCATAGACTGCTGGTGCAGAATAGCCAATGCCTGTTGCCGCCCCAGTGCAGGCTGTGGGAACATCTCACAGGAATGGAGCAAAGAGTCAAGTTCTGTGTGCTGAACTTGGAATAATGTTATCTCATGCCCTCCACCATTTGTCCAAAAAAAAAAAAAAAAAAAAAGCATGCTCCCCACTTCCACAAGCAGTAGGACATCCTAAGCCAGCTTTACCTGGTTGCTTTCCTTTAAAAAAACAACAACAAGAGAGCACTGTAGCGTTATTGTGCCTTTTGTGATAAACTGATTATTTACAGATACACAACCTGGGCAAGCAGATACTCAGACAGGCAGGGCTAGTTCCAAAACAGCATGTGCAGTCATGTAATTTCTGCCAGCCAGCTGCAAAAACAAAGCACTTCTTTTCCTAGCCAAATTCAAATGCTTTCTCCCCCAAGAATGCAATCCTATGCATTCGTCATGTGTCTGACAGAGCACAAAACCACCTCACAGGCCAAGATACCTCTTCCTTGCTGGTCCACTTCTGTGCGTAGCTACCACTGCACTACAAATTGCATGGCATCTTGCTTGGCATGGTAAATATGGTAGTGGTGGCCTCCATTGTGGAGGTGGCCCAATGGGAAGAGATATTGCAACACTGTATCCTGTGGGGCAGCTTCACACAGTGTTCTGCATGTGTGGGATGGATTGGACGGGATTGTATCCCAGAACTTTTGGCCCACACACCACTCTCAGACCGGGCAAATTAGTTTTGCAGCTCCTCTATCCATGCGGTTGGGTGTGAACTGACCATCCAGTCCTTGTGATCTTCTGCCTCTACTGTCCATTAATCAGCTTTCATTGTCAGTGGAAATCCATGTCAAAGCAAAAGGAATGCTTTGAATAACACAACAGTGTGTCTGCAACTTTTGCTTTTACATAAGCTGGGGGAGTATCTCGGTTGATAGTGAGCACACACTATCCACTGGTTTAATGCTCTTGTAGCCCACTAAAAGAATACATTTGTCTTTGTTCTATCTTGCCCTCACCTTTAGAAGCATATATTTTGATATCTAGCTATAATAAGTCTAAGCCTTTCTGTTTCCAGCAGGGTAGGCCTGTTTGTATGTTGCAGCAAAAACAATGAAGAATTTTGTGGCAACTTATGGCTACCTAATTTGGGTTTTTGTATTGTATGTCGCCATGAAAGCTTTTAGCTTTAGAGCAACTATTATATCTTAGAAATACATACACACATACATACATACAGTCTAAATGTATTATGGGCCACAAAAGCTTATGCCGTAATACATTTGTAAATCATTAAGGTGCCACAAGACTTTTTGATGTGTATGTTTTTATGTGTCATACTAATTTAACTTGCAATCCTTTTTCCCCCAGTTGTTCATGTATTGGCATAGTTTTTAGATGATATAGAAACTGAATGATATGCTCCAAATTCTATTAAAGCAGCAACTGGTACACACAGTTGATAGCCTAGGTACTGTACCTATTAAATATTTACAGATGAAAAGTATATTATAAATTTCACTTATAGGTTGTTGTTGTTCAGTCGTTCAGTCTTGTCCGACTCTTTGTGACCCCATGGACCATAGCACGCCAGGCCTTCCTGTCCTGCGCTCTCTCCCGGAGCATGCTCAAGTTCATATTCATTGCATCCGTGATGCTATCTAGCCATCTCATCCTCTGCCGTCCCCTTCTCCTTTTGCCTTCAGTCTTTCCCAGCATCAGGGTCTTTTCCAGGGAGTTTTCTCTTCGCATTAGGTGGCCAAAATATTGGAGCTTCAGCTTCATTATCTGTCCTTCCAATGAGCACTCAGGGTTGATTTCCTTTAGGATGGACTGATTTGACCTCCTTGCAGTCCAGGGGACTCGTAAGAGTCTTCTCCAGCACCACAGTTCGAAAGCATCAATTCTTCGGCGCTCAGCCTTCCTTATAGTCCAGCTCTCACAGCCATACATTACTACTGGGAAAACCATAGCTTTGATTAGACGGACCTTTGTCGGCAAGGTGATGTCTCTGCTTCTTACTATGCTGTCTAGGTTGGCCATAGCTTTCCTCCCAAGGAGCAAGCGACTTTTAATTTCATGGCTACAGTCACCGTCTGCGGTGATCTTGGAGACCAAGAAAGTAAAATCTGTCACTGCTTCCATTTCTTCCCCTTCTATATGCCAGGAAGTGATGGGGCCAGATGCCATGATCTTAGTTTTTTTAATGTTGAGTTTCAAACCAGCTTTTGCACTCTCCTCTTTCACCCTCAACAAGAGGCTCTTGAGATCCTCTTCGCTTTCTGCCATTAGGGTGGTATCGTCTGCATATCGGAGGTTGTTGATAATTCTCCCAGCAATCTTAATTCTGACCTCTGATTCATCCAACCCGGCATTTCTCATGATGTACTCTGCATATAAGTTAAATAAGCAGGGTGACAATATGCAGCCTTGTCGTACTCCTTTCCGAATTTTGAACCAATCGGTTGTTCCATGTCTGGTTCTTACTGTTGCTTCTTGACCCTCGTACAGGTTTCTCAGGAGACAGGTAAGGTGATCTGGTACTCCCATCACTTTAAGAATTTGCCAGAGTTTGTTGTGTTCCACATAATCAAAGGCTTTAGCGTAGTCAATGAAGCAGAAATAGACGTTTTTCTGGAATTCTCTTGCTTTCTCCATGATGCAGCGAATGTTGGCGATTTGATCTCTAGTTCCTCTGCCTCTTTGAAACCCAGCTTGTACTTCCGGTAGTTCTCGGTTCACATACTGCTGAAGCCTAGCTTGTAGGATTTTGAGCATCACCTTCCTGGCACGTGAAATGAGCGTAGTTGTACGGTAGTTTGAACACTCTTTGGCATTGCCCTTCTTTGGAATTGGAATGTAAACTGACCTTTTCCAGTCTTGTGGCCACTGTTGAGTGTTCCAGATTTGTTGACATATTGAATGCAGCACTTTAACAGCATCATCTTTTAGGATTTTAAATAGCTTGGCTGGAATATTGTCATCTCCGCTAGCTTTGTTGTTACTAATGCTTCCTAAGGCCCACTTGACTTCACTCTCTAGGATGTCCGGCTCAAGTTCAGTGACCGCACTATCATGGCTATCAGGGACATTCAGATCTTTCCTGTATAGTTCTTCTGTGTATTCTTGCCACCTCTTCTTAATCTCATCTGCTTCTGTTAGGTCCCTGCCTTCTTTGTCCTTTATCATGCCCGTCTTTGCACAAAACGTTCCCTTGAGATCTCCAATTTTCTTGAAGAGATCTCTAGTCTTTCCCATTCTGTTGTTTTCCTTGATTTCTTTGCATTGTTCATTTAAGAAGGCCTTCTTGTCTCTCCTTGCTATTCTCTGGAACTCTGCATTCAGTTGGGTATATCTTCCCCTTTCTCCCTTGCTTTTCGCTTCCCTTCTTTCCTCAGCTACTTGTAAAGCCTCATCAGACAGCCACTTTGCTTTCTTGCATTTCTTTTTCTTTGGGATGGATTTCGTTGCTGCCTCCTGAACAATGTTACGGACCTCCGTCCATAGTTCCTCAGGCACTCTGTCTATCAGGTCTAATCCCTGAAATCTATTCCTCACCTCCACTGTATATTCAGAAGGGATATGATTTAGGTCATACCTGAACGGTTTAGTGGTTTTCCCAACGTTCTTCAATTTAAGCCGAAATTTTGCAAGAAGCAGCTCATGATCTGAGCCACAGTCAGCTCCAGGTCTTGTTTTTACTGACTGTATGGAGCTTCTCCATCTTTGGCTGCAAAGGACATAATCAATCTGATTTCGATATTGACCATCTGGTGACATCCATGTGTAGAGTCGCCTCTTGTGCTGTTGGAAAAGAGTGTTTGCTATGATCAGCATGTTCTCTTGGCAAAACTCTATTAGCTTTTGTCCTGCTTCATTTTGTACACCAAGGCCATGCCTGCCTGTTATCCCGGTGATTTCTTGACTTCCTACTTTAGCATTCCAATCCCCTATGATGAAGAGGACATCTTTTTTCGGTGTTAGTTCTAGAAGGTGTTGTAGGTCTTCATAGAACCGATCAACCTCAGCTTCTTCGGTATCAGTGGTTGGGGCATAGACTTGAATTACTGTGATGTTGAATGGTTTGCCTTGGATTCGTACTGAGATCATTCTATCATTTTTAAGATTGTACCCCAGTACTGCTTTTCCCACCCTTTTGTTGACTATGAGTGCTACTCCATTTCTTCTAAGGGATTCTTGCCCACAATAGTAGATATGATGGTCACCTGAATTAAATTCGCCCATGCCTGTCCATTTGAGTTCGCTGATGCCGAAGATGTCGATGTTCAATCTTGCCATCTCATGTTTGACCACCTCCAGCTTACCTTGATTCATTGATCTGACATTCCAGGTTCCTAAACAATATTGTTCTTTACAGCATCAGATTTTCTTTTCACCACCAGAGACATCCACAGCTGAGTGTCCTTTCGGGTTTGGCCCAGCCGCTTCACTCTTTCTGGCGCTACTTGGAAATACCCTCTGCTCTTCCCCAGTAGCATATTGGACACCTTCCGACCTGAGGGGCTCATCTTCCGGCGTCATCTCTTTTAGCCTTGTGATACGTTCCATGGGGTTTTCTTGGCAAGAATACTGGAGTGGGTTGCCATTTCCTTCTCCAGTGGGCCACATTTTGTCAGAACTCTCTGCCATGACCTGTCCGTCTTGGGTGGCCCTGCACGGCATAGCTTATGGCTTCACTGAGTTACGCAAGCCCCTTCGCCACAACAAGGCAGTGATCCATGAAGGGGCACTTATAGGTAGTAAAAGATAATATCTTTTGCACTGTGTTACACTCAAGTTGATTCTTCTAATATTTGGATTCACTAATGTTTGGAAATTGGAATACCTGCTTCTGTTCTTTTTATTTTTGTTGTTTGTTTAATCAATTTATACACAGCTTACCATATTTTTTAATATCTCTACATGATTCTCTATTTTTTACAGATTGGGAACTATCATTCAAAATCATTTCGACGTTCATGCAAAATCAATCATAAGAATTTAAGGCTGTGTGGCATTTTGCATTGTTGATTGCTTTGTCGTTTTAAACCAAATTTAATAAAGATGATTTTCTATAGCAAGCTGAGTTGCTTCAACAACAGAAAATTGCACACAAGAGGATGGCGGGGGGGGGGGGGCAGACAGAGAAGAGAATTTATATAGAACTATTTTTCCAGAACTCTTCTGGAAAAATAGGTGGAACTATTGTAAAAAATAAAATGTAACATCCTCAAGAAAGCAATGTCTGAGTTTAAAATGTAAGAGAATGGGTGTTTCCAGATGCAGGGCTCCCAGCGCTAGCAATGAGAAGACATTGTGTAACTATTCCATCTTTTGTTGTTATTAATGGATCATCTGCAGTAAGAGAAAAGATGGAAGAATAGGTGGGAAAACACAGAAGAGTTACAAGCTGAAGAGAACATCTGGACCCCCCCGTAAAATTCCGTGAATGAGGTAGGGTGATGGCGCCATAAAAGCCCTCATCTGGAAGCACCTGCTGTTTTAGTATGGTGGGATAGTGTTTGACACTGGTTCATAAAATGCTTTTCACCAATGCTTATCAGCTGAATGCGACGATATAAGGACCTTGCATTTAGTTAAAAATACATGGCAAATTACATTTTAAAGACGTCTTAAATCCTGTTTGGGAAACCTTCAAATATAGGTGAAGTTTAAACACTGGAATTCCTCAACCTGTGTTGCGTACCTGGAGAGATTTCTGACTGATTACAGCGGAACTTATTTCAGTGTGATAGTTCTGATCCAGAGATCTTTGTGTGCCACAATGGGCTATTTGCATGCTACTGCACAGCCGAACAGATGGTTGGCACTGCCAGCTTTGATGGTCTTGAGCGGGATAAGAGAAGACAAAGAATGAAATCAGCCCTGCCCCTGTGTCTCCAAATAGGTGATAGGTGCTCTCAGAGCTTATAATGCAAATCAGTATATACTGGGCCAGCTGTACTGGCTACCACTGCGTTCCTGAGCCCAATTTAAAGTGCTGGTTTTGACCTTTAAAGCCTTAAGCAGTTTGAGTCCAAATTACTTGAAGAAGCACTTTCACCCATATCAGCCTGCCCACACTTTAAGATCAGCTAGAGAGACCCTTCTCATTAACCCACCTGTGAGAGCAGTTAGATGGGCGACTACATGAGAGAGGCCTTTTCTGCAGTGCCCCCACAACTCTGGAATAAGTTGCCATTGGGGGTCTGCCAGGCTCCATCGCTGCCTTTTAAGAAGGCCCTGAAAACATACTACTTTACTCTGGCCTTTCCCTGATTATGTTTTAGCAGACTGATTTGTGGTTGCAGTTGTCTGTTGTAGGGTTTATTTTATGCTGGTGTTTGTTGTTTTTTACACTGTTTCATGCGGTGGCTTTTTAATTGTGTTTTTTACCATTTTTATTGTATTTTTAGCATTTTCAACACCACATTGGTTTTTCTTATGTGCTTTATTGCTGTGTACCACCTTGAGAGGGCTTGTGCCCTGAAAGGTGGCCAAGAACTATTTTTAATTAATAAATAATGTTTTAATAATTTAAGACTATGTGTGAGTCCTAACCCCCAAAAGACACCACACACAAATTCCTGGGACACAAAGTTTCCTTCCGGTCGCAGCATCCTTTGGTGTGAGCGGGATGTACTTCATAAGTGGATATGCCCACGGATGGGTGACAATGACGATCAACATTTTTATCAATGTCAAGTTGTACATTCTAAGATTGCTCAGGGAAACCACCTCATTTCTTGACATTTCCAGTGTCCCAGTCCTCAGAGGTCTGTCTCAGCCAAAGTAATGCTACATGGAAGATCTGCAATTGGAGTTCTCAGCTTTAAAAAAAAATGTTGTCGTAAAACAAGCTATTCTTGCGGCACCTTAAAGACTAACCAATTTATCATGGCATGAAGTGGGCACTGGTCCACAAAGGTTTATGCCATTATATACATATGGATTATCCTGAATGCTAGTGTGTGTGTCTCTCTCTCTCTCTGTGTTTGCTGAACATTTTGTACCATTTTGCAACATTTGAAATGAAACTGTTCTTGGAGAGATTTGGGGGGTGTAATGTATTCTGTTGCACCCAGGAGCACATGGTTAGAAAAATTCTTAGAAATCCTAACATTACTTTGAACGTCTCTGGAAAGCCGGCTTTATAGAAAATATCTGAGACTCCCTCAGACTGGCACAATTTTAGACCTCACAGACCAAGAAGTCATTCAAAGTAAATGTCTGACTCCTAGAGGGATCATTTATATGGAAATTTAGCAGTTAGGACTATTCAAGAGTCTGGATTCTATCCATGGCTAACTTTTTTTCTTTTGCCTTAACCAGAAGGCTTGTAAAATGTTATGTGATTATGTAAGACTTAACCTTGGGGAGGAAAAAAAATACCCTGAGAAGTTATAGGCTATAATCCTGTGCACAGTTACAGATAGACAAGTGTTGTTGAAATTAAAAGAGATTTATGCATAATGCTATGCAGGATTGCAGCCATCAAAGTTTATGAAAATATATATTCATGACAGAAATATTCATAGGAATATAAATGTTCCCTTCCCAGCATGTTAGGTGATCCACAGAAAAGCCGTGGTTGAGAGGTTGGGTCTGGCATACTGCTGCTTTTTTTAAACTGAAGGTGCATGCCAGATCCACTAAAATCAAGGGGATCTTTACCATTGGCATCCATTAGATGCAGACCACACCAAGCAAATACACAGTGTGTACAAGGTGACGAACTAAATTTAATATTATGGTTCCGCCACCGCAGAATTGGCAGCCGTAACATCACATCATAAATCAGCTAGTAGACATGTCTAGGTCAGCAAGTAGATACAACTACTGAGTTACTGGAAGAAATCTGCTTTCTTTGTTTAGCTTAGCTTTTAACTTAGAATACCTTTTAAAGCATATTACAAATATGTGAATATGTGTTTGAATACAATTCTGTCACCCTTTCAGAAATCTTTCATTTCACTATAGATGTGTTTTCTAGCCTTGTTTTACCTCTGCGTCTAGAGAATGGGTGTCCTATCCAGTACATTAACACACTGTTTGGAAGGATGCTGTTCCAGAGCGGGCTCATAATTATGCCTTGGAGGTTTAATGCTGAATGTTTGGGTTCTGGTCCTCACAACTACCTTGTGTAGACTGGGGATATTCACAGACCAAAAATAATTAATTCATTAAAAGATGGGACCTGAGCAAATCATAAACCACTTTTCCTTTTTTAGACAGTGTTGTTTCCCAAACTGTGGGTAAGTTTCAGACGACCCATGAATTGCTGCTTAATAAATATACATTTTTTTTATAGAACTGCCAGCCCTGAATGGTTTAAAAAACAAAAACAGTTTAAACAACTATTTGAAGCCTGATGCATAATATGCTGAAACAATCAGATTCAGAGACCAGGCATTATGGGATAGGGGGTGGAATGGGCACACTTCACTGGATCCTGAGGGTCCCATCCCAGGATGCAAGCCCATTACTATGAGGAAATAAATTGAGGCTAAATTGTAGATCATGCTTAAGGATACTTCTTTGAAGTTGTTTCCCTGTATCTATATAGCAGGTGTTCTCAATGTGGTTAAAGTAAATTCTTGAGGCTTTCCATGCAATTGAGAATGTTGGAAAATCAGCATTCTGAATCCTGGTGAGTCCCTCCATGGATACAAGAGGCTCTCCTCTTCAGAAAGTCACCATCCATGAGTTCAGGGTGATGGAAATGTGCAAGGAGGATGAAGGGCTAGCTCACTCCCTCTCTCCCTCTTCTCACACATTTATTCAGTTTCAAACACCTGAATAGGGCTTATGGGTTGTTCAGATCTTGTGACAGCCAAAATAAATATTCCTTTAAAAGAAAAAAAAAAGTCTCTACTGGAATCAATAGACGTCCCCCCCTTCCCCCCCCAGGGGGGAGGAATTTTGTGATGAAAATGGAAGCGGCAAAGTTTAAACCCTCCTGTCCTGAAACACCATGGTCTCAATCTGAATTTGGGCTGTGTAAGCTTGCAGGACACTAACTGAAAGTATTACGAATAGCTCCAGTATGCATGCTTACAGGAACTTTTAGTCTGGCCCTGAGATTTGCTAGGATCAGACAGAAGAAGGCTTATTGTTGTTCAGTCGTCAAATCGTGTCCGACTCTTCGTGACCCGATGGACTATAGCACGCCAGGCCTTCCTGTCCCCTGCTCTCTCCCAGAGCATGCTCAAGTTCATATTCATTGCATCGGTGATGCTATCTAGCCATCTCATCCTCTGCCGTCCCCTTCTCCTTTTACCGTCAGTCTTTCCCAGCATCAGGGTCTTTCCCAGTGAGTTTTCTCTTCACATTAGGTGGCCAAAATATTTGAGCTTCAGCTTCAGAATCTGTCCTTCCAGTGAGCACTCAGGGTTGATTTCCTTTAGGATTGACTGATTTGACCTCCTTGCAGTCCAGGGCACTCGTAAGAGTCTTCTCCAGCACCACAGTTCGAAAGCATCAATTCTTCAGCGCTCAGCCTTCCTTATAGTCCAGCTCTCACAGCCATACATTACTACTGGGAAAACCATAGCTTTGATTATATGGACCTTTGTCGGCAAGGTGATGTCTCTGCTTCTTACAATGCTGTCTAGGTTTGCCATGGCTTTCCTCCCAAGGAGCAAGCGTCTTTTAATTTCATGGCTACAGTCACCATCTGCGGTGATCCTGGAGCCCAAGAAAATAAAATCTGTCACAGCTTCCATTTCTTCCCCTTCTATATGCCAGGAAGTGATGGGGCCAGATGCCATGATCTTATTTTTTTTAATGTTGAGTTTCAAACCACCTTTTGCACTCTCCTCTTTCGCCCTCAACAAGAGGCTCTTTAGATCCTCTTCGCTTTCTGCCATTAGGGTGGTATCGTCTGCGTATCTGAGGTTGTTGATAATTCTCCTGGCAATCTTAATTCTGACCTGTGATTCATCCAACCCGGCGTTTCTCATGATGTACTCTGCATATAAGTTAAATAAGCAGGGCGACAATATGCAGCCTTGTCGTACTCCTTTCCCAATTTTGAACCAATCGGTTGTTCCATGTCTGGTTCTTACTGTTGCTTCTTGACCCTTGTACAGGTTTCTCAGGAGACAGCTAAGGTGGTCTGGTACTCCCATCTCTTTAAGAATTTGCCACAGTTTGTTGTGATCCACACTATCAAAGGCTTTAGCGTAGTCAATGAAGCAGAAATAGACGTTTTTCTGGAACTCTCTTGCTTTCTCCATGATCCAGCGAATGTTGGCGATTTGATCTCTAGTTCCTCTGCCTCTTTGAAACCCAGCTTGTACTTCCGGTAGTTCTCGGTTCGCATACTGCTGAAGCCTAGCTTGTAGGATTTTGAGCATCACCTTCCTGGCACGTGAAATGAGCGTAGTTGTACGGTAGTTTGAACACTCTTTGGCATTGCCCTTCTTTGGAATTGGAATGTAAACTGACCTTTTCCAGTCTTGTGGCCAATGTTGAGTGTTCCTAATGTGTTGGCATATTGAGTGCAGCACTTTAACAGCATCATCTTTTAGGATTTTAAATAGCTCAGCTGGAAGACTGTCATCTCCGCTAGCTTTGTTGTTACTAATGCTTCCTAAGGCCCACTTGACTTCACTCTTTAGGATGTCTGGCTCAAGTTCAGTGACCGCACTATCATGGCTATCAGGGACATTAAGATCTTTCCTGTATAGTTCTTCCGTGTCTTCTTTCCACCTCTTCTTAATCTCATCTGCTTCTGTTACGTCCCTGCCTTCTTTGTCCTTTATCATGCCTGTCTTTGCACAAAATGTTCCCTTGAGATCTCCAATTTTCTTGAAAAGATCTCTAGTCTTTCCCATTCTATTGTTTTCCTCGATTTCTTTGCATTGTTCATTTAAGAAGGCCTTCTTGTCTCTCCTTGCTATTCTCTGGAACTCTACCTTCAGTTGGATATATCTTCCCCTTTCTCCCTTGCTTTTCACTTCCCTTCTTTCCTCAGCTACTTGTAAAGCCTCATCAGACAGCCACTTTGCTTTCTTGCATTTCTTTTTCTTTGGGATGGATTGAGTTGCTGCCTCCTGAACAATGTTACGGACCTCTGTCCATAGTTCCTCAGGCACTCTGTCTATCAGGTCTAATCCCTTAAATCTATTAATCACCTCCACTGTATATCCATAAGGGATATGATTTAGGTCATATCTGAATGGTTTAGTGTTTTTCCCTAAGTTCTTGTATTCTAAGAAGGCTTAGAATACAACAAACAACAGCTGCTGGCTCAGGCCATCCTCTTGATCAGAGAGACAGAGGAGACAAAGATGTGTGCCTCTCAAGAACGGTAAGTTCTAGAGGTACTGACTTCCTGCTGGCATTTCCTGTGCAGAGCCAGACGAGCCAACAGGATGTGGCCACAGACGTATAATGTGTAGCCTCACACATACTGACATCATCTGGGTTTGCTTCTTAGAAAGAGCTCCATGCTCTTTCTAACCATGCATGTGAAAATTATGTGTGTTTTTGTTTTGTTTAAAAATTAAATATTGCTGCATGCAAGGCAATAGAACACAAGGCTTCTGAATGCAACTGAGTACTGGACTTGGGCTGGGCTGGACTTTTGCTACAACCCGAGCGATGTTTTGATTGGGTTTTGATGGAAATTCTCAAATCAGCCTCAGCTGCACTTCTAACTTGCAATTTTAAGAGTGAAATACATTACAGGCTACTGTAAACTACTCTCAGCCACAGTCCCACCCACCCCTCACCCCCATGCAATACAAGGGAAATTAAATTGGCACTTGCAGGACAATTTTTACACACACATACACACACACTTTTTCACATTAAATCAGAGAATAATCCATATCAAGAAGAAGAAGAAAAAAGTGAGATGGAGCTGTTTGTTATCTCTATGGGTATGGCCGCTGACTGGCAGCAGGAGGCAGGGACAAGAAATGTCATAATCAGGGATGTTGAGATCCCAGGGACAGTGGGAGCCAGTGCTGCTGATAAGATTTACAGGCCACAGAACAAATGAAAGTAAATTACCTTGGTCTCCAAAGTGCATAGAATAAATAAGGGACAGGGAGGACTATCTCAAAGGCATTTGTCACTTGTGTACAATTAAAATACATGCATGCTTTACTGCCATATCTGACTTGGCTATGAATACAAAGCAGGCAGCCAGAAATGTAAGGAGCTTAAACATGTTGTGAGCATGACGCCCAGTTCCTCACCTCATAGGTGAGGAACTCAGGAAGCTGCCTTATAGCAGGTCAGACTGTTTGTCCATCTAGCTCAGTGTTGTCTCCTGTGATTGACAGAGGCTTTCTGAGGTCTCAGGCAGAGGTCTTTCACAGACTTTTGAACTGGAGATGCCAGGGATGGAAAGCGCTATATGGAATGATGCCACACGCATCAATTGGACAGTTTCTGTAACCCCAGTAGTGGTGAGTGATACAATTATCCTCCGCATGACCAAGTTTAGCAATGCTGAAACTTAAACAAAATGAAATGTCTTCGGTTGTGAACTCCCACATTGTGATACCTCAGACTCAGTAACCCATCGAGCCTTACTAGGGTAGGGGCAGGGGAGCACTTGTTGCAAACATTGCTCTCCACCCCCCCATGAAACAACTTTCCATCTATTACATGGGAATGGAGGCGGGGAAGCTTTGATGGAGGCTATAGATGGGTTTTTAATCCTGAAGACAAAATCTGGAAAGACCTAAACCCATTTTCACCAACCTGGTGCCCTCCAGATGTGTTAGACTACAGTTATCATCACCATGGCCATGCTGGCCTGGAATGATGGGAGCTATACTCCAACACATCTGGAAGGCATCAGTTTGGGTAAGGCTGGCCTAAATTGTTTTTTCTTATGTCTGTCTTATTTCTAAGGCACTTATCATGCGGCTGTCTAAGGCAAGACTGACTGTGGCATTATTCTATGAGGCAATCCTCTTGTCACTTTGTAAATGGACAGTCTTTCTTTGCCAAGGACACATACAGGAGTGAGATGTTTCATAAATCCATAGCAAGCACCATTTACAATGCTTTCAGTGCAGTCAGTGGATCATAAATACTATTGTAACTTTATGTTTACTTCCTTGTAATACAAGGAGGAGCAAACTGAAGGGGAAAACGTATATGGGATGGCTAGCTATTTGGGTTTATATCACCATCCCACAATCACCTGAAATAACTTTCTTGCTGCTTTTAAGTTAACCCTAAGCCTGTTTTATTTCAAGGCAGTTATACTTATCTTTATAGCTTAAGAAACAGGGTGGCTCTACCCTACCCATTCTCTCTCTCTCTCTTTTTAATGCACACCGTGAACCCTTTGAAATGTGCTTGCTCTTGTTGCCCACTAGAAGGAGAGGGTGAATACCACATATCTAATTGTGTGTCTCCACAGAAACTTTCCTCTAATTCCTGGTTGCTAACCCACATTCTTTAAGTCCTCTGGCCCCTTTCCCAACACTCCTCCTCTGTCTCACAAAGAAAAGAATTTGCTTTCTTTTACTCCACTCCCTTCTTCCACCCCTCCCACCCCCATCCAAGGTCTTTTCTCATTTCAAAGCAAGCTACTTGAATGACTATTCAGTATGTGCCGAACGAGGCCTCTCCACAACACTATGCTATAGTAAAAGCCGTGTGTGCTTATAAAGGCTGCTTGAATGCCGCCCTGCCCTCAGTAGCCCAGGCAGCATACACAGTCCCCTGACCTAGCCATCTGTATGCAAATCTCTGCAGACTAAGTAAACTTTCATAAAAAAAGTTCTTGCCTCTCTTTCTGTGTGTTTAGCAATTATTAGTGCACATTGGTCCTTTGTATTTTATTAGTATGCTTTGTGTACAGAGGAGCCTCCCTGGCACCTGCACTTGTAGGTGGCAGATGGAAGTCCTTGGCAGCAATGTGGAGGTTTCCTCAATGTAGCCTGCTTAAGCCGTAAACTGGCATCCTTTATTTCTTTATGAGGCTGCTGAGGAGAAAGGATTAGTAGTAGATTACCAGTAGCCTAGCAGGGCATTTGAGAGGGAGAGAGTGAAATCTGAAGAATGTTTTACAAAAAGAGAGACTGGAACAGGAGGGACTGGCAGCAGTGTATGCATTAAATTTGCCAAGAGATCGCTTAAAAGTTAACATAGTTACCATTCAATAGCCAAAGAAAATGTTCTGTATTTTGTGACTTGAGACAAAATTTGATAATTATAATTGATTACTGACATCATCCACACATCATCATATCAAAAGATGAAATATTAGCAATACATACTCCAATATGTTGGGTTCTTCCCAAGCCCTCGCCCAATGATGATCTCTTCAGTTATCTCAGTGCTTTTAATCACTATAGCAACTTAGCCCTCCAGCTAAGTCACTCAAAATTCATCCATTTCCTGAGGGAATAAGACACTTCCTCACTCTTTTGTTTTGATTGCAAGAAGGAGGTCCTAGCCTTCCTAAACCAAGTTGTTGTCTCAGTGCCCATGTGGACATGTGACACAGTGACTGACTGTTCCATAAACAAATCCCCTTATGTGAGGAGGTAAGCTTATATTGGTGCAAATGCTTTGTGCCCCATACCCCTGGCCAACACACCCTTCTCCTTTCATGCATATCAGGCTATATGCACAAAGCCCCAAGGGAAACATACAAGTGGACAGCTGGTGTGCTACATGTTGTACATACACTCAAGAGAATGACATCCTTATCTAGGGACAAAGAATGGTATGGGGCATTGAACTAAAAGCTACCTCTTTGGAGAATGCAGATTTGTTTAAGATTTGGTTCTATCCAGGACCTTCAAATTATGGATGGTACACACATAAGCTTTGTGATGGAATTATACTCAAACCAGAAGATGAAAATAATTAAATTTCTAATGTGTGTACATTATCAGAGCTGGGTGTAGCTGGATCCAGAAGAGGGCAATAGCACCCGAGGAGATTAAATGGAAGGAGCTGTGGAAATAACTTCCTGTAACTCCATAGACCTAATGTTTCTTGAGACAAATCTAGATTTCTCAAACAAGGCTGTTGTTTGAAGGTTCCCTTTTCTTCAGCTGTTCTCCCCTTTTGTACATTCACATTTTGCTTTATTTACAAGTATGCTCCATTTGCTACTTTTTAAAAATCATGTTAGGAAATAGTAATTTTATTTTACTGCATTGCATCACTTTATCAGAATATCACACAGAATCGTCTTACTGGGCAGAACAGTACATATTACGTTGTAATGTGTGAACCAGAAAAATAACTCAGGCTTTAAAAAAATAATAATTCTGGGTTATTGTAAATGAGCGTGGGGGTGTGCTGGTTCCTGCCGCTTGATTGGTCCCACTACAAGTGGAAGGAGATAAACCACCCAGGGATACTCTGCATCTGCATTGATTAGCATTACGTGTGAACCAGACATTCTGGGTTGTTGGAACCCATGGTTAAACCCCAGGTTAAAAAACAAAACAAAACAAAACATGGTTTGTCATTGTGTCCAAACCAGCTGGGCATAAGCTTGAATGCACTGGCCACTGAGCGTAAAAGGAAATATTTCATTTCAAGGTTTTTTCAATTGAGATACATTTTTAGGGAGATTTAAAGAATGGAGGAGAGGGGAGAAATTATTGAGAAAATGGGAGGGAAAGGAGGGAATATTGAGCAATGAAAAAATAGCAGCTGAGCAAGAAAAGCAGTAGCAAATAATGTAAATAATGTAATATTAAGAATTAACAGATTGGGAGATGATAATGTAGACCAAGCAACCTCCAGACCATCTTACAGTTCTGTGAGGGCAGATGTAAGTACAACTATACTGCAATCCTGTGCATATCTTGTCAAATGTAAGTCTCATGGGACTTTCTTCCAGGTACATCTGCATAGGATTATAGCCTAAACTGCAGTGAAGCAGTAGCAACATGAAACATTACATTGCATGAGAATGTTATATACTATTAGGCCATAAAAATGTTTTTCCTGAAAACAAGCCTGTGTTGCAACAGGATGTATTTTAAGGATATTAAACATGGCACTGTAATTGTAATACTTTTTTTTTTTTTTTTTGCATTATAGTTTGCAAGTAGGAAACACTGTCAATTATATTTTTGTATACTTACAAGAAGAACCGTCTGAACACACCACTTGAAAAATCACTCAAACCTCTTTCTAAATTGAGCCCTTAGGCAACAGCAGATTATCAAGAAGTTGTGACCTGCATTAGAATATGCTGATATCTATCCACTATAGATAAGGCTAAGCAGATGTTTCACCATCTCAGAACTGCCTCAGGTATAGTATCCATATATGAACATATGGTGGAGACATTGGACTTGAGCTACATGAAACATTTCTACGTTTAAATATTAATTTTTTCCCTCCCAAGGATCCCATAACAATTGTTCGTGGCATCTGTCACAATATAATGGGGCAGGGGATGGGTGTTGTATACATCATTTTTTTGTTGATGCCCATTCACTTTTACATGGGAAGAAAAACAACTTTTCAAAGTTTATTAACGGGGTACTACATGTGAGAGCAAGTATATACGTATTATGAATTTATGGAATCTGCTGTGGCGATAGCCACTAGCATAGATGGCTTTAAAGGGGGATTAGACAAATTCTTGCGGGGTAAGTCTAGCACTGGCTACTACTTATGATGGCAATATTGGAACCTCCATGTTCAGAGTATCCAGTGAGCGACAAAAGGAGAGCGCTATTGTTTTTATGTCCTGCTTGAGGGCTTCCCAGAGGGATCTAGTTGGCCACTGTAGGAAACAGAATGCTGGAGAAGGTGGTCCTTTGGTCTGATCTAGCAGGGCTATTCTTATGCTCTTATACTCCCAAAATAGTAGAACCACCATATGCTGCACTGTTGAGCTCCTTTGGAGTACCGTGTGTTTAGTTCAGGACACCCTTGTTCAAAAAGCATGATGGCAACCTGGAAAGCTTTTACATGGATGGGGGGCACACAGGGAAAAGAAGCGTGTAGCAGCTTCCAATGTTAGTGCGTCGTTTGGTATTCTTTTCAGTGTATCACTGGTATTTGCAAAGGCATGTGAAGTGGCCTTTGTAACACGTGAAGAGATTTAAAAGGTCATTCAGAGTCTAGAGGGCAAATCCTTATGGGAAAAGATGTGAAATAAAGGAAGTGTGTTTAGCAAAAATGTTGAAGGGAAATATTCTGACAGTTGTTAATTTAAATAATAATAAGAACAATGGACAATAGAACAAGAAATACTGATTTTGGACTATAGGAAAGCAGATTTAGGTTAAAAGATAGGCAATTAATACGTTTCTTAGAAACATCAGGTAGGCATCTTTCAGGAAAGAGTACCCTGCTTTAGGGCAAGGTATTGGATTCAGGGTGCTTCCAGATGAGGCTTTTATAGCACCATTGCCCTGCCTCATTCATGGAATTGGGGGGGGGGGTCCAGACAACATCAACTTCCACTCATAAACCTTCCATGTTTTCCCACCGCTTCTTCCGTCTTTTTTCTTACTACAGAAAATCCACTGAGGAGAAAAAGACGGAATAGCTGCACAATGCCTTCTCATTGGTAGTACTAGGATGCCTCTGTGCGGAAGCACCCAGTATCATTCATTACATTCTTATGTTTCTAGTGTATACATGTTCCAACACCAACTTCTCAGGTGTATATGTGTAAGGAATAAAATCCCTGCCATATGGTAAAATTTAAGCTTTCACCTTACCTAAAATGAAAACACATCTCAAGGTGTGTGTGTGTTGTTGTTTTTAACAAAATGTGTGTAATAGCAAAAACCACTCTAAGTATTAGATTGGATTACTTAAACACACATACGCACACACAGTCATATTGGATGGCTTGCATTGATATGCTGCATACTTTCTTTTGTATAGCCAGAACTTTCATCCTCATTGAAATCAAACACCTTAAAGAAGGCACTCACAGTGCTGGACTCACAGCACTAGAATATCAAAGAAGGCATTATAACTGTGCTGTGCTACTCAAGAAAATGCATATCATTATTTTCATAAGTGGGGCTCAAGCACTGAGGAGAATTCAGCAGTAATTCTCCTTTGTGAAGGCAAAGGTTTTTGCACCTAATCTAGATTACATTGCCCTCATTAAAGTGAATAAGATTTTAAGATCAAGGATGTCTGTGCTTGTAAATGTTTGTCAGTGTCCAACCACTAATCACAAATGTGCAATTTGAGCTTTGGTTAGGGACACCTTGATACAGCTCATTGTGAACTCATCTGGAGATATATCAGCCGAGGGTTCAAAGCCTGAACATCACACTCTGAGCACCAGTTAAGCCATAATGCCTGGGATTTTAAGCTAATCGAAAGCCACTGTACTTCAATACTTCAGAGCCTTCCTGCAACAGCACTGATCAGACGTCAGGGAGGAGGGCTGAACCCAAACCTTTTTCACAAGGGTTGTTGTTACAAGGCAGTTCCCAGTTTTGCAATATAATGCACAAATGAACTCACAAGAAGTGTAACTCGAAATACCAGGCAGCTTTCACTACCACTGTTTTCACAACATAGGTAGAAAGTGAGCTACACAGCCTGCATGGCCTATGCTGGTCCTGTCTTAGTTCTTGTCAGCCATGTGAATAGGTAGCAGTACCATCGACTGAACAACCCTGCATGTTTGCACTGCAAAGACTGGATGCAATGAAACAGTCAGTCAAATCCTCTAAATTGCAGCCATTCTGACATGCTTACCTATAGGGTACTAAATAGGGAACAGGGAAATCTCAGCATTATGGAATTCACACCACTGGAATACAGCAAGCTCCATTTCATGAAGAACCTTGCATCTGAAAGTGAGTAAGACTGCTTTAAAAACATGAGTTATCCATTTATTCACGAGGTGTCTGATGCAAAGAAGAGGGTTACTACAGTGACCAGGGACTAACTGCAAGCCATCTCTCTGACTAGCCTTTTTCCTTCCTTTTTTGGTTTTGTGTGTGTGTGCGTGCCCGTGCGTGTAATGCTTATCTCATAATACAAAATTTTAGTCTTCAAGCTCTGTAATGAAAACACTCTTTGTATTCTCCAATAATGTATATAGCTTGAAAACACAACTATTTCTTTCACGTGTAATTCAGTTAGCTACAGTAGCTTCTTGAGAAGCTGACACGCTTGAAGCCCTATCCAAAAACTTAGCAGAAGCAATTACATTAATGATACAACTTGATCATCATGAGTTTAAAGCTCCGGGTAAGATATTTTGACTATTTTGCTTCCCCAAACCTCCATTCATACAGAGCCACTAATACTTCTTGTCCAGGGACAGACTGAAAGCTGCAGGAGGGATATGTGTGGCCTAAAGGATTGTCTGTTGCATTGGCAGACTTTTGAGGGATTATTTTTTAAGTGTTTTTTTATTTTAGCCTGTGTCAATCTCCATGTGAGGATCTCAGCTAAATGGGGTTTGTTCTGCTGTAACACTGTGTCTATAGTAGCTTTGTGCCACCTGTTAGCCTGCATGGAAAATTGCTTTTAAAATACACAATAAGGAGATTGTTTGTTACAGTTGTGCATAGACAACTGTATTAGTGTTCTTCACCCCATACGTCCACATAAACAGAGCTGCAGTGAGCTATTCACCAGAGACTAGAACACTGTCTCAGAAGTTTCTCTTACACTGTAACAACACAGCCGTTACAAACCACAGTTCACCTGTTAGGCTTGTATCGTAATTGCAAATGCTCAGAATCAAAGCAGAAAAATTCCTTCTGATGTCTGTGAGGAGATACGAACATTAAAAGCCAAGAAGTTCTACATGTTGACTTTAGGGATTTCTTTTCCTCCAAAGGCTTCAGGGTTTTTCCTCCATAGACTTACTGGGCTTACCATCTTTATAAAATATCAGCCCTCTGTACTGTACCTATTCCCCTCAACGTCTGTATTAGAACAGATGGTAGTGAATTTCGGGTGCTCTCAGATTACTTTACCAGTGCTGAATTACAGGGAAAGGGTTTGGGCAATATAGCTTTTTTAGCAAACTGCTTACCTATTGATTTTTAAGAGGCTACTCAGGGCCATGATTTGGATAGAATTGGTATGGAAGGGTGGGGGGAGGAATCAAATGATGGGGCTTATGAATTTCATTAAGACCCTCCTGTGCTCTCCCCTCAAAATTTGAGCACTGACATTTATCCTTAAAAAAACCACCGATAAAAGCTGGCCCTATTCACTGTAATGGAATACTGGGTACCTAGAGGACAAAAACTAAATTATTGTTTTTTTAATATCAAGACAATTGGAAGGAGGGGAGAAAATGTATTAAAGGAAGACATTCTGCTGCAAATTTTTTTTCTACCCTGCCCGGCCTCAATACCGCAGAGTGTGGGATGAAAGGAGGATAATGGGGACAATTCGTGAGCTGAGTAGG
Source organism: Heloderma suspectum (assembly GCF_057233095.1). Classification (NCBI taxonomy): domain Eukaryota; kingdom Metazoa; phylum Chordata; class Lepidosauria; order Squamata; family Helodermatidae; genus Heloderma; species Heloderma suspectum. The sequence continues at coordinate 270,209,664 of NC_139458.1, forward strand.
TTTAAGAAGGGCAGTAGAGTAACCATTGTAGTGTTCCTTCTGTTCTTATGAGTGAATTAACATGTTTGTTCACATCAAACATGGACACACTGATTACATTCCAGTTGCATCTCATCATTAGGAAGGGTGTGATAAGAGACATCTTTGACAATTGATCCATGATAACAGCAGTTTCATGAATATAGGTGACAGCCACTATCCCTCTGGTCACAAAGAAAGCATTGCAGAAACTCACCTTGCGACCTGAAGGCTGAAAGGAGAAAGAACTGAACTGCTCTGACTGGTTGTCTCTGCCAATGAGAACAGACTGGCTTTTTCTCATGCGAACTCCTATGGTAAAGACTGCAGCTTACCTACCAGTGAGAGTGGGTGGCTGTGGTGGTTTACAAACCACCCTGAAACAACCCATAGGTTTCAGGGTGGTTCATAAACTACCCCAGTCACTCACCCTCGACGGGTTCAGACGTCACAACAACCCACACCCAGTGAGTGTAATTATGCTAACTGGGTGGCTTGCAACCATGGCTTATTTTCCCACTATGGTGGTGTGAACCTGGTCCAATTGTGTACATATTTTTCAGTCATCACTCTTTTTAGGCTCAAACCCAGCTCTGGAGTGACTTTTAACACTTAAGATTAAGCTAAGGCTACTTTCACACTAGTCCTCTTCTCCAGAACTGGCATAATTTGTTCACTTAGCTTTTACAGAGAACGCAGACAACGTTGATGCCAACCCATCGCATTCTAGTGTTGTACATATTTTCCTCCAACTCCCCCCCCCCAAACCTTACTTGTGGTCATTTTTAAAACTTAAAAAATGTGAGCACAGTGCCAGCCTGCCCAGTGTGAACTGGCTACTGAGGCTTCGGAGGGTGGCGGGGGAGGCTCCTGTTCCAGAAGCTTCAATACTGAATTATTTCAATTAGCAATTTCCTGGTCCTTGGCAGTAGGCTCTTTACTAACTTGTTTCCTCTAAGTAGTCTAATGAATTGCTCATTTGTCTTTAAACATTTTTAATTACCACAATTGCACAATGATGGGGTACAATCCAATACAGGTCCTACTTAGAGTAGACCATTGAAATGAATGGGAATTAAGTTAGTGAAGTGTTGTTTAAACTGTTGGCTTCAGCTTTTCTGCATCTTGTACATAGCTTATATTTATATATTTGGTCATATGACACTGTCAAAAGTTAGAATCTAAATCCTATTAGAATCAACACTTGACAATTGACACATCACAGCATGTTTCCAGACAATGCTTTTCTTCTGCAATCACCCTACCTCATGCAAGGAACTTTATGTTCAGAAGTCACTGCTTTTTTTTAAAACTCTCCCATGTTTTCTCCCAACTTTTATAGTTTTTTTCTTTCTGGAAAAAATCCATTAAGGAGGAAAAGACTGAATAGTTGTACAACATTGTTTGATCGGTAGCACTAGGAATCGTCCACCTGGAACAGAAATGGGCAACTTGTGGTCCTCCAGATGTTTTGGCTTATGACTCCTGTCAGCCCTAGCCAGCATAGCCAATGGTGAGGGAACCATGGGAGTTGTAGGCCAAAACATTTGGAGGGCCACTAGTTGCCCACCCCAGTCTAGAAGCAACCACGGTCAAAGACGTTAAAAGCATGCTTAAACCCACTGAAACCAGTGGTTTAGCTGGACTTAAATCTGTATTGGATAGTGACCACTGATTCAAAAGGACTTTGATATGGCCTACCTTGCATTTGGAGTACATAATAGTGTTATTGACTGTGCAGATATAACCAGCTCAAAACACAGAACATTATAAGCCTTTATATTGCCTTTTATATTTCAAGAAGAATTCTAAACCATTAGGGCAATGTTTCTGTTTTCTTTCTGCTTCAAGGTTAGTGAAGCCAACGTTTCTCCCCCACAAATTACTATGGAAGTCCTTGCTCTATGATGACTTCTTTCTATGAATATGGGTCTAATGCTTTTCAGTTTTAAGCATTATTGTCAACTTCATTTTTAAACAATAATACTTCAAATTCATAATCTTAGACTTGCTTTTCATATTTAAAATATTGTGCATTCTCAGCACAGATAACATTAGAAATGGCTTTCTTTGTACTTTAACCATTTCAATGAAGACACATTCTTATTCATGGAATCATTTAAAAATCAGACATAATTATGTTCTGGGATCCAATATCCAAACAAGGGAAGAAAACCCTAGATAAATCAATTTAAATCAAGTTTCCCATTTTGCACTTCATACATTTCCAGAAAAAGCATGCTTGCAAATTGGTTGCTAGAATAATTAGAACACATTAGTTTGCAAGAAAATAAAATGTAGAACCTAGCAACACATTCCAAAACTTATGGACATGCAATCCACATGTGTTTAGCATGAAAGAATTGTGAAAGAATTTAACAATTGCAAGGGGGCAAATGTGATTTCTCTGTCTCTCTCTCTCTAGACATGCAATGACAGTAAGGCTGCAATCCTATACCCACTTACTTGGAAATTAGTCCCACTGAACTCAATGGGACTTACCTCTAAGTAGACAAGTATGGAATTGCAGTGTATGAGCGCAGTAGTATGCATATCTACTCAAAAGTATGTCCTTTTGAGTTCACTGGGACTTACTTTGAGATAAGTGTGTATAGGATTGCAGGCTAAGAAAATCATTTATTTCAAAGCTAAGGCTAGTATCCAAAGAATCATGAAGTAGTTCCATGACCTGAAGGAACTTTAGTCTTGTTTTGCTCAAACAGCAGCCGTTCCTATGCTGCATGGCAAGCCGCTTTTCAAACTGAGGAAAGTTTCAAAAGCCGTTTGTGATATGACATAGGAGGGTGTCAGCTGTTAGTAAAAATGTCTTTAAAAATTAAAAGAAAAGGTTAAAAAATCCACTGCACTAGTACAAGACTCTTGCTTGAATCTAAGTAGATCTTTAGATCCCAGAACTTTCCACAATGAAGAGATGATAATTACTGGGTACATCAGGGTTTGTCATGAGATGGAAAGTAAATGCCCATGCTGCTTGGCTGGTAAAGTCATAAATATTCATAATTTGCCATAATAATCAATACAGTATATAAGCTGTTGTATCATTGTTATGATGACTGATCTGGTCATTTATTTCACCCCTTGGTTAAATATTTTACATCCTAAAGCAGGGTTAATTCAGTGTATTTGACAGACTGATCACTGATTCTTTTTAAAGAAATTGTAAGCGTAGACTTTATGTTTATTTGTATTCAATTCAGTGTTAAATGAGGTTTTTTTTTTAACGATCCAGACATAAGAGAAGTAGGAACTGTTGACTTAGAGTAAATGTTTAATTTACTGGCAGTTGAACAAATTTGCATCACAACTTATTGGAAAATGCCATAATTGTCAGTGGGACCATAAGATGATGTGCATCCCCCCTCCTGCCCCTTGTGCATGGCCATAGACAGCTACAGCCTGTGTGTGTGAGTGTGTGTGTGTGTGTGTGTGTGTGTCTGTGTGTGATCAAGTTGTCAGCTTGATTGAGAGATGGGACTATATCCAAAGCTCTCCAAGTACCACCAGGACCCACCGCTTGCACAATGGGGGTTTAGTGCTTCAGGGAGGAACCAGAAACTACCAGAAACGCTTGTTTCCAGAATACAGCAGGTCAGTGAAGCTCACATAATAGAGCTCCGCTGACCTGTCCTGATCCAGAAATGAGTGTATCCACTTGTTTGGGAGACTGGCTTTATGAAGTGCTAAATCCCCATTGCACAAGTGGTGGGTCCCACTCGCATAACAGAATGGGTGGGAGCGCAGCCATGGTCTTTATTTGTAAATGTTTGGAATAATAATTTTGAGAATAAAGGACAACCATAAGTTTTGTGTTAGAAATATATGAATCTCCAGTAATAATCTTACACTTGCTGTATTATCTGAATAATTGTTTTATGTTTGGAAACACATTTTGTAATGATCATGATAATAAAAAATGGAACTGTTTATAAAAACAAGAGTTCTGTATTAATTCACAGAAAAACCAAGAGGAAAATATTTCAAACTACTTTAGAAGACTGATTTATGTTTAAACTTTGACCCAACATGTTTCACGTTTGCTGCTGCTCTTTTTCAAGGGTAAGCTTGAAACACACCGGGTCAACTTTGCTTCTGGGTTTGTGGCAGACTGGCAACATTCTTCCCAGCCCTCAGATTGGCATGGGCAATTTTTCCAAGTTTTCCTGAGTTTTCTCTGGAAAAGGTGGAAAATTCCCAGGCCAATCCAAAGAGAACATCAGAGAACTTGTCCATCTCTAGTCAGGAATGTGCACCTTAATATTAATTCCAATATCTCAGTCTTCAAATGAGATATAGTACACTGGAGTGTTTTAACTCTTTTCTGCTGCTCTTGAAAAAGGGTGTATGGTTCAAGCAGAGGCGCCAAACCTGAATAGGCACACCAATTTTCATCTTGATATCTCAGTCTTCAAATGACACAGCACATTGTGGTGTGTGTTACATCATTCTTGTGTTCAACAGTTTTTGAACACATTACCACATTGCAAAGAAACAAACATACAAAGAAATGGAAGAAAGACGCAAATTAAATGAAAGTCTCGCTTTCCTTGGCCAACCATCTATGGGACTGTGAATGGGGTTGGAAATGCAGAAATACTGTTCTGTACTGTACTGTAGCTGCCACACATACAATTTTATAAACTGTGTACTGAGGTTTAGAGTTCAGCTTTAGGGTGTAAAGAACACACAAAGGGGGAGAATGAGGACAATCATGCTAGCTCCGTTGCCATACTCAGCAGCCTCCACATATGAAGGGCAATTTCAGCAGGGAACCTTTTATTTCCGCATATGTTCCCCAAGTGATTTAGAACCTCACTTTTCCACCTCACTTTTCTGCCCAACTTCCTGGAGGGAAGTTATTGGATGGGTTTACTACTGAAATGACAGAATACCTAGTCCCTTGTGAAATTATTTTACTAGGGTAATTAAAAGAGCAGGGACATTGATCTTAATTTGGGAATGGGAGACTAATACATTGAAAATAGCAAAAATAACTGGGGAAGGGAAGGCCAGTGTGGTGTAGTGGCTAGAGTGTTGGACTGGGAGCTGGGAGATCCAGGTTCTAGTCCCCACTCAGCCATGGAAGCTCACTGGGTGACTTTGGGCCAGTCACAGACTCTCAGCCCAACCTACCTCACAGGGTGGTTGTTGTGAGGCTAAAATGGAGAGGAGGAGGATTATGTATGCCACCTTGGGTTCCTTAAGGAGGAAAAAAGGTGGGATATAAATGTAATAGACTTTAGACTTATAGCTTTGCTGTTTTAAATCTGTATTTTAAACCCCTGCACTGCTGCTAGGTTTTGTTCTGCTTGTATTGTTTACTGTGGTTTTAATGTTTTATATATTTTGTATTGTTTTATTGTGTGCTCTTTGGTTTTATTTTTTGTGAACCTCCCAGAGAGCTTCGGCTATTGGGCGGTATAGAAATTGAATAAATAAATAAATAAATAAATAAATCATAAGGCAGAACTTTGGAATGACCCTGTAAAACTTCTGTTAAGGATTACATTTTTGAAGTAATAGGCTATTATTTGTACGGCTAGGTTGACATATTCTAAGAATTTCAGGGTGGGGAGAAACTATGGATAATTGGGGGGAAGGAGAATTGTTTATTTTTTCATTCTTGCTCATTCCCTCAGATTATTGCATTGTTCTCTTTCACTATGTACCTTCCCCTTTTCCTCTTTATATTATGATGTAAGCCCATTATATAAGAAAGAAATAAAAAATCTCCAGAAAAGCCTAAGATTCATATGATCTATAGCTACTGACAATCGGAGAACTGCTAATGAAAACGAATATCAGTTATACAAGGTAATGATTTTAAAGGTAATGATTTCACGTGGTATTGGAATGTTGTGCTCTTATTTTATAGATATGCAACGACAACAACATATCCGACAGTGAACCAAGACCACGCAGAAACATGTTTACTGTGGGGGTTGTGAGTCTGACCTTGCTTGGGCTGGGTAATGGGGAACCTTTCAATAAAAGCTCACATGCTGGATTTCCAGCTCATTGTTCAGTTTCCAGTTGCCATGGCAACTGGAGCAGCTGCTAGATTGTAGGCTTTGGCTTGAACTGTGTGTCCAGTTCATGTGGTCTGCCAGCCATTCACCCTGCCGCTGCTGACGGTGTCCTGCCAGACTGTGCGGGATAATGTTTACTAACATCAGCCACATGGCTCCCATTTTACCATAGCTCTGCCCAAAATATGTCACTCATAGTCGATTGTCAGGCACTAGGCCAACCTGCCTGCAACACGCTGAAAAATCTGTCACAGGGGACTGCTACGATCTTCTTTCATATGAAAGGGAGATCAGTGTGAGCTTTCACGGTTGCCCTTCTGCATAAACTACATTATGATTTGGGATGCATAATGAGCGACGTGGGTCGCTGTAGGAACTACTTGTGTACGTTTATATAGCAGACAGTGTTCAGATTGAACTGGAGCTCATTGTCTACGGTGTGCGCTGCTGTTTCCTTTCCTAGTACAAAGGCTTCCATGAATGTCGCATTTTATTTCTAGTGATAATGCTGACAAGGCAGAAAGAAAATGAGAGCGTTCGTGCCGACAATATTGGTAAACAGAGTCTACTTACTGAAATGCTGTTTCTCTAGCAAATTTCTAGCAGCAAATTTCTTCAGGAGTACCCTTAAAAAAGAACAAAAAGCCATCGCTTTAATGAATGCTGCTATTTTAAAACATTTTTGCTTTCGTGGCCCCATGCTGGATAATTTAATACAGCAGCCAGACACTCAGGGGAAGTCTTCTTCTCGTACTACGCTGAGGAAGCAGTGCCACAGAATCTAATGAATATGACTTAAAAGCAGACGAGTACATTTACAGAGCAATACAGTGGTCCCTGAGATGGCATCCTAAGGACCATAGGATGATGTGGATTTCTGCCCCTCTCCCTTGAGGCTGTAGACCCCACTCTAATCTCAGGGTAGGGGAATCTGAGTGGGGACTCCCTTCCTTCAACTGCAGTGGAAAGCTCCGTGGCGGCTTCTCTTCCATGGTCAGAACAGCAAATTCAGAAGAGGGTCTGGGAGGGAAAAAGGGAGTGGGATGGTGGGTGGGGTGGGGTGGGGGAAGGAGACACATGGATCTGCTAGATCCACAAGCCTCTCTGTTGCCCATCTTACTCACTGAGTAGTAAGGAAGCTAGATGG